>NC_133983.1:17382262-17986637 GCF_047716275.1 Strix uralensis | reverse complement strand
ACACAACATATTTTTCACCACTGCAATTGCAATTGCAACCAAATGATGCAAAAATGGAAAAAAAACCAATCCCTCCCACTTCTAGTCTTCAAAGTTGAAAAAAATAGACTAAAACCCCGAATTATGAGCTTTAGTGACTAGAAGATGCTATCACAGGAGTCAAGCCTTTTTCAGTTTGGTATGCATGAAAATTGTAGAATGGGATTTTACCCAGTTTTCACATTCATAAATATTGATTGACTAACAAAGAAGTTTAATTTCCAGATACCTTGTTATGATAATATTTGGAATATAATCACTTCAATAATTTTCCTGCCTAGGGCAAATGTAAACCCTGGCTGTCCTACACCTTTTCTAGATATGACATGTGATGCTAAGATGTATTCCAGATTTTCAAAGTCTTTGAGGGCCAAAGCATTACAAAGCCCATATATATTTGCTTTCCTTTTCTGTTTTTAATTCCCAGACTTCAAAGTACTTTTCAGCTTTTTTTTATTTACTTTGCAAAATATATGTTTGGGTGGTACTGCCTAGCTAGTTCAGTTCTAATATGGGGACACTGATGTGCAAAGTGTAAGTGACTTGCTGTTAGGGACAGAGGGATATTTAGTGACGTGGTAGAACAGGAATGTAGGAAGAGCGAGCCAAAGGAATTTCCTGAATTAAGTCCTTTTATCTGTTAATACAAACAATGACAATGTATCATTCTATCTGTAACTTCTTTAGGTTTTTGTTTTGATATTTTTTTTAACCAGTTACCCCATTTACCAACAGTCCCTGTAGGAAAGCTGCTGCCTAATTAATCAAGAATATTGTCACTAAAGGTACCTAGGATAAGGTTCAGCTTTCAGGTCAGCCTCCGTTCTCACAGTGGGCAGTAGCAGGCATTAAGTAACAGCTATCTTCTTGATTCTTAGAGTAAATCTGTGCTCTCCCTCTGCCTAGTGATGCTCTGATCAATTGAAAGGGGTTGCACAAGATGTTTAATGAACTGTATGCTAGTGAGAGGTAGTTGTAGCTTTAAAACTAGTATCTCCCTTTAAAAAACTTGTCCTTTTTCTCTTCTGCAAGTTTTGGTTATGCCATCTTTATTCCAGGAAGGAGATTACTTTTATGCAAACTCTTTAGTGCCCGTTTTCAGCCATGAATGGGACTCATTTCTGAAGCTGTCTCTGAGACATGTAATTGGCTTTTACTGCGACAAACATCAAGAGCTCAAGAATAACAAGGACATTTTGGAAAGCAAACATTTTTAAATGTCAGCCTGATGTAATAGTAAAATAAAAGAGAGCTGACAACTTTTGGCATGGACTTTTGCATATTATGTGAGTTTACACAGAAAGCCAAGAGGACAGGAGGCTTCCCCCTGTTGAAGGTTTCCATAGTTCTGCCTCCTCTGGACCTTCCATCCTGTGTCTGTTCTTAAATTCTTTTCAACTTAAGAATCCCCAAATGTTTTACCCTAAGGCAATGTGATGAAAAATTAGTACATGCCAAGTCCCCCATTTTCTGATAGACATATGGCTTTGTCACTGTACGTTGAATGTATGATATATCTTTAATTATGTCATATCCGAAGAGTTACTTTTTTCTTTGCTATCTCAGTTTGGTCAAAACCCCCTAAAACTCTTGGTGATAACAGCAGAAGTTGCATGTGTTTAATCAAAAAAAGTTCAAGACTATCTGCAATTTGATCTAAATTACTCAAATTCATAAGTGAAATGCCATTTAAGTGAATTTTGGAAATTAGTAAAAGAAGCTGGCTTCCAAACCAGTAACCTTCCCTTTGTTATAAGGAGTTTGATTCACCTTGCAAAAAGATATTTGTGTTTTTAGTGAATTTTTATGCAATTTATGCTATCATCTGCATCATTTATTATGGACTGTGTAATGATACCTGAAAGACTGTTCTAATGCTTATGTGCATTAAGGGATTAGGATACTGCTAAGAGCTAAATTGTAAGATGCTTGAAAATACATTCCCTGAAAAACTAAAAAAAAAAGATTAGTCTTGAACAAAGCGAGGTCCTGTGAAATTCTTTGAAACACAATTTTAAATCGCTATCTGAAATATCTTTCTTTTGAAAGTGCATTATTTTCAAACCAGAGTGCTTTGTACATTGTCAATTTGTTATCAGTCAGGCTTGTGAGACTAGAAACATAGACCTGTTAGTTTTGGTAGATTCCAAAACAGCAGTTCAGCCCTGTGAACACCAATGAAAACCAAAATGGCACTGTTGTAGGGCCATGAAGATCTGTCTACAAGTCCTCACTCCACCATAGACATCCTCTGACTAAGCAGTATTGTGTTATACAAGTTGGCAAATAGAATAGACTAGAGAAAAAAAGCAATTATATGCAGAAGTCTACGTAGATTGGTCAAATTTCCATGGACTTCAATAAAAATCTTTCTATTAGTTATAAAAGGGACTGTGCTGGGCCTGTGGTGGCTATGTGTTTGCTACAGAGAGATTTGAGATGACGATTAGACATCGGGAACTTTAGTTCCTTGTAACACTCATCAGACTTCTAGCCTGTTAAAAGAAGCTCTCACAACTTCTGCCTTGGCTCAAGGTCCTTGGCAAAGGTCTAAGCAATGATCAAGTGTATGTTCTCACCCAGGATTTACAGTCAGCTGCCACTTCTGCATTCCAGTGTAATCACCTGGTTAACACCAAGGCTTTTCTCTCTAACTGAAGGTAAATAACTGTATGTTGCACTATTTTCTCTAAAGGTAGCAATGCTTTCTCTTGAGCCAGTAAAACATTCGGACACCTTTTGAGACACCTCTTCTTTTATAGTGTATTTAAATGAGCATCTGTGTTGCCAAATGTCCTTTCCTCAGTGTCCTTTTTACCATTTAATGAGTGTTACTGGGGGACTGAGGAGTTGGATTATAATTTGATATAGATCTGAATTCAACTGACTGGCTCACCCTACCTATTCTGATTACTGTAGTCAATGTTAATATTACAAGTAATTGACTGCCTGTACATTTCAATAGCTTTGTAGTGTGGTTGAGTCCTACATATTGGAAAATAGACAATTATATAAGGGAAATCTTAGGAAGGTCATTAAAAAATCAAACTTTTTAGCTAATGAATTACAATATTGATCATTATCTTGAGTCTGGATAATGTAAATGTGTGTGAGATATAGCATTTGAAAAATGCTTCTTAGTACTTTCTAAGCATACTTGATAAACACTTCTGGATGAGAGAGAGGAAGAGAATTCCAGTTATTTATCTAAGTTACAGAGAGAGATAGAGTAGGAAAAAAAATAAGTGATAAGAAGTGGCCCATTCTATTATAACAATTTCTCACTGGTGTGAATGTTAAATCAGTGTGAAACTTGCCAACATAGAATTAGCCTGGTGAAAAAAAAGGTAAATCAGACTCAGAGTAAACCAGTGCATACTATGCCTTATATATTCTCTGTGAAAGTTGATATGAAAAGTAATCAAGAATACTATGGAATTTCATTCCACCTTTCACTAAAAGACTGTGACATGTTTGGCAAATACAAGACTTTGTGAAAAAGGTGGCGTTCATAGCCATCAATTATCCTGCTCCACGTTATAAGCAAATGTAAGTAAAAAGAAGTTGGGACATTTCCAAACTTGCACAACGCATGATCTGGAATCTTGAGACCAGATTTATCCTCCATTTGAATTACATCAGCATAAATTTGGCTTTCAGTTTGTTCTTGGTTTTGACTTGAGACTCTGGAAATATTGAATTGCTGGAAATGTTTTCAAGTATGAGACTCAGTAATCACTTCTCTAATAGTTAACACAATTGAGAGACTTCTATATAAAGACAGTTAAAATTCTTGCATAGATTAAACTTACATAGAATCAGTCCCAAATAAAGCAAGCTGTTAACTTATCAGTTAAGGATGATAATGTCAGTTCCTACACATAGACAATATACTTGCTAATATCTGCTCTGATGGGCATTGACAGATCTTATAATTTGGTTAAATGAACATTGGAAAATCAATGCACATAAAGGTATTTTCTTCAACAATCTGTTCCTAACATGATCTTCATTTGCGATACTCAGTAGCAGCACAAGAAAATTAGTTTTTGATATTTCCTTGTATACATCCTATAGGAAGGATTATATTGCTGTAGAGGGTAAAAACTGTACCAACAGACAATATTACACAGCCAAACTGTACATTATTTATCTATGGCCTAACATCTAACATTTGATGAATGAATTTACAGCAAAATAAGGTTACTGGAGCTTGTTCAATTGTTTCATGTGGTTAGGACAGCTGTAGGCAATCTGCATAGGCTCTTCTGCTATTAGAAACCTATACATGTTTAGGCAGCATATATTTCATTTATGATCTGCCAGAAAATATATTAAAACTGAAGATCACTGTATGAATATTCCTCTATGAATGCTTACAGCATAAGAGGAATTTCCCAAGACTAAAAGTAACCACAGTAATTTCATTTGAACATCTCATGTAAATGAAGTCCATCTGTCTTGAACATGTCTTCTACATGTACACTTTATAACAAGAGAGGTCGTATGATATAGATTGTGTCACTCAGTCTGACCTGCTCTTAAATTCCAGATAAAGTCTTTACATGTCTTGTGTCCACATATGTAAAATCTCTGGTTTTCTTAAAGCGTTGATTCAAGACTTTGAATTTTAGCATTTTAACAAACCAAGATAATTCAGCCAGAACCAAATATGGCAGTTCCGGCACTCCACATGATGTTAAATGAAAATAAAAGTAGTCTGAGATCGAATCATAAAACAATCAAATACTTGTGAAAACCAGTCCCAGGAAACAAACTCTATCCATTTTGCCTATCCTCCTCCAACTCCCCATAAGAAGTTTTCCAGACGTATGCTGATTCTTTCAGTTCAGCCTCTCTCTAACTTTGCATCTGTTGTCAATTATTTTGTCTTTGTCAGCTGTTCAAACAGCATCTAAAAATAGACTAAAACATCCACTTGCAAACCTTTCTGCCCAGAAGGAACCAGAAGGTTTTTGACAATGGTTAGCTCATCATTTATTCCAAACCAAGGAATGAACCTCCATCTTTCTTCCCTGACTAGAATTCCTTAGAAGTATAAACATAATTTGACAGACAGCCGCTAAGGTTTGAAGTGCATGAGAGTACAGAGGGTTTCTGACTTACATGGATATACACAGGCAGAACAGTTTAATTCAAGAAACACAGACTTCCTTACAGATAAAGGTTTAGCAGAGTTAAAATTTCTTGGATTTTTAAGGATTTGCTAAGGACAGAAAAAACTTATTTTGGCCCATTTTTGGTGAGCTTCTAATTGAAAGAGACCATCATACTTCTGTCCTAAAAGCATTATTTTTAAATTATTGCCTATCACATGACTTGGAAGAAACTATTTTGACATCCAGAGATCTCAGGATAGTGAAAAAAAACCTCATTAAACCATGCCATCGTGAGGAGTGGTGCTGCAGTTTTAATTACAATCCACAAGATGGTACCAAAAAAAAAGCTACAGTTGGTGTGCCAAAGCTGTCCATAGAGCTTGACTTGCTTGCCTGGGGGGTTGAATGCCTATTGCATTTCCACATGCCTGTGTGTTCTGTACCGACAGTTAAACAACTGTATTGTGTTTGTTTATATTTAGCCCTTAGTGGTATATAGCATATGTATTTCTATAAAGATAGTAATTAGAAAATCATACTGCTACTGTTGTGCACTTTAAAATTTTGTGATGATTTCTTCTGTTGTGCAAAATAACCATAGTTATATACTCACTTCCTTCTCTATAAATAAAACTGGGATTCACCTGACAAAAGAAACCTCAGTGCAGCACACATTTAAGCTTTGAAATCCATGAAACTACTCGTTTGCTTACAATTAAGTATATTCAAATATATTGGGGACTTTGAAATTACTTTAGAACATGTCAATTCACACAGTGGCTGAGTTGTGCTTTGTCTTGGTTAACTCTAATTCACTGTGTCTGATGTTGCCATATGAGTTTTCAACTGGAATACTGTTGAAACAAATAAACAAGAATTCTTGTGGCATCTTCAGATAATTAGCAGGAATGCCACAACTACTGTAAGGTTAAAGGTATTTATTTTCTTAAGTCCCACAACCTGGTGTAAGATGCCATATCTCACCACCCCTCTTGGTTTGAAATGTGAGGCAATTCCAACAGCATCTTAAAGTAAAACTTCCCTCTCCATGGGTACTACTTCTTATTGATCAATCAGCAGGAAAAGGTGAAAGTAAGGAGTATAAAACAAAACAAGGATACATTGTATTAATTATGTGGAAATGATAACTAAAGTGCTTTACTTTCCTATATTCATAGACTATGTTCATGCTGCATATATAGATTAGGCAAGTCAGGAGCACTCTCAGTGCTGTGCACCAGTCTCAGCTGAAGACTACAGGAGCAAAAAACGTATTTTACTGATGTCAGTCATCAGAACTCTATTTATTATTTGGAAGTATAGTGCATACCATACCAGCATAGACAACATAGAAGCACTGAGGGTCAGACCCAGGATCCATTCCTCCTGCACGGCAGGATGTGCACCTCACGTGAGCAAGTGACTTTGTAACACTGGTGCTTCCCTGATTGCGTGTAATCTCATGTATATGCCTATGCCTGTTGCTTGAATTTATGTTGCCCACTTTATAACAGAGGCTGCCTGCAGCTGGGTTACAAAATAGAGAAAGAGCTGTTAGACCCTGTCAGAAGCCACTTCTTTCTTACGTCTAATGTGCTGTCAGG
This sequence comes from Strix uralensis, assembly GCF_047716275.1. Lineage (NCBI taxonomy): Eukaryota > Metazoa > Chordata > Aves > Strigiformes > Strigidae > Strix > Strix uralensis. The sequence continues at coordinate 17,979,874 of NC_133983.1, read as the reverse complement.
AAAGGCAGCAGCAAGCATGCCTAAGGTCAGACAAATTGTTCTGTGGAGCTGATCTGGCTTGTAGACCATAGTTTAGCCTCTAACTGTTCCATTTCATTTATTACCCTACTAAGTTATGCTTGTATCCATGCTTGTATTCTTATTCTAATACTTTTGAGTTCAGATGCATGCTTAGGAAAAAAATAATTGTATGGATCTATGGATTCTGCACATGAGAATCAGGCACATTATTTTGTTCTTTTAGAATATCTTTTCCTGGCATTCTGAGAGGGTTTCCATATAAAGAGAGAGCTAGTGTGTCTAGGTGATTATCACTATGACAAGTTCTTTTTATTCAAAAAAATCCGCATTGCTATGCTATGCAGATAGATAGTGCAGCATCTATTATAGTCATTGCCTTCCCAGTTATGCATGTATGAAATGTTTACACAGTTTGCTTCAGGAATTTCTTGGTTTGCAAGTTGGCACAAACCAAGAAATAGCTCACTTAAAACATACATCAAAAGGGGAATGGTGATAACAGATGAATGCTTTTATAAAACTAGCCAGGGACAAATTCAGCTAACAGCAGCTTGGAACAGAGCAGATGCAGCTCAGATGGGACTCTGTGGGCAAAGTTCACAGATTATATCTAGGAGAGGATAAGTTAGAGTTCAGTTCTGCCAAGGGCATGTGCTGAATGCTGAAACCACAAGTACTAAAATGTAATGCTCAATACTTGGTGTGCTTGCCCGATCTTACTTCTATTCATGAGAATGCTATTGGATAGCTACCAAATAACTGTCCCTTCGTAACAAAGTAGGGTCCTTCCACGTGAGACATTGAGAGTCTCCCCCATCCCATGTCATTCCTTTTATACATGATAAGACTTTGGAGGGTAGAATCAGATGTAGCATATATCATTCCAGGCAAAGCAGAGACCAACAGCTTAGGTCTTGAAGACCTGGTGATTCAGAAAATGACAGTTAAAAAAATATTTAATGGCACAATTTTGAAGGCCCAACTTTTAAAGGCACCTAAAATTGAAGTTACAGAGTTACTAGGACTTTCAAAACTGTCTAAGCTGTCTAATTCATAGTGACAGTTAGGAACCTGGGCACTTTTGAGAATCTTGCTACCTCTGTAACTACAATTTCAGGTGCTTAAGTTCCTTAAACATTTCTTCTTAGGTGAACTGGGAACTAAGGTGATACTGGCTTTCACAAGAGCTTACACTCCAAGATCATTTAGATGATGCCAGATGACCATAAAAAGAGTCAAAGACAGTTTTGCATGTTCTTTGCAGAATATGTTAAGAAGCCTAAAAAGCATGTAACTGTATTTATACTGAGTTACTATTTGGGTGGTGGGAAAAAAAGTTTGGTGCATGCAGGCTATGTTATCTGTATTTTCAGTTTGCTGCCTTTTGTTTTTTCACTTTCAGTCTTTTGTTTTACATTGAACTTAATTTGTGTACAATATTTCAAAATTTTCAGTAGATTCCATTTTGAAATGGACGTTCAGTTGTCATGCACTGAACATACCTCTAAGATCATATGTGTTTCAAGACAGAGTTTGAAGAGTCAAGTACTCTTTAGATCACAGCAACAATCTTATCTAAACCTGAGTCCAATGGAAATCAAGCGGAAACCTACATGAAGTTGGACTCCCTAATGGTACTAGTTTTTAGAGATGACTTAAATCCTGCTAAGTTGAAAAAACCCATTCAGTTGGTATAAGAGTTCAAACCAAATACAGACTGTTATCATTTGCAGTCATCTGGAAAGGAAAATGCTCTTAATGCAATGCCAGTAAAGGATATTCCCTTGAGTTTTCTGGCTCCGAGCTACTGTAGCTTGTTTACATTCCCCAGAGAAACCGTGTGAAATCTTTCACACACAGAGTCAAACCTTCAGCGAAGTTTAAGATAGGACTTATGTTGTTAGAATATTTTCATGTGTTTCACTGAAACTTAACATTTTAACCATAAGAACTCCCAGATCCTGCTTCATTTTTTTCTTCCATGTGCTAATCACTGCGAGAAGCATCAGACTTCTAAAGCATTTATACTGTGAAAGTCGAAAGAAAACTCTCCAGCAGGTCAAGGCAAGGAAAATAGTAACAAACACCTGCTGCTTCTACATATGGATAGATTTTTCACTTAAGTGGAAATCACTTAGCTGAAAATCAAAGCACTGGTGGAAAGCGTATCAAAGCAGTTAAAATCAGAAAAGCTCAGAAGTGTTTTATGAGAAAGCATGTAGCTTAAAGTGTTGAACTTTCACAGATAAATGTGCAGAATTAGTTAGCTATTTTGTCTCTTTCATTTGCTAATCAATTTTCCCCACTACCAGCCTATGACAACTAGTAGGCCTGCACATTTGTTTCATATGGTCAAAGAATGTTTAACCCCCTACTGACCCTCTAGTGTTTGCTCTCCTTCCCTCAAGGCACGGAAGACTTTAAAGTAGAAAACCGATGAATGAAAAGAATTAATCTCTTGGGGGCTTTTGTCATGAAAGCTTGAAAGGGGATCAGAACAGTCTGACATGTTGACAGCTGAAGTCAAGAGGAAAATTATGATATAATACAGCAAGTCAAAAATGTTATGTGCCATCGTATCAAAAAGGCAAACAAAGTATACATATCACCTTATTTCTTTTTTGCCTGCTCTTGCTACTGGTAATAACAGTAAATTCTATATTGGAACCCCTTGGAAAAGATGAAGGGTATTCATGGCTGCTTTTTAAGAATAAGCTGTTGAGCTCCTCAAAGATGGGTGTAACATGTAAATGAGCTTCTTCTGACCCTTGTGTCTTAGCCCTTTTACAGTCTGTGATGGATCTTTGGTTGCTGTTACTGTTCTGGACAGTTTTGTTCGTGCTTTGTGTTCTTCTAACTAGCTCACTTTGTTTGGAAGTTGTGAGGTTTCAGCTTTAAATTTTTCTCCCTGAGTACAGCATCGGCCAAATCCTTATGCCAATGGTGACATTGTTTGCTGTATGAATTTATTTTTTTTAATATAGTCTTTCTCAGACACCTTTTCAGATATTTTTATTATCAATTTGAATTAGTGATTTGCCTAGCAATTCTAAAAGTAATCAAGACCAGAGTGGGTTTGTAACGGCAAGAGAGAGAATGTTTGTGTACATTGCATTCAAAGATGACAGCCATATTCTTTCCCGTTGTCTTTCTAAGCTCTTGGAATGGCCATTACATCAAACAGAAAGATATTGATAAACTACAGCAAAATTAACACATTTTCAGTCCTCCTGTGCTTATTCCTTTTCATTCTGCTCAACATGGAGAGCCAGGCATGGCCACAGCTATGCTCTACAGCTACTGGACAGTCATCCCAAACCCAGATATATTTTCATAGCAGTATTTTAAATCTGTGGCTGACTTTCTGGTTAGCATAATTTTAGGAATCTCCTGAGCTCTCAGCGAGCTTTGCCAGCTAGGGCAAACTGAGAAGCATTGCTTTGAGTTTCCAAATTATATTACACTGAGCCAAGAAGGTTTTTTGCTTATAATTCTCTTAGAGAATTTTTCTAGTTGAAGTAGAAGATGTAAGAACAGAGCCTATATTATATGAACAGGACAGATTGGTCGTGCAGCAAACTGTGGAGTCTGTGGCAGGTTCATGTCTGCATTGTATGAGCAGAACCGTACACGCCAGAACAGGAGGAGGCAATAGTGCATGCTGTACGTTGTGTGAGTGACCGGGAGGGACGTTATAGACCTATTGCTTCCTCCTTCAAGTCTGCCTCTTGGCTTACGTTATTGCATGTTACTACTGGCCTTCTGGAAAATTAGCAGTAATATGCAGTGTTATCACTGTGATTGCAAGGCAAGTCTTGAACTATATGTTCTTAAAAGCAGTGGAAAATCCTGTCCTTTGCAATTGGAAAATGCACAGAACTTTTCTTTTTTTTTTCCTTTCCCCTTGAGCACGAAGGGTTGGTTGGCACGGGGGGCAGCGGTGCCTGCTCGCAGGGGCACCCCTGCTTTCAGAAGTGCTGTACCGGAGTGGTGGGGTGTCCCCATTTCCTGGGAAACCCCCGGGGTGCGGGACCGTTTGGCTCCCTAGCCAGCAGATGGCCCCATTGTCCCAAACAAACCGAGCTGACAATGTATTTAGCTTAATCTAATTAAGTTTAAACCCTACTTAACAATAGGATGTAAGCAGCTCGCTGTGCAAGAAGAAAGTTCAAAGTGCTCACATTCTGCTTAGAGAGTTATGCCTATAACTGTCACTGTTTGTCTTACAAAACTAAGCAATGGTGCAAATAGCTGACGAAGGAAAGTACCTTGGAAATGGGAACAATGGAGAGTGAACAGTGAACCTCCCAGTCTAACACTAGGCTGAATTTGAAGACAAAAACATCCTTGAGTGTGTATATACAGACATATACTGTAGGGAAAAACTGAAATCAAGCGAGATGGGGTAAGCTTTTCAATTTTCATTTTTCAGCTGAAAAGAGTCCATTGTTCATCAGCTGAAATCAGATCTTTGAATTTTCTGGATGGAAATGGAAAATTTCTAAAAACTGTTGAAGAGGTGATACATATCTGCTTTTAAAGTACAATTTAACAACAGTTTTCTAATCTGACTTTTGTTTTTTTGAGAAGCAAACCATATAGACCTAGATTATAACCCTGCAATCATCATGAAGAAAGGGACAGCAAATATCTCTATTGCCTTACAAGCCCAGTTCACACTCTGACCACACAACATGGACTCTAATCACCTCCCCTCAGGATAGGTAGCTCATATCATGCTCATTAAAACTGGTTTATAACCTCAGTTTTCTGTGTGGATGCAGCGCACACTTTCAGCCAAGCTGTTAAATGTTCACTAACAAAATTAACCAAATTTTTAGAGTTACTAAGGTGAATCACTGCTGTTTTCCCCAGTGTGTCTAAGAGAAATGTCTCCAGAAATGGAGCAGGTGATATTAGCAAATTGGAATCCTAAAACTTCAGGACTTTCATCAACATTTTGTGATTCTTGACAAATGTGCTATTCCCATGTCTGAGATGGTGTCAGGTAAATGTGAACACTGAACTGTAAAACAAACAAAAAAAGAACCTTGCATTGTGTGGAAGACTAAGAGAGCAAAATTAAAATGATAATATTTTAGAGTAGAAAAAATCTCCCTGCTAGCTTCTAACTCTGAAAAGACTTGTTAGATGTATAGCAGTTTGTATAAACTCCCAGTATACCAGACAGCATTTGCAGTTAAGTGTAGCAAAATTGTTCGTGTAGCTGTGTGGGCATAAGTCATGGGGCCATCTGGCTGATATGAACTTGGAAGAGTCCCCAGGAGTCCTGAGTCTGAAACCTGGCTCTCTGTGAGCCATTAGTCCACTTTTTCATTCTGAGGGCTGCAGAGTATGCAACAAGAGAGCCTCTAGGTTCTGGTCAGCATACCCCAAGTGCACTTGCAGTATGACCTAGAGAGTTCAACCACATGAAGCATTTTTTGGAGGCCAGCTTAAAACTGTCAAGTTTAAAAGCAAGATGAACAGTAACTCCAATTCAGCTCATTCAGTGAAGGCTGGCTGGTTCAATGCAATGTTCAATCCATTAAAAGAGCAGTTTTATGCTGAAAAGTGGAAGTGTTACCAAAAAATACATGTACAAAGATGAATCATTCATTCTTGACTCAGATACCTTCTAGGTCTCTGATTCTAAGGCTTTTTTAGGGCCTTGCAACTTCTTTTATTTCAGCTAAGAACTAAGCTGTCCTCATCAAGTTGATGATAACTCTTGGCTTCTTTTACCCATTTTTTGGAGCATGATTTGATACTTATTTGGGTCCTATCCTATCTGTGGAAATTCCACTGAGTTTAGTGAAAATAACTCATGAGGAGGGGCTGCAGGAGAGAAGAGCCTGAAAGTTGGATTGAGCTGAGGTTAATAAATTGAAAACTTACTGTCCACAAAAAGTTGCCGGGTTCTGTTTGTGTATCCATAGTTACTCCCTACATATCAGTCCAATATCATGCATTCTAAGTGTAACAAGCAGTAAGAGGAAAAAAGTTACTTTATCTGAATCTTTGCTGCTTGAGGATACAAAGTTCTTTTGAAAATATCCCCAGAGGCTAATATAGTCTAGTATTTATTATTACTGCAAGAATTTTGTTCTTATCCCATCTATTCAAAGAGGCGCTTCAGTAGATCTTTACAATGAGAAGGCCTAAAGTTAGAAGTGTGGAAATGAGATACAAAGAGCCAAATTCTGTACTATACTATCAATTTTAGCTTTATCTAAGTATGATAAGTATTCCAAGTTTTATCTGGGCTATAATGCTGCCTAATATAGTTTCAAAACAAGCATTTAACTGTGAAAAGCATCTACTCTGTGAAAAAAAAAAAAGAATTAGGCACAATCATATGATTAAAGTTGATCCTTTGGACACATCCAACCATCCAACTCTTACTTAAATTAATATCAGTCTTCCACTAAATTTATTTGGGGTTGTATAGAACGTGGAATGCTGGATTCTCATATAGCAGCAATATGGAAAATACCAACCTGAGGTTTTTGAAAACTTGCTTTATAACACATTTAAAATTAAATCTAGATATGCTGACTTCAGAATCTGATGACAGATGTCTTGAATTTCTTCCTTTCAGTTTCAGATATTTACTTGCAAATTCCCGGTCTTTTCACTGAATTGATTTCAATTAAATAGATTTCAGTAGAACTGGTTTGAAGATCCATGTTGGGCTTGAGAATTTTGTCTGCAATTCAGAGGTCAAGGGCAGAATTTTTCACAAAATGAAAAATTGTACTCTAAGTAGGTAATATGCTTAACATAAACATTCATTATGATGAAAGATCCTTAAAAACCTGGAGGTTTAGTGAAGTTCTTGAGGTTCACTGGAGCATAAATTTGTCTTCTAAAATGACGCTACTTTACATGCTTTTAAATTTCCTTAATGACTTAAAGTGGTTCAGCTGTAGCTCAGGGTTGATCACATGTAAAGATAAAGAACATAGGAATGCACATATACTAATATTTACATTTTTATGTGCAAAGTTCATACATTTGCAGCTTGGTAAGAATGTTAGCATTTACCTCAATTTTAGGTAAGAACACTGTGATCAAACTGGAGTTAATGGGATCAGATATTGGTCAATAATGTTTGGTCTTCAATATTTGTTGAAATGATTAAAATATAAATGTATTTATATTAGATATAGCTAAGTCAGTCAGCTAAATATTAATTGAGTTGACATTTAGTGATATTTTGGGGTAGTTGAAGTATAATTTAATAGTAACTAATATCTAAAATTATCTAGCAGTTTATGGTCATGTTGCTGAAAAAGTACCTATAACTGCCTGGATGGTATGTCACACAGATTACGTCTCATACATTTTAAGCAGAGCTATGGGTTTCTTGTATTAGCACTGAAATGATACTGACAAGTGCTGCTTTCCTTCCAGAATTACTTAATATGTCTCTTCTTAACCAGTTGCAGTATATATGAATCACATACTTTGCTCCTTAACTTCTGGAGTTCAGGCCATCATCTGTTATATTATCCTTCCTGTTTGAGTGTATTTGGCAAGGAAAATGAGCACTGCAAGTAAGAAAGCAATCCATTTTTTTTTCCACTACTCTGGCCTCTACTTCAGTTGTATCATTCTCATTCTGTCAGGTGAGATCATTATGACATGTCTTGTCCCGGACAGTTATTCTCATTTGGGGTGTGTAGGTTTTGAAGCAATCAATCAGAGGTCAGATTTGGTCAGGGTGGGATCCTTTCCAAATTACTCCTGGAAAAGGTGGGACCAGTTCCTGAAGCAACATTCTGTGAGTGGAAAAAATTATTTGGTGAAAAGCTGTAACATTTCACGGATCTTTTATAAGGCAGCACTGTGTAAGAAAGCCTGAGAACAGACAGACTAAAAAGTAGAAAGTGAACAAATGTCTTAATGAGAATTCATCAGCTGTTCATTTGGAATATGAAGTTGAACTAAGTCTGAATCGCTTCTCAACACAATGACTTTCTGATGATGTAATCAGAATTATGATTCCATTATGGACATTCTGTTAAATTAGTCTTCACCAAATGGGACTAAATCACTGTCCTCAGTCCCTGGTTGTAGAAGTTTGAGATCAAACCCAGCTCTGGATCTGCCTTTTGCAGATCCATCTTGATCAATAGCTCAAACCTTAGTTAAAGTAATATAAAATAAGTGGAAGCCAAGTTAAAATAATTTATCTTGCTTTGTCTTTATTATTTGCAGGACATAACTTGCTGTGCTTAATCAGCAAACACCAATACAGGCAATAAATGGGAGACACCTCAGTTTAGAACAAGTGCAGAACTATAAATTATGGAGGACACACTTGCCTGTGTGAAAGACAATTTTAAAGGTTTAAGTTTTCTGAAACAGGAGAATTACTGAAATAACAACTTAAGTGGGTGCACTTTCACTAGAGACTAGTAGTTACTAGTAATTGTGTTGCATATGCACTTTAGACATTGACCTCATGTCTCAGACATTCAGCATACCAAAAGCTTGGTTGCTTAGCAGTGAATGCTAAGTGACATATTAAGTTCAACCAAATGTCAGTCATTGCAATGATGTCATGTTGTCCAAAACCCATTAATTACTTTGAAAATTCCCACAGTAACTGAAAATCTCAGATTATCTGCCTGAATTAATGGGAGCCCAGTAATTGAATGACAGATCCCATGCTGTTATTTTGTACCCTATACTTTACATATACATTTTGATAGGGAAATGAAGGTGGCAAATACTGGTTTGGGTGATCTCTACTCCTCTTAGAATCACTGCCAATTTTAATATTACCATTAAGAACTATCCCACTAATGATTAGAAATGTGAAAGGCCATATTACCCACAGTATACCTTGGAAACTAATATCCTACCTGAGTGATATGCGAAGATTTTGGTGGAATTACATGGCCAAGAGTTGGAGAGTGTGTGCCAAAACCTCTCATTCCTGTTTTAGCAACATTCAAGATTCCAAGGGAGAGAAAAGGAGGTTATGTTAATGTTTTTAATATCACCTACTAATTGAATTATAATTTTTCTTTTTTTTTTTTTTTCAGTCAGGAATGTAGAAAGTCAGAAAGTTTTAGAGTATGTTTGTTCACTGAGTTACCAGGCTGTAGCTAAATTCCAGAACAGTGCATGTAAATGCTTGGGGCTTCATGCATTTGTCAGCCACGCACTGGGAGGTGAGGTCTTCTTTCATAACGACAAGCAGTTACAGGGTGCCGGACACTGTTACCCTCAGGTGCTTTCTGCTCATTCTAGACCCCTCTTTAGGCCTCCTGGGAGAGATGGGGCAGAACCTTGTTTGGTGGTATCAGCAGCTAGTCTCCCCTTCTACATTTATTTGCAAGTCATCAGCAGTTAGTGTATTTTATGTGATCTGGCTTCGGTGCTGCTGTATTTTATACAGTAACACCTATAGTACAATAAAAAAACTCCATATTATGAGACCTGAGAAAATATTTCCTAGTGAATAATATTCCAGACAAAGCCTGTCCCTTTGTTGATGGAAACTTTGCAAACACTTTGCGATCTTCTTGATTTTTCTGAAGCAAGATCTTGGAGAGATTTTTCTTTCACTTGAATGGATTTGTTGTAAGCAACTTGCCACTGTAAACCAATATTCAATATTCAGAATTAGGTTATGTTAGTTAAAGTTCTTCCCAATGTGGCCTGACATATTTGTTTTGTAGGAAGCAAGTATGAGAAAGAAAGAAAGGAAGATTAATTAAATTCTGTTCAGGGTTTTTATGATTAATGATCAGGCCAACTTTCTGCTGGTAAGAAAAAATTATGAAATTGTCTGGTCTATCAATCAAATTGCACTGAAGAAAGACATGTCTGAAGCTGCTGGAAAGGAAAGCATGATTCACAGGGTTGTGAAATTAAACATATCTGCACTTTCTCTTTAATAAAGAGATGCATACTCATAAAACGAATTTTCCTGCTTTGCAACTGTACATACTGGCAGCAAAAGATGACTTGATGCTTCTTCAGTTATGTTTCTAATTTGCCATTGTTTCAGTCTGTTATTCTTCGCATGTGTACAGGGCATGTTCAAACAGAAGTCTCAGAAACTGGCTATTTGTGGTGCAGTCTATAGGCTTTGTAAGCTAATTTCTAGATACTTTGTTTCTTGTGGTACCCCTCTGTAGAATGGTAGGACCAGATGGGGAGGTGATATAGAGTACTTCTTAGGTTATTCTGTCAACTTGTGTCTTCCAAAAAATTACAAACTCAGCATTTGCCAGGCTGGCTTTATCTATCTCAAAATACCAAGAGTGCATATTGTGGGGAACATTAGATTCTATTCGATTTAAAATATAACATTTTTTTTTCAGTCCTTCCTTTGAGGAAGAGTGTGTGTCTTTAAAAAAAAAAAAAGAAAAGAAAAGAAAAAAAGGATATTTATTGGAGTCAGTCAGTCTTACATAGCTTATATTGAGCTTAAACAAAATTATGTATGAGATCTAATACATGTCATACGGTAAGTATTAAAAAGAACTCTAAACACCCAAAATATACACAAGTAAAACCCAATCACAAGCAGCAGTTGGCTATCTAAAAAGTAGAACTACTGAACATTTAGTGACATTTCTGGGGCAGAGTAAAACCCAAATTCAGTTTATCAAAGTTGACCTAAGTCTTTTGGAATCAGTGGAGTGATTTTGGCTTTATTCCAGCCAAGGACTGGTCAGCAGGATCTATTTTGGGGATGAGGAATGCCCCAAAATGCTGAATGTAGAAGTTAAGGCCACTAGGGCATATCATTATCCATTTCACACTGTGGAATGGACTGTGTAAATTGCCTTCCTAGACTGAGGAACCAAAAGGCCTGCAAAAACTTGGCTGTCCAAGCCATCTTCTGCTTTTAGCAAGCTCATTTATTTGCAGCATTTTGCTAACGTTGCCATTTAAACTGACTAAGAACCAAAACCATTGTGACTTGCCCCTCCCCAAAGGGATATCGCCTTTCCCAGTGCGCTAACTCTGGAAATGCAGTAGAAGAATGCAATATCCTTGAAACTGCAGTTCTCTGCCAGGAAAATTAGATTTCATTCCTGCATCTAAAAGTATCTCTTATTATTAATAACAAACATATATGTAGCAACTGTATTTGCATTGCACTTTACCAAAAGGAACGAGACATTCTCTTCGCCCTTATTAATTTGCAGGCTAAATAAACCAATGATGACATATTAAATTTCTTTCTTTTAAAATATATTTAGCTTCCATTACCATAGACAGCTATCAATTTTATATTCTTGGTGTTTGTTTGTTTTCTTAAAAATAGACCTATAAGACAAGGTAAGACTATTATTCCTATAGGGAACTAAAGCACAAGAAGCTGATTAGCTGGAGTTCACACAAAAACATATATGGCAGATGAGGGACCTAAACTGACATGTTCTGGCAACATGTTCTGTTCTGACATGTTCTGTTGTTCTGACTGATGTATTTCTCTTGAAATCAGGCAAAAGAAGGCAACAGGGGAAGAAACAACTTTTACTGTAAATTATTTGTCTTGTTGGAAATCCTGCAAGCAAAGCCTGTGAATTCTTTGCTCATTTTTAAAACCTCAGGAAACACCTGCCTTCAGAAGAAAATCTGTAAACCCACAACTCTCAGACAGAATATATCTGATTGTCGGACTTCTCAGTCATAAAGTGGGCAGGAGAATGTAGAGGAGTATGTAGAAAGATCATGTTATCACTAATCACAGAAAGTAGAGGAAGTATTGCTTAAGGCATGTTTTAGAATATTTTAGATGCTTGTTGGTGTTTATTATTCAAGCTCAGTGAATTTTTTCTCCACATCTTGGAAAATGAATTTCAAAGTTAATTTTCCTGAATACTGGTATGTTCTACACAACCTCATAAGGGTGCAAAGATACAGAACTTACTACCTATGAAAATTTGAACTTACTAACTTACTAACTTTTTAGGGACAAAGCAAAAATTAGAAAATCAAATAAAAACTTGCCTTTCATTTTGAATTATTGAGCTTACATACACTCATTTGCCTAAACCTCTCATACAGTGACATCAGTAACCTAGTGGAAATGCAGTAACATGTTGTCAGCAATGGGCTGCATCAAAGCACAATTTCTGAAGTCCAACTCCATGGTGTTGCAATAAAGAACACATTTAACAACCCCAACTAATTAACAAAATGATATTTTAGACATAGTAACTTATCTGTGTACAGTAAAGTCAGGCTGTTGTAATTTTACACAAGGGAAAATAAGAAAGATGAGTGTCTTTCTTGGCAAATGCCTTTATTAGACTGGTTTTGAAAGGGTCACTTTGGATATTGATAAAATAAAAATAGACTAATCTAGTGTAGAGATTCTAAGCCTAATATCTTAACTTTTTTTTTTTTTTAGCACCCAGAATCGTAGCACTGGATCATCTAAACGTAGAAGAGACCTTCAAAATGTGAGTGTCACAACATATAATTTTTTCCACAAAATGATCATGCTCTATCCTAAAAGCAGAATTCATCTGGTTAGGAATTCTCTGCACAGTTTCACCTTAACTGTATTAATAACAATTTTATGTTGCTATCTTAGGTTGTCTTTTGACTTAAGTAGCTCTTCTCCTCCTCTGCGAGGAAATTCAACCTTCATATGTTTTATAGGCATCAATCCTATAAGAATTCCTTTTCTCCATTTTTCCACTAGCCTTTTCTGCTGTCCGACCAGCTGATAGATTATGCCTCCCATCAGCCCCTCTTTTCTTTACAGTTGTTTGCACTTAGAAAATTAGCTCAATAATTTATTACAATGGAGTTGGCTATGCAGTCAACTAGGGAGGTTTCTGTGCTCTGTATAAGCTGACGCTTCTGGAGGCAGATCTACAGAGTTGTTTGCAAACTTCTGATTACAGCTGGCTATCATCCAGCTAGCTCTGAGTGTGGGCAAAGCAAGCATGTGTGTGCCTGTGAACTACCACGGAGACACCCCTTTGGGGTTTTCTAGCATCGCCCTAGTTACAGCACATTCTTGTAAATCAGCTGAGTGTCAAAAAATTATGCTGAGATCTTGATGGAACAGTTTTCAATGGCAATAGGAAATAGCCCAAGTAACTGAACCAATAGGAAATAACTGACCTAAATCCTGCTGAAGCTGATAGACCACCTTTGACTTCACTGGGCTTTGGAAACAGGCCTCAATAGTCTTCCACAGTTGTAACGCAGAGCCAGATCTGACCGCATAAGTGTACTGCATGTTCTCGTATTCCCCACCATTCTCGTCAAAAAAGAGACCAAAACAGAGGCTGCTGTTTTTTCTTGCATGGAGGCACCCAAGCCTCTAGAAAGTGCAAATCAAATATATAGGGCTACATTTTTGATGATAAGGAATTTTCTGAACTGTAGTTTTGACACTGACTTTTTTACCTCATGATGTGGATATCTTAAAGCCAAGATACAACCAATCATCCTTGTTCTCTTTCTATGAATTGTGCTTTATCCTGAATTGATACAAAGCATTTCTTCTGGCTTCCAGTTGTGAAGGCATGTTATGTCATTAATTGCTATGGGGCACTTAAAATCTGTTTCAGCTTCCATCCACTACTGTTTTGGTTGTGTTTTAGATAATAATTGCTTTCAAATGTGCCTCATAAATATACATTCTTTTAAAAAGCGTTTTTGTAAAAGGCTAAATTAATTTAAAAGGAAGTTTCTTTCCCCAAAATGAGCATATATTTTGGATGGCACATAGTCATACTACATAGGAGAATAATGCAATACCAGATTACTGCATTAAATTAAAATAAAATCAAAGTAATTGAAATTCTCTAATCTAATAAATGCCAGATATTCTGGATTTCTTGAGGCAGAGTACTTGCAAAATCCCTAACTAGTGACTAATTAGAAGAAAAATGTTGACAAATTACACAGAATGAAGACAACAGAAAGATAGATTTCTGAAAGAAATAGTATTGAATGAACATTAAAAGATAGAACATCTCCTTGGTGAACTTCTTACATGTAGCTTATATTATCCACTGCAATTTTAAAGTGTTCAGATATTAAGCCAAGGGATGGTGGGTTAAATGAAACTAATGGTGAAACTATCAAGTGTTCAATGCGAACAGTCTTGTTGCTGAATAAGAAGTGTTCCATTCCATGTTTAACAAATAACCTTGCATATGGTTTAATCCAGGTTTGTAAATAGATTGTCTGTCTATCAGTTCCCAGCCAGTATCATGACACTGAACTTTGTGCAGCTCCAGCTAAATGTAGGAGGAAAAGCAGAGACCACCTTGTTGTACAGGCTTTGTGTAAAAGTAAGCCAGGTATAGGAAAAAACCTGCTCCTGATGAAGAAATGGCAAGTGTAAACGTTACAAATTCAATGCAATCAAAAGAGCTCCAGACTTCATTAGTTTAACTGCTCAAGGATCTGTTTTATTTAGAGCTACTTTGGTTAGAGAAACCACACATTAGCCAATTTGACTTGTTAAATATGGACAAAATTTAAGTAAAATAATAAGTAGAAATAAAGGAACAGTCTTCATTGGCTATATATAAGAATTATACTAGAAGTGTTGCCACACATTTTGCTCTCCACAAATAATAAATTATATTTTGTCTTGACTTCAGTATCATAAATAAAAAGATGAAGATAAAAATTATTGAATGTGTAGTTTATTCCATGTAGTAGTATCTGAATTAGTCTCTGTAAAACAGGAAATAGAAACAAATTTTTTTGCAGCTATTAAGTATTCTTAAAAGGTCTTTTTTTTGAAAACTGTTTCAAATGAATGCAAAATATCAAAATCTGTAATGGTTACGACTAAGTAGTTTTAAAGTTTATTTGAGAAAAACTGTAATTTGTGAGTTTTGCCTCATTTCAGTGCAAAGCTATGAATTGGCTCATGCTTGACTGTTCAGTGGATGCCAGAAAACCCTTCTACAGGCCAGCCCTGTGTTTGTGCTCCATAACAAACATGATTACCAGGAACACTTGGTATGGTGGAAGTCCACTGTGAACATTGTGTGCAGCTGAAGTGATCCCAAAGTCATGCAAATGTAAAACATTAATGCTTGTAAATGGACGTCTAGTGTGAAAAGATTATCAGGTACACCACAGCAGAGCTGAGACCCCACCAGAGCTGTTTGAATTCCAGGGAGAGATGGGTGTTTTGATCATAACACCAAGAGGTGCTGACCACCCAGTGACTTCACTGGGAGCCCAGAAACTCGGTATATTTCATGATCATGTTCTAGTTATATAGTATATTTTACAAAAACCAATCAACTTACCCATCTGAGCCTGGGATATGTCCCCTTTTCACTAGTACCAATCACCTCAGAGATCTCCTATCTTAATAGTTCACTTATCAGCTTCTGTACTGATTTATGCCAAACAATGTAGCAAGTTCCAAATGTATAGAAAATACACATTTCTTCCACTATTGTATCTAGCATACAAGAAAATAGGAAGCATAGGGACCAGTTAAGCGAGAGCAATAAAAGCAAGGGTGGAATCCACCCAATATACTCTATCCACTAAGCAGTTTCAACATATTCTGTATCTGCTTTCACTAGTCACAAATTATTTGTAGACATTATCAGACTTAAGTGTGTAGGTACTTTTTCACTTAGAGTGTAGGTTAGCTTTTAGTTAACCTTATGATGTTTCAATTTTGGATTATATGCTTTAAAGTATATTTTATCATAGGACTGAACATGAGCCAATTTTATCTTGGCATTTACTGGAATGCAGTATTTTTTTGGAAAATTGAGGTTTCCTGAAATGTGGTTTATTTTGCAAATTTAAAAAGTGTAGAAAGCCACATTCTTGATCTTTTATTTAAGAATCAGATCTTATCAAAGTTGTGTTTTTCTATCATAAATTCCCATATGTATAGAAAAATACCTTATTTAATTTAAATATCTCTGCTAAGCATGTTTTAAATATATTTTAATATAGACATTTACATTCTTCTGCATTCATTTTGTATTTCTAATAGATCTTGTCAGACAGAAAAGATCTATAAATATCATGTATTGTACAAGCTGTATTTAGCTTCTGAATAGCTCTGACTCAGCACACTGTATAAAGCTAATGGCTGTTGAAAATGGGTTGGTTCTCTTTGGTTGACTGAGATGGTAAAATATGCCAAAATAAGCATAAACTACTGGCACTACTAAATACTTTTCTGTTTGTATTTGTCTTAATAGCAACTAAACACTCTTCAGTTTTGCATTAAGAATTATGTGAGCAGACTTCTGCTTCTTCAAGTAGGAAAACTTCTTTGTTCATCTTTTGGTGTACAATTGAATTTTTTGGTGTCTTTTTAATATCACTTTATGTGTAATGAGGTCTATATATAATTCAGGAAAAAAGTGCCTCCCCAGATATTTAAATTGAAAAGACTCTAAACCTTGTGCGAATACAAGGGAAAAAATGTGATGGTGTTCTTAACTTAGATGGTGCCTGACACGCTCACCAACTCTTACTATCACACTATTTTTATTTAGTTCCACAGATGTAGACCAGACCCGTCTTGTCCTTTTCTGGAAACGGAGTGGATGAGCCCTCTTTTTATCAGGCTGAGTTTCCACATTTGTAGGATGCAAAGAAAGAATGTCTGATGGTCATCTTGTGGTCTGTGCCCACAGGGAGGATAGCTGATGCAGTAATATTTGATGTGCCTGATGTTATTTCATTTTCTCCATGCCACACAGTTGGATCAATTGTGTTTTATCAATCATCCTGAAATAGCTATTTGCACAATTATAATACCCTTGGCCAGAGCAATGAATAATGCTCACTCTCACTTGTTGATTCCCTGCTTTCTCCAGGTTAAAAGTAATTTGTTGATCTCCATCATCCATACCCTTTGATATACTATGGGAATGTGGTAACAATTTTGTATATTTATCCTTCTCTGCCATTCAGAGATATTGTAGAAGTCCAAAATAAGTTCCTCAGCTCCCTGCATTGTAAATGAGCAGGTAGAGTGACAGCACAGGGTAGAAATGGAATCCAAGATGGGCAGCAGTGTTGGCCTTCACCACATTTTCCCAAAGCTTTCTAAATGCAAGATGTTCAAAAGGCTGATTCCTTTTCTGAAGATTATCTGTGATCCTAAGGTAGGAGAAGATCAGGTTTGAGAACATCTAAGGAACCTGAAGGTGCACAAGTCCATGGGAGCTGGTGAGATGCATCTGCGGGTCCTGAAGGAACTGGTGGATGAAGTAGCTAAGCCACTATCCATCATATTTGAGAAGTCATGGCAGCCCAGTGAAGTTCCTGCTGACTGGAACAGGGGAAACATAACCCCCAGTTTTAAAAAGGGAAATAAGGAGGACCTAGGGGACTACAGGCCAGTCAGTCTCACCTCTGCACCCAGCAAGATCATGGAGCGGATCCTCCTGGAAACTGTGCTAGGGCACATGGCAAATAAGGAGGTGATTGGTGACAACCAACATGGCTTCACCAAGGGCAAATTGTGCCTGACAAATTTGGTGGCCTTCTATGACAGGGTACAGCACTGGTGGACAAGGGAAGAGCAACTGACGTCATCTACCTGGACTTGTGCAGAACATTTGACACTGTCCTGCATGACATCCTTGTCTCTAAACTGGAGAGACATGGATTTGATGGATGGACCACTCCATGGATAAGGAATTGGCTGGATGGTCACACTCAAAGAGTTGTGGTCAATGGCTCTATGTCCAGGTGGAGAGCGGTGACAAGTGGCATCCTCAGGGGTCAGTACAGGGACCAGTGCTGTTTAACATCTTTGTTGGCGACATGGACAGTAGGATCGAGTGCACCCTCAGCAAGTTCACCAACGACACCAAGCTGTGTGGTGCAGTCGACATGCTGGAGGGAAGGGATGTGCCATCCAGAGGGACCTGGACAGGCTGGAGTAATGGGCCTGTGCAAAGCTCATAAAGTTCAACAAGGCCAAGTGCAAGGTCCTGCACATGGGTTGGGGCAATCACAAGCACAAATACAGGCTGAGCAGTGACTGGATTGAGAGCAGCCCTGCGGAGAAGGGCTTGGGGGTATTAGTGGATGGAAAACTGACTCTGAACCAGCAATGTGTGCTCCAGCCCAGAAAGCCAACTGTGTCCTGGGCTGCATCAAGAGAAGTGTGGCCAGCAGGTCGAGGGAGGGGATTCTCCCCCTCTACTCCACTCTTGTGAGACCCCCCCTGCAGTGCTGTGTCCAGCTCTGGGCCCCCAACAGAAGAAGGACATGGACCTGCTGGAGCAGGTCCAGAGGAGGCCATGAAGATGATCAGGGGGCTCCTCCCCTGTGAGGACAGGCTGAGAGAGTTGGGGGTGTTCAGCTGGAGAAGAGAAGGCCTTAGAGAGGGAGAGTGGCCTCCCAGTACTTGAAGGGGGCTACAGGAAAGGTGGGGAGGGACTCTATCAGGGAGTGTAGGAATAGGATGAGGGGTAGTGGTTTTCAACTGAAAGAGGGTAGATTTAGGTGAGATCTAAGGAAGAAATTCTTTACTGTGAGGGTCATGAGACACTGGCACAGGTTGCCCAGAGAAGCTGTGGCTGCCCCCTCCCTGGCAGTGTTCAAGGCCAGGTTGGACGGGGCTTTGAGCAACCTGGTCTAGTGGGAGGTGTCCCTGCCCATGGCAGGGGGGTTGGAACTAGATGAACTTTAAGGTCCCTTCCAACACAAACCGTTCTATGATTCTGTGATTAGTACTGGCCTGTTACTATAACAATTTTATATGCTCAGCCAGACTCCTGATAGTTTCTTATTCCTTCAGTTGTCAGCAAAGTCGCTGCATAATATTCCTATTAATCTGTTCTGTGCTTCTGAATCCCATGTCTTTGTACTGCCTCAGTTCAGTTCTTTTCAGACAAAAACAGAAGAGAGAATTGTTTAGAGAGTTTCTACTAAGGGCAAGCTGCAGATTTCACACCCACCACTGGAGTCTTAAGGCAGCTGCAATTCTGTGGGGAAAAGGTTATTTAAACAGAGCAGTTAAAGACAATCAATCCTAGTGACTTAGTGACTGTACAACCCGGCTTTGCTTTGAGATGTTCATCCCAGAGCCAGGGCCAATTGAGATCTGTACTATTGTTCTTCTTACTGTAAGCTGTTGAGTTTCTGACAGACATTATAGGATGTGTTGCTTACAATAGCAGAGGAACTGACTCAGAGATCTAGGAGGTCTGTTCCAGTCCTTTGTTTCTACAGAAAACCAAACCGTTGAGTTCACAAATTGGCTCAATGTCTATTAGAGGAATGCTGAAAGACTGTGAAGCTGCAGCGTTCTCTGGGGAGGCTTGGTGACATATGTAGATGTTAGTGCCACACTGAAGACATTGAGAAATCATCTCTGATTATGTATGTGAGTGTCCTGGGAAGGGCTTATGCTGAAATCTGTGTAAAAGTAACAGAGTGGAAAAAAATCTGTTGGAAATAACCACTTAGTAATTATTTATAAAATACAACTATTGCAGCTGTTGTTTACTGTGTTTAGATACAGATCATGTGTTATTTGTGAAGAAGTTTCATTGTGTTTGGTCTCAAAAAAAATTAAAAACCAGAATTGTGTTCTGCACATGAGCAAAAAATTTGAGGAAAGAGGATTATATACTACAATTATGTATTTTACATCTGCACCCCTCTTAAGACAGTTGCAGAAAATGGTATTGGAAATTACAGAAATTTTAAGATTATGCAGAATTCAAAGCATACTGATTTCATTGTCAATGTGCTATTTAATGAAAGAATGGGGAAAATACTTCCTGTAGATTTTGAGGATTTGTGACGACATATTTGTTAATTATTGTCAGTCCATGCAATTGGAGAAGGTCAAAATCTATACTTCAAGTATTTTTAAAGTTTCACAGAAGTCTGTTTTTAACCAATTTTATTTGACTTTCCATTAAATATTTTCATTAATGACTAAGATGAGTGCACATGAAAAACTTGTAAAATATAGTTAACTGGGAGTGGTCTCAAATATTTTGGAGAATAGGATGAGAAAACCTGTGTGGGAAAATACTGCATAGTAGTTGTTAAAAAGAAATATTCACACCTATTCCAGCTGCCTGCTGCAGATGTTTATACACATCAAATGTTATTCTGTAAGACTTTGCTCTCTGTTTCCTTTGCTTTTACACTGCAGTAAGATTTATTTTTTTAATCCTGAGATTTTGCCATTTTTTCAGAAAAACCTGAAGGGCAGGAAAGAGGAAAATCCATAAGTGATATTATTTCAGCCCTCCCTATTCTTCTGTTTTACTGTGTAGGTTTTGAGTAGCGCATACACAAGTAAGAAGTGTTTTCCAAACACTTTTAACAGGAAAGATTTCAGAAGGATTCAACATATTGTAGGAAAAATAATAATAAATACAATTATTTCAAGAAGAGCCCTGATGGCTATTTAGCTACTGCAGAGAAATCAAACAACTTTGTGTATTATGATGTTCACTGTTTATTTATAAAGAAATAATCTGTCATTGACTGTATACTTGCTAATGTTGATCTACAGCTATTCCCATGCTACAATCCCAGTTTGACTTTCCTCTGACCTTTTTTTAACTGGTATAATTCCATCAGTTTAACTGGAGTAGCTCCTAACTTAGAGTCACTAGCTAAAACTTAGGTACAAATGGTAGCTTTTACAGGAATAAAGAAAGTTGAAGTACACAAATAAAACTTTCTTGACAGATAGCATATGTGCAATGAAAGAAACATGCCATTTATGTAGTTTTAGCTGCTGTCATAGGATGTGAAGTTTCTTCCACCTCTTTCTGTGATGTAATAGCCTATAAAACCAACCTTTTCACACTAACAGTCTCACTGAATTCAGTACTATTAGGTATGTGAGAAAACCTAGGTGAATTTGACTCTCATTGATTCTGACATTAATGGGATACAACCTCAAAGCGGAGAGAAAGAATAAAAAATAAGAAAAAGTATAATTTCTAATCAGAGATAAATATATAATCAAATGTTCCATTAAGGCACAAAGACAGTATATCATATTCAATAGGAAATGAGGGGGAAATGTTACATTCAGGTGAGAATTTTGCAATACATAAATCATGCATATAGTGTTTCAGAAGGAATTTATCCAACTGATCATGAAGCTAGCAGATAAATCACTAAGGAAACAATCCATGACAATAGGCTTTAGTGTTCCTCACAGAAGTTCCCATGTATTATTTTCCATTATTTCATTGGAACAGTCCTCTAAACTTGTAAGACAATAAAAACATTCCAGTTGAACCAGACGGAAAAATCAGATTCCTACCCATGGTACTCATACGACAGATACTGCAACATCATCACAGCACACACACACTTTTGTGTCTAAGAATGCGACATCCTCTAGGATAGCATGCCTAAATCTACGGCCTTTAAAGTAAAAAAAGGCAGTTATTTTAAGTAGTTAAAGTGGTTATAACAGTTAAATATATTAGAAGGGGACAAGCACTGCATACTATAGTGACTGAAGCATATGCAATCTTAAATTTGCAGTGTAAAATTTCAACATGTGGAAATATTAGACTCTTAGCATCAAGAATAGATGTTGTTCAGTAGTACACCCAATCTGTTTTTCCTCTGTCTTGTTTACAAATTGCTAGGACCAACCTGCAAAGAACACTGTTCTTTTACCTAATGTGTGATCCATAGTAACTTTTTGTTCCTCAGTTTCCCCCTCTGTGATATCTACCTTTCTTTCAAGAGACCAGAAGTACCTGTGAAACACAGGAATGATTATGGATCAATTCCTTTGAAATCATTTGACAAATGAGTCTTTGTGAATGGTTAACAGCTCAGATTGCTTTGGCTGGACAGATACGGCAGCTAGGATGTTTCTCTTCCCTGATGAGCTTGACTCCTGGAAGCAGGACTGGCTTGAATGCTCCATTATTACTAACTGAAGGTACATTCAATACAAATCTCTCCACAATATTAATTCAGAAGTCAGGCTTTGGGCAAAGATGACTTTCTGTAGAATCATTTTAAATGGTGGCAAACTAATGACAAATGAAGTCATAGCATACACCTTTCAAAGTATTCACCAAGCACTAATCAGAATTCATGCAAATATACGATGAAGCAATGGACACAAGTTATCTTAGCACATTTTTGCATCTTAACATGCTTATTGTGAATAAAAAACCCAAAGATTTTAAACTTTAAATAATGCACTGCCATCCAGCTTAAGTGTTTTTTATCCCTTAGAAGCCATTTCCTTTAGCTTAAAACCATGGGAATTTGTCTTTTCTCACTTGCCAAAGCCACAGTACAGAACAACCATCAGAAAGTAATTAACACTGTCTGTCTTTTCTGATTAAATTAAACAGATGTAAGGTATATGTCTAGGGTAGAGGTTGAACTTACTAAATGAACCTCATTTAAAACAATAAAGTTGGTATCTTTCACCACATTAATTTATTAATGAAGATTTTTTCCTTGTTCAATTTTATCTTAATGCTAGAGCAAACACAGTTACCTTCTTGTCGTGATCATTACTTCTTATCCATTCATAATTTTTAAATAAAAAGAAAGAAGAATGATCATGAAACTGAAATTTAAAAAGAACGACAGTTCAACTGAGATATCAATGAAAAGTCTGAGTGCCTCGTTTATAGGTGCAAGAGCACACATAGACACCTGTAAGTGCTGCACGCTTCTATATGTTACATCTGTTGAGAATACCACCTCTGAACTGGATTACAAAATTTCCCTAATGAGTAATTTTTGAATGAATGGTAATGTGGCAACAGTCTATACCACATTTTTACCTGTCTCCACAGGACAGAAGACAAAATGCTTTAACATGGGCTGAGTCTCTGCTGTATCTCCAGTTAACCAGCGTGCACATCAATCTGACCGAACTGTCTGTCTAAATATCAGTCACTGACATTGTCTTGCAAATAAAGCACCTGAGCAGTCAGCAAGGGTTACTCAGTTCCATTCCAACAATTAAACACACTTTTTGTCATATACTGTGTTGGAAAGGTGAACATAATCATGGAAACCAGAAGTATTTATATACCTCATTGAATCGTATACTGTTTGAACAGATGGGAAACTTAACAGCTGTGAGTGTGGTGTCTTTATTGTCATATGTTTTAAGTGTAATTTAACGTTTCAGCATAGACATCCATTAAGTTGTTATAACATGGTAGCTGCTATGAGCTACAGTTCATTTCAACTTTTGAGTATGCCAAGCCTGCTTCTGCATGTGATAAATGGTATAAAGTATTTTCCAGAAATGCTTTGGTTCAAGGTTATAGTTTTTGCTAAGTGACATGAGTTGGCAGTTAATTGCAAGGGGATTGCCAGTGAATCATAAGATAAAGAAGGAAACCATGTCAGTAAACTACTTTCACTTTTCCTACAAGACACCGATAATGGCCTTACTGTTACCATTGTGCTGTGTGTCCTGTGCAGGAGTATGGATCTGTGTTGCACACAAGTAGAAAACCACTTATGCAGAGTGTTTAGACTTTCCACAGTAACACCAGCAATGTTCCCCACCAGCAACAGCTATTTCCCAGTCTTAATGTAACAGCTTGTCGGGTGTGCTGGGTGTGCCGGAGAAGGCTTGTGGCCAAAGACCTGGCTACACTCCAGCAGTTCCTGTCTCCAGCAGCATTCTAACCACATTTCCTTGCCAACAAATTTCTTATGCCATTAGATGAAGAAGGAGGGAAGGGAAGGCTGTGCAGGCCATTAGAAGCAGGTGTGGCCCTAGAGTCTAACAGGCATAATTTAGAGCATCTTACAGTTTCTTCTAAACAATCCTGGGAACCCCTTGGGGACCCCACCTGTTCTAAGGGAAAACAATAGTGGCTTACAGTAGTTTTGCCCCTTTCTCTTCTGCTTAGGTATGCCAAATGGAGTTTGTGTATCTGGGTGTCTGGCTCCATTCTTAGGCGTTTATGAGACATGGTATATTTTGGACACATCCAACTAAGCTGTTTATCTCCATGGGAATTTTTTGAAAAAGCAGGAAAACAGGTAGAGAACTAGTTTATCTAACTTGTTCCCTGATGAATCTGGGAGGAAAGATTATGCTTAAAAGCTTTAATAAATGAATAAAGATAATTTGAAAATCAGATCACTTTATGATTCAATAGTCTTTCAGAATTAAGTAATGTTTATACAATCAAACCCACAGAAAGTGGCCAGAAGAAGCCGTCACAAGAAGTTACTTAGTATTTTTCAAAGTTTTTGTCAATGTTACATATTCTGTTCACTTTACTTTAGAAGTTGATAAACCCCAAATTTTTTGTTAAGCGTGCATTTTTTTTTTAATCCCATGTTAGCATGATCCAGTCAGCTGTGGTAAATGGTAATCCTTGTTCTTAATCTTGAGAGACATATATTTGGAATTGAAGGAACAGAATTCCATTATCTGTACCTTCATGAGACATGAAATATAATCCAAATCCTCTTATTCAATTAACCTGGCTTACTTTAAAACAATAAAGACTTTTGTCTTCAGTCAGTTGTCCTCTGGAAAAAATAGTTACTTAATGTAAGGTTGATATTTATCTGAAAGCTGTTAAGTCACTATCCTAATATTCAGGACAACAAACTGTAGATGAAGAGGCTTCAGATAAGCAGTACAGTGCAGTTTATATGTCTTCTAGATAATGCTATCATAATGCTCCTTAAGAACTAAGAAATGTAGCCCTTCCAGACTGGTTGTGATGACTTGCAATACAGTAGGGAGACAACACATTTAAATGCTCTCAGTCTCCTTGCCACAGCATTAATAAATAATTCTCTGAGCAGAATTCACATTATACTTACTTTGCTGTATTGCAGTTTCATACTTACATTTTATCTCAGACACAGGTCAAGACCTTTTCTGCGTCCTCTCAGCTGTCTAAATTCAAGTATTTAGGGCCTCACTTTTCTTGATCTGCCCTCAGATAACTAGTATTCTGATGTCAGCATGAGCTGCTGGTACCTTTCTGCTTACCGTATTAAAATCTCTGTCCTTGCTGTTAATTCTAAGACACTCTGCACATGTTTTGTTGGCTCTGTGACTTCTAGAATCTGTGTTTGGATTGGACTCTACCTTTATTTTACCAATTAATCATTTTCAGATTCTGTCAAAATGTTTCTAAAACGAGGCAGTTACTGGCAACTGACAAATACCAACCCTCCCTTGCATCTGAATTTCCAGAAATCATCATTTCTCTTGGAGCTCAGTAAGCAGCACAGGGCACATTTCCCTTTCTTTAACTAGTTGCAAGTGAAGGCCTGAAAAGATGTCTTGATTCTCCTCAAAGCAAGATTTATTTTCATGGGAAGTGGCAAGGGGATCAAATGGAATTGTAGTGGCTATTTGTGGCAGAAATAACTTTAGCAATAGGAGGAGGGTGAGAGGATCAATGCTAAATGGCAGAAGCTGTATTGCAGAGGGTAGGGAGCAGAAAGGACATGTGCAAATGGTCTGTGGGAGTGTCAGAACACAAG
The DNA here is from genome assembly GCF_047716275.1 of Strix uralensis. NCBI lineage: Eukaryota > Metazoa > Chordata > Aves > Strigiformes > Strigidae > Strix > Strix uralensis. Next base: position 17,954,404 of record NC_133983.1, on the reverse strand, counting down.
CTCATTTTAAAAAGTCTATATATTGCATGGAGAGGAGTACTAAACTCTAATGCTTTTCTTTTATGTCCAAATGAACATTTTTACTAAAAAGAAAAAGACATTGCTAGAATTCAGGTATGCTGTGGAATCAGGAAAATTGTGGGATGATGGTGTCTTAAAGTCCCAGGGACTCTGAGAACTGCAGAGGATAGTTTTTATTTGAGAGCAAGCCTAGTTATTTAGCTGAAGTATTTTGTTTCAAATTTTTCTTGGAGTCCTCAATAGTTGAACATGTTCATCCAGGAGTAATACATCACAAGGGAGACTGGACTTCATTGTACAAACCAAACAGCATTACAGCCTTATATGCCCTAATTTTTCAAGGCACGTAGTTCTAGGGTTTGCTTTGCTGTTACACTGTCAAATGGCTATCAAACATTGGCTTTAAGGCCTTTAAGCTTTAAGAAATCAGTTCTTATACATTATGTTTAAATGTAGTTTGCAGGTAGGTTTGAAGATGGTGGGCCAAATTCATATGTTGCTCTTCCATCACAAGTGTCTGTGGTGGACCCCTGAATCTTGTAGTTAAAAAACTTGTAGCTCAGTTTAGTGCTCATTTAAATGACTCACACTCATGCAGCTAACACTAAATTAAACCCTAAGATTGAAGGTAGAGCAATTATTGAGGTACCACCCCTGGGACTCAGCAGCTTCTGGATTATTTCAAGACGGAGGTTAGAAGGAGGCAAATGCAGTTCACCATTGACAATGTAAGATGGCTCTTGGGAGCATGCACTAAATGGGAACATATCCAGATGTTGGACTCCCAGATGTGTGAGTCATTGTGGAATAATCATCCAATCAATCAATTTGTGTAAAAGCAGGAATGAAAAGGCAAACAATATATAAATGTGAGTTGGAAATTGAAATTCAGTGGGCTGTAAGGCACAAAGATGGTCCTGTCAGTGTACAGGACACTGGCTGTATCACATCTGGGAGACTCTATGTAAGAAAGCCAGTGCTACTAGACAGGGAAAAGAAGGCAAAATTTAGATTCTCACTTGTGTGTTGATGTGTAAAAACAGTAAACAGAAATGAGATGTGCAACACATGAATAACCATCTGTCCAACTTGCTGAAAATCAGATCCTTTCTTTGTTTACAAACCGTGCCACAGAATCACCATAGATTAATGACATTTAGAAATCACCACTTCCACTCCGTATTCTTATAATTGATTTTTCCTAATTTGTGTTTTCTTCACCCATTGCAATCACATTCAATATGGTATAAATACAAATACTTGTAGTTTAGAGGATTTGTAAACAAAAATGAATGAGGGAAAACCACTACGGTACTCTCCTTGACCTAACATTTACACAGAAACATTTTAGTTTTGACATGACTAGACAGATACCAAATGCCAAATGGTTTTAACTAACATCAATACACAATTAGCAGTCTTTGTAATTAATCAGGGCAGAAAATTGGAGACAAGGGCCTAACACAGGCTTCTCTCAGTCTTAATGTCCACTCTGCAAAAGTATAAACTTTTTCCCTAATCTTTGGACAATTTTTAAAATGGCTCCTGCACAATTCGAAGATGACAATTACTATTGTTGCCGTTCATTCAAAGATCTGTCAGTCTTTGAAACCCTGTCATTATTTATGTTCAAAGGCAGGAAATACTAATGAGGTTTGATTTCACCAGTCTTCATGAGATTACTTGCATAAAGTTTTCCTCACAAGATAAACTCACATTTTGTGTTTATTCTGTGAAATATAAACTTAGATGTAAAACATGAGAAAGCAGTAGCTGAGACATGATATCCTTAAACAGTCCTAATATTGTGATAAAGGTACTCCAACAAAATCCTCAGCCCAGCCGTATCATTGCAGCCTATTTCTGGATTTATGTGATTTTAGATCTTTAACATGCCATTTCAAGCCCATGGAAAAGAAACACATTCTTCTTAAGAAACACTTTGGAGTCCTGGTATGATTTTATTTCAGTTTAAGTATTTTATATTTCTCCTGGTACAAAGTATAAAACAAAAGCTACATTTAATTTTTATATACCTCACAGAATTAATCAAAAGACATTGGGGTTCAGTCAGCAAAACCTAAGATGTTTACTACTTGCAAATTTAATTGGAATTTAGAAAATATGTTTGCAGTGAATTACTGTATTCACAACTGAACTATTTTGTGTTCAGGTTTTTTGTGTGAGAGAATTGTAGGAGGGTTTCAGAGTTCAAGTTTTTTATTGTTTTACCACTGGTATTTCTTATGGTCTTTCAGAATGACTCGCTTATCACTCAGCAGTGTGATTTAGCATTTAACATTCTGACTGCTAATGTTTCCTAGTCCAATCAAAAAGGTCATAGAACAATGCATTACTAAAAAGTCCAGTGTAATTAGGTTACTTGCAATGTAAATTATAGCTACTTGAGTTGAAATGAAATGTACTTAGATGGTTGTTTGTGTAGTAATCATTACATGTTTCTGAATCTCATCTTTTAAAATGTGGATTTAGTGTGTTTTTAGTTTAATAGCTGAAGGATTTTCCATGTGGCTGGTCCTATTGCACAGATTTGGCTTTAAGCTGGGATCAGAAGAAAAAACATAATCATGTATAAGAATTAATTACAGCTTTATTGGATAAGCTAACTTTAAAAGATACAGGCAAATCTGTACTCATCAAATAGTGATTTTTTTCAAGCTTCTTTGTTGATTGTCTTTGTTGTGGGAAAATATGAGAGACATTTCAGGAATGACAACCTGATTGCAAAGATAAGTACCAGAAAAGATTTGATCATGTCATTGATATTGATGGGAAAATATAACTTGGGTTTTCATGGGGATTGACTTGATGGGCAAGCTAAAGTGCATGTGTAAGGATTAGGCTTGTCAGTGGGAAACACTAAGTCTGGTCATTACAGTTAGCTCATTTACGGTAAAAAGAGGCAAGTGAACATTGTAAATCTTTGGTCCTTGCTGAATAAAAATGAATGATTTCAGTCAAACTGCCGTTTTAGCTGTAAAATATCAGAGCTATCAGATATGAACAGTGATTAGTGACTGCAGAATGCTACAAATCCATCTGTGTCTTGGGCACTAAGAAAGCATTGGGATACTCTGTCCCAAATCATGAGACTACCATAGAAATTATCATATTGAATAATATGATTCCTTTTTTCAAAGTTAGTGAGGAAGTTAATGGTTTATAACACTGCACAGAAGAAAAAATACTCAACTCATTGGGAAAATGCATATGTAAACTGTCTGGTTTTCTTCTTTACATGAAGAACTGAAGAAAATTTTTCTAACTGGCCACTGCCCTGAGAGGTGAAGCAGTGGCTGTATAGCCCATGCTGAAAGCTTTCAGTGCTTTTAAAGCATCTTTGAAGTCTCCCAACTATGGTCATTGCCCAGGGCTAGGGAGAGTCTCACTCCAAAAAAGCCAGCCCCAGGAAAGCTTCCCCAGTTATACCAACCCTCCTTTCCTAAGATTTCCTTCTGCCTATCCAGTCAGTGGTGCCAGCTGATGCCTAGGTTCTGAAATAATCACTCCTACCTTTTTTCTTCTGGAAGGGAGTCATATGATAGCTTTATGCTTAGTCGTCATATGGTCTCCAATAAGGAAGTCTTCATCTCTCAGGTCTCAGGGCCCCAGAGAGCTCTTTATGCCTCTATGCAATTCAAAAGGAGAAGAATGAGGGAAAGAATCTGAATCTTCAGCCATCTCTTAACATTCAGATTTATGAGTCATGTCACACCAAGGTGCAGCCCCATTTTGTTTACACCCTACTCTTAATGCATTTCTTTCTGCTTAATTAATTGCAGAGTCGTATTTCTGTGTTTCACATGGTATATTATTACTGATTTTATTATAGCTCAGAAACATGTAAATTTTATATTATTAATATGGCCCCAATAGGAAGGGTATTTTGTACTGCTTGGTGTGTGTCATAAACGCTATAGTCCTCAGTAAATGCTCCATTTGTTATCAGTAATTATTCAGTAATGACAGAACAATAGTGGTGGCTTGATGCTCAAAACACAAAAGTATTTTTAATCTTTTCTAATATAATAAAACTTTGGGATATAAACAGAGTTCCTCAGTTCCGTGCAAAGTAAGGTCTTCAAAACCGACAGGAACTTCCACAGCCCATGGCTTTCCAGATGTTTGAAAACAAAACTTGAGAAAAGGAACCTCAGTTTTCTGCTTGGGCCTGGTTATGTAGTTCCTTCGTCAGCCAGAACTCTTAATACAAGCCTAATTTGTGAGATATATATTTGAATTATTTCCCTAATAGGGACAAGGAAGTCAACACAATACTAGTGGTTTCTATTGCTCAAGTAACTCATTTCTAAACTGTGTACAACAACCAGTCTTGGTTAAGCAGACTGTTTAGTATAAGTGCACCTAACTTTAATCACAGGAGAGTTCCTGTTCACTAGTCAACTGCAGGGGGTCACAAAGTAGTCCAGAGGATCTTACTGCCTCTGTGCTCCTGCAAGTGCATTTGTACTCACGATTACAAAGAGTAATGTCTGAAGATCAAAGTAAAAGGGTAATTTTCAACCTTGTAGTGCCCTACAGTGGAGTCAACTACATGAATAATTCAATATATCACAGGCATGCATTTTAAAACCCAGGCAAAGGAAGTACCTTTGTGATAACAGTCCTGCATCAATGTGTCTTTTTGCCCAAGTGCACTGGTACTGAGAGCTTTTGCTTTGTTTTTTTTAAATCAGTGTTCTTTTTGAAGTTTTCAAACAGTTTTATCCTACAGATTACAGGAACAATGGTACCTGTGTTGCACTATATTGCAGCAGCACTTTCAAGGGGTGAGCAAACAGCTAAGGAGTTATGTTCTAAGAAGCCATCAGAAGCAGACTGAATTTGGCAGCCAACGGCCACCCCATCTTCTCCAAGATTTCCTTGTGCTCCTTTGCTTTCCCTGAAAACCAAGCAGATCAATGGCTTCTGATCACATTCCTGGAGATCCTTTCAGATTCATAAGTAACCTAGAAAAGGCAAGAAGGAATCTCTGCTAACCTCACAATTGTGAAAACAGATAAGAACTTTTATCTTAAAAGATCTATCCCACCTGTGTAAGATAAATAAAGAGGTCATATTAAATTTACTTGAGCTCCTCCTCTACACTCCTCTACCTTCATTTAAGTCTTCATTACTGATGTCTATATTAGGAGTGTTGCATCAAAGCAATTTAGTGCTATGGCACAAGGGAAAAAAAATGCAAAATCATGAAGTTGTTCTTTTCTCTGCAGTATCCTGACTTTTGAGATCTTGGCATGCTATTGATGGGCAGAAATAATATGTAGTCAGATGTACCTTCTCTCTTCATTTAAAGAAAAGCCTGGCCCAGGAAATTCCTTAATAATAATAAAAAACTCTTACAAGCAAGGAAACAATTTTTTCTCCATAAGATAAATTAATTTAAAACATGTTGTAGGGTGTGTCTCACATGCTCTAATGGGTATGTCAGACACATGACATTATTTAGTATTACACAGCACAAGGCATCATCTTTAAATCAAAGTGTTGGATGGCCCATATTTTTGCTTGACGTGTAGCAGATGCCATTTGCTTACATAAATCTTCAAATGAGTTTGTTAAGCTGCAAGAATAGGCACAATACTGAACACGGAATATTAGATCGTGCTTTGCAAGAAAAGCTGTTCATTACCAGAAGAAAAAGAGCCTGAACTGTAGCAATTCTAATGCCAGTTGTAGGCAAATCCATCAAACAGTGCTCTCAAACTCTCATCCTTCTCTTTAAAGGAAGCTGAGGCAGGTGATGATGTTTACTTGAAGTGCTGGTTTATCTCCCTAGTCAAACTAAAGGAGCAGCAGCAAAGGCTTTTCCTTTCCTCCTCCCTACCAGCTGGATCTTTATAAAGCTAGCCACAGTCTTTGAACGCAATCTTCTTCCTTGTTCTCTTGGCATGTTCAAGAAAACTGGTTGCTCATAATCAGGAGCCAAACCTTCCAGTTTAAGTACAAGAACAATATACAGAATAAACCTTTCAAACAGAAACTGAGCATGGAAGGAGCAGAGCATCAACAGCATACAGTGTGCTAGATCTCATGCTGCAGTGGACTGAAGGGAAAATTAAAGCTCTGGGCAGTAGCCAATCCTATGGAAGCCAAGGAGATGGCAATATTTTAGCAGACGAATTAAATGTTGCTCTTGAAAAATGGAAAGTGACTGATTTGTGATTCTAACAGCATCAAGATAATACTAGATGGGTGAAGGAGTGAAGCATAGCTGTGGCTAAAGAAGATGAGTATTAGTGTTCACAGTGCCGAAGAGATTAGTCAAATGTCTCTTAAGCCTAGCTTTTGTGAGGCCACCCCATTGACCTCAGATGGGTAGTAGGAGTGATACTGGAATGAAAATTCATTGCTGCTTCTTTTTGAAATTGTTTCTGCTAGAGTCATCCCCCAAACAATAAATGTTTGTCATTAATCAACTTTTATTAATAAGACTGAGTTCCTGTTTTTTGTCTTTTTTTCCCCTTTCTTCTTCTACCTCTTTTCATCTTTACACACATTGTCTCAGGCATTTACATGTTCACTAATCTTTTCAATATCCATAAAGCAAAAGTCATACATAACCTATGAGGAAGTACATACCCACTCATATTTTTTCAAGGTGAAGTACAGATCTTTTCTGAAATGGTGGTGACTATTCTGTACTAATAGCTATCACACATGGCACAGACACTCAATTTTACTCACAGTTAGAGAGTGCTCCCAGTCACTTTGCCAGGCACAGATTCAGTGTTGACACTAAAGAGGGGAAAGAATGAGCACAGAATCTCTAGGATGTTCTTTAAGATAGAAAAGAGAGGAAAAGCAAAGATAATGAAGGAAAAAAAAGAGTAAAGAGAGAGGAAAATGTTAATAGAAAAAATGAAAAGAAAGCAAGCTGTCATGTAGAATTTGTATACATTATCCTTTTAAAAGAAACTGCTAAATATTCTTCACAAAGAGTATGAACACAGCACTATATTCTGTACACATCATACAATAAACTTTTAAAAGTCCATTTCAGGTCCTTGCTAAAACAAGTTTAGCAGCCTACAAACAAGAATGCTTTTAACATTGCAACACCCACAGCCATTTTATAGGTCTTGTGGCTTGGATCTCATTCTTGGTGGGGGTTACTCTTCATTTCTTATCCAGAGTGTTTACATCTTTGTGATGTCGGCAATACAGACCCATCTTTATAAGACCAGCAAGAAAAAAACAGCAGTAAATCTCTGCAATGTGTTTTCAGTATGTCTATAAATCTGAAATATTTAAATGTAAAACAGTCCTTTGAAAACTATGGACTGGAACTCACAAAAGGATTGATTACAATATTTTTACTCAAGATGATCTGAACAAAGATGAAGCTAATATTTTTCCTTGAATGTAACCTTGAAATTAAGGGGCACTGTGAGAAAAAAAAAAAAACCCACAACAGTATTTTATTAAGGAGTTGGTGGTTTTTCACTATGGGACTGAAGCCAAAACTGTTCTTACAGAAAGAAGTACAGTTTACTGATAAAATTATATAACCTGTGTGTTATAAAGACACAGTAAAAAGTTCAGCTGTTTAGATGAAAAAGCTAAATAAGCACAGATAGATCTCTCTTCTATGTCTATATTCATCATCTTAAATGTAATGTTATTCAGACAGGTGAATACAGATTCCTGTAAGTAATCTGTACGTAGTTTGGGAGATTTAGTACATCTGCACATCTGTGCTGTATTTTTTGGATGAACTGAGATTTTAATCTCCTATTTTGATAAAAGATAATATTTTCCTAACAGTGCAATCCCCAAAGGATCAAAGATTCTTTGTGTTAAGCACCTTTAGAGTGTTCAGCACCTTCTGGAGTCAAAAATAGATTCTGCCCAACAGAGATCTTACTGAAAGGATGGGACCTGAGACAGAGTGATAAATAGATAACGGGGGTTTGAAAGGCAGGAGAAAGAAAGACCCATACAAAGAAAACTACAAAGCTAAGTGAATTTGAATAAATCAACAGCTTCAGACTGCAACAATCTAGAGAAGAGGTAGAATTACCTGGGTTGTCATTCTCTTCTTATCAGCAAGTGCTGAACCTAACAAAAGTTGGAAGCGTATTAATATGGAGATTGAAGGAAACAAACAAGATTTTGATATAAAAAAGAATCCATCAAAAGTTTCAAGGTCAAAATCTGTGTTTTAATTTAAGAGCAGTAGCAACCTCTCATGTACATTTGCCCTCTCTCATCTCTGTGTCAGTACCCAAGTGCCACGAATTCCCTTCTGATGATTGTATGTTTTGGGGAACTTACCACACAGTAAAGCCATTCTTTCTAATACAGCCCTATTCATATAATCCTTTCATGAATGAGAAATACATTACATCATCTCTTCTCTCAGGCATATACCATAGAGTGTGTGTGTACCTACCTTCCGAGAGATACTGTTATTCCCAGTGCAAGATTCTGGTAAAACAAAGTCTGTATTCAGCTACCCCCTCTGAACACCAGCATTTTTTGCCTCATCTGCTTAACACACTAATTGTTCAATCGAAATACAGGTTAGTGACTTGTCCTTGACCCTGGTCTTGAGAGCACCTGGTAGAGATTTTGTCAACAAAACAGGATTCACAGGTCCAAATTTTTCACACTTAACTTGAGGCAACCACGTCATATGTATGAGCTAGGTCTGTAGCATGTAGATAGGCTGCCTATATGGATAATGCATAGACATTTGGAGAGGTCAAGTCAGCCCACCGAAGATCTGGATGCAGGCCACCATGGCGTTCCAGTTTTCAAGAATTTTTACAATAACAGCTTCAAAATATCAACACAGAATTCATAAGCTGCGCATAGACAGATTCCATGAATAGTCACACAAGGCCAACCCACACACCCAAATGGATATTTCCCAGCTGCTGGAGCGAGTGGGGTCCCCTGCTGCTACCTCTGTCTGCCTTAGCAGCTGGGAAGGAGCTTCCTGCTGCTTCAAGGGCAGTTGGTCCTTTTTTCCACTTTTAGGCTTGAAAGAATGAAAGATTCCTAGAACATTCTCACTATCTGAGAAGGGTGCCTAGCTGACAATACTGCAAGAAGAGAGTAGGTCTTAGTCTTTGGGTGAAGAACCATCAATGACCTTGTGTTATATTGTGCTGCTTTAATTTGATTTAATGAGGACAAAAAAATTAAAACGGAAGGGAAAAAGAGAGTTAATATTGAACATAAGTACTGATGGTACTGTAGAAGAGCTAGCACCTAAATTTAAGCATCCTAACAAATGAAGTGAATTGAATAAACAGTTTTTCTGACTATCATGGGTCAAATCCTGGAAAAACACATTAGCAGATATGTTTATGCCAGCATAAACATTTAAGTAACTCACTGTGTGTTATTAAAATAGCATTGCATTTGAACTGAAGTTGTTAGAAATCCCCTTCAGAAATTAGCCCAGTTATTCTGAATAGCAATTTTTGCTATTCACATGCATTAGTCATGTGGCTTTTTGCAACCACATTCACATTAGTCATCTTAGAAATATAAATATTTCTAATTAGCAAAATGGCAATAAAAGTAAAAGAATTCGCATATTAGGTTAGTGGCTAGCAGTGTGTTTTTCTCTCAGCTCTGAGCTGTGCTGCTACATTAGCTTTCAGAACGCTTGTATGTAGTAGTTTGCCAGAAGATTTGCTCTACGTACAGTTGTACAAGTGCTTCTGTACTCTAGAAAACAAGAAATGACAGGAATATGTTGTAAAAATGTATCCTCTCTGTTGGGAGGTTTTTTATTACACATACATTTAGTCCAAATAATTTTAAACTTACATTTCCACCAAGGCTCATCTTTGCTTTAACAAGTGTTTTTTATTAACTGGAATGATGGGTTTTTCGTTTTGAACTGAAATCTCCTTTTCGTGTTTTCAAAAGGGCATATATCTGAAGGCTTATTTTTAAAGCTGAAATGCAATATGTTGAAAAAGCAGTTGTGAACTCTTTTTCTGTAATTGAAAAAATACATGAGTTAGGCTTTAAAGTGTGAAGAATGATACAGCTATTATCTGTGCTGACTCAGGCCAACTTGCTTCCATGCTGGTATGACCTTCAAAAGGAGTTAGAAAAATCACTTGAGGAGAAGAGAATTTCTGTCTAAAAATGTGAATCAAAACTTTTCATCACTGCATGCAAAATATCAAGTGTAATGCATGTTATCATTTTGATCTTAGTATAGTTCTTTTCTAATATTAGCAATATAGTCCAACTACATTAGGATCCTAAAAGTATACTTTTGTTTTATAGTTGGAAATTATGCAGTAATAAATTCTTCTTTCTTTAAAACGTAATGAGAAGCAAGTGTCATCGCAACTATGTTACTATAACAGTGCATTTTTTATTGTATCTGGCTTTATGTTAGTAATACCCAAATCCAAATGTATTTTTTTTCTCTCTGTCTAAATAGTATTTAGGGATCAGAATGGCCATAATGATCTGAATGGTCATAAGAATAAGTAAAACATTTTTATTGGTCAGACAAGAACTTTGATCAGTTTTTAAAGACATATAATCCAGACTGATTATGTTCAAAGGATTAATATGGCTTTGTGTTCCAGAATTGTTCCTGCAGGTCTCCAGGTCAGCCAAGAATAATATCTAGACAGATTTGCCAGTCTGAAATGGTTTTAAGTGAACTTCCTGCCCATGCTCAACTTAGCTTGAATTAACTTGGTCAAAGTCAACTGTTTCACTAATGTGCAGTTTACAGAAAAAATGTGTGAAAATTACACAAATTTATATTTTTGAGTAGTATATTCATTAAGTAAGTGGTTATGTATTTTGAGAAGTTACATAAGTTGTCTGTGGAATTTTTACTGAGAGGGTAAATGATTTAATCTCATTAAATGAGTAGGATGATACATCAGTGAGCATTGTTGAAAATATGCTTAAAAATAGACATCTAATTGATGATTGCCCATGTCTTATTCCAGACATACTGGAGAAAGTGGATAGGGCTTCTGTGTTAAGTATTTTGGCAGTTGCCAAAAATGTATGGCCGCATGTGGTCTGTGTCACCTGGTGTGACAGTGTGTAGGGTATGCCATATGGTCAATCACTTGTTTGCAAGTCTGCATGCCTACAGATGCTGCGCTGCTATGCCGTAGGTGAAGGGCTCTGTGAGTGGAAGGCAGGTGACCTGCTGGTCAGCTCCAGACCATTTATAATTATCCTCAGGGATGAGAGTGGTCATAGTTTGGGATTGCTTCTTTATATTATATATTGTTTAGTATTTTAGGTAAGCTTTAAAGTGATTATTCTTTTCTGCTGAGCAGAAGTTTAGGTAGTTCCTTGCACCATTAACCTAATACACTACATACTGATTAATGTAATTTCCATCTGCCATGTCTATACCTCTTTGTCTCTGCAGGGCATCAAGGAAGCCACTGAAAGGCTAGAAGAAGCACTGTAGTTGTCCCACTTGCCTTTCACAATCTCCTAGTTCTCATGGGTCGTTACTGAGCTTTCACAGATATTTTGGTACAGCTTTTATCTTTGTATGCTGGAAAAATGGTGTATTGAAATTCCTTCGAGACATTTCACTGCCAGTGTCCATTGTTGCTGGACTTTACCAGTTCAAAAAAAGGAAAACCAAAAAAGATCACTTTACATGTGTTGTCCAGAAACAACAGAAACTTAAGACACTTTTGTGATCAGGACCCCAATTGATTCCTCCAAGTAAGCAATAAGGAAGGATATCATCATCATCATCATCATCATCATTATCATCATCATGCTGTACCCAAGACCACACCATCTGTTTCCTCAGATTCATTCTCCATAATCTAATGATCAAGATCAATGTGCATTATCATTTTGCTATAGCGTCTGAACAGCTGAATGACATAATACATCCCTGCCAAACCCCTTTCCTGATGCTGGGCCATTTTGTCTGGTAGTACCTTTTAGTCTTTTGACTGCTGTTTTCTGCTTATAATAGGGCATTGACAAAGTCAATTCACTAAAGAAATAATAGGAATGTCCGGTTCCAACAGGCTGGCCAGCTACATTAAAGTTATATAAAGCAGTTTTTTACTCAGTTAGCTAAAGAGCAGTATCACTTGCTAGGTCAAGTTTGTATTTTTTCATTGATTACTCTGCAAGAGAATGGTGCTCTTGTGCTTCAAAACTGGAGTTCTGCAAATAGTATAAGCTTTATTTTGTGAAATATACGCAAATAATATTTTTTTCTCAGTAGTCCACTCCTCTCAAAATGTTCCTGCAATCATCTTTCATTTACCCTCTTGTTTCAACCCAGTGTCCCTCTCATCTATCACACTCAGCATAAGCTATGTGTCCTGATGGCTCTTTCCAAACTGTTGCCTCTCTATTTCTGAAGGCTCACCAGTGATGCAACAGTGGTGCCCATCTTCTGCCCATCTTCACACACTCCTCTTTTAGGTATTTGTTAAACTTTAAACACCTTTGTGCTGTCCCTTGGGCTTCTTCTTCCCCATGGGAGGAGCATTACAAAAACTTGCAATGACAGGTTGGAAGCAGAGAACTTCATCATCTCCTGATAATATGGAAATGACCTTATTAGCTGATACTTACTGCTGTACAGTGACCAGTGCAGGCAGCATCTTCAGTAGTAGGTGGTTCTGTACCTCCCATGCTAAACTACTGTCTTGTTCATATGTTCTCTCTCCATGAGGGTCAGAGGCTAGAAGGATGCTAAGGACTGCCGTGGTTATGCCTTGCAACCTCCCAGTAAGCCCTGTGATTTAAGCCAGCAAGTATTTCAGTACACTTGATCAAAAAGAGATGCCATTCTTGAACTTTCTCTCTTCTGCCTGACCATCCTTGTTCATAATTCATGCTAGCACTGGTTGACAGCAAACTGTTCAGCCTGTACAGGCATATTTTCTTTCAGCTCAGGTGGAACAGTCTGAAGCCACCTGAAGTCAGTAGCACAGAAGTCATAGTGCAAACTTTTGGGTTGCGCAGAAGTCTAAAGGCTGCTTACAGAAACAGAGAGTGTCTCCAAGATCTGTATAATTTCAGATCAGAACTGCTTTTATTAGTAAGTGCTGGGTTGCCAAACACAAAAAGGTGATTCACTTGGATGGTGGGGAGAACTACAGCTCTTGTGTAATGAATTCATTATTAACACAGTGAGAGACAGAACCAGGCAGTTTCAAATTCACGAATCATCTGTCTTTTTACTAATATCTGTGTTTTTTGGCATCCCAAGAGCAGGCCCTGTTCCCCTGGAGAGACTCTTTCATAATGCTCAATAATGCATCTGTTATTATGAGAAGGATGTTGAGAGTTTTGAACACAGCAGCTCAGCTGAAGCAGCTGTTGCTTCAGAAATGGCAAAAGCAGAAAAAAGGACATTTAAAATTTTTAAATATATGCTCCCATGTGGTCTATTTCTCAGCCCAAAAAGGGGCCTTTGCATTGCAGCTGCCACCTGTCTGCAATGGGGGAAGCTTTATAAAGGGTTTTCCTGGAGCTGCACTTGGCTGCCCGTTTCAGGCCACAGCCAAAGCCAACTGTTAAAAACCATTGTAAAGAGTGAATTCAGCTATTCCTCCCTGCTTAGATTTCTCATGACCCTGATCTTCCACAGGGGCTGGCAGTTAGAGTGAGTGACATGGTAAATTTTGGTCAATGAAAAGCCTAGCAATCTCCAGAAACAAATATAATTATCTGGTTGATGATAGGTATTTGATTCAAAGTGCCACAGGAAACAACAATTTCTATTTCACAGAAAAATGACGTGTTGGTAACCACAGCAGAGGTCTGTTTTTCAGCCAGGTAATGATCCTCACCCTGCAAAGGGAACTGTTGTAGGCATCCATCTCTCATGGGGTGAGAGAGTCCACCTGATTGAATGTGATAGCAGCACTGACGCTAGTTAGCAGCTTTCTTGAAAGGATACCAGGAGAGAATCCTATGGATAAGCTGTGTATATCTTTCAAAAACTGTATTTTATTGTATACAACCTAACTGCCCTGTTATATGCCTACCACTGCTTTTTCTGAATGACAGATATTTACTCTAGTTTAGATTCTGCCTCCCCCTGCAACCCGCTTTCTCATATTAAGTAACACCACACTCCTTAGTGAATACAGCTAACTCAGCTGTGACTTTTAAGGAGCGGTGAAAATCAGTTCTATAGGAAGTCTTGTTTTTAAAGCTGTTTCATATAAGATTTTATATCTAACTTCTTTAAGTACGAAGTGGAAAAACTGAACCATAATTCATGCAGTAGTTCCCTTTCTCTGTGTTTTGAAAGTGTAAATCAAAGGTAAGATTTATACAAATAAAAACCAGCAAGTGCCCGTTAACACAGAGAGTGTTGGAATTCTGGATTTGCCACACTGATGTGCAGAGACCAATGGGAGTCATATATATTTTAATGCATTTCTAGTCATTTCTAGAATTCAAGAGCAAGTATCCTGTCCCTATTGCATATTATTTTGTTTATCTTCCTTGACTTCTCCAATTAACACACATGGCTATGCTTGAAGTTATGGCTTTTATAGACCCATGTGGCTTTATACTGACACAAATTGCAGCTTAAAAGAAAAGTAAGGAAAAGGAAAATTTATAGTTCAGCCCAATACTGTTTGCCAAAATCTAAAAATGGTTTAAGACAGCTTCTTAAATAATCATACTTCAAACAGAACACTCAAGTTCTTAGGCCAGAAATGTTAGGCATTTTTGTACTTCCCCAAACTCTGTGGAAATGAATTAGTTTTTAAAAAACAATCAGACAATTATTGGAGGAAATGCTGGACAATTTTCATTCAGTCTTAGAGCTGCCAGTTCTCACAATATTGGGATTTTTAAAAATAATTCCAGGACCTAGAGCATGAATTACAATAGATTTCTAGTTCTTATTTTATTTTTTAAAGGCAACTTCCTTGTTCTAACTGTGGAAAGAAAAACATAAATGTGAACCCTTAAGGCTAAAAAAGTTGAAAGCAAATTTCATAGTATTATTCTAAAACTGTGATGGTTAAAGTTAACTCCTCATTTTGGGGACCTAACTCATGATACTACAGCTGTGCCAATACTGCTGTCTAATTGACGATAACAGGTATTCTTCTGGAAGCAACACTGCTAAATAGGATACTGTAATATTGATGTTGCATAGAGAGGTAATGCCCAAACTTAAATGTTTTAACTGCAGATTCTAATGGCATATATGAGAATAAAATTGAGCCTATATAATTCTTTATGGACTACATATAATTTCTTGTGATTGCCTTCAAAATAGTATTTTTTTAAATTCTCTAAACAGGTCAGATAGTTACTGTTCCAGAAGATATTACAAGAAAAAAAATCTGTGATGGTTTAAGACCTAGTGCCCATTGAAAGGGATGGAGTTAGATTTCTGGTCAAACATCCCATGTCAGTACAGGCAAATTGTATAGCATTAAAGTACATGGCATTTTTGTATCTCAAATGAGATACAGGAGTATAATTATATCAGCAGTAGGAATCATATAGAGACCTAGTGTCTACCATTACTAGTTTAGATTAAGTAAGCAAATTTTGGGCATTATTAACTACAGAAGAAATGCATTAGCTGTGAAAGAAATGTATATTTGGAATTTTTCTCGAGTCAGTAGAGTTGCAGAGACTGCATTTCAGGCAGATTGGTAATATGTAGTTTCCAGAACAAATTGATGTCTGAAAGATCATGTAGATAGCTGATACCAGGTCTATCTTTTGGTTATATCCATGCTTATGTGTGTCACAACCACACTGACATTGCAGAAAAGCGTTGGAGAGAGTTTATTTTATTACTGCAGAGAAAAATAATCCAAGGTTTAGGGCCAGTTCTTGGGCACAGGTGGTAGGATTGCTCTTTGTGTGTTCTGGCTCTGGCATAGGGTTAGGTGGTGTGTTACTCTGGATAGCCCCTGTTCCTGGTGCAGAGCAACCACCTGCTTGTCTGTGCACACAGGAGAAGCCAGCTGGCTGCTGGGGCAGTGCATGCTCTCTGAATAGCTAATCCCAATCTTTTCTGAACAGAATGTTATGAGCCAGGTGGAAGGATACACTTGTCTATGACTGGCTTGTGAAACAGCTGGAATTGCTACACTATTTTCTTTTAACTGACATACCCTATATTAACTGTCTCATTTTGTTAGGAAGTAGGCTGTACTTGTGGTACTACAAAGACATGAAGAAGTAGTAAAGCATGAAGTATAAATCTGTGCATAGCAGAATTATTCTGCAAAAATGAAATACTTACTGATAGTGACTGATGGCAATGTTTGTACATTAATTTCTTAATTTATACTGTCATTGACATGGAGAAGAAAGTGGGGATAAGTAAGATCCCATAATTGCTGGGGAAGTATTCCAATTTTCAGCTATTTATTCTTCCTTGTTAGTCTCAACTCCTTTATGATAATCCACTGTTTCTTTTTCTTCCTAATCCATTCTAATATTAATATATTTTAATATATTAATCTATGTTAATATATTAATCTATGTTAATACATGTGTTTATGTATTTGAAACATGGATTCTAAGGTGTTATATAGCTCTGGCTCTTCACTTATTATGCTTCTTATTATATTTATTTTTATATGTGTATGTATACATATATACACGTACAGACATATTTATGAATATATAAATATGTAAATATATATGTAAAAACATGTATGTATGTATGCATTTAATTGCTGTGTGGTTAAGTCAAAAGTAAGTACCTGAATACATACGTATATGGGTTTTGCCTTTTATGTACACATCTTTCCTTAAAAAGAGAATATATCAAGACATATGTTTGTGTATGCACAAACACTAAGAACTGCGCAAAATGAGGTAGCATCTTTTTAAACATAAACTGTAGAAAAGTCAGACTGCTGTCCTAAATATTTTTGCATAACATATAAATACATTTGTGCAAAAAATTCATTTTCCATTGCTCTACAGATTTATGCACAGGCTTAAGTCTATAAACTGTGGATAATCTCATTATGATCAGTGGACTGCTACCAGGATTTAGTTAAATATGAACCTAAGTCTTTCTAGAATTAGGAATATATATTAATTAAATTATAAAGAACAGGCATTTATTTGGATGGATGCGCATCATACTGAGAACATTTGATCACACTGTAGCAAACTGATCCTTTTTCTATGTGTCATTTAAATCCACTGGAAAATGGCCTTAGAATTGAAACCCCGATGTAACTCTAATGTATTGTGTAATCGTTCATTTTAGTTAAAACTGAGGGTTGGGAGGGTTGTTTTGGTTTGCTTTTTGCCCTAAGGATGTCTAGGACTTAATCAGACTTGCTGATTTATTTCCATATCAAAGTTAAGTAGTAAATATTTTATTAACAGATGTCTGCATCAAAAACTTCCATTTGGATACCAGCCCTCAATACAAAGTCTTATTACAGAATAAGAACAGCTCCTGTACTGCAATTATAATTCTCATTGTTCTCAGACAGGAACCCACCAGTGCCCCACTTATGAATGTTCTTACATATTTCCTCCAAGGAATAATTGCAAAACAATCAGAGCACATCTAGATGGGGCTCTGAGTTGAAAGCTTATAAATCACTTTTGTCAACATTTTCCATCAGTGGTTGATTTATATGACCGAGTGCTATCATGACACAGGGATCCTAATTTGTAATCATCCATACAGCAGAACTGAGATTCGACATTATGGAAAAGCAAAAAAGCACTTTCAGATGAATAGATAAAATGTGCTGAAGGATAATATACCATAGACAATCCCTCAAGTATTGGAGAATGGGGTTTTACAAGCCAACATGTGGAAAAACTGTTTGTGTTCCAGTAAAAACTGAAGATGAGGTAAAAATTCAGTTACAAATTATTAATAGCTTTGGTTTTATAGTGGTCATTTTGGTAAGGAGTACAGGATCTATCAGAACTGTGATACTCTGGGGTAGTTTATTTTACTCATTTTACAGCCTTACTGACCCATTGCATGTACTATACACTGGAGCAGAGCAGTGGCTTTGGGAGGCTATCTAAACTAGGCTTCCAGATTAATTCCTTTTTAGAAGTGTTTTTCCTCTCTGAAAACAAACACGTAGAGTGAAGCAGCGTCCCCTGAAGAGAAGAAAAACCATGGAGTCACCTCAGTTAGAGACTACAATGGCCAGTTAAGTAATTTATTTCATGCTCCTGAATAGAAGCTGATTTCATTCTCTGTGAATGGAGATTGATTCAATATAATTATCCTCTCTAGAGCTTTAAAAAAAACAGCTTTAAATATTTTAAGTGATGTGGCTTTTATCACTTCCTTTGGACAATATTTTCATTGTCTAATAGATCTCACTCTGAATTTTCTTCTGATATCCTGCCTACATTACTTAACCATATATCATTATCTCTTATTCTATTTAGCTAAAATTCCTTATAACAAGCCCTGTCAATTACTGTTGCCAGGAGCTGCTGCTTCAAACGTTTCAGCAGAGATCATATAGCTAAAATCTTTCATCAAAGAAGGCATTCTCATAGGTATTAAAGCATTTGGCATTAAAAAAAATATATATCTCACAGATCATCTCAGTTTCTAAGCCTATAAAATAATCCTTAATTCATTATAAGGACCCTATATTTATAATTAATGCAAAATTGGAGATTGATCTAATGATAAGGAAGATATGCTCCTCTGGTAGCACTGTGGATTGGGATGGCCAGTGGGAAAACCTTCTGCTGGGTATTGAAGCATTTGTCACCAAGTGCCATGATTTGTCTACAAGCACTGTTCATCTCTTGCAGCTGTGGGCAAAAACAGGTCTGTCTCTGTTCTGGCAGTCATCAGGATTCATGATTGCTCTGTCTGATGGCCATGGGATGTTAGAAAAGCAATCCTGCTTTCTTGATGAAAAGGGTGAATGAGCCAAGAAGCTTGACTAATGGAGAAGGGAGCAAACTAGGAAACTGCAGGGTTAGATTCAGGCACTTTCCAAGCAGAAGGCAGATGGGTCTTGACTGTATTGGCCAGGTTAAGACTTGGGAAAACCAGACGAGTGCAAAGAAGACACTGATGACAGCTCATTGAAAATGGTTACACTCACTAGCTTTTACATGGGAGTAATCGTGTTCAGGTTTGCTGATTAACTTATAGCTGCTTGGCCAAAAACCCTGATGTGCATATCCACCCTTATTACCCGCATGCCATTGACAGATCTCTTTTTACATGGGCTTTCATTAGATAGACCACAGTCTGAATCCCTTGAACTTAAACAACCATATAATTTGCATTTTTGTCAAGTTCAATTTGCGGTAAATGTTGGAATCTTCTCATTCTCTTGAATCTTTACCTAGTGCAACTTACCATGCTGTAAGGGAGTTGGCCTAGTATTTTGCTTCTGTTCTCAGCAAGGAAGATACTGTGTAGACCCAACCTGGCTGCCAGTCAGAAAGTTGTGTAAGACAAAATAAGCAGATTTTGCTCACTTGCATTAGACCTTCAAGTTTACTTCCCTGTAAATCCTTATTGTCACATGTCTTACAGCATAATTCCTGTTGAAGGGTTTGTTTTGCTAAAATCCTGCAATGGAAAGCAATATGTTGGCACGTACGGATGCAGTGAATGTAGTAACTGTTGGGCGATGTAGCAGGACTTTTGTGGTGCTCTATGTTTGTCAAACTAGTATACAGGCAGACCCTCAAGTTAGGTCTGCTCCCAGCTAAACTAATCTTTCTTATCTCATGCTTCAGCAGCTGTGGGTTGACTGTGAGAGATGCATTTAGAAGCTTGTCACATAATCATATGGGATGGTAAAAGAATTCCTGACATACTTCCCTTCCCATGGGATTGCAACATCTGCAGTAGAACATGTTTTCAAGTGGGTTTCAGTCATGCTTTCTACAAACTCTTCTTTTAAAACTTCCTGCAAAGGAAAAAAAAAAAAATTTCCAAAATGCAAGATGATTTTTATTTCTGTCCTCTCTCAAACTAGTAGGATATTTGCAAAGGAGAGATGTAAATTACCTGAGATAAACACCAGTTTTAAGACAAATTCCTGCCAGGTGCTGTCCTGCTGAATGTTGATGTGATGAGAAGTGGACATAGCAGAACCATGAGCGCGGCCTGTGAAAAGAATCTAATTTGACACATCCTCTATAGATATAGAATATGCTGAACTCAGTCGCTCAGTTACATATTTATAAGTAGAGTTGCATTTATTCCTTTCTTTTATTCTGCTCTGATAACTCCTGTAATGCCTTACCATTGAATACTTCCTTATGAATACTTCACTGTTAAACAAAATCAGTTGCACATCCTGTTCAAGAGATTGTCTTGAGGGCATGAGGCTAAAATGGTTAAATTACTCACCATAAGAAATGACTGATTTTCCAAGGACTGAACAGTTACATAGTGTCGTAGGACAGGAGACATATGGCTGATGAGATTAGTGTGAGGAAATACACTTTTAGTGCAATGCTTAAGGAGCCAAGACAGTGAAGCAGCGCACTCACCAACTCACTCACCAGTAAGAATTTCAGATCTGTCCTTTTTTGATCCATTAAACATAATAGATATAAGAATGTAAATAGCCCTAAATAAAACAAAATAATGAAAATAATGTTTTGAAGATACTTGCTACCTGCTGAGAAAATAAGAGACTATACTAATATCTTAAGCCTTAGATTCCCATTGGTAAACTGAGCTCTCTCTATTTATACTATGTACCACTGCTGCAAGTCATATGACTTCTGTGTCATGTGTCCCTTGAAACTCAAGTTCCTTCAGCTTTAGAGTCTCACATCTATTTCTGAGTCTTACAGTATTTGAACTAAACTGCAGAATTAGTTTAGCCTTGAAAAAAGCTTTTGTAATAGTGTGAATGAAGAATCTCCAATCAGTGTTAAAAGAATAACAGAGAGTGTTATTTTTTTGTATTTCTACCTTCCATAGCAGGCAAAATTGTGAAGTTCAATAGTCAGAGGACAGAGAGAGCTCCATGTATCATCTTTAAAAAAAGAATCTGATTATCTTGTATTTGGCTCATGGTGTCTTTAACAGCTGGGGTTGGCAGAGGCATCAGCATGGGGACTGCATACCTTACAGTACCAGTACTTTGTTACATCTTTTCACTGGGGAGGTGCTAGTATAACAGTATTATTTTAACCATAGCAGCTACACATGAAAGGTTGGTTGATGCCAGAATACTGTGAAGTGTAAAAACGGGTCAAAGTACTTCTCTTCCATTATATATATTCCCAGGGTGGAGGTGAGGAGGAGAACATAAACAAATGAACACTTGTGCTCAGCAATATAGAGCTAGCGTAGTCTCAGAGAAGACAATGAGAGGCAGAGTCGGAGTCTGACCACATGCTGTGCTGCTGTCCTAACCAACAGTCAAGTCAGCTGGGGCAGGGAATACACAAAGACTCTTTCTTAAGTTCTTTGAGGTCTTTTTCGTTGTAATACACCCCAATAAGCTGTCCTAGACCTTGTGCTACTGTCCAACAGAATAGACTAACTCTCTATTAGCTATTCAAAACAGATAGCCAGAGCAAGCAGTTTAGAATAGAAAAAAGACTGCTAAAAGAAACATCAAAATGATACAGTTCTCATGCAAAATATGCTGACTTTGTGGGCCAAGTATAAGATCCTCTAACAATAAATAGAAGAAACAACAGAATTGTAAATAACTGACTGAAAGGACAAAGCTGACTACAAATAAAATCACAATAAAAGAGAGACCTCTATAATTCTTTTTCCTGGCTTTTTTTCCACCTACTCTGCCACATGGAAGGAGAATTAATGTATGCACACCCTCCACATTGCTCCATCACTGCACTTCCATACACAAAGCAGCTGAAATGCAGATCGTGTATATTTTGCTTCTGCTGGCAGCTCCCCACATCCCATCAAAGGCTAATAAGGCATTTTGGATGCTTCATCTCATTTGTTATCTTCCTGTTGGCATTATCATTCCAGTCAGAAAGGCACTGAATTCAGTCACCCATCACTTACAGCCATGTTAGCAGGGAAAGCATATCCAGAATTATGGTCCCCGTGCAAGTTCTTCCTCCTATTGCTGTCACCACAGACATACACACCCTTAGAGACTGGTTATACCATATTTTTATTGGAAGAGTTAAATGAAAATTGCCAGGGCAGCTATTTTTCTTTCCCAATAGTCTTGCTATAAAGGTGGCCTTAGTGCACTGGGAAGGGAAGTGCTCACCCAGTTATTTTACATGCTGCACACACAGTCTGTGTTAAGTAGGCTTCAGCTGACAGCATGAAAACACTTGGATTTACACATCAGTAATGCTCCACTACAGTATATGGGCCTCTTCCTCTGATAGCTTCTGCAGAGCAGTGCCGTGGAAGAGCACAATATGACCACTCACAGACTAAAGCTGCCCATGGAGGTTTGCCATGCCAAGCTTCAGGCTCTTCTGTTTCAGCACTGGCATCCATCCTAACTGCACAGCAGGCTTTAAAACAGTGTAGAAATTGGTAATAGTTTTCCTAAGATGCCATACCTATGAGATTATTTATTAAAAGATCTATATCTTGTTAATGATCTCAGAACCACCCACAGGTTGTTTTGCTTTAGAATCTGTACTTGTAAATTGATGATTAGGAAGTAACACAAGGGATTTGTTCCAGTGAAGCACTATTTTCTCCTTAATTAATACAGGAATTTCAGGGGAATACACTCTTATCTCTCTCTTCTTAAGGGGAGCATGAATCTTCATCCCAACAGCAGTAAACTTTAAAACATAAGCACTGTTTGGTCCGTATATATTATTTTTGCAAGTATAAGTAGTCCAGGTAGTTTGTTACCGGGATTCTTTGCTCCTTGTCCTCAAAGGTGGCAGTGAGCTTCAAAGATTTGGATAAAATAGAGCTCAAGGGCAAAAAACAGTGACCAAAGAAAAAGGTTTGTGAGGGTGAGACTATAGCAGACCAGCTAGGTGTCATGCTGCTTTTACATGGAGCACTCACTGTGGGGAAGGGAACTGTTAATTATATCTAGAGGCTTGATTAGAGAAGAATAGATCACTGCTCTGTGGATCTTGCGGTAAGATAACAACATGATCATTAGGCATCCTTCACAGCCTAAAACAGCAAGGAGGGGTATGGCAAGTAGGCAAACTCAGGTCAAAGAAGTCAATGATACAAGCAAAGTCCAAGATCCATGGAGACTTATAAAAGATCATTCTCTGGTGAACTAAATAAAGGGGACTCCTGTGCATTTTGCATGGTAGACATTTATGAAAAATTTATCTTCTTGGGTACTGCAGTGAATTTTATTACTGAGGCTAGAGCTGGACCCTGCCACAGGTGTGTGACATAGCATGCTCTAAGGCCATGTTTTTCCAAATTATTCAGATTAGGAACCTGGCAGGATCACACAGACACTCCCTTTGAAGACCTTGGCAAGGCAGTAAATGTGTGCCAAATTCTCCTCCCAGATAAAAATCTAATGAGAACTGTACCAATCTTCAGGTGCTTAGCTTACACAGGCTAAAATAAGCTTTTAGTCCTGAGAAGCTGCTCAAAGAGATCTCTGACAAGACATGCCATGGCTACAGTAAAAGGAACAGAGGATTCAAGTATTAAGACAAATCAGTGCTTGAGTAGTGAAATTTATGTCTGGTGAACTATATGTTTGGCAGAGACTTCTATGCAGTTAGTAAAAGTAAGTGATTTAAACCAAGATTTTGGAGGTGGTAATGCTGTGTTCCACATTTTCTGGAGATCCAACCTGAGACATCTAAGCTAATGTTTCTGGTTTGCAGATGTGGCAAGATCTCTATTGCATTGACATCTGTTCTGAGTGGAAATGTGCTATACATTGTAATTGCTTTAAAAAGTCAAGCCCCGTGCTGCTTAAACCAGGCAACCAAAACAAGATAGCACATTTGGCAATAATGGAAGGCTCATGAGTCTGATGAGGTGCAGAAGGTTATGCAGTGAAGGAAGAGGTCAAAATAAAATACTCAATAGTGGTAGTGAGCATTGCCTCTTCCTGTACAAGGCATGTGGCTGTATAATGAGAGTCTGTACCATAATGCATTTACGCACGCATGCTGAATTAAGACTGCATAGGCAATGGCAGAGGAAACCTTAATTCTGGTGCCTCCTCATTGCTGAATCCTTACTTCACAAACTTAATGTCCTTTTGTATGTAGGTTTTGGGAGACTTGACATCGTTAATTTGCACTGCACAACTCCCCAAATGTAGGAGCTTGTTATATTAGACACCGTGCAAACCTATAAAAAGGGATGGTCCCAGAGCAAAGAGTTTACAATTAAATATAACAAAGTACAGGATGAGTGGATATAGAAAGCATGAGAGAAGTGCTGAAAGAACAATGTGTCTCTGAGATATATTATAGTGATCTCTCCTGTCCCGTATCAAACCTAAACTGCAGCAATTAATTAATAGTGGTAGAAGATGTTCGTACATTGTTCAGCCCCCATTTTGTACTGACACTGAACAAGTTAAAGATCCTTTAATCATCACAAGACAGCATCCCTTTCTACAGTCATATTTTCTTTAATAAAAACTATTTGTATCATATTAAAAAAAACCAAATCACCTCCTACTAGTTCACTGGAAGCAGGCAGTAATGTACCATAGGGTGCCTACTACAGGAGGGCTCTGAGCCTGGAGCCACCCAAAAATTCAATAGAACTGTCCTATTAATAGCTTTGAAACCAAAGATTCTTGAGACCTTCTTAAATTTCCCTATGAAATCCTGTCATGCTTTTCCTGACCAACCAAAACAACAAAGTACAAGCCCATACAAGTCAAAAAGCTGCAGGAAAACCTGGTGCAAATTGAAAAACAAAAATTTCAGTGTTGGTGGGCTTCAGAGCTGGACTATTGTGAACTCTGTGAAAATCGAACAAAGCAACCCCCTAATGTTCATATAGGACATGTAAACAGAGAGTCATATCTGCAGCAATTGGACTGCGTTTCTTCTGTGGGGCTGTTATTGCTTTAGCCAGACCACATGCACGACAAAGTAAAACATACCTTTGTCTTTCTTCAGCCTTACTTCTTTCAGAATTAAATGCAACATGAAGCTCATCTTCAGGGAGGTGATGGACAGAACTACATGCAGTCTGTTTTCTCATGTGTACTCACCTTTGTTAGCAACAGAAGGTGTAAAAATTAAGAAATATTTTTATTACTCCTTTTCCCCTAATTCTTCTCACCCCAGCTTTGTGTCTCTTCAGCAAAAGGTTGGTCCTTTAAAGCACGATTTAAAAAATGCACCCATAAAAAGTGAAGAGAAAAACCACAAATACATACTCTCTTGCTGAGGTCTGGTTATCTTGTACTGTTTTGTGAGATATTTTTGCATGGAAAGAGCTGATATAAATGATACCTCTGAGGAGCAAATAAAGGAACTAAGATCCTGATCATGTTCTTCTACAAGACAACTAATGAGATGGAGCTTTAATGAAGATCCTTGAAAAGAGAGCCATATGTAAAGTGGGGCTTGGGAGGGGGCAGGTTGAATATCTCCAGATTCTCATGGATCTGCTAGAGGAGATCCAGATGCTTTGCTGCTGCTTCCCTAATAGCACAGAATAACTGAGGCCTCATGCAATATTCTCCTGCTACTCTCAAAACTCCACTTTTAAGCAGTCCCACAGTCTGGTGCCCTTCTGAAGAAAAGCCCTATTAGGCCATAATAGCATCTCATGGCAACCCATGAAAGCTCAGGCCTGCGGCAGACTTGCCACAAGGCACAGGTTAGACAATTGTACACTGTGAACATTAAATAAATACAAAACTGAATGCATGTAAAATGCAGGAATTTCACTTCTCATGGAATGGAGCATTGCTTGAGGCTTGCTAATACCAAATCCCTGGATGTGAACGTGGTGACTAATGTATTTAATGCTCAGCAGGTCATCTCTGGAACAGCTTGAAAATGGGGGGTACATTAAGGAAGGGTGTTACACTGCTTTCTTTCACCATCTTCCTGTGTAGAAACATTCCCTTATCCTGAAAGCCCTGAGTGATCTGTAAGATAAAACAGCTGGCTAATGTGTGTGGAAAAGTAACACACTGCTACTGAAGCTTCTGCAAACACTGGAGATGTGGGAAGTAAACCTCCCCCTGCACGTCTGTCTGGCATAGGCAGGAGATAAGTAAAGACAAAGTTGTTGCTTGCAGGCAAGCTGTGTTGCAATGAACCAACCTGTATGCTTTCTGCTAAGATTCATTAGGTTTACTGACATTGTGTAATATTCTTAGTGTGGCAGTAAAACACTTCAGTTTTCCAACCTTGCATCCACCAAGGCTTTTAAAAATCCTGTGAATTTATCTCTAGTCATTTGCAGGAACATTTTAATGGAGGAAGAGACATCATTATAGATTTCTTTACCTCAAACAACAGGGAAGCAGGGTACCCACTGGCAAAAAACAAAGCCAGAAACAAGAGCAAAATTCTCTAGGGGGCCAGGGAAATACAATTCTGCCTAGAGATAATATTTTTTATTTGAAGCTTTTATTGTCTAGATTTTCCAGCTGAGGCTTCTGCTGTGTGAGAATGGGCTGTGTATTGTGTATATTTGGGTTTTTGCTGTTGTTTTCCCAGGGATGTTTGGCGTCCTAAAGGAATATGCAAACTACAGATGGTGCCCAAAGCAAGGAAATGTGGAATGTAGCTTGGAGTGCGACACAAATGGAGCGCCTGAAAGCCTCCTTGTCTGCTCGTGCAGGCCAGGGGAGCAATGCAAAGTAAAGACTCTTTACTCCTATTATGTTATATCAAACTGTTGCTGAAAGACTGTTCATTTTCCTTTTCTTTCTCTCTGTTGCCCACCCAAAAAATCTAAACATAGCCCAGTTTGAATAGTGGAATGTGTGGTACATTCTTGTCTTGCCTGATGGGACAATGTCTGTGCCATGGGGAATTGCTGAGGTAATTATTTATTGACCCAGAGTGATTCTGAGAGCTCATTGTATAAAATTCCAATTAACTGTATTGTGTCAAAACTATGTTTAATTTAATATCTAATTTTATTAACTTTTGTATTCCCTGTGCTGAAGAATGCTAACATGGAAAGACACCTCCCAGGTTGTAGCCAATGCATTTCATGGGTTACACTTGCTCTCCAGTGGCTTAAGCTGTTTTTAAATTATTATTTTGGCTTTGTATTTAAAAATTTTTACATACAATTAGAGCTCACTTTTAAGCAGCAAAAGCAAATTAAAAAGAAAATAGTGGTTTTTCATGTTGTTAAAGAAAATTAAGAGTTACTGTATGATATTTGGGCTTTATTCTTTTTAATTTTCATTTGTCAAAAACAAAGTGTATTGTCTAAATGAATACATCATAATTCTAGTAAATAAAGGGGGACAAGTTCTTGCTGTCTGCAATCCTATACTGAGGTATATACCATCTCTTCTGTGCTAAGTTCATTTACACCATGACTGCAACAAAACAAACAAACAAACAAACAGCTGATTGGAACATAATTGCCTCACCTTGTAAAAAATATTGAGACTGTGTAGAAAATCACAGAATCACAGAATCATCTAGGTTTGAAAAGACCTTGAAGATGATCTAGTCCAACCATTAACCTAACACTGACTGTTCTTGACTACACCATATCCCTCAGCGCTATGTCGACCCTACTCTTAAACACCTCCAGGGATGGGGACTCCACCACTGCCCTGGGCAGCCCATTCTAATGCCTAACAACCCGTTCTGTAAAGAAATACTTCCTAGTATCCAGTCTAAAAGAAACACTGGATCAAGATGGAAACATAGGCTGTTAATTATTTTGAGGAAACTAAATTCTGAAAAATACATTGAGTTTTCTCCAAAAGTTGTTTCAAGATTTTAAATAAAATCAGATCTTTCTGAAGTGAGGCATATCCAAATGGACCATTCAGGCACTTTCAAACTCAATTGTTTCTATTTCATTAAAGAATTTGTTGGAATGGACAAAATAGTCATCTATGTATCATCACAAACCCTTTTTCAGAACCCTTTGTCCTAAAACTACATAGTCTATACCATTATGCAAGATGCCAGCTTACTTTTTTTTCATCAACTACAGGGGCAGTGGGTCATGGCTGAAAAAGGTCAAACAGGACACGTGATGTGATCCAAGCATAAATATTTTTAAAAAATTGTATATTCAACTTTAGAAAAAGTTGAAGCTATATAATATTGCTTGTCTATGATTTAACACCTATGTGATAGCAATGCAATGAAAGAGGAACAAAGTGATTTAAATGCAGTCAGAACATGAGGTTGCTGATGTAGCAATGACATTCACATCTCTTGAAGATGTACAACTTCTGGAATACAAGTAATCAAATTTGCTAGATAATTTAATTCAGATGTTTTGTGGTTACTGGAAAACAAACAAAGACCACAAACTGAGAGAGAGGCCTAAATATCCTCTAATGATTTATTAGGAAAACTTTCAGCCTACATAAGTGGTCCTATAAAATTGACTTAATAACTGAGATACGGAACACAGTAAAACTATACATTTTTGTCTTACAGTTCAGTGTAACTGTATCCTACAGCAACATTCTGAACACTCAAGCAGATGTTCTTTAAATAAATTGTTTCATGAAACATGCTGCTCTTTTCTTTTGAGAGGAAATGTCCTTTTGGTTGGGCTGTAATGGACATACTTCACTGACTTCAATGGACAGCGGAGAGAAAACTATAACCATATTGATTAAAGCAGACATTTTTAGCTCAAAAGCAATAATAATAATAGAACTGAAGACCTTAGTGAGATGAAAATGTATTCCTTGGTAAATCTCCATAGCTGTAACCACAAGAGCAGTAAGATGTGTGTTCTTTCTTTGGGGTGATGCGATGCATTGATCCCAAACCAGAGTCAGCATGCCATGACACCCAGCTGCAAGGTGAGTCAGAGAAACACCAGAGCACGTGTTCTGAGTGTTCCTCCCATTGCTAACATGGAGTGGGATGTCTGAGAGAGATTTCAATAGACTTGACTTGGTACCACAGGTGGAAGGAGGGAGACTTGATTCTCTGGATATTATCAGGGTACCATGCTGCAGCAAGGGAATATCTATGAGCCTCATCTAACAATTGTGTAAGTGAACGGAAAAGGCCCCTGCTGATTTCAGTGGCCTCTGGTGATTTACTAAAGAATCAATGACCTTTAAAACTGAGTAAAAGCAACAGAAGACTGTAGCCTGGGTGAAGGGAATGATGTAATATTGACAACAGTTCCCTTAGTCAGGGAGCTTTTCTTTCCATGCTGGTTAAGGACAACTCTATTTTACAGGAAGAACTTTATGAATAGACTGATAAAATATTTTATAAGCGTGTAGGTTGCAACAACGGATCCACTCAACACCATTCCTTGCCTCCAGTGTTTTCTGAAAATCCTTTGTAGGCAGGTGGATTTCAGGCTGCCAACCACCTGGGTAGAAAGTCAATTTTCCAAAGCCTTTTTTTCTTTTTTTACTCAAAAAGTGACATTTTCAAAACCTTGTATGCAAAACCTAAAGCTGCGAAGTAGCCTGGGCAAAGACCTTGGAGTTTAATGGGGATTTTGATTTAAGAAATTAATCGGCCCTTCAGATCCTTAAAGATTGTACAGTGCTGAGATGAACAACAAATTATTTAACCAACTGAATCTCTCTCTCCTGATGTGTTTGCTTCCCTCACATTCAACTCTCTTCAGAAAGACTTTTCTGTGACACAGCCTTTGGGAATGGACTGTCTTCTGGGTCCTGCAGAATGCACATGGCAGCATTGTGATAATACATTGGAATAGATGATGATATTAATCAATATTAGTAAAGGATCCTCTGCTACGCTGGAAATATGGGGAATACTGAATTTAGTCATCAAAAGATGACATTCACAATTATTTTTGTTAAGCAGACCATAAATATGAATAATTTGGTGTCAGGTTATCTGTAAAACACAGGTGATATTTATCACCAAGAAAACTCATTGTGTTGATATATATAAGAAAGTAACAGATAAGAGCTAAGATATCAGAAATGTATTTTCCCTGTACAATAACAATAACTTAATTAATATTTCAACATCCAGGACTACAGATCTCATTTTTCAGTATATTCTACTGTTTACAATAGCTATCTGCACATGCACCTCTATATCCTCTTCATGTTTTAGTCCTTTAAGTTGACAGTTCTTGCTGAAAATTTCTTCTGACATTGGGACTGGGTTTTGACTGTAAATATGTAAATTTCCATTTGATTGTGGTTATTAAAAAAAGCACAGAGATGGCTTAGAGCTCTGACCTATATTCTATAGATGCTGAAATCAAATAAAGCAGTAGAAAAACATTTTACACTCTTCTCTGATTGAAACACAGTAGCTACAGTTACAGAGCAGCAGCCACAGCATGTTGAAATTTTCTCTGACATTGGATATTACCAGTTTTCAAACCAGGTGAAGTAGTGCAGAAGGCAATGAGACTCCTGTTTCTCTGAATGAACTGTTTCTGTGTGGAAAGCACCAGTGTAACAGCCTTACAAGAGGGTCAGTGCTTTATTTTGGCCTGGCAGAGAAAAGGTATTCATGGCACCAGCAATCAGCAATGTGGTTGGACTGGAGAGGAGACCACACATAGGGTGTGCGAACACACAGATTAATTGGCCTTAAAATATTGCGTATGGGGCACAAAGAGACTGTGGTTAAAATTCCCGGTGTGTTGGTTCACGTAATGTCTTCGAGTGCAAACATGTGCTGAAGTGTTCAAGAAGTTTTGCCTGCACATTATTTTTATTATTCCTATGTACAATCTCCAGTTTGCCTATGCTTGATATGATTTCCCTCTATATCTCTGGTTGGAGTGAATAAGCTAAAACCCTTCACCATTTAGCAAAATAACGATTTATGTTCTCTTCATTATTTATTGGCAATCATTTCTGTCTCAGGGATATTTTGTATTTGGTAAAGGATAGACTTAGTTTTCAGCTCTAGGAAACCTGTTCAGTGATGTCTCTGAGCCACATGTCTGTGATGCAGGAACATAAATATGACGTGAATATAAAAATGGAGAATTTCACTGAAAACAACTGTTATCGTAGGTGTGAAATGATGTAAGTAAATTGCCATCAGGCACTAAGGCTGCCCATGGTAAGCTGCTGGAAATATGCCAGGAAACAAGCATCTATCAAACTCTGAATTCTTATAATGAAGGTACTTCATAAAAGTATTGGTATTTGCTTTTTCTTGAGAGATTAATAGAAATTACTTGCTTGAGTTCATCAGGAATGCATGTTATAAATGAGGTACAAAGCACCTGAATCTGTGCTCATTTTTGTAATCATATATATTTTAGTGGAGCTATTCATAAATGGGGCCTTTTCTAGAAGAAAAAAACTCCACAGAGACCTTTTTTTAAAAAAATAGTATCAGAAATTCAAGTGAAGAGAATTTCAAAGATGCCCCCAATTCTTGTATATAATGTGATTGATAAATGGTAAATTTGTATTTGATCTTTTGAAAACAACTTATGAGAAAAAGTTCAGAAAGCTCAAAAGCCTCTAAAATTCTTTTCTCTAGAAACAATTCAGACTGTTTGGGGGAGTTGTTTGTTTAATCATCAGCATCAGACATCTCTTTTATGTGTTTGGCAAATTCTTACCATTTTTTTTTTATTTTGATTTGATTAATTAGACCACAATGAAGACATTGGAATAAAATGGACTGGTTACTTCTTCCTTTGTTTGAAAAATAAACATTTGGTTTGAGATCACATTTTTCCACTTGAGTGCATGAGAATATACTTTCATGGGGCTTGATTTTTGAAGATTTATTTGCAAGATGTCAAGCATGTTTCTGTTTAGCTTTATTTGCAATTATGATTTCTTTTTTATTAATCTATATTATATGAACCATGTTCATATTCTTTGGATTATACTGTTTAGCAGCTTTCAACTACTGAGCCCTCTGTTAATAGGACAATGAGAAACTTGTCAAATTCATGAGGAAAAAAGAAAAAAAATACCAATTTTTTTTCAGCAATTTTAAATCTTTCCACCTCATGACACACAACTTATACGATCATTAAGGAGTTCTGTGACATAACCACATGAAATTATGAAAATATACGGGGTAAGAGTATTACAAAGTGATGACAGCTGATTCTTAATTTCATCATCCATTATATTTCTTGTCTATGAACAGCTTGAGATAAGCTGATTTTTGTGGTTGGTATATTCATAGTTACCATGTTGCTATATTTCTTGAGACATATGTACTCTGCAAAATATTTTAACCAGTGGAAGCCCCTGTCTGAACTAAATAAAATAAGGATAATTTAGGACATGCCATGTAGAAATCCCCCTTCCCCCTCTCCTGCATCTGCATAAGGAATGAGCCATGAGCCAAACCAGGAAAACAAGTTTGACCGTGCTCCAGTTGCAGGCCCACTGAATAAAATGGAGAAAGATGGAGTGAAATAAGGAAAAAAACCAGCTACAAACAAAAGTTTAGATTGTTTGCCTGTATTGTCTGGTCTGTGAGTCAGGCTAATTTAACATTGCAATTTAAGGAGCCAGATAGGAAGAAAATGAAAAGCCCCACCGGTGTCCTTTGACATGACATTTTCACTCCACATTAAAGTAACAACATTTGTATTTGTTGGTAATCAAAGTAAGGGGTACTTCTCCAAAGCCTCCTTTCAAAATGCTATCTGCTTGCTAGATTACACGTTATTACTGAATGATAACCTATGATCAAATACTGAAATAACAGTTGAGAATGGGCCTGAAGTCAGTTCTCCATTCTTAGCATGTTCTTCTATTTTAAGCTTTTTTATGTATTTTATGGTATGTAGCAAGTGTTTCCACATTAATATTTAAATACTTAACTTTCTATCTCCGCAGTTTAATCTTATTCTTATATCCTTCAGCCTTTTATGACATTACAGTTATCTGATAAATGCACAGTTCTCTGTTTCCTTTGAAGTAGTGAATTATTATACAGTATGGACTAGATTATGCATAGATTATCTTGCATGCAACACAAATCATGAGTTTCTCAAGAGCCTGGGCAAACACTCTACATCAAGCTGCAAGGTCTGGTTTAGTACTTGCTCCAAGATTTTGGAAGTGAATTTTCCTTGGCTGATTTTAAGGCAGCATATGAGCTAGACTCTTCACAACAAGCAGCATTTAATTTGTTTTCTCTGAAGAGTGATTTCACCATCTAAAACCAAAAATTGTCCCTGCTCTAAGAATAGTCAGTCAGTACTAAAAGGAAGTTCCAAATTCCAAAATTTTGCTTTTTAGGTCCAAGATTTGATGCTTATTATCAAATTTAGTGGTGGTAGTAAGGAGGAGGTAATGTCCCAAGTTCCTTGAAATCATGTGGTCATTTAAGGATACTACCTTTCACCTAAGCAAAGAAGTTTCCATCTTGTAGTTGTAAAAGAAAGGCTAAAGTCTACAAAAAAAAAAAGCAAATAACCTGTGCACAACTGACTTCTGCTGCATAAACTCATGCAAACATGAGTACGTAATGGTTTAATGACTTGTACATTTCTCTTATGATTTTTAAAATGGCTTTCATACATCTGGTTTGATGTGAAATGCTAGAGTTAGGACTGGAATGGTGCCTCAGCCTTCTCTGCATTCTGGTAACATCGATATCTGGATAGTGAGAGGTGGTCTAAATCTGTTAGTAAGTAGCCCTGGGATTACATGCATGTGAAACATGCTTGCATCTATACTCAAGACTACAAAATCCAATGTGAAAATGAATGTTTCCTATAACATCTCAAAAACAAATATTCTAAAGTAAAGGAACAAAAAAAAAAAAAAAAAGGAAGATATTTTATCAGCTAGAAGTCTAAATGAAGAAGTGTGTTGTCTGAAGATTTATGAACCCTGTAATTCTGAGTGTGGCTCCTGTTACTCGTTTCCTCACAGGGCATCATCAAACTCTGTGATATTCACAGGGGTTGCAGTGAAAATAGTTTTGAAGAAAATAGCAATACCTCCGCTGCACCCTTCAGTCTCCTGTTCGGGGAAAGTATTCTGTCTGCATTGTGCACACCTCTTCAGGTTTCCTTAATGGATACCTCCAGTGGGCTGATCTTCTGGTCTTGTCCTGGCCAATTGTTTAGAAGCTTATGGTCCATGCCCAGTTCTTAATAACTTTTTCCACTCCACAGAGAGTCGGATGGTGCCCTTAGGAAATGTGTGATTCAGTCATTCCAATTATCTTTTAATTATTAATTTCTACTCTCCATTTGTATTTCATTGAACTGCAGAAAATCTCCAGTCATCACAGTGCCACTTCCATCTCTTAAGAGCCTGAAATATTTATTGAACTCATTAAGCTCCAGTCTCAGTAGCTAATTACAACAAACGTATGTTTATGGAAACAGATCTAGCCATGAAGATTAAATTTAAATGAGTGCTAAAAACTCCTTGCCTTTGGAGATTTTTGTTTTTCCTCTTTTTAATTTGTCATGCTGATTTGTAAAGCTTCCTACTTATTTGGGTAACATTAGCACTGTTGATAATAACAGACACTGTTTGTCTTGGAGAAGTGCCAGTATTCTAAGTACATATCTAATTTGTCCAGACAGTTTTAAAGTCTCTTGAATTTAAATTATAAGTTTAACCTGAAGAGTTACAACAGCTAATTACAGATTAAAATTTGGAACAAGATTTTTTTAAACAAAAAGAACTACCAGAATTCTTTGAAGTTAAGGTCACTGAACAAATTCTACCCCTTTTGTATAATGGATATCACCAACCCGTGTATTCAGGCAGGGGTCTCAGAGGATTGAGCATGTGGGTTTGATGCTATTTAAGGGTTTCAACAGACTTTGTGTAGCTGATTTTAAGGCCACTGCTAGATCTAAACCTCTGTGTGTATATCTACTGGGGTAGAAAGACACTTTGCCATTGCTGGAGGCTCTTCTGGAACACCGTCCAAGTTAGACCTCCTTTGAAGCATCCTCTGGAGGACCATCTCCAGGAACTATAGATAGGCTATTGGGATGAGCTATTTAGGCTGTGATAGGTCACATTTTAGAGTAGTCTTCAATCTTGCACTGTCTCCCACAACAAAATCCTCAGTAACGTATTTTTTCAGCAAAGTCTTCCCATGAAGATAGAAAAGTGTGTTTAGGCTGCCATAGCAAAAGTGTTAGCTACTTGAATACTAACTCTCACTCACTAAGAGTAATTGCCTTCATTTCTGCTTATGAACCTCTCTGGAACCTGTCGCCAAAAGTATGGATGAGCTACACAGTGACTCCCCGAAGAACCATTGGCATAATTCTGTGTACGTAGGCTATACAAATCTTTCTGGAGAGCACTCTCCTGTCTTCTTCAACGGAAAGGGAGCAACCTCTTTCCCTCAAGAAATTCTGGCTGTAGGATTTACTGGGGTTGCAGTTTGTTTATGGGTATAGACAATATGAGACATCCAGACTGGCTTGAAAAGCCTCTTGGATTGCCTTATATTCCCTAGACAAAATTTGCTATTGATGCACATTTCTGCAGTTCTGTTGGATTTGTTACACTCTGAGCTGGCCTGAAATTCTGTCTAGCAAAACGTTTCAGCAAAACATGACTTCAGTGGAGCTATACCAGTTCACACCAGCAGAGACTTTTTCGGGAGAATCTGACCCCCTGTTCACAGCAAGGAGCCTTGAAGTCTCACTGATGCTTTTTAGTAAACTGATATCCAGTTTTACTACAAATATGTTTGCTGTGAAGTGCTGTGAAATTCAGGGAACTGTATAAGATTTGTGGGTTATGTGAATTAACAGAACATGAGTCAGGAAGATTCTCTTCTGAATGAGAAAGGTAGTTTTAGGAATTTCTTGGTCATTTATAGACTTTCACTTCAGTTTCAATAGAGTGAAGGATCTGGAGTATGTACAAAACTGAGCCCAGCTTGACTTGTAATGATGGGACTTCAATTCAAAGTGATACAACACCTGGTATTACAGAATGCCATGTTTCAGAGTTATATAGCAGCATGAAAAACCTAAGAAGCTTAGCTATAAAAGATAACAGCAGATCTAAGTAAACAGGACATAAAGAAATAGAAGTTATATGCTGAAACAGTAGTTTTAAATAGTATCTTCCAGCTTGAGAGTCAAAAGGTAGAAGCCAGAGATTCTTAAAAAGACAAAAGGCCTCCCACATAATCACCCTTACAATGGAAATATTGGGGTTTTTAATAGAGCTGTTTCCTTCTTGATTTATATGTCGATGACTTTCTCTTCTACTTTTTGTATAAACTGAGTTCAGTAAATGCCCTGGAAGGAGCTACAAAAGATTATGTGACCTGAAGATGGGTGCACAAGGCTCACTGTTGACATCTCCTGGGTGGAATTTCAGGTTTGCTGGCGAAGGGAATTTTGTCTTGACTTGCTTCTTGGCTGCAGTGGAGTCAGGATATAAAATGTTATGGTGGTGTAGAACAGAAGAATTGCTTTATGCACATATGAGGTCTAGCATATCATTCGGACGTGCGTAGCAAGTTCCACCATCTCCACACTGACTGCTTTTCAGGCTAGAGCATGCAGAGGGACTGGATGCAAAAGTTGCCAGATAAGTGTTTCTGGGTTTGTGATTGCCTGAATCTTACCCTTTGAATTTAGAAAAATTGCTTAGCATTATTTTCATAATGTTTTAAAAAATATTTGTGGGTATGCTTTGAGTTAGGGTACTTAGACAGATAAGCTTGAATATGGAGTGTCCCTCTGGCATGGTATGCTGTAATGAGACAGATTTTAGGAAAAAATAGCCCTTTTTTTTTTTTTTTTTGTCCAAAGAAATAGGAGTCAGATAAGATATCATAGCCTGATAGCCATCGGAGTACATTTCCAAATAAAATCAGATTTTGTCTTAAAGTGTTTCTGTAACTGCCAGTCAATAAGTATATGCAGAACTTGAGTCATGGTACAATGACATTAAACAGGGTTCAGAGAGGTATAGGCATGCAGAGCGTAGCTTTATAAGGTGCGGTCGTTCAGCCACACTAGAGTGGCATGTTGTACTAACTGTTCCAAATCCAGTTATTTCTTCTAGTATACTAAAATATTAATGGTACACTGCTGAAGGTAGAATCACTTCATCATTTGACTTTCCAGTTTTATAGTTCAAGACAGGGAATGTGTAGATGTACAGCAAATGTACATTCTGGAGTTCCAAACATTTCAGTCACTCTGAATATGAAGGGCTGTCTTTCCCCATCTGAGGACTGCAGAACCTGTTCAAGCTACATTGAAATGCATTTCCAAAAATGCTTAAAATCCTTAAAATCTGTGGTTAAGGTCAATATTTTTAGTGTATATTAATCAAATTCATCTATTAGGCTGGAAAGAAAAAGGCTTATTGGATTTTTAATGCTTCAAGGAGTATCTCTCTTTCTTGAACACCAACACTTATTTCTGTCCCTCTTTAGACAAGAATGGACAATGAAATTTTTCTAATCTTACTCCACTGAGCACTCAGGGAAATAAAATGGAATTCTCCATTTCAAGAATCTGTGGATTTAAATCCTTTTTTTTTTTTTTTTACCTGATGCGAATGATAACTTCAGATGTTTTTATAATGATACCATTAAGCATACCAAATGAAACTGGTACTGACATAGTTTACTTAGGACTGCATCTGACTTTTTTCAGATGTTTTCCTCTTTTTTTCCTCTTTTTCTACCTAGATATTTTGTCCAGGAAAAATTGAGGCAATGTGATGCCTGTTTAGAAGACTGATGAGCTGATCAAGGCCATTTGCAGACATATCTATTGCATATGGTCAGGTCTATTCTACAGTATATGAACAATGGATCCCATGCATTCAGGATGTATGGAATCTAATGTGTGCACACTGAATAGGTGATCTGTGTGAGCACAGTAAATCCAGTGCACTCTGAACTTACTCTATGTGTATAAATCAAGGATGCATCCCAGACACATTAGTCTCACTGTGTTTCATTTTGTCTGGGAAAACCTGGACAGAAATATGGTAGCCCTAAGCTTCCCACATTCCACACTCCACACACACACATAATAGTTTCATGTCTTGAACCCTTAGTCTCTCTTGGGATTTCCATTATTGTTGATACAAAATATAAATCTCAGGTTAAGTGTTATTCTGACTTTGCACTTACTTGTGATTTTCCTATAGGCCCAACAGTCTTTAAATCCTTCTGAGTCACTTATTAGACTTTTAGGTGGGAAATAACAGACGACCCTTGATTTAGCTCTGAGGATGATTCAGTAGAAATCTCTTTTCTGTGTAATGCCCTGGTATCCGACAGACCACTTCAAGTGATTTTTGCAGACGTGGGCATTGTTCTCTTTGTTTAATGTTCTATGTTATTTTCTTAGCCAAGTTTCTTTGGTATTTACTAATTGAGAGTTGTAAGTAATTCGGTTAATCTAACACTTGATCAGCAATTTCAAGTCAACATTTGAGAGGGAACATGCCCTAAGGCGGTTGTTATTTATTCTGGTCAGGTAATTCCTTTCTGGGCTGTTTAAACAGCAACATGTTTTCTGTAACAGTGAGACTACCCAATTTAGGAAAGAAGTTTGCAGAAATCTGTCTTTCTGTTTCTTTAAAAGTTTAGCTAAGTAGACTGCTTAGTGTGATAATGATAATCAAGTATTAAGATGGGCAGATAGCAGCATAATTAAGAATATGCAACACTGCAATATAAAGTCCAGGCATCTGGTAAGGATTAGATTTGCTGGTTATACAAAATCATGAAGATACAAACCATTTTGACAGATCTGATAGGGAAAAGAAAAATGAATACATTACCATTTAAGCTGCCCTTGTAGCACTGAGAAGTCCTGTAGCACTTTCCACTTAAAATATTTCAACGTCAAAAGCTAAACATTTGGCTCTCAGGGAAAAGTTCTCATATTTACATGTATCACCCAGTGCTAAATTCTCCCTTAAGTATTTAAAGTATTTTATTCCTTTGTGGAGGAAATATCAACTACACTGCTCACATTTGGATTTTAGGAGATTTCTTTTCTCCATTTGAGTTTTGGAGTGTGTGTAAGTCTGACTTGGTATTCCAAAAGAGTCCGGTAGTCATGAAGCTCCATAGTAGAGTTGTTTCTGGGCAGCCCATAAAGAAGAAGTTAGAATAATCTCACTGAAATATGAAAGACTGAGCTATAATAAAAGCACTGTGATAATTCAGGGGCTAGCATATACAAGCCACATTTGTAGTTAATAAACAACCGAGCTTTAATCACTGCAAGTAGATCGCTCCCTTTACACCTATAAAAAAGTGCTTTGAAAGTTAAGCAGCACAGGCGCTTAGTGAAAACTCTGACATTACAAAAGTTATACTTCATCGTGTTTATCAACAAGGTAAAGCCATAACACAAGCTCCGTTATCCCTTTTCTTTCTCCTCCTAAGAACAACAACCTGCACACTACCAAAGCATTAAGCTCTATTTAGTGAATTGTTAGAGCAGGTTTTTCCTGGACCTAATAAGGCAAGTGTCTGCAGCTCCAGAATAAAGTGGGAAACTGAAGAAAGCTTTGAATTTCAAACATCTTTCAGTGAGGAATTAGTTTTAAAAGACATACAACAATAAGCCATGAAATAAGTCCAGACACCATAATTCAGGGATAGAATATGCTATGAAACTGGCAGGCAGCCAGGCCAGAGCCAGGTGCCTGTTTTGGATTAGATTCAAGTGGCCTTAGGCCACCTACAGAGCTTTCAGGTAAAATCTGGAAGCCGCTCACCTCAATATGCCCTACCTTACTTCTATTTCAGGTACTTGTGAAGGATCCCCAGATGGCTGGCCCTCGTCCAAAACTATGTGCTTTCAGATCACATTGTCTCTATACTGTGGTGAGGCAGGTTTCAGAAAAAATGTATCTGGAAAGCAGAGACTTAATAAACTGTCCATTTTCCTCAGTTTGCAATGAGAAAATTTTACTCATGAGAACAGCATTTATGTCTTGCTGCTCTTGACACACTTAGTGTGTGATTGCAAATGAGTAAGACACAAGTGGATATATAATCAAAGGGACACAAAAGGTAGATCCTGAAAAAAACAATCTTGTATCTTAGACTATTATAAATCATAAGAAATAAAAATACTTTGTCAATCTAATTTATATTTTATCTGTCACATTTTTGTTTACTTTTAATTCCATTTTATTCATGAAAATAGGCCAAGGTATCTCAAGTTGTAGACTTTAGTGTGTAGACTTCTGACTGCAAATAATTTTTGCTTGACTGTGGCTAAGTCCTAGACATGTAATGCCTTCCATAGTCCTCTGAAAGATCCTATGTATATCCCAGTACTCATCGTGCGGTGTGCGACTCCAGTTTCATACCATGAGGGCAGCAGGCACTGCTAGCTGGCCTGGCAGAGCTGGAGTCAGCACATTTCTTCCTGCTAGATGCAAGTCAGTAAAATTATCCTGCGAGCATGGGTAAAAAATAATCAGGTTACCCTCAAATAGACTAATCAGTTTCAGTTTCTGGTTATGAAGCTCTAGCACAATGTTGCAGTGTCTGTGTTGCCAAGAAGGTTTAAATCTCATTTAAATTCAAGCTAAAAAAACCCTCTTCTCATTAAAAGTAAAATGATTGAAAAGGCCATGAAATCACTTTTATTAATATTACACTCTTAAAGAGTTCATCCATGGAGCAGAACAACAGCACTTTCACAATATTTGGTATTTCTTAAAGGAGAGGAAGGGAAGGATTTTGATTATAAGGCCCTTCCCAGCAAACATGAACATACCTAGCATTAGACTCGTACATAAGGGTTTACTGAGTAAAGCTTCAACCTACATGACTCCAAGTTTCATGAATATTCTATTCTACATTTCTCTTATTGTAATATGCCTAAAAATCACTTCCCCTTTAACTCTCCCAGCTACCTTTACATTCTTACTCCACCAGAGTGCTTGTCTTAATATGCAAGTTCAGAATTGCCACCATAAAGGTCCAACTCTACACCTACTGAATTCAGCTTAAGAGGGGCTGTTAATTTCAATGTTACAGGCGTACAGCCTAAAATGATTTCATTCCTTTTTCTTCCCAACATCCAGCTCTATTGAAAATAGACAAAAATCAAACACTTTCCACTCAGTACACACACAGAGTTATTAAATGTTGTCACAGCAACTGGTGCAACACTGAGTTTGTAAAACAACTGTTTGACTCCTCAACATGCTGAAATCACTTTGGAAATCAACACCAGTCAGGGAATAGTTTTGTTTGCAAATTAGGAATGCAAAGAAGGCTGTGGTAAATTAAAAACCGTAAGCTGAGCTCTTGGGATAGGGACCAATTTTCTGTTTCGCATGTGTTCAGTACCTAGCTCAAGGGGTCCTGTACAACTACTGCTACCATATTCTTCATCTGTTATTGTCATCTTTTGGCAAGAAAAATAGTAATAAAAATATCCTTCTTTGCAGACAATAAAAGGTAAGTCATAAAGGTCTTTTTTTCCTAGTGGAAGAGTATAAAGCAAGTTAAATATTTAGAATTAATACTCTTATACAAAGCTGTGAAGTGATTGCTCACTGCCATTGTGGTACAAAATAGCCTACAAGAAATTAGAATCTGGTCCTCAAAAATACAGCTTTCCAATGTCTAATACAAACCCACTCTTGTTATGGTACAAGAGTCTGAAGTCTTTCAGTACACAGCAAATAGAATATCTATGCAGATTTATTAGACAACGCCTTCTTTGTATAGTATTGCAGGGTGCTGTAAGCGCTTTCTTATAGAAGCAAATATGGAACAGCTCCATAATTCTGTGGGAGACATTTTCCTGTTTGATTGCCAAGCTGTAGTTAAAATTCCCACTGAGAGGTCCATTTTGAGTAAGAAAGAGATGAAGGTGGTGGGTCTCAGCAGACAACTACAAAGGGAAGATGAACACACACTGGACCAGAAGTAAAAGTACCTAATTTTTATAGGAAATGGGCTGATACTTAATTGAAAATGGTATAACAAAGTATTTGTAGGTACCCTGCAACTGCTACAGAGAAGGGACTGAAAAGGCTCCTGAACTTCTTTGCAATCTGTGTT
Source organism: Strix uralensis (assembly GCF_047716275.1). Taxonomy (NCBI): domain Eukaryota; kingdom Metazoa; phylum Chordata; class Aves; order Strigiformes; family Strigidae; genus Strix; species Strix uralensis. The sequence goes on along the minus strand of NC_133983.1, from coordinate 17,912,335 downwards.
CCCAGCAAGAAGGCTGAAGTAACAAAGGCTCATTGATGTGAAAAGGGGGGGGGAAGTTTTTAATAGAGGAATCCCAGGAGCCAGCCAAAGAAGCATTATCTTGTATTAAAAAAATCTGCAAATAATGAAATTCAGAGGAGAGAGAAGCCAATTTTCTTCTTTGCTTGGCCCATGAAATTAGTAGCAAATAAAAGAAGAAACACATGTAAAAAGGACTGGAGACTAAATCTTCCCAGCAACATTCTTCTCCAGGTATGTTGTTCAAAAGAGTACAGGGGTTTGGTTTCAGAAATGCTGAGCAGGTTCAGTTCCTCTTGATCTCAACTGGAGTTGTGAATTCTTGATACTTTGGAAAATTGAGTCCACCGAGTGCACTTGAAATTTTCATCCCAGACCTCAGACTCCCACCCTGAAACTAACTGGATACAAGCAGAAAAATTGTCATCAGAGATCTTATCTTACAAAGCAATGCAAACTGATGCTAGCACTTGTGGGAACAAGTCACATCAGCAGAAGTTACCTTTCCAGTCCAGAAATAAAATGAAAAAGCAAGATAATATGTCAGGCTTGGGTGAGGTGAAGCAGTACAACTAGGAATAGGGGAGAAAAGAACAACTTTCAGCCTCTTGGATGAAACAAGTATGTTTTGTTTACAGAGATGAAAAGAAGAACCAATAAGAAATGAATGAGGTACCATTTCCTCTCAATGCCATTTGTTTTGGGGGTGGAGTAACCTCATACATTCCTATCATGGAAGACAGAGGTTGAAACTTCCATATGGATTTTATCTCTTGGCCTGGTTTATCCTTTTCTGGGGTGCAGATGCTGGCTGACTGTAACAGAGACTGGGCTTTCCTTCCTGCATGTGATGCCAAAGTATGTCTGAAACGAATACTAGTGTCTTAGAAGTAATTTGCAGGGGTTTTAAATATGTCTTTGTGACTCTGTAGGCTACACAGCCTTCTGGGTATAGTGCAAATCAGTATTTATAAAAAGAATTTTCAAAGTAGATCTTTGAACCTGCTGGACTGCACGGTTTCTCCCGTGCCATTTTTGATCCATTGTATAAATACAAATTTTGGCACGTGCACAACATTATAAACTGCATAATTGTTTTTATTAGAGTTCTGTGAGTTTGGAGGTACCTGTGCTTTAATTACACTTGGCAAGTTTCCAGGAAAACTCTTCTAAAATATAGTGCTTGCAAAGCCTTAGTCGGGCCACCCACAATGACAGCTTTTATTTTTCTTCTATTACTGATGGACATTTTCATTTAATTTTGGTCTGGGTGTGTGACAGAGCCCCCATGTACTGCGCTGCAGCTTCTCCTTGTTCACTTTTCAGCCACAGAGTGTGTCGGGACACTGTGGCAGCAACTTGTGACATTTGGATCCAAGCCAAATGAATGCTATTTGCAAAGTTTTTAGGTTGTCTTTCTTCCTTCCTTGGTCTCCCCTCCCCCTGTTAAAAATTGCTGGTGACACTAGAAATGCAAGTCAGTTAATCTCTTCTAAATATCTAAGCATTAGCCTACAGCACTGACTGCAAGAGAAATGCAGAACATTGCTCTGTGAAGTTTCTATATGTCAGCCGTAAGCACCCAGCATGGAGGTGGTTTTAGTTCCGCTCCTGAGCCCAAATCTCTTGTGTTGCAGGATAGAGCAAGTACAATGGTAACAAGTCAGCAGGATAGCTGGAACTTCATACTCCATGCCAGAAAATAGGATGTCCAGCTAGCACAAATAAATGTGTAGAACTAATCAAATTAGGATGGACATGCTGTGCAATACAGAGAAATGCATGTAAGCAGAAAATTGTTTTTAATATTTGTAATCAAAAGCATTTATTTCGGACTATAACAGCTCAGTGCTACGTGCAAATTGGGTGAGGAAAAAATGTAAACATTGTTTCTTTGATTTCGTTGGGAGTTAGGGTACAGCGGGAATGCTGGATCAAGCTCCTTTTCCAGTGGCTGTGATTAAAAAGCTATGTGAAATGAATTTAGGGGCTTATTGACAGAAAATATTACTGTAAATGGTGGTGAAAACCTATTCCACAGAGATTACTCTTTATTGCATGGAGTTTGCCAGAATTTATAGGATGTAAACTGAAAACTGTGGGTTTAGAGACCATTTGAGGAAATAACTTCAGTCCTAACACCACGTTTTGAGGCTTCTGCAGAAAGCAGAATTTAATACAGAAACTGGTGAGACAGTGGAATTTTATTCTGTGAACTTTCAGGCCCTTAAGGATCAGGAATTAATGGAGGAACCACACTAAGTCAACCAGTAGATGTTTTTGTTACTTACACAGTTTCCATGTCAGCTGAAATATAGTTACCCACAAACAGAATAACCAGTAACATGGTATAGCCCATGCCGTGTGTCACTGAAGAATGCAATTAGCCATCATGCAAAAGCAGCTTTATTACAGTAGCTCATATTATAAACTGAACACTGGTTAGAAATGCAGAAACATGCTTTTGAGACCATGCTAGACTAGCATTTTCCATTCCTGAGAATACTGTAGTCAGCTTCCGATTTCATGGAAGTAAACAAAGAAGTCCTTATCTTTTCTTTTTCTGAGAATAACCTTTTAAAATTTGGGGAGGGGGGAAGGGATTCAGTGTAGGAGTGGATCTGCTGTCAGCAGGCATTACAATACTGTCAGGTGCTTTATAAACCTACTCCGTGGAAGTAAGAGCAAGCGCTAATGCCGTTCCAGCTGGAGGGGAAGCTGACGGGTGTTCTCAGACCATCAGTCTGTTAGGATGTGTCTCTGTGTCACGTTCCAGCTGTGCCCCCGTACCTTACCTGAGGTGCTCCCTGTGGCAGGGAGTTTACAACCTTCTTTCTGCACAAGGGATCTTTCTGGCAGGAAGGATACAGTAGACTATCTTCTCAGGTTCTGTAACTCAGCCAGATAGAGGAGCTATGATCATTTATGCCAGTTTAAAGGATTTGGTCTCTTCCTAAACTGTATGGTATTGAGGGGGTTTAGATAGCGTATGAACAGCCATGCAAATGTAATTTGATACCAGGTGACTACATCCCTGCAATTATGCTTAATCTGTATGAACCCTTCTTTTTTGAGTGGCTCATATTTTGTTCAGCTAGAGGTTTTGTCCTGCTACAACTGAGTAACAGTTGCTGAACTATTTAGGCAAATTGTATAAATTCACAAAATGCCTTGAGATTACTGAATGAATAATATGGGAAAGAAAAGCCTCCATAGCAGTTGTGGTATGTATGGAGCATAACCAACTCTGGATCATAACCTCACTTTGGAGCCTCTTCAACTTGGGACAAAGATGAACTTGATGGGTATTGAAAACAACCAGTTCATTCTGAAGAGGGTCATTTTCATCTGTAAAGGGATTTCCATGAAGTCTTCTCCACAAGGAGTTTCACCCAGCATGTGGTTAATCACCACTCTCTATAAATGAAGGCAAAGGGCTTCTGTGCGTCACAAGAATGAAACATCTTCATGAGGGTAAACACAAAGAGAGCATAAAGATTGAGCTGGAGGAATCCTGTGGAGTGCTTACATGTATTTTGAATAGCCCAACAAGTATGTCGTTTGGTAAGAAATAGTCACAGAAATGGTCAGGTAGGAATGGACAGTTGCAGAAACTGAATGCTGAGTTAGCAAAAACTGATTCTGCTCTGATTCTGCTACACGTATGCACTCAACATGATGTGACTACCTGATTAAAACAACTCCCTCTGCCATTTTCCCATTGGAAGTACTCTGCTTCCAGTCATCCAATCATATATGATTTAACTATGTTATAAATTATTCAAATTAATTTCTAATAAAAATATATCTGGAAAAAATAATCTAGGTTGACAAAGAGGTGAAAGCTGTCAGGCAACAGACTTCTGTGAATCATTCACTCATCTCAGTCGGCACAAATGTCTCACGTGATAAAGAATTTGCTCTAACAAAGACAGCAAAACAAACACAATGGCATTTTAATTCAGGGCATATTCCTTCTGCATGCCTGTCAGTCATGTTAGTGTGAGTTCTGTGTGGGGCTAGACTCTATCACGATGGCCATGACAACATAGTTCTTGGGGAAGAATGTCTATAGAAATTCACAAGAAAAGAGGATTCAGAATTAGAAAGACTAGAGTTATTAAAAATAATAATCCATTTTCTCTGATAAGCTAATAAACGGAATCAAGAACATTCAGCATCTTTGCACCTAGACATCAAGACAGTGGACATTTGCATGCAGTTATGATCTGTCTACAGCAGGTGGATAAGAAGCCATGGTGGAACTCGGGCTATGCTCTTGCAAGCTTCAGTATGGTGATGACAGTGAGGCGGTAACTCACTGCTTGAAAGTAGCAGACCCCTACTTTCCCTTCCAGGTGCCAGAGAATTTCTGACTGCCTGAGTCATGGTACCTCAGTGATGTCCTTACCCTGGAGATCCCGTCCCAGGAAGGGTGTCGATCTGTAGTGCAATGCTGCTTAAGGGTGACAGGCTTCTACTGGGCCCCACACTTCGTTGTATCCACCAGTACTGGAGGAGTATCTCATGTGGGTGGAACACAATTACAACAGGTGGATACAAACAAATAGGGGAAGAAAAAGACCTACTGAAAACATGACAAAACTGATCAGGATAAAAAAGTGATAGCAGCATCCAACCTGACAGCTTAGGGAGAACAGAGAATAGTCCAGTAACAGCCTGTAGTATGGTAATGATTATCTCTGAAGGAAAATAGGGTTGCTGGTCATCCGAGGTGGGAATTGCTAGGGAGTGGGGGGAAGAAAAAACCCCTCTGACTGCATTGTTTACTACACTGCTGACTGTGGAGCTTTATTTCTCTAATGTTTTGCATGGTAACTATGTTTGCACATGGTAACGAGCTGCCTGCAGGATTCTCTGATGTTTATGACCGTCACTGCTGGGATCTTGATTGACTCGGGGAGCAAAGTATGATGTTGTCTGAGCATGTTAGCTGATCGGTGTTGCTGCCTACAGGCCAGGAAAGGTTGGGGTCCCCTGCCTAATGCCAACTCAAATTTGGACGCATGTCATTTATAGTCATGCAAAGCAGTGTTGCATTTTTTTCTTCTTCTTTGATCATGCTCAGAAACTATAAATCCCCAGGGTGAAATCTTAACTCCACAGAAATCAAGAGCAAACCTCCTCTCAGTGGTGCTAGGTTTATGGTAAAAGTTGTCTTTTTCTTTCTTAAACAATTCTTGTAATTGCTAGAGAACTGTTTTTATTTCCCTCCCCTCACAGCAAATAAAATGTCAGTCTTCACAGTCATGTAGTCTTCTGAAAACAGTCAAGTCTGTCTGTTCAGGGTGTTGAGAGCCGATAATAAAATTACAGCCCAATAATTTTGTGGTTTTCTCCTATTATCTGCAATGCACAGCATGTTTTATGTGTTCTGCTCCACTGGGACCATCGTAAACCTGTAGCCAGCTATTTCGTTTGGATATACTCAGTGGGAGGTGACAGGTGCACTATTACAAAAAGATCTTGAAACTTTATCATAATATATTCAGCAGGGTGATAATGTAAAACCCACTGGGAAATAGAGAGAGGCGAAGGAGAAATTCCACACCTGGGAACTTATTTAATGTTTAAAGAGAGGAAATGCTTTAGAAGGGAAAATATCTCTGATCTGTCTAATCCACTGCCCCAAACTAGTTACCACGAAACCCCCGGTGAAGGAGGCAGATAGAGGAGATGACCTCCAGCTCACCTCAGCTTCCATTGTACTCTCCAGCTTGTGTGCCAACTGGAGCAGTGAGGCACCTTAACTTGACACAGCTACCATTTATTTTCATGGTGTGACCCTGGGACAAGGGAGATTTTGAGTGAGATTGGACTGAGACACATACTGGAAAACTCTCTAGGACAAAAGGGAGATCATGAGGTGAGGGACACATCTCCAAGTGCAGCCAAAACCATCAGAAACAAGTTCTGTCTTGATTTCCAACCTGGACCAGTCCCATTCACTTCAATACTTGAGTTTCCTTTCAGATTATTTAGATCTTTGATCCTTCACTGAAGTTTTCTGTAGAAGAGAAAGTGTAACCTAATAGCTTAGACTAGAGTTAGTCGAGACCAGAACCCGGTGCTGCACTTGGCTCAGTACATGTCAGCCACTCTGTGAAAGTCAGCTCCTTTATGGGCATCAGTGTTCAATATTCAGTAACTGGGCTTGGCTACCGCAGCTGTATTTTCTTCCCAGGCAACCTAATCTTCGTTTGATTTTGTTTGATTTCTTTGTTTCCCCGTGAAGTAACCTTTAAAAATAATAGAAAATAACCAAGTGAATGGTGCTTTGGCAGCTGAATGGCTGGTCCTGGACTCAGCTCCTTCTCCCAGCATCATCACGAAAACTCCGCTCCTTTCGATTAAGCCCCGCGGGCCGCCCCCCCGGCCTCGTTTCCGCGCCCCTCCCGCCCCAGGGCCGGTGCCCCCGCGCTCTTTGCATTCCGCCGCAGGTGTGCCAGTGCCGGCGCTGCCCTGCCTCGGCCCGGCCGCTCCCCGCGCGGTCTGGGGGAGTGTGGGGGGGGTGTGCCGCAGGCCACCCCCTTTCCCAGGTGCCTCCCGCCTGCGCCCGGGAGGCCCGGCCCGGCCCGGCCCCGCCGCCTCCCCATTGGTCCCGCCCGCTCCGCTCCCCGTCGCCCCCCGGGCGGCGGCCGCGCCGAGACGCGGCGCCGGAGGCAGCGCTGCCCCGCGGCGGCGGCGGCGGCGGCGGCGGCGGCGGCGGCGGCTTAAAGCGTGCGCGCCGGCGGTGGCGGGGGCGAGGGCGCGCTCACCTGGGCGCCGCTCCATGGGCTCCGCTGCCGCGCACGGCGGGGGAGGGTGTGGGGGCGGGGGCGCGGCGAGCCGGCCGCCGGAGCCGCGGCGGGGCAGCGCCCAGGTGACCATGCGGGGGCTCGGGGCTCGCCCGCCGCACGCCTCGGGGAGCGGGTAGCACGCCAGGTGCGCGGCGGAACATGGACTGTCTCCTGCTGGTCGTCTGGACTTTACCTGTTGCGGTTCTCGGCGGCAGCTCCATGCGATTCCCGACTCTCCCGTGGCTTGGAAGCACTGTAAAGGCAGGTCGAGAGCACTTTCTTTTGCAGTCGCCTAGTGTACTTTATACCAGGTTACTGCACGGTTTCTCGTGCCTTGTCTTTCTGCCTTCCCTTGACAAGTAAATCTTGCCCAATACTCCTTTTCTCTCTCTCTTTTTTTTTTTTTTTTTTTTCTCTTGCAGACCCTTCAGCTGTGCTGCCTCTGTTGCATGTCTCATGCAGCAACTTTAACCAGTGACAGCATCAGTGCATTGAATCATGGTTTGTATAGCTCTTTCTGTGTCTGTGTATATGAACATTTGCATGGATGCTTTTTTTTGTTTGTTTTTTTTTTGTGGACTGAGTATTTAGAGGGAAGAAGCCACAGTGTTCGGGGAACATAAAGTGAAAGCAAGTTGGCTGCTGTGAAATAGCTAACCATGGGCAGAGATTAACTTGTTAAACCCTGTGTGCAAAAGCTAAAAGTAGCAATCTGGAACAGCAAAGTAATGAATGAGATAGTAAATACATTCACATTTACACGTGCGATTAGAAGGATGACTGTGTATGTAGCCCCAACAACAAAACCTCGTGTGTCTGTTAGGGGAGCAATGAGACAAAAGTAATGAAAAGATTTGGGTGGGAGAGTGGAAGAAGCTGTGCAATGCAGGCTAAGGGAAAACAAACCTGCAGGGAAAGGAAGCGGGTGAGTGAGAGCTCAGAAGCTGTTTGTTCCCAGCTTGCAGAGACTAACACTTAGATGCTGATGACTTTGGGAAGTTTGAAGTGCAGTATATGCTTTTTATGGGGTGTGAGTGGAAACAAAGTACAATAGAGAACCACACCAGGGTGCAGAAAGGAAAACCCTCTTGCACCCTATCATCTGCTCACTGGGGGATTCCCTCTCTCCAGCAGCTGCTTGCATTTTTTGGCTAGCAGCCTGCTTAGCGTCCTCAACTTCTGCCGTTGATTAGCACCACTCAAGGAAAGTGAAAGTTCTTGATGTATTGTTTCCACTGTCTAAGGAAAACCAACCTATCTCTGGTTGTGTCTTAATGTGTGTCCAATAAAATCTATTCAGGCAAAGAGATTGATAGTTATGGTACAATCTGTTACAACACAAGAAGGGGGTTTTCTTCTTTAATGCTGTTATTTCAATTTAGAAAGAGAAATGAATTGTTTTACTGTCAGATGCATGGAGATCTTTAAGTGTTCACAGAGAAATACAGCTCAAAAATGAAATGGGGTTGGGAAGCAGTTCATTCACCATAATTACTCATATAACCAGGAATAGGTGCAAAGGTCCTAGTTCAGCAAACGGCTAAAATTCAGACCCAGCTTCCAGCATACAAGTGATCCCTGTAGGACTGGGTCAACAGCAGTGGTAGGGTACTACAGGCTACGCACCTGCTTATACAGCTAGCTGAACCATGGTCTCTATTTCTTCCTTTCTTGGGTGGTTGTGAGTAGATCTTAGTCTTCTCCTCACAAATAGTTTTGTAATTTTCCATGTATTTTATCCAAAACAATAAACTTCTTTGACATGCAATTAGCAATGGCTGACTAAAGGTTATTAGGTAGGATGTAATCTCCTTCTGCTGAAGGTCGGTTACAATTTGAAACCCAGTCTAATCAAGTCACTACAAAGAGACGAGGTCTCACTCAGTTAAGGCATTAATAAATTAATCCTTTAATCCATTTGAACAAGTGGTACAGTTCTACAAGTCTCAGTCATGGTTACCCCTACAGTGATATAATATTTGCTGCATTCTTAGGAAAGGGAAAAAACTCTCAAACCAGAGCAGCCTTCACATTTGACAGCAATTAATACAGGGGGAGGGGAAAATCTACAGATCTGCTGGTGATGACAAATGTCTTCAGAAGAGCGATTGTGGGAATGTTCACAGCTATGCTAGTTAGTCTGTACCTCTCAGTGGGGCAGAAAGGAAACAAACACAGTTTGAGAGCCCGTGTGACTTACAGGGGTGAATTTATGAAGTCAAGACTATACACACTTAGCCTGCAGAGCTTTCAGGCCATTCCCTAGATGAGGGAATGCTTCATGCCTTAGTGAAAGCCTGATGCTTACCATGTTAGAATGATGCTTACCCTACTTGTTGGATACAGAAGCTGATGGCTAACTTCTTATCATTACAGATTATGTGTTTGTGACACCTGTCAAAGTGGATTCCAGTGGATCGTACATTTCACATGATGTTTTGCACAGTACTAGGAGAAAGCGATCAACTCAGAGTTCAAAGAGTTCCTTGCACTACAAATTTTCAGCATTTGGACAGGAACTTCACTTAGAACTTAAACCTTCAACCATTTTAAGCAACAGTTTTATTGTCCAGGTACTTGGGAAAGATGGAGTCTCAAATTCTCAGGAACATGAAATTGAGCAGTGTTTCTACCAGGGATTTATAAGGAATGATAGCACCTCTTCAGTAGCAATATCTACATGTGTAGGCTTGGTAAGTGTTTATTTAAAACAAATCAGCATTAAAAGTATTTTCATACATGGAAGAGTAGCTGAAGGTATGTAATTCATATAATATTCAGGATACCGTCCACCGTTTGGTGATTTTCCTAATACCGCTACTCACTATTGCATTTAATAGGAGAGGTTTAGTTGTAGCCAATGAACTGCATCACACCCTTTGTATTTTTGGATCACAGTCTTTCAGGGGAAAAAAACAGAAGACCAGCTGGTAGTGCTAGTAATTATCCCATAGCAGTTTTCATTTGTTATAGTTTGCGATAGCTTATACATTTTTGCTTGCTTTTCTTGCCTTTGTGAATGACTGTGAATAAAGAAAAAAAAAATCAATCCGTAAGCTTGTGAGAAAAAAATATTATATCTAGGTTTGTCAACTGCTTTAAGAAAGGGTGAATTTCCTAGCTCAGCAGGAGTTATGAACCAATTTCCTCTCATTTCCATTGATGATTCCAGCCTTATTTGGGTTCATAAGCCTTGATTAGTTGATCTCTTATGAATGTGTTAAATGTTATCATCGCATATTTTCCATTTATGGCTGTCATCCAAGTTCATGAAAAATTATTACTCACAAATGATTTTTTTCAAACTACATTTGACAGTGCTCATTGTCTGCAGAGAAGTCTTTGCTGATGTAATTCAGAAGAATCATCTACAGAATTAATAGTTATTGATGTCTTTTAGGCTTAAACCCTTGCACTTGCAAAGCAGTCTTCTATGAATGCAGATTAAAGCAGTGACATTTAAGTGTTAGGTATACGAAGCTATCTGTATGCTTTGTGGTTAACAAAGGTCCAGAGGATATGTCGGGTCACCCTCTAGAAATCTGTTTTGCAAAGGTACTTGTCCATAAGGGCTATTAAACTGTGTGACGACCAAAAAAAGGAGCACTTGAGACACCCAGTGTTTCCTTTGAAATAGTAATCAGTGACTTGAGAAGAGGGTGGCTCATTAGGAAGAGCTGTTGAATACTGATAACTGGTTGAAGTGGTCTGGATTATGTTTTGAATGCTCTACTTCTTTTTTTTTTTTTTTTTTTTTTTCCCCCCTCAGCAAGTTAGAGAAATTAGTATCTTATAGTTCATTTGAACACTTGCAAACATGACTTTGGAGCAAGTGCCAGGAACTGGAACAAAGCTTTCTTCAGTTTAAGTTGTGTTTGTAGTGCTGAACTGTTAATATTGGATGTGCTTAGTTGTTTCTGTGGAAGCTTCATTTTCAAAACTGCTTATTTATTCGGAAAAAAAATGTTTTCACTTATTGCAGTGTTTGTCTTTCCTCTAAGAGAAGTGTTCTACCTACACACAGCAGTTACAGTTTGGGTGATCTCCCCTGTTTGGTCACGTTTTGTTTTTTAACATGTTTTATGAGCTAAGTGAAGCTGGGCTTGTCAAGTCTTGTCTGGAGAAGGAAGGTTCAAGTCTGCCTCAGGTCACAGAGAAACAGAATGTGGTGATCTTAACTGAGACTGAAATGGATCTTTTACCACTGTCTCGACATAGAGATTGTTATGACTGGTAAGCTTCACTTAGGAAAGATCCAGGAACTGATCAAAAGAGAATAAATATTGTGGCATGAACAAATTTATTAAGGCAGAACCTTTTTCAGTACCTAGATTATCACCAATTAGAATCTCTGTCTTCTTTAATCAGTTCCAAGGTTCAGTAGATTTCACCTTAAATTGTTATTTGAAACTGGTAAATGAAGTAAACTCTTCTGCAGAGCAGATATCACAAATAAAGTATAATTGTTCCTTTCTCCCTATCTATTTATTAATTTCTGTACACCTAATGAATCCCAGGCAAATTATCAACAGGGTTCTTAGTCTTTTAGTTTGCAAGGCTGCCTTCTTAAAAATGTGTCGTCAGCTGTCTGTAATGACAAACACGTCATTTTTTACTGTGATTCAAATTCAGTAATCATATGTTAAGTCTGGACACTGTGCTCTGATCAAGAGAACCTTGTGAATAGCTTCTATATCCTCTTTGCACCAACTACTTTTGTCACTTGGTTGCCCTTCTTTCCTATTTGCTTTGTTCACTGCAATTAAACCGAAAGTGGTGTTTCTTCTATATGGTTGGTAGCACTAATCTTTCCATTGTTCCTTTCATTAGCAATAGCTTCTCTACAATAAAACTGCAGTGACCCATTCTTTCAAGCCTGGAACACCACAATGTGATTTGGAAGCAATTGCGTTTCAATAGACTACAGGGACTCTTTGATCTAATTTTTTGGATGACCTAGAGTATTCAGTCATTCAGCTGTCTGTTATCTGCCATTGCCTGCAGAGTAGACTTTTGAGAGAGTCTATATGAAATGGTTTGTTAGGCAGGATGACCTTAACTTAACACTGGAAAGGAGCAAGAATTTGTTCCTTTGGTATAGATCTGTTAAGAGATGTGTGTATCTTACTCATGTCTTAATAGCTTAGTTGACAGTAAGGCCCCACATTTTTATGCTGATTTGTTGATTTGAGACCAAATGTTTCCATCAGTCAACACAATTTCCTTGATGTGTCAGAAGGCAAAACTGGATCTATGCTCTTTATCTGAGTAAGTACTCTAATACATTAAGTTAGCATTTTAGGAGAATGCATACAAATTTACTATGAGTACTGTCTCTTGCCTTTTCATCATCAAAGTGTTTAGGTGCTTTGATTTTCAACAGGAAACTTGCTTTCTTCTGTCTTCTGCCCTTTCCTGCTTCAGTCAGCATCCTTTACTTGCTGGAGCATCTGTTATGCATCAAGAAAGCTGTGGGTTTTATTTTTTTTTTTAAATGAAATAATCTTGTATGCAAGAAATCTTGTTTAGATCTTTGTAAGTGTCTGTTTCACCATCAGGCATTGAGTAGCAGCATCATACTTACTTAGTGATAAAAGAGTATGACAGAATTATTAAAATTCAGGCTTATTGTTGTACATCACACATTTACTCAGTCACTTTATCAAAAAAAGCTCAATAAGCAGATGTACTTTATACACCTTCAGAAAAATGTGTTCTGGACTATCTGTAGAGACTATGATACATTCCTTCCAAAGAAGTTGTGATAATTTTTTCATTTTCATATATTTTGTAATACATTCTCACTCTCAGGGGTGGTTTTTTTTTTAGCTCTTACAACTTTGGGTCAACAAGTTCATTTATGTTAGTAAATCCAAAACTAGTTTTTCTCTTTGGCATCATCTTAATGTGGCCCAAATAAAAATTAATGCAAAATTTTCAACACCTTTCTCCGCTGATATTCATTATTACTTTTAATAAAGCTCTTCTGTTTCTCCAGCATGACTTCTTGGAGCTTCCTTCAATCCCTTGTGCTCTCCCAGTTGATATAGGCAGGCCACTGGTCTTGCTGCTTCATCTTCTGTTTACGTTCTCCAATTCAAGCTGTTCGTTCTCCCCAAATTCAATTTTTTTTTTTTTCCAAACTCCTGACTTGACCTAATGCTCACTTATCTTAATTATATGTTTTTATTACTATTATTAGTAAGTAACATATTATTACTTATAATTGCCTTCAGCTATCTAATTTGGAGACAGGCTATGCCAAATCCATAGAATGCAGGGTTTTTTCAGTTTTTCCGAAGGAGGTGGTGCTGGCCTCTGTTAGAATAAGAAATTGGTTTTAGGACTTAATCTGTGTGGCCGTATCTGTATTCCTACCTCATTCCTCTTGCCCATTCTCATCCACATGTTGTGCTATCTCATCTGCATTAAAAACAGGTACCTATTGTAGGTTCACTATCTTTAACTCCACTTCCATGATGATATTGTCTCTAAAAGCCTTACTACTGTCTTCCTACTCTGTGTATAAACTGTGTGTTGTTTGTCTCTCTTTATATGCTAGCTTTTGTCTTCTTTCTGTCTCCTTATGTTAGGTCTATGTATACATAATCTCTTGTATAAAGTGACTCGTTTGCAGTCACACAGTAAATCAGGGCAGAATACAAGAGAACCTCAGAGTTGTCAGTAGTCCACTTGTGTTCTACAGAATTCTTAAAAGTAATTTATAACTGTGCATTTAGGAGCAGAAGTCACATTCCCCTTGTGAATAAGAACTCTCTCTTACAAAGTCAAACAAGTTTACGCTATAGCCCAATACACAACATAAAAAATAGTGAACATAATGAATGAGTAGTTTATTCTGTAGCATTTGTGGGGACGTTGCTGCTATTTAGTGGAGGAGACAGGTGAGGGTATATAGCAAGTACAAAACATGTGCACCCAGAGGAAAGAAACGTACGTACAACATAAAGGAACTCTCCTATCATTACATTGCAGAGGAGACATGCGTGTGTATTTTGGGTTGGAGAGAAAATCAGTACAGTTCAGTGGAACGGTTCAGATCTTTTAAAACTGTATGATACACACTTTTATTTTTGAGGCCAAATTCAGCCCTAAGCAAGCGCACTGGCATGGAGGCCTGAGAGGCTGCACCTGCTTACACTAGTGGTGAATGTGGGCCATTCTCTCCCTTTTATTTGTGTACCTCAATTAGAAGAGTGGAGTCAGCTTCATGCACTAGCTAGTGCCCTCCTTTGTTTTTCGTAAGATGTGATTGAATCTTTCATTATAAGGGGCCTCTTTCTCTTGTCTCAGGTTCTGTTATGTTTGTTAGTGTCTAGTCAAGGGAAGAGAAAGAGGAGGGAAGGATGAATCATGTTACACTCACTGAGCTGTCAGAGGAGTCTACAGCTGGAGAAATGGTTAGATGTAGCACTGAGAGATAAACAGGAGATGTATTAATTCAGTGGAAGTTGTGTGTGCATGTCTGAGGGCAGGACTTTGCTCAACGTATCAAAGAAGCCACAAAATTAAAGCTTCTTAATGCAGTCTGGCCACCTAAGAGGCAGGCAGGAAAAGCAACTCATGTACCCATTCTTTGTAGTCATTTAATTGCACCCTGTATTAGCGTTATTTAAGTTCATGCTAACAACAGCCTCTTATTTCTAGAGCTCACACTTTAAGTCCAATTAAATATGTTGAGACAAATCCCAAGTTCTTTATGCAGACAAACTCCCATCAAAATCAGTGAGCCAGACTGCTGGTAAAAGTACAAAATAATTGCTGTTTGCAATGAGGTTCCTTTAGAAACCTACAGCTGTAAAAATAGGACAAAATTTGGCCCGGTGGGACCTTGAAGAGAAACTAAGTACAGAATTGGTGATTTGACTCATTCTCAAAACTATTTTTAGTCCATCCACAAATCTTACATTTTCTGCCATTATACCAGCACAACATGAGCAGCATCTGGCATATGAATTCTTTGTCTTTCTTTTTATTCACACACCATTACCTCTCCATCCTTTATAAAGCACAAACTGTTTTACAGGATCCTCATTTTGTCCACTGTTTTAATGGACATTTTGCCATTATTCACTCCATGATATGGTAAAGATGAATATAAGAAAAATCTTTACAAGAAAATGGCATGACAATGGGAGAAAGCCATTATTCTTGAAGATATTTTAAATTATACTAGACAAATACAAGACACTGTTTTTGGTCTCAGCATTGAATTGCCTGCTGATGGGGAATGACTTGTGTGATTAGATTATTGATTGCCCTTCTCCATATCTGTCTGATAAGCTTTCTGTTTAACTCTGGCTTTAGCTCTGCAAGACAAAGACAGTATTATCTCACGCATTTTGACCCTATTGATCCCTGATGGGTAAGAAATGGAATTAAAGAGGATTAATGATGGAGAAATAATCTGCTTCTACTGGACGGGAAAGGTAATAGAGGTTGCATTTCTTCCAGGCTTAATATTAAGAAACCTGGAAAATACTTAGAGGAAATACTGTGTCACTGAGAGCACTTTGGCTCCATCAGCCTGAACACAGTGGGCTGTAGACGTAGAACAGCTTGCAAGAGTGCCCACAGGAGCTGGTACTCCCAGCCATCTTTGCCTGCTCCATTATTGCTCAGCTGGCAGTAAGAGCCTGGAAATTGTTCATCAGTGTATTTCAGAGCAGACTTCAGGCTGTTGCGAGCACTGCACCACTGCTTGCACCCTTAAAGCAGCTCCAGAAACAGAGAGCCATCCGTTTGTACATAGATAGGCAGTTCATCCTGGCTTTTCTTGATAAGCAGCAGTCTTATCATGACTTCTAAAGGAATTAGTAGACTCTATCTATACTTGAAACATCAGCATTTTTCTTGCTGTAGCAAAGTCTTTCCACAAAGCTTAGTTCCCACACTTTCCCTAGTCCATTAGAGAGAAGCTTATAGTCAAATGCCCTCCTAAGGGTCAGGAGAGGATGACCTGTCTGCACAGACTTGACCTCTTCATAACAGGATGTCTTTGATGTAAATGAGGATTTTTATTTTAAGCGCCACTATTTTCATTTGGACCATACCATCTCTGCTGCTGAGATTCACATATTCTCTCTGCACAGCTGCGAACTGCTGAACATCTGAAATACTTCTCTTTTTAGAGGCAGATTCTAATAACTAATAGCAGCTTTCAGTCACTAATAATTAACCTAAACAAGGTGCTATTTCTGTCTTTTTGCCCTTCTTCCTCCACTTCAGAAGTGTTTGAGGAAGATACCAGATTTGCAGACCTGGAGTGTAAAGACTTTTGTTTACCCAAAACACAATGATAGCCTGTGAAACTGTAGTTCAAGTCAAACTCAAGCAGCCCACTCCTAGAGCTCTGTACCTGACACATAGCAGCAGAGTGGAAAGCACAGGAGTATCTTGGTTGTGCCCTGGCCCTGCCTCACAGTCCACTTAATTTGAGCAAACAGTGGTATCAAAACTGTTCTTAAACCTTTTTTTTTTTTTTTTCCCCCAAGCTTACTCCCTCCTTAGCCTCTCTGCAAAACCAGTGCCCTGATTATGACGACAGCTTTGCGATTTGCTCACTTGTACTCAGTTGGGAACTTGACTTTGAGTCAGCATAGGCTGCCCAGTCATAACTGGTCTGGATGGTCACTGGGAGTTTGTTAGCAGCTCTGTAATTCCCTCAGTCATTTTGGCACCTACAGTTTTTGTTTGTCACAGTTGTTTTTAAGTCTACAAGACATTTAAGATAATGGTTGCTAATTTGCAACTTTTTAGGGAAGGGTTTGTGTTTCTGATGCATGGCATATCCCATACTCTTTGAAAGAGATGGTAGATTGATCACTGGGACTGCTGTCCAGTACTGCAGTGAGAGAAGGATGGAGGTCTAAAGGCTGTTTTCAGTGTCTGTGGTTTTGAAATTTGCACTCCATGGATGGGGACAAGATAATGCTGGGGCCATGTTAGACAAAGGCATCCAGAGCTGCGATGCCAATAATATATCGGTCAATTCTTTAGGACCATTTCAGAGCTATTTGCTTCAGATTTCATTCTCTCCTGAGCATGAGTAATGTTGTTGACTTAAAGATATATAGCTCTCTAGGGATTTTCTAGAAAATACCTGCTTTCTCTTTTTGGAAGTTGCAGTGTCCAGTGATAACCTGACAGCAGCCTCACTAAAGTCATCAGCCTTCTTAGTCATCAGAAGTGTTCCCTCTGACTTGACTCCTGACCACATACAGAAGCTGTTAGCTCTGTGTGCCTCACTTTATAATGGTCTTCTCTCAGTGAGCTGGCAGGAGAGGGGTTAAACTCAGTTATCTCTGCAGTGAGAGCTAGCAGTGGACCTACAGTTTTATCAGCTGAAACTCAGACGTCAGTATCTTTTCTCTAAAAACCACTCATTTTGTGTTAGAAAGGCTCTGACTAGCCCTTAAATGGTATCTGAATTGAACTTTAACGGATAATTACATTACAAACAAGGTTTTCCTCTGTCTTTTTGATCATGTCACTGGGAGCAGAAATGTTGGTTCTTTCTTGCCTTTTCTTATCCCATTTTAATCCCAATTCTGTTGCTGCAGGTCTACCATAAATTACAGTATGCTAAAGGAATTTCCTATTGATTTGCTCTGACAGTGATTTGACCAGCTATGTGAATAGCTGATGGAAGCAGAACTTATCTTTGGTTCAGACAGTAGAGCATTGACTAAATCTTCGAAATAAACATTTACAGAAGAAACCTGAAATCATAATGCCTTGCAGCTCAGCACAACTTACAAACATGTATTAATTAAGCTTCAGTACTAGCTTTACTGTTAGACGAGAACAGCATCCTGGCTCATAATAGGTTGACATCAGTAACCTTTTATTGTTTATCATGCTCGGAAGTCACTAAGAATGAGGGTGAAGAAATGTCAAATAATCAGGTCATATGCAAGTGAATGAGTCTTGATGGCTGAAGCTCAGTACCGTGGGAACCATTATTATCCAGAGTAATTTCTGGAACATGCAAGTTAATTTCTTTTTTACAATGTTAGTTCATAAACTAGGGAAATCTGCAAACAAGCTGTACAGTCAGATGAAAATCCTTTTCCTGAATCTCATATGTGGCTGCCCAGCTAGTTCCTGCCAAAAAACAGTAAAAGAAAAAAGTTTGATGTCAAAGATAATAGGTCTTGAAGTTATTCTTACTGGAATAACAAGGCCCAGCACAAACCTTCTTAATAGGAGAGGAAGCTGAGGCAATAAAGTGATATTTACTTGCACAGACAATAGGGTGTTGCCTTTTCACTCTTCTGTGGCATTAGCATTTCTAGCTGCCCCACTATGTACACAGCACACTCATGGCTTTATTCTTTGAGGACTGGATTCTTGCTGTTCACAGTGGGATCACTTGAATGCTTGTGCCTGCCTGCCTAATATATGTTAATTGAAGGACTTTTGTGTCTCAACATCTTTATTAATATTAATGGAATGAGATTTTTAATGGACCTATACAAAATATGCTTGACCTAGCTTGAGCCCTCACTTTTGTTTTTATACTCTGCAGCACAGTGTGGCTTCCAACTAATTTAAGAAGGTAATACTATATTCTGTGGCAGAATACACAAACTAATGAATCATGGATTACTCTTCAGATCTGCAGTTTCTTTGCTATGAGATATAGAATTTATATAACACTAGAATATAATTAGGGTTTTTTAAATCATGAAATTAAAAACAGATTTGCATTTTTTTCATGCAAATTATTGCACTTTGGTGAAAAGAGTGAGCATTTAAAAATAATTCTATCTTGAGCAGGCTTGTCTTATGCCACACACATTCTTTTATTAGGAAGAAGTCATCAAAACAGTAAGTCTTAAAGTTAGGCTAGACTAAACCTCAAGAAATATTTCAAATTAATATTGTAATTAAAGTATAATCTGGTCATGGTAAGGGATAGGTATAAATGCTGTAACAGAGTATTGGAGAAGAAAGTTTAAACTTTTCTAAAAATGTGGCTACCCAGTTTCATTTGTTGCTAAACTTGACAGAATGTTATGCTATTTGTTTTGTTAGATGCAAGTATAAATTAAAGATTAAAATACCAGTCTTGGGGTAGGGCTGAGGTGAATTTTTTGCAGCCCACTGTTGATGATTACAATATGAAGAAAAATGCTTCTGTCACTTTTGCACTTTTTTTGCTTCTTTTTCTGACAAAAGATTATTCCTTATAGTCAGCTCTATGTTACATTGTTTGCAGTAGATGTCTGTGAAATCACTGTAGAGACCAGCCTACCACAACAGTATCTCCAGCCTCCAGTTCTTTTCTTTCTGTTTGCTGGCTTCTCTTCATGCTAGAAGCCATGCTGAAGGCCATATGGATATTTTTTGCACTTCCAACATCACGTACTGATTATCAGGTTGTTATCCTGCCTCTAGCAGCAAAAGCTTGAGCAAAGGGGTGGAAAAAAGACAATTTCCAGGCTGAGACACAAGTGAGCAGCTGATGTCTACTGATTCCTGCAGCGCAGTATCTTCCGCTCTCATTGACAGGTGTTTGCTAGTTTATGGTCTTCATCTAAAGCTTGTAGTGAGTAAAGAGTTTTATGCTGACTGTTGTGGATCAGAACCTGGCCTCAGGAAAGTTCTCTTTTCATCCTCCCTACATCATCTTAGCCCTTGAGTCAAGAGGCACACCATTTCTTTGGGAAACATTACTACAATTACTATTTAGTTTAGAAAGACATTTTGCAAATGGAAAGTACCACTGGTTCATCAAGAAAGTGAAGCATATGTTTCTGCTGGCAGACCCCAAAACACATCTTGTGCATAATCCAAGGTGGTGCTCTATAATCCAATTTCACTGAATCAGAAGTGGGATGGAGGAAAACGGCTTGCTTGAAGGGCAAAGAAACCCATCTGCAGGCTGACCCTCTGCTGCTCTCATGGTCTGCTCGGACTAGTAACAGCCAGGAGTGAAATGAGGCAGTTTCCCAGAGAACTAGCTGCTGCTACTGCTGCTAGAAAATGCACTGAAGTGCTTGGCATCTGGTGCCTGCAGCTGCCAGACACTTTTCAGTGCACTAATGCCAACTGTGTTCATTCTGCTATGCTGCCAGAGTATTATGACAGTGAAGGAGTAAAGGAAGCACAATGGCCACCAAAAAATACGAAGTCAAGAGTGAATGTAAAGAGGTTACTTGGCCTAATTCCAATCAAGTCCTGATAAAGTCAAGTCTGACATTGGCAGTGAAAGAGAAAAGTAGCTTTTGAGGCTTGTTTCCCTTGTTAGACAGGAGATGGACCGCACATTTTTTGATCTACAAAAACGTTCAAGGATATTATCATTTGTTGTCCTGGGAACACGTGTAAGAGAGAAGATCTCATTCATCTTCTGCTCTTGGTAGGAGAGCCAAATAATTGCAGAGAGGACAGTATGTAGTCTGTTACAGAAATAGTTAATTGATTCCTCTGATTCCTGTGATTCCTCTGCTTACCAGAGTCCTGGGTGGTCATTTTAACTGCCGGAGGCACAAAGTCCTGTGGGTCTCACTTAATGAAGACCATGCATGAACCAAATACAGGGTGGGAGCCATGACAGAACAGCATACAGTTGGCACCATGTGTCATTGGACATCAGACTAATGGTATGGTGACAAAGCCTTGCTTTCTCCATCAGCCTGTGTGGCAGATGAAATAGCAATGAAAGGACGATTTGGACCAGAAGCCGAATCAGAAAGAGAGGCTGATAGATTATCATAGGCAGTTGAAACTGGAAACAAAAATGTGCCAGACTTTGGTCTTGGCCTATGAATATTGCCCCGCTTTTATTTACAGATTCTCAGCTTTTGGGTTATAGTGCCATGAGAAGATTATTTTTGTTGTAATTTTCCAAGTATTTCTTGAAAACTAGCTTTCTGGTGTGCAGAATAATACCACAACACTAAACCAGTTGGAAATAGCTTGAGGGCTGAGGGAGTAGTATATTTTTTTTGTTGTGGCTGTTCACATGATTTATTTAATAATTTTAAAGATTACAGTTTGGGAAAGTCAGGAACATGCTCTAATGTGAGAAACAAAACAGAAGGAAATGTTATTCACCCAGAATGAAGGTCTGTCTTCTGCAGACTAGCATTTGTGCATAGCAAAGGTCGCTCTACCTCCACAGCCTTACTTCTGTGTTAGGTTTAATAGAAGATGTGGAGCACTTCCCCATGGGGTTATGTTTTCTCACCATCAGCCTGCTCTGAACGGTGCCCATGTGTTCCAAAATACCTCCATGGATATGCCACATGCCCTTAATGACAGCTTAGCCTCTGAACCGCACTTGTTGCATTTTACTTGCTGATAAAAAGGAAGAAAAATTTATATATACATACATACATATCTATATTGATGCACTGGATTAGTGCCAATCCTTTAATCTTGATTTTATAAAGGACAGTGCAACTCAGTGTCCATTGTCTGTGAAATATTAATATATCTGTATTTCCATAAAGGTGCACAAGGCAATGCTCTTTACAGCTGTTATCTCTTCTGCCATTCAATAACTATATTACGTGCTAGCAAAATAGTAATTAACATTTAAATCAACACCTTCATGTTTATTTTAAAGAGAAGGTTGATGTGATTTGTCTCCTGATTTTTGTAGTAAATGGATGGATGTAGGGTATTCCAAAAAATGATAATGTAGAGGATGTATATCAGTCTTGCATGACTTCTATCATTATATGTTAATATATGTTAAAGGAATAAGTCACTGTAAGCCTGTAAATTATCTTATAAAATTTATTTACTCTTAAAAAAATCAAGTATATTTCAGATTGGTGAAATTTGTCAGAATTAGTAATAGTATAAATAATTTGAAAAAATATGAAAGTTTAGTGTCCTACTCTATTCCTTTCAACAAGTTCAGTGGAGGTTTATAAAAAGAAGCCCTGGAGAGGGGTGATCAAATGTGGAAACTTGGGCGGAAACTATTCCAACAGGATGGGGAGTGTAGTTTAAACCCTCTCTTATCTTACCAGTGTTCTTGTGCATGCTAGCTCTCCACAGCAAGATGTCTGATTGATTCATAGCAACTGATGGGCAGTTTAAAATTACAAAGCTTTCAATTTCCTTGTTCCTGACAGATAAAGAGGGTGGGCATTTCCTGATTATATGGTATACATTCAAAATATTTAAGTTCCCTATGGTGCTATTTGTGACTAATTTACTTCCATAGCACATTAACACTGCTGGTTTTACGCTGTGGGAGGAGTGTATAGTGTAACATGCTGTGAAGAGAGGAAATGTTTCACAACAAGAGGTCCTTCTGGCTTTTCCTCTGTTTACGTTACCACCTGGAAAGAAGAAAAGGTGGAGTAAATGACTGATGATCCAGGTGGATTGCATGAACAGTCACATCTTTAGTCATGACACATTAAGCTGGGCAAATTCACACTAAGTGGCAGGATTGCACTTCAACTCCTGGAAGCACATATAATCCTATGCAGGAAAATGTGTAGGCACAAATAGGGCTTGACTACTTCATGCTGATAGTCTTTTGGCAGGCAGTGCTCCTTTAGTGGCCACTAAGCAGCCAGATTAGTTTGGGGACGAGTCAGGGATACACTAAGGTGAGGAACAGGGTCTTAAGGACAGGCTCTAGCAGAGAAGTTAGAATCTGAGAATGATAAATCAGTGGCTGTGCAAGCGACACGAAGCTTCAGAGAATGGAAGGACCACATTTTTCACTTTTTCTGCTCACTTTTGTAATTCTTGCCTATGAAAGTAGACAAATTATCTCTTGTTTATGGGAGCTGGTGTGCTTTGATGCACTAAGTATTTGACTCATGCAGCACTTCTCAGTGCACCAAGTGTATCCTGATTTCTAAGGGCCCAAGGTACAACAGCAGTTAAGCTGTACAGCACTTCTCTTGAGTTGCACCTGGAGACCACAGAGAGCAGCTGCTGGCTGCAGTGTGGCATGGAGCAAACTCAGGTCTTGTGTTCCATGGTGTCAGGATGGAGCAGAGAGCACACTCAGGCCCTAGGACTAGGAACTACATATGAGATTGAAGTGTCTGTAACTCACACAGTCCCCTGATGTCCCAGACCCTCTGTGACCCTGACAGCACATTCCTTTTCTTGGAGCTTGGAGCTTTTTTCTTAACCTATGTTTAACCTGACCTTTGCTTAACCTACTGTTCAGTAGATTCATTGCCGAAAGAAGGTCAGGCTGCTTAGGAAATTTTGCCTCCTAAATCTTCTGCTGATTTTATTTTTTTTTTTTTTTACCCATCCTTTTATAACTTTGCAGCATGCTGAGCTGTCAGCAAATTCCATATAATTGTATCTCACTTGACTTTACTGCATTTTTATTTCAATTAGAAGGCATACAGTGTTCAACATAGTGGCAACATCTGTGGCAATAGATTTCTAGGTTTCTTAGACCAGTTTATTACAAAGAATATCTCGTAGAAGAAAAAGTTGCTTTCAGGTACAATCTTCCTCTTGCCGCTTTATCTTTCCTATTTCCTGAGATCTCCATGATTATCACAGGGTTACTTAGTTCTTTGGTGCTCCATAGACTATTTTGAGATCCTGATATGTAAGGTAGTGTGCTGAAAACACGCTACTGTAGAAATGCTTTCATGAAGAAATGCTATTCACTTGCTTGAAAATCATAGCGAATGGTGCTTGCTGACACAGGAATCAAAGCCCTCCCTTCTTGGATCAGTTTCTGTGGGACTCTGTAGAAATGGGAACCTTTATGTCCTCTCCTCAGCTGCTTCTTTGTCCTCTGTTCTCATTTCTGATTCTCAGAGGTGCATAATAGAACTGATTTCTTTAATAAAAAGACATAAGTAAATGCTCCCACACCATCTTTCATACTTTTCTTAAGACTCATCCCTGCTAAACAGACACATAATTCACAGGCTTATACTGAAGTCTGCTTATAGTAAAATCAGTGTAACCTTTCATGACCAGTTTAGTTCTGCAGGCCTATTCAGTAAGTACAAGTCAAACATGGATCTGAATATGTGGAAGCTGTTGTGTTAACACTCCAAATACTGATTTAGACTTGTATGTTGTACTTTGACCCTGTCAATAGATGGGATGTCAGGAGACGTAAATTGATGTACGGGGTTGAAGAATGGATTTATCTCACTTTATGCTGAAAATCTGGACCAATATTAAGGTAGTATTACTGTTTCCATTTTAAGACAGTTATGTTTTGTTTCATACCAAACCAGGACCTCTTTGTGACAGTTTTTGCATGTCATCAATTATTTCTACTATAGACACTTCTGTAGTTAGAAAATTGTACTGAAAATTATTTCTCATCAAACTTTCATTTATAATAGTATTAAAAGCTTTTCTAGTCTGGGACAAATCCACCCAGGTTTCTTGCTTTTAATTTCAGTACAGTTACACTAGTAGAGCAGTTACAATATGCTCACCTTTGTGCATCATTCCCTTAAAATAGAAACACAGGCTAATTTGTGGGAGAGAGGAGTGTGAATGAGTGTACACAGTTTTAAAGCAGGACAAGGAATAGTGCAGTAAATCTGAGCACTGCTAATTGGCTATAAGTAGGAAAACAAAGCATCTTTGGACCCATGCTATACTTGGCAATATAATATTGTGAAGGCAGGTTTCACGGCTGTAAATGGTGCCTACAAATATGAGTCTTTTTCATGACGTGGAATATAGATGTAAATTGCTACATTTATCTTAGCAAATAACTTCTTACTCAGATGCCCATTGTAAACTAAGATCTGGATGCTAAGGATATTTGTATGGTTTGCATGGTTATCTAAATGTTACATGGAGTTGCCATTGTACAGGTTTCTTAATGTTGTGAAAAACAGAAAATGATGAGGTCTTATTTTATCTCAGTGTATCTTTGGGATGATGCTGACCTGTATTTCAGGTTTAACAGTATGAATCGCATTCAAGGTTTTACTGATTTGCCGTTTCTTGGGAAAAAAAAAATTATTCACCTAGGCTGCTGTCATGTTTCAAAGAGGTGATTACACCAAAAGAGAAGATGAAATTTGTTCTTTCCTGCTCCTCCTTTCACAGTGATGCTAAGTAATTACACTTTCTCTATAGGCATGTGAAAAATAGAAAGCATTATAGCAAGGGAATTCCTAGTTATGAGCAAACCTATCAACCTTCTCAGACTCCAGTGAATGTGACTGCATATTGCTGGGTCACATACCATGTAACATTGTTCCTGTGAGGGGAGTAACATGGCAGAAACCCATCCAGGGATGTGCTGAGGGACAGATTGTGGGCAGACACGTGTTTGAGGAATGAACAGGGCACTTGTCAGTGTGGAGCCCTGCTAGGTGGCACATACCTAGCTATGCTGTGACCTCTGTGCTTAGTGGAACTGGTCACTGGATCACAGCTCAAGCTACTGAGTGACATCCTGAAGGCTGGGGCTGCAGTTGACAGTGAGGAAGATGGAGGCGTTTTAATAGAACAACCCAACTGGGGTCAAATGTTTAGAGACCTTCACAAGTCTCTCTTGAGCATTTACTGGGTTGATTACAAAATCCTGCCTATAAAACTGAGAAATAAGGAACAGAGAAGCTGAATTGCTGGAGAACTGGGAGTTTAATCCAGATAACCCAGGCGCCAGCCTGACATTCTCACTCTTGGGCCATCTTTGCTTCTTGTTTTCCATTCCCTTAATGGCCTAAGCTCTTTTGTTCCCCTCCCTTTCTCCTTCCCACATAGATATTTCAACATATGTATATGTCTGTGTATGTGGAATATCAGCAAAGCTGATACTTTGCTCCCTACAGAGTTCCTTGTGACCACTCTCTCATGTAACTAATCCATAGCAATGTATACTCCAACAAGGAAAATTAAAAGGTTGGGAACCACTGACCTAACTTCTTAGTAAGCAATACAGCTGGCAATCAGATGTAACTCGAGCTCCTCGTTATTGGAGCTGCCTGAGCTATTCATAGCAAAGTAAAATTGCTATGGGAATTGCGCTGGATTTATTTTGTTTGAATGCAAATTATCCCAGGTCAGACAGGCTCAGATCTTCTGCCCCCTCAAATTCATTTGCATCAGCTCTGCCAGGCTGAAGCTTTTATCTGGAGGATCTTCACTGGGGAAAAGTGGGTATGGGTAGTAAACTGCCACTGTCTAGAGCATTTGCTTTGGGACTTTGATGCAGTCAGCGTAAGTCATTCTGAAGCCAAGACCTCTGAACAGAGTGAAGGGTCTACCATCAGCTAGCTCTGTGTGGTGTCCAAGTGCATTGGATAAGTGTCTATTGGCTGCAACTTCAACAGGGTATCTTGTAAGGGAGAGGGAGTCTTTCAGGCTTGTCTGCCACTCTCACTCATAATATGAAATGTTGTTCTGAACAGCCGAGCTGCCAAAGTCCCATCATCACAGGAAAAGCTGCATTTTCACTAAAAAAAACCCCAACTTTGATTCTAATATACGTGATCCTAAAGGGTAAAAAAACCTCTTAAAAACTCAGTTGAAAATGGTTCAAGAAATCAGAAAGAAAATAAAACACCAAAGCCCTTCAGCATTATTTTTAAAAAATCTCATAATTTATAGTGTTGTTTCCTGCAAGGCCTGATACATGACTTTTAATGTTTAGGATTGCATGTCTGATAGGAGGAATGTTCCTGATCAGAAACACTCAAGCAAGCATCTGTTAATGCTAAGTACCCATGGAAAAGAATTTCCAAGTACTGATTTTAGTTATCTATCATTAGTTCTTTTGTTTAAGCTGTTCATTTTCTGTGTCACTATGCCCTAATCTTACTGGTTTTGCCTTTATCACAACTATAGGAACAGAAGATTCATTAAGAAGGCATGTACTTTCCCCAAAATATTATTACCTCTGAATTCCATCCACATAAAATCGATTAGCTGTACACAAAGGAGGAGGAGAAGCTTGCCAGAACATTTTCATTGCACCTAATCCTTCAAGCAGCATGAATAATTCATAGCAAACCAACCTTGGGGTGAAATTATGCCCTGTCCAAAGGTCTGTTAAAGATCTAGGCATCTTGAAGTTGCATTTCAGAGATTTAAGAGGAACATAAGTGGTGCTTTTATTTTGTGCTGTTACACAGAATGAGAGGACAGAGAGGGCTGCGTTTGCTACGCCTCAAATTTTCCAAAAGGTACACCTCCTCTCACGCTTTAAAGGTTCTCTTAAAATGTGCGCTCAGTTATATGGGATGCTAGATTAGAGGACTAACTAAACTACCTTCTGAAGTCAGTTGTTCTGCCATTCTTGATGTGCCGTAAGTAACTGATCAGCTCTAAGACAGCACATGACAAATAGTGGGCTGCCCCTTCTTAGGAAAAGTGAAGCATAAATGTGTTCATAAAACAACCCCGCTGTTTCCTGTTTGCTTTGTGATGGATTTCAGAACTGTCATAACTAATAAAATATCTAGATTTTATCTTACAGTTGCAGGGATTTGCTTAAACAGGCCATACCCAAGTGCTTGTACAGCTACCAAGCCTAAATTTGAGCTGTTGGTTTTAGCTAATTGCTTTCCAGAACCATTATAGCAAGCCAGAGAGCCATACTGATGGAATCATTAATGAAGTGATCTCAAATGCAACTTGGTAAACCTTTGGCACTTAAATATTGTTAGTGTATAGTTAGTGTCATAATGCTGTAGTTTACATTAGTATTTTTCTTCTGTTCATTTATCATGTCTACTTCTGTTTTTTTAAAAAAAACCCAAAAACATGAGAAATGAGTGAGCTCACGTACTGACAAGCAAGTATTTAATCTGTGGCAAAGCAATCAAATTTGTGTTAGTTCTAGAATATCTCATTACCCTGCAATAAACACCAATTTAATACATTTAAATACCAATGTGACTGGTTCAATTACCTTAAGTGGAGGAACAAATAAGAATATTTCCTTATTTGCCATATGTTGACAGAGGGTTGCATAAAGATGTTTTAAACAAGTTCAGTCAACTGCAGAAATACAAAGAAACTATTCAGAGATAACGCTGTCTTTGTTCATATAGGAATAATTAAAGACATGCAATTTTGTTACCTTGTTTTAATAATTGCTGAATGTTCTGCATAGCGCTTCTTTTGAGCAACCAAACAGAGTAGTCTTTCATGACTGACTCAGACTGGAAATTTAAATATCATACTCTCTTTCTGTCAGATCCTCAGATAATAAAATGCTGTATTCTTAACGAGTTCTTAACATTTTACATTTGCAAGAAATCTATATTATGTTAGAAAACAGAATAAACTGAGTTATTTTTGTGAGTCACTTGAAATATAAAGAAAAATGTAATTTGCTGTACAATTCTCAAATCAGAATAGGCAACGAGTGATTCTAATGCTTCTTTCATGATAAAAATATTTTAGTGTGTATAAAGGCCATTAACTTAACCTAAACATTTGCTGTGGTACAGAGCCAGATATTCCAATCTGGTGAAAATCAGTAAAGGTCTGCTAAGGTTATTCTTATCAGCCAAGGACCCAGTCCAATAAAACATTACATTTGTACTTCCCTGACTCCAGGCTAGTTGTCAGTAACTGCCCATGTACAGACTTGATGCTTTTTTGAAGGATGGGTGAATTTGTTTGGCAAACATAAAAGCTAGGGAAAAGTTTAGTTAACTTAAATTCTCTCTTTCATTTGGTGTGTTCGCATGCCTTTGTGCTGCCTGGTTTGGGATAGAATCAAAAATGAACATGCTCTGAGTTTTACTCGTGGGATTTCTGACTTCAATAATACATGTGTATTATTGGAAACCTCATGAGAGTCCATTCTCACTAGTTTCCCAGAACATTTTCTTTCCCAAATTGGTATAAATGCGCTCTGGAAATGCTTGCAGAGACAATGTTCAGCTCAATGGGAACTTAACACTCTTTAAAAGTCAGTCATTTATTTAACAACCTGTGTATGGATTTAGGGTCCAGACTTTTCACTTTTTGTTGGAGAATCATGGATCGTGTCCCTGTAATGTCTCAGAAGTTTGCTTAATTTACCCAGTGCTTCAGTAACATGGGCACATCTGTGTGAAGTGCCCTTCTGAGGGGGACAGAAAGAGCATATGGAGGCAAAATACACTCAGCTCTGTTAGCTGCTGCTGTCCCCTTTGCAGTTACCACCCAGAAAAGGGGCTGTAGGTCATAGCAGAGAGGGAATGAACTTCTTTAATTACCATGATTTACTGCCAGTGGTTTGGCTGTTTGCTCATGATGCTTCCCGAGAGTAAAGATATCTTTCACCTCAGCAACACTTTATGCAATTCGGCTCCTTCTTTCTGCTTTGCCAGATATGCTGTTTGTAATTTTTTCTACCTAATTTCACATCTTAATTTGCTCATTTTGATTATATTTTCCAGAGCATTGACATTTTGACCCCAACCTGAGAGGTGCTCAATAACCCATCTCTCAAAGTCAGTTAGTGATATCAGGTATCTACAATTCGAGGTCAGGCTGTACTATACTGCTGGCTATAATTCTTGGAAGTAGTTTTGCTTATGACTGTAGTAAGGTTATAGTCTTGCATATTTTTCAGACTACCAACTTAACCCATCCCAAGAGGTGAGTCTACTTCATTACACATTCTCTAAAGAAACAATAATTTATTTAGACTGCTTATATGATGCAGGATTGCTTTGAACAGCCTTTTACTGGTATTGGTTGAATATCCTTGCTTTGGAGGAAAGAGGAATCCATAAGATGAATGTTGCCAAACTTAACAGGACTTTATTCTTCCTGGGATTCCTTGGCATGTGAGAGAAAACTATATCTTTACCCCATTTTCAAGGCTTGACCCAAAAGCCATTCTAAACAGCTGGCACTTTGCCTACCGTCTTGACAGGATTTTGTGTCAGGCTGCTGGTATCTGTGCAGGGGACTGCCATCTTCTGCCATTCTCTGAGTATTCATTTGAAACAGAGCTGAAATCAGTCACTGTTCTCCAAGCTGCTGGCGATGAACTAGATGTTATAAAATATCATGTAGACACATATATATGCAGTGCTTGAGCTAATAACCCAGTCTTTTAGCAGCTACATTGCTTCTAGTTTGAGCTGGCTTGCCATCAGCTGCCTTGGAGCACATGCAGAAGGAATGGAGGGTTGATCACAAACATGAAGATCATTTCTGTACTTTGTGAAGGGACTATCATTATCTGCTTATAAAACCTGAGGGAAGGTTTTGTAATGATGGTCTCCCATCATTCTGTGGTGGAATCTGAGCAGAGGTACAGGAGTTATGGGGAGACCTCTCCCTCCTTCTTCACATGATGCAGTATCTTGATATTTGAAAATTGACATCTGCCCGATTCTAGAGGCCAGTCTGGGCCCAAAGGCAACTTCTGGCTGTTGTCAGATGGCTCTAAGTTGTGTGAATAGCTTTATCTTCTCTGGATCTCGATTGTACCCTTTCTGCTTCTAAGATGCTCATTATTCCAGTATGGGAAATGCTCTGGCAGACAAAACCCGCAGGTGGGATGTCTGAGCTAGGAGAGTTTCTCCTGCAACAGGGGAATTCTTTGGTGGCAGAGATAGGTCTTTTGTGTTTCCTTTGTGGTGCCAAAGTGCCAGAGACTTTGCAGAGCATCAGGACAGAAAATAGGAGTTTGATCAAAATGAACCGTAGCTAAGATCATTTAATGAGTTTTCACTGCAAAGTGAATGAGAAAAGGCTCCAATATGCTGTGACATGAGATAGTCCCAACAATATTGTGGTGTGAATACTAGCTATATAGGCATCTTTGACCTCAGATAATTTTAAATAACCAGCAACCATAGTTCCTAGGTCATCTGTTCTTATTCTTTATATTTCAAGGAAGTTCTTAATTTGTGTTTTTATTTGGTTTAAGTTGAACTAAAGACTACTTTTTGTCTCTGTACTTTACGTGCTGTAACTCTTGTTAAGATGTGTTTGAATCAATGATTTGTGTTTTTTAGGAGCTGGACAGTTGGGAAATAACACAACAGAAGTCTTGGATCAATGTCCACTCAAGTCTGTGGAAAGCTTTATGCCGATTTCAGTTGGCCTTTTGTCAAGTCTTTTAAAACTTTGCCTGAATATCTGGAACTATTTAATGGGTGTGAAATGACATTTAACTCTTCCTTTTGAGAGATTTTTCATCTTGAGTACACGCACACCCATCTAATGGTATAGACTTCATTGATTTCGTTGGCCATTGTTTTAGCTGCTCTCAGTTAAGACACAGTGGTTTTTTAACACCTAATGTTATGTATATACACATAACACTGAATAAAGCATTCGGGATATAAGTAGCATTCCTTAGACAGTGCATGCAAACTTCTTAGCACTTTATTTAGTTGAGATATTCCTGTCTTCATGCAAACTGTAATTTAACTTTGTGTCAGTCGGTATTAAGTAGTTATGTTTAGCAGAGACATTGCAGTTAATTTATTCATATGTTTTAATTCTCAGTTTCATTTCATTATGCTTCTTACCTCATTATTTGCATCTGGTTTATGAAAATCCTGTAACTTTAATATGCATATGGCCAAGCTGCTGCCTTTAATTTAATTAGCATGTAACGAAAATGCCTTGTATGCAAACAGAGAACCCACAGTCATCAGGCAAGGGTTTGTCTACTATCTCAGAACTTAGCTTTGTTAAATTATAAGCAAGAAATATAAGTTCTGAAAATCCTTCAGTCACTGTCACTGCTGTGATTTTTATGGAGGGTCTGTTTTCTGAAGATGCTGAAACCTCAAAATGAATCAGGTTTACAGGCTGGTAAGCTGCCAAAGGCTTCACTCAGCGTCTAAGAATACGGGGAGACAAATGGAAGCAACCTCTGTGCTATTCCAGTAAGAGGTCAGTGAGACCTGTTCGAAACAGATATGTTAGCGTGTGACTCTCAAAACCATTTCATGTGGGTCTAAAATCAATGGAAGATTTACCTGATTTTGTATAGCTAAGATGAACTTTCAGTGGTTTAGAAAATTCTCCTTATTTTTCAGTTTATAATCTAACTTCAATTAAAAAAAATCTCGAAGTAGGTATTTTATTATCATTTCCCTTGTCCAAATTTCATTTTGAGATTCTTCCTCCTTTTAAAACACACTGAGAAAACAGAACAAGTGCCTTACCTTGGTGATAACACCCTGATACTGAGGAATTTCACAAAGATGTATTGGATCTGAAAATTCCTTTAGCCCAGAGCTAAGCAAACATTTCATAACAAATAACAAGTGGGAGGAATGCTGCCTTCTCATCTCTTCTCAACTTTCCTTCAAACAAACTGCAAGTTCCTCTAATTTATTGATTCAGAATTATTTGCTAACCCCATAGATCAACGTATGTCTTTTTGTTTACTTTCCAATGGCACAGAATATCCCTTACAGAAGGATAGCAACTATGTGTTGTGAGGGAAGAACAAGAGAACAGTGAATTCCAACTGAGCAATCTCTTGGGTTTTCCTTCCCACCATGTTCTCACAATTACTGCTATTATTAGTGATAGCCACAGTGGGAGAGAGAGGGAATAGACAGGAGTCCCTGGTCTTTTTCATGCTGTGTTGTCTAGACTTAGTAAGAATGTTAGATTTTGTCATCCTGCTTCTTCTCATGGTGTTATAATTGCAGAGAATCTGAAATAAAAATGAAGTTTTGACCTATCTGACCCTCTCCTTGTTGGGTCCCAAACCCATCAAAATTAATGGAAAGATATCACTGAGTTCTGATTCAAGGAAAATCGCATGTAGACTTAAAGCTATGCTGGCAATAGGAAACCTAATGCATAAATTTTCATGACAGTTTTGACAGTATTTGTTCATCTACTGAAGTATTTGAGCTGGATAAACATATTGTATCTAACTCACAATTAGAGAGATGTTTCATGTATTTGTAGAAAAAATTCCCAGAAACAGGTTTTTTTTCAACACTTCCACTGCTCAGGAGCACAGACTAGCCAAAATCTGGCCTTCAAGAAACTGGAATTCCTTGGCAGTCTAAAGCTAGAAAAGATGATTTTGTGCTAGTATCCTGCCTCTGTGCTCTGGCATTTCTCAGCTGGCATATTTTCCAGCCAGCATGACCATAGCCATAGGCCACTTTCCTTTACCTAAGGCTAAAATTCAAGAACCTACAAAAAAAGTATCTAACAGTTATTGCCCAATTGTGCCCTTTGCAGTGATCCAGAGGACTGCATCTCTGTCAGAAGCCAGGTCAGCATTCTCAGCATTACTTTGGAATTACAAAAGAGATTATTTTAAAATGAATCCTTGAAACCATCCCATACCTGGAAGAAATGGAAAATGATCTGTGATTGAATGAGTGTCCAGACTGCTCTGTGGCACTTCCCCTTTCTTCTTGACAACTTCATAAAACTAGATGTTATCAAAAAGAAGGTATCTTTCATTCACACAACATTTTTCAATTTGGAGGATGTGTCTGATGTAAAACCCAAAGGAAAGAAGTCTTACTGAAATTTAGGGTCATTTCTGCTGGAAAAAGAAAAAAAAAAAAGGATACATTTGTAAGGTACTCAGTCAGCTATAGGCTATGTAAAGGTGCAGCAATATACATGCAGTACAGGGCCCAGAATTCAGTTTGGTGTGTCGTCTCCCCCTGCCCCCCGCCCCCCCCCCCAATTCTCAATCCACCCTTATAACGTTAAATATAGAAATTACATTTGGGGCTGAAACTTGGTGTACATCAGGGACAGTTTCTTACAGGAAAATGCAGAAAACCCTTTGTTCCATATGGTTTGAATCATTTACAAAATGAATCCTACAGGAATAATTTCAGATGTGGAAACCTTTAAAATGGGGAAATAAAAACCAGATTCACTACATTTCTGTTTTCCAGATGAAAAAAAATGAATCATTTAGCAGTGCCCAATTATCAGTGTGCTCTAGAAGATAAAGATTGCCTCTCAGAACCACTTTTAAATTGCGTGATGACACCCATCATGAGGATTAAAATATTAGTCTTCTTCCCTACAGGAAAGTAGTTTGTCATGACCAAATATGATCTGACATTTGAAATATGCCAACTTATTGCAGTGAGCAGGCAAGTTAAATTCTTGTCAATTATTTAAAGCCTGTCTCTTATTGACAGAGGCAATTTTAACCTTCATTTAGAATGTTAAGTAGATATAGATTGAGATATGTAATTATGACTTCATGTTGAAGAAAGGAGTGGGGGCAAATTGTTAATCAGAATATCATCTATGTTTGTTTTCATATTGTTTTTCAGGAGCCAATTAGACCCTCCCAGTTCATAATATGGAATCTCTTCTATTGTCAAAATTAAGATCACAGTATGATTTTATGAGCACTATTATTAGGCCCCCATGAAAAATGCTTATACTGGGGAGTACTGCAAAGCTACCTTTGATTTGGAAAGACAGAAGTGAATTTCAATGAAAAGGGCATAGGGTATGACTATAGACTGTTGAGGATCTGTATATCTCTGATTTATCTTTTCATCTGGAGTAGACTTAAAGTCAATTTTAGCATTAGCTTAGTAAACAATTAAAGCTGTGAAGTTTTCATATGTAACTTTCTATTTTCAGTTGCTTTTCATTTTGTTGAGTTTTCCTCACAGGAAACAGTTCTGAAAGCGCAGATAATCCCACAAATCCATAAGAAATATAATGCTTACATTAGGCATTCAAACTACTCTCCTGATAACCTTGGCATTCTGGTCTTAGGAGGTTAGGCTAAAGAAAAGCATCTATTTCAGAAGGGAATAGGTGATACATGTCTAATATCTGCATTTTCAAAGAATACTTTTTGAGGAAGGAGGTGGAATCATGATCTGGGATGACTTAAGATGTTGGGCAAGATGGTTTGCAATTGACATTTGTTTGTCTGCACATATTTTTCTGAAGCATAAGAGATATGTGGTCCTCGTGGGATGTCAATTTTGGCAGGAGGGTGTTGGCACATGGTAGAACCTTACTGATCCAAAACAAAAATCTGTATCTAGTATTACGTATATAATGTAATAGAATTACCTGATGAAACTTCTTCTTGGTTTTTGACTCGGTAAAAAGGAGTGTTTATTACAACATGTTTTACAAAACCAAGAAATGAAATAAAATCATAACTGATTAATGAGCTGCATGGAAATACTTCCTCAGTGCCACCCACATTTCCCTGGCCCTGATCCTGGAAACACTTCATCACATGTGCAGTTTTATGCACAGATACTATGTGAAAACTACAGTGTAGTTTTCCCATACTTACTTCTGTCTTTCAGGGATCCAAGAAGGAAAACAATCAGAACTTGCTTTCACTGATCAGTTTTCTCTTGTAGGAGGGCATAAATTTTAAATTGCTTTTGTGATGATTAAATTGCAGTGAGTTGATTACTGAATGATAGTACTAAAATGTTCAGATAGTACTAAAACATTCATCACTTTGTGCTGCTGTACTGTGATATGCTTATGTTTCTACTTAGAGTAACCTTAAGTCTGGGATTCCTGTCTGGTAATACCTTGTTCTGAAAAAAACCTGAATCTTAATTCAAATATTTTGTTTTACTGTTTTTGTTTTATGCATTTATTAGAAATTACATTTTTGAAAAGCATTTTCTTTTCATGTAAGACTATATATCCTGTACACAAACAAATCTATACTGTGAAGAATGGATTAATATTGCATATGAAATTATTCATGGTACTGTGTGAAGGTGCTATGCTGCCAGTCCCACAACATTCTTGTTTTGTATGTTACCAAATGCGAAACCTGGTCATCTCCAAAGTGAAACAATGCATACTTTATTTGGGAACACCATCTAGATTATATCTTGAGTAAATCTAATCTAAAGGAGCACATTTCGATCTGTCTAGACTTTGAAGGGGGATCACTTTAAGAGCTGTGAAACTTGACAGTCTTTTCTCTAATTTGTGGTGCTGTTTCTTTTTTTAGTCAGGTTTGATAAGGACACAGAAGATTGAGTTCCTTATATCTCCATTACCTCAGCAGCTAGCACAGGAGCACAACTACACATCACCTGCTGGACACCATCCTCACGTATTATATAAACGAACTGCAGAAGAGAAGGTGCACCGTTACACAGTAGAGTCCAATCCCAAATACTTTTCTTTTGGTCATCACAGAATTCACACTTCCCACAAGTATCATGCTCAAGCGAATGGTTACCACCATGGAAGGTTTCAAAAGCAGCATTTTTGTGGACGTCGCAAGAAATGTATGTAAGGAAACTTTCTCTCCTTGTTTGAGGTAGTGGCTCTTAGAGACTCTGTGGTGATTCTGAGGTGTGATTCACAGTCACCTTTGTGATGGAGACATAATAATTTTAAATTATACATTTCTTAAGTGAAATAGACATGAGAAACTTGATTATTAATTTAAATTGATGTCATAATCCATTTTATTAAGCCATCAGAATGTTTAGTTTTGTTATTCTCTACCTAAGGTCCCTTGCCTGATTTTTTGACATTGACATAGTTTTCAGCAAGCAATTCTGTGCAATGATGTCGAAGTCCCTGAACTGCTCTTTGTTAGTTTGGGGATATATAACTAATTAGGCTTGTAGATGGAGAAAAAGTCTTCCAAATCATTAATTTCTGAGAGGATAGAGAATAAGTCTTTCAGAACTCACCATCTGATAATGAAATTTTCAGCAACTGAGATCTTCAAAAAGAACCTCCCATGTAAATTGTTTAAATAAGATTTTGGAGCCACCTCTTAAAAACATATTGGAATATATTATCCTGCCAAGGTCTATTCTGAGTCCTTCATTAGGCCCTCAAGTTGCAGAACATTTTAGAGCCCCCTTGGACCCTATATCTGTACTTAGAGTATTCAGTTGACTCTTTTTGAAAGCTGATCTGCTTCTGAGCTGAGTTTTTTAATGAGGGTCTCCAGGACTGCACACAGTATTGAAAACATTGTCTCAGTCCAGTTATATTCTTCCAACTTCCTACTTGAGTTCTGAGAAAATGAGCAGGTTTCTTTTCCAAAAGGCATCTAAGGAAGAAACAGAAAACAAATAGAAGGGAAGGAATGAGAAAGGGGGTAGTGGAAAAGGTGGCTGTCTGAGACTGAGGTCTATCTGAGGGTTGAAAACTGCTTATTAAATATTGATTGCTTCTTCAGAAATCCTTCTCCTTAGATTTGAAAGCTAGACATCAAATGCCAAATGCACAAGCCTATCATTCAACCTGTAAACATTTGCAATCTGATGCAGTTCAAAACTACCTCATTACATACTCCCTTTCCCTCCTGTCTGGTTTTTCTGCTGCCTGCTTCAGAGCAGAGGGTAATGGTGCTAAGTTAGCTCGTCTGCTCTACAGTCTTTTATTTTATTTGCATTGTCCACTGTGGTCTTGTGCCTTATTTACTGTACCCCCTGTGACTGCTTGTCCAAATTCAGAATTATTCATGTCCTCTTGAGCTTTTATGTGGTGCTTATCCCTATAATAAATGAGTGCATTTTGAACACTGCATTTTCATAACCTCCTGGGATGTGAGAAGATATTATCATTATTCCTGTCTTATAAATGGGACGCACAGACACAGGAGAGGTCAAAAATAACCATTGCTTCTGCGTACCAAATTGATAAACTGAGTTTTTCTTTAAAATACTTATCAGAATATATGATCCTCTAATTGTGTATGTGTATCTATATATTCAATAATTTCAGTTACAGTTATGAGTTCTTGGCTGCATATTCAAGCTGGGTTTATGCTAAATGAAGAACATGCAATTAGCATCCAACTGTGATGAGTTTAGTAGAAGTGATTTACCAATCATTGCTTAGGAACTCGGTGTTGGATACACTGTTAGGATCCGATTAAGCAAGATTGCATTTAATTACCTTAACCATGAAACTCTTTCTTTTCGTATCCTGCAGTCTTTCACCTCATGCAGTATATACCTGTAACCTTCTGAGAGAAAGGAAGGAGGAATTCTAAAAAACAACAACCTATTTCCTTATTCAGCCTTGGTTAATCTGTAGAACAAGTCGCTCTCATGTTCACTGACTGAATGCAGTCCTACAAATAAAATCACATATGATTGTTTAATTGAGTAGGGGCAAATATAGGATGTAGAAGAAAACATCACTCCAGTAAAGGCAACACCCCTTCTATGAGTATTTGAGACTTTTTTCTTCTTCATTTTTTTTCTTTTCTTTTTTCTTTTTTAAAAAATTTTTAGATTTTATATTGTTTTATATAAACATTTGTTTTATATATAGTTTTTATATTGTTTTATATATAGTTTTTATATTGATCTGGAGTCATATCAGTTTTAAATTTCCAGCAAAATCCAGTCTAGTCACCTGGAATAGAAAATTTCAGCTTGAATGAACAAAGGCCTTGAGAATGCAGTCTTACGGAAGGCAGTCCTCTGCTCTTAACACTGCCTGGTTAAGGTTAATTTATCCTAACCTAAGAAAGAATCCAACTTTGCTGAACAGTAAGAGGGAAGAGCACACTGGCACTTTAGTGTCATAGAAGTAGCTTGTCCCACTCACCATCTTTTAAAATTTCATATGCTGGCAATTTGTAAGCACTAGAGAAGCCCGTTAATCATCTTTCAAACTCTTCTCCACATTCTAAATGTTTTTAGATCCTGAGAATTAACTGGACTGGAGGTGGTAAATCATGC
Source organism: Strix uralensis (assembly GCF_047716275.1). Classification (NCBI taxonomy): domain Eukaryota; kingdom Metazoa; phylum Chordata; class Aves; order Strigiformes; family Strigidae; genus Strix; species Strix uralensis. The sequence goes on along the minus strand of NC_133983.1, from coordinate 17,873,931 downwards.
TCGAAACATTGCTGCTGCTTAGGTTTTATTAGTAGCAGTGAAGTTAATTCAAGAGCAAAACTCCACTGCACATGGATTTATGAGTCAAATGCCTTGAAGTTGTATTGCCTTCAAAATAGTACATGGAAACTGATGGGCCTTGAACTGAACACTTCACTCTTGGGTGAGGCATGTCTTCATGTCTTGATGTGCTTCCAGAAGAGAAAAGTTCTCTGAGCTTGTAAAGGACAATTGTTTGTAATGAGTGATATATTTTAAAAACTTACTAGTGCAGTCACTTGCAATGTTAAATTTAGTTCAGAGTGACTTAGTTCATGAAAGCAGACAACTGTTGTGCATTCTACGGTATTCTTGATTTCCCAGCTTGGCATGGAAGGAAGTAGCGTCTGTTTTAGCTCAGTCATTGGAATAACATTCTGATGAGGCAAAGGCAGGATTTTTTTAATTACCTGGGGCTCCCTCACTTGTGTCATGTTACATCCTGTGTCAAATCCTATTGTTATCCAAATAGTATGTTAAAGTGGCCTTTGAGTTAATTCTTTATGCAAAGACAGTGTAGGTTTATGCAAAAGAAGCTATAAATAACAGGAGCATAGTAGGATATAGGACATATATTTCTTTTCCCATTTTCTATCTCTACAAAGAAATGGAGTAGAGACCATCCTCTAACCATGCCATTGACCATGCTACACAAGCACAGAGGGAAAAAGTGCACCCTGGCAGTGGGGTGTTACGGGCTGGATGCGCATATCCCATTGTCAAGCCCTCCTTGCTGTTGCCTGACATTTCCCTATGCTAAATAAATATGTTCCCAGCAGGAATAATCTCAGTGGCAAATTCGCATAGAAGGCTAATGTCAATCACAATAGCAGGCTGGCAGGAATCTTACTTGTGGTGTGTGTCTGCTTTCTGTACTGATGGTGGACATCTGTTGTGGAAAGGACTTTTTTACCAACTGCTATGTAAGTAACACATGCCAAACACCTCAGGAAGTTATCAAAAGGGCAGGAAAAATGTAGATATTCTGTTAAAAGTTCTGTGTGTATTTTTTTGCCACAGATGCTACCATTTTATTAGATTAATTCCTTATTTTAAACTGCTTATTGCATATGAATATGGTTCTCCCATTTCCTTCTCTCCCTGTAGCCATCCTTCCCTCAGGAATGAATCAGGTCTTTTTTGATAAATATACAAGAACTTAGCCATAAGTATTAAATCACATGCTGTAAAAATAATCTAAGACTCTAAACCTGTGATACTTCATTTTCTGATGAAACTGTTCATGGGTGATCTGAACCCTTTCCAAAACTGAGTTTTATTTCCTTTTAGATGCACCTAAGCCACCCACAGAAGAGACATACATTCGCTCAGATGAATATGGGACTTCTGCAAGGTTCAAAAGATCATCTGCTAAAATTCAGAAAAATGGAAGTCTAAATGTTGAAACCCTTGTTGTGGCGGATAAAAAAATGTTAGAGAAACATGGCAAAGAAAATGTAACAACATATATTTTAACAGTTATGAATATGGTAAGATGTGGTGTAACTGAAGTATGTTTTCCCTGTGGAATATTGTTATGTCAGAGTAGGATCTTTCATTAGACAAATAGCAATATCAAAAAGAGCAGGGGCACCTTACACAAGCCTTTCTTCAAGCCTCATCTAACATATTACTTGTATCAAAAACCTCTTTAAAGACAGATACCTAGATTATCACAGCTCTGGCAACAGTACTGTAAGGTAGAAAAAAAAAATTGGAAAATATTTAAAATGTTAAGTCTTAAAATACTACTTGTGTAGTACAAAAAAAAGGCAGATACTCTGAAATTGAAACTTTAATTTAGTATCATGAAGCTTAGTCTGTTTTGTCTGATGTCTCTCCTTGGAAAGAAAGTTTATTTGAGAAAGCAAAAATGTGTTTTGAGAAAAATAATATAATTTAACTAGAAATATGTTTTCCCTTGTGGCTTTGCTCTTTAGTTTTGTACTACAAAACTTGAACTTGAACTTTGAACTTGATTACAGTTGATCCAGGAGACCAAGGACAGAACAAAGCCCATTGAAATCAACAGATGGTTTTCAAGATTTTTGAATGAGTGTAGTGATTTAGGGCATAATTCTTCTGGGTTAAACTCTTTCGGATTAATAGCACAACGTATATAACTCCATTAATTTGTATTGAAAATTGAAGCCCAGTGCAATAACTCAATACATATGTTTAGTCTATCCAAAAAAAAAAGTATTATATATGTAGATGATATTTCCTTTTGAATAATTATTGCAGGTCTCTAGTCTGTTTAAAGATGGAACAATTGGAAGTGATATAAACATTATTGTTGTGAGCCTTCTTCTTTTGGAACAAGAGCCTGTAAGTTGTGTCAGAATTTTTGTGTGGCATGCTTCATTTGCTACTGTTCACAGGAAACACTGGGGGTTCCCATGTTATGTACATGAACTTTCATTAGAGGTTTCTTAAGACATAAAGCATAAGAAGATGATTAAAATCATAAAAACCTCTAAAATCACTTTCTGCATTTCACTGTTTCTTGAGTTTTGATGCTAAGATCTTAATTTCATATGAATGTTCTTTAGAAACATTGAAATGCTCCAGTAAGATAAAACTTAACAATTTCCAGCATTTTCTTGAAGAGAAATGGCTGGAATGAGAACTCTACTCAAGAATTATTCAAATAAATAAATAAATAGATTTTGAACTGGACATTCCAGGATGTGGTGATCAGAAGGGGAAAGGAGTCAAAGGTCCCAAACAGAAGATAGCATGTAACCAAAGGTGGGAGTGGAGCCAATTCTTTTGCCAAGGGTGCTGACACAAAAGAAGACAAAATCTCTTTTGATTAAAAGAAATTTGTGATGGGTTGATCTACTTTTATAATACTTTTCCTCCACAGAAATCTCTAAACGTTTTAATCACAAGATTGAAAATAGTTTAGTGTTCAGCTTCATCAGGAATCAAATACATTTGTACACTGCAGTTCTTACCACTGACTTTGACAATATCAGTGTGTCTGTGGAGAGATGCAGTTTTATTTTACAGCTGTAATAGATCCATTAGCTGAATTGGTCATCACAGGCAGTTAACATGAGAATACATAAGTTTATGTAGAACAAATATGAAAAAGTAATTCCCCTTTCCCTAACCGACTCCTATTCTTTCAATCACTTTTCTCAAGTACTGATGGAAGCACCTTATTTCTGTGTGAAATATCTACAGGGTGGATTACTGATTAACCACCATGCGGACCAGTCACTGAACAGCTTTTGTCAATGGCAGTCTGCTCTGGTTGGGAAGAATGGAAAGCGCCATGACCATGCCATCTTGCTTACGGGTTTTGATATCTGCTCTTGGAAAAATGAGCCCTGTGATACTTTAGGTATGATATAAAAACACATGCTGATAAACTCATGGGTGTCAACAGCAGCATCTTGGTTCATAGAGACTGAAATGTTTTAAAATAAAGAAGTCCATTTTTGAACATAACATTAGCCTTCTTCAAGAGGAAAGAACAGTATTATTTTTACATATTTGTCTTTGAGGTACCTAGAAGAAAAAGAGTATTACTGGTATCATTGCCACAGAAAAAGTGGCAAAATAAGCTGTCTGAAGACATCCTTTTGGATTGTCACCTCTCCAAGGAATATTTCTGGTTTTGAGAATATTTCTGAGCCACTCTGATTTTTCTTTTTTTCTTTTTGTGACTACTTGCCCTTTTTGAATGGGATTCCTCCCTAATTTGGGAGCAGTAAACACATAAGGTGGGAAAGAATAATCTTTACAAGTAAAGTATATTTTGGGAGATTAGCTTTGATTTATACTTCTTATACCGGAGTCTCTTTATTGTCAAATAAAAATCTGCTGTAATTCCTCCATGATAAACCTGATGAAGTAGACAACTATCTTCATGCACCACAGTAGACTGACTTGTTAGGACCAGTGCAGATGATACATGTATTTGGAATTCTGTAGAGGAACAAGCTATTCTACTGCTTCCTTCCTTCAGGATTTGCACCTATCAGTGGCATGTGCAGCAAATACCGTAGTTGCACCATTAATGAAGATACAGGCCTTGGACTGGCTTTTACAATTGCTCATGAATCTGGACACAAGTAAGTTTCATGAGTCTTACATGCTCCTTCTATAAATAAATATGTAAGTGAATGGAAACATAGCACCAGTCAATATAAATCAGTTAAACATGGATCATTTATAGAGAGCTATATAATGATTAAGAACATATAGAGCATCCAGCAAATGCATTGGCCTTATTAAGTATCATCTCTTCAACAATCATAAAAATAACCACTGTGGGATTTTGACTGATTTTGCTGCCATAGGTGGAGGGACATTATTCTGATACAGGTACCTCACAACTGTTTCTAATTTGATGGGAAGCTATAGGCAATTTTAGGACAGAGTCAAGACTCTTCACTCAGAGGTGTGTCCTTTAGCATGAAACGGTGAATCAGCTGCCCAGGGTGCTTTCCTCCTATTTTTATTTTTTGACATTTTATATATTCCAGGTGATAACCAGAATAAAAATTAAAAGCTGACAACAATAATCGACAAGCTTTCCACACTGCTAACATGTTCTAGTAGACAAATTGCTTCTCATATCAGTATGCTTGCTTCAAAAAGAGAAAGGACATTGCACCTTACAGTATGGACAAGTGATCTCTCCAAGTCTCTTAGAGATCCCTTTCCCAGAAGACCCGGTGTTTCATAGGATCTGGGAGTCATTCATTCCATTCAACCTATCCTTCTTTATTCTCTCTACCTATTTAATGCATGAATTGGCCAAAAACAACCTTTGGGGTGGTTTCTGCCTTTCTGTATCTGTATTCATTGCATTCCCATTTGATTTCTATGGTAATAAGACTGTAATTTTCCAAAGAACCTGCTGTCTCTCAAACAAGTAATAATCTTCCATGGAGCTTAAACTATTCTCTGAATTGTTGAATTAAATCTAAAGAAAATGATTAGGTTTTGTTCTCCTGTTTTTTTCCCCAGATATTTTTTAATTACTTTTTCACAACTTTTTGCATGGTTTTGATTTTCAGTTTTAACGTAGCTCAAGCTGGAGCCTGTCTAACCACTGGAAGTATAGAAGTTTAGTTTCTTTATGTCATACAAACCTGAAATCAAGGGTCAGATAAAATGTGGGCCTAGGATCTTTATTTTGTGCAGTAACATTACTGCACAGAATATCTTTGAAAAGCAATGTTTGGTTAAGGCATGAATCCTTCCGATTCTGCATGACTGAATCAGGACTATTTAGTTTTCATTGTACAAATATGCTCTACAGTATATACTATGACCTAATGTCTACATGAATGACCCTTTCACAGGTTTCTGTACATCTGAAGGGCAACAAGGAATTAAAGAATAATCCAGCTACTAGTGAAGCCCGTGGGAATTGTGCCAATGCTTTCAATGGGACCAAATATGTAAAATATATAGTGTTTGATCCTCCTGTCACACTAATGCAATTTCACTGACTTCAGTACATTTTTAATGCCCTTCGATCAGTATTAGGAGAGAATCAGGCCCATAGCTTCTTTCTCAAGAATTATTCCCTTTAGTCTCTTAATTTCCTTCCTTCCTGTTTATTTTATTATTTGCTTTGAGAGATTATGCTTGGATTTTTTTTTTCTTTTTCTTTTTCATCACTGCCTTTGATTCTTCTATTATTCAGCCTTTCTTTGATATACTTCCCTACTCATGTCTGTTAAAATGCATCTTATCTCCTGGAAAAAATAATTTGTTCGTGTTCATGTTCCTGAGACTACCTACTATCTAAAACAACAGAATTCGGTCTCTCTGATACAGAGATTCCTGGAAGAAAAAAAACCTGTGACAGCCTCGGAGGTGCTGAGGTCCACTGTGAATATATTAACGGAAGGATTTCACAGTAGGAGAATGTAGTATATTGTACAGATCATACTCTGTGATCCACTGAGTAACTTCCATTGTTATACATTTTTATGGTATTCTTTAACCAGTTTGTGTTTTTACCTGAAAGCTTAACAGTTCCTTTGGGAATTCAGAACCCATCGTGTCAGTGGGTATATAAACTGTGGATTCTTTGGCTGCAATGCATGTGAATAAAGTTAGTATTTTCTAAAGGATTCTAAAACACTAGCTCAGTTGGGACTTTTTTTGTTCATTTATAGAAGGAGCTATATATTTTAGCAAGTTTGGAGCCTCAGCTGGTGGCAACACATGCAGTAACTCTGATGAGCCTGCAATGATTTATAACAGTAGAGGATCGAGTCCAGTAAATTAGATATTCCCTGCACGTGCACAGATTACATTCATAAAGTTGCCAATGTACTACAATGCTGAAGTAACAGATTATGAAATTTCTATTCAAAACACATTGAAATTCACAGATGTCCTGTACAGTGAGTAAATATAAAGCAGTGAAAGGAAAAAATCTGAAAATTAGCTTTATTATATACATAAGTCCCCCATAATTTATCATTTTAACGTGTTTTTTATTATTGCTTATTGTTCTTTATATTATCCTAACACCTCTCCTAGTGAAAGCGGGGCCTCATGATGCTGCAGACTAAGCAAAGCACCCAGTAAGAGGCAGTATTCCCACTAAAGCGGTTACAGTCTAGACAAAGTAAATGACGGTGTGTAACAGGCGAGGAAAAGAAAGTGATTTGGCTGAGATAATATTGCAAGTTAGTGGCCAAAATTAGAAAAAGAATCATATTTTTATATTTACACCTTGTATTTTATTCATTCAATCCCACTTCTTTTGCTACAGATTGAATGCAGTTATGTAGTTCTTCCCTCCTATTAGGAGGAGAGTCATGTTATATTCCTACAGCTGTGTAACACTGATATTTCCCTGGATTCTGATCTCCACGCCATTTATGTTAACAGGCATTATCACTAGGCAATGAAAGGCTCAGACTGCATGCATGTTTTAAGCCCATAGATTTATAAGCAAGTGTGACTCAACATGAGATCCACTACTTCCATCCATCTCACCACAAAACATCTCTCCTTCAGAAAAGAGAAATGGTTAAACTGTAAAACTTCTGACACAATCTGCAGCTCTGGTACTTATGTGTCAGTGTCTTGTCATTAGCTCACAAGAGCTCCAGTGCGTCACCAGTATGGGTCTTCTTGAAACTTGACTATCTTTTTCTCATCAGACAAGTGTGTGATGACAATAAAATTTGAATGCTATTAATTAGAGCTTGTTTCATACTAATGTTCATTTGCATGGTGCATATGTTTTCATCCCTTTGGAATGAAAGGGATGAATTCCACATTCTCTGTGGAGTTCAAGCATAGAACTGTTACCCAGAAAGTGTTTCTTCTGCTCCAAATTTTGTCTTGCTTGTGATTAATCTAGATTTTCACTCTCATGCCTGGTTCTCTTTTCAGCTTTGGTATGATTCATGATGGAGAAGGAAATCCTTGTAGAAAAGCTGAGGGTAATATTATGTCTCCCACACTCACAGGAAACAATGGAGTGTTTTCTTGGTCTGTATGCAGCAGGCAGTATCTCAACAAATTTCTCAGGTAGGTCAGATGTAAATTTGGGCCGGTGCCAGGGAATGTATCTTTAGTAACCGGGCTTGAATTCTTGAACAGACATAAAAATTGCTTAAGTGTGAAATTCACCTCTTTTAAAATGTGCCCAAACCAATGTGCTATTTGAGCCCACACACTTGGACTTACGAAGCGTATAGGTGGTATGGCATATAAGTGTTTTTGTCCTGCCTCATTTCAAAAGAATGAATTTCACCCTTCATGAATATCCGGCAGTAATGACTGGCATATCATTCTTTCCCAGGCATTCCTGTCAGCAGCTAGGTTTATTAGAGAATTAGAAGGAAGTGAACACAAAAGAGGGCAGACGCAGTGGTACCAAAGTCATTACAAAATGTAAATTAACATTAGTAGCCTTTCTCACTGGATTTTCTCTCTTGATCTAGCTCGTATAATGGGTAAGAACATTTTAAATTTTTCATATACTGTTTCTGGGGGGAAAAAAAGGAAAAAGTGAAAGATGCCAATTATTTCTCCAGCATGTTGGCATTACTCAGTGATGCTTTTAAAGGAATTGGTTTTTGGTCTATGTTTAATGTCATCAGAATTGCAGCCCTGTACAACTTTCCTTTTATTTTGTTTGTTGTACATGGTAGACCATACATGATTACTAAAAAATGTGCAGGCAGTACTAAGACCCAGATCCAATACAGGCATTTTAGATGTTAATTCCTTGGAGAGAGAATCAAGCACCTAGATAATTCTGTGGATCTGATCCTTGAATTCCAAGTTAGTATCTAAGAGTAGCGGCCAGGAAAGGTGACAGAGTTCTAGTGATTTTTTTCTGCTACAATGATGCAACATATTCTGAGTACACAAGCAAATTGCAAAGTAAAAAGTCAGATAAGCCTTCCAACATGGAATATGGTCCAAGAGACTTACACTTGGAAGATAAATCCAGCATAGAGTGACCTTCTGTGTACATGGGTTCTCAAGCATATACAAAGGAAAAAAGTAGACCACAGAGTACCTTTGGTTTTAAGCTGAACATAGCCAACCCAAAGCACACAGTCTGTAGCAGTCCTCTGTTTGTCAATCCACACAAAGTGAATGCTGAAATGAGACAGTGTGCCTGTTTGTTGATTCCTGATTTTGGGAATCCATTTAAGGGAAAGAAGTAGACTAGATCACCTTGCTCTTGGTGATAGAGGAATAAAGGGAGGAAAAGAATTTGACATCATACTTTCTTGTTGTCACAACAGTCCCAAAGCCTGGAAATTCCTGCTTCCTTAAAACTTTGCAGGTCAGGCTACCAACAAGATATCAAGATCTTTTGGTTCCTGCAAGCAGATATTCTCATTTCATTGCATACCTCTAAAGCTAGTTAAAGGTACTGTATACCATATTACGTGTTTTTGCTGGTCTGTAGCAAATTAAAATATTTTGATATAAAGATCATAGTCATGATTAATATACTTTCTCATTATAGTACAGCTCAAGCTGCCTGCCTGATTGATGAACCTAAGCAAACAGGACAGTATAAATACCCTGACAAACTGCCAGGACAGATCTATGATGCTGATACCCAGTGCAAATGGCAATTTGGAATGAAAGCAAAACTGTGCAACCTCAGCTTTGTAAAGGTACCTATTGATATACTTTTGAAAAGTTAAAATTACATTAGAGAACTGCAGTACACTAAATAAGTACAAGTAATACAGTGTTCTTCAGAGGCCTGGACTATTTCTCTACCTTATCTTGCTTGGCAATTTGCTTTGAAGGTACTGGCCTCTTTTGAGGAATATCACAATCCCAGGGGAGTTTCAGAAGGAAATGTGTTCTTTCAAGGAGTCATAAGGAGTGCAGTTGAATACATAAAGCCTATGAGCTTCTATAGCCTGCTATGCTAAGGGAAATTGGCAGGCAGTAGAGTTTTGATCAAAACTTGCATGGGGTGTGGGGTAAGGACTAAGTTTCTTGTGTTTTGTTCTACTCATGCATTGACAGCAAAGTCTGGAAAAGATCTATAGGGTTATTTTAGAACAATAAAAATGTAACTTATACTCGACTTTGTGATGAAATATTAATTTAAATTAACTCATTATTTTAGTGACTGCTACACTCCTTGCTGACCTCTTCAGAGAAGACATTTTATTAAATAATCTGGAGTGCTCATTCTGAGAAGAAGTGTTGTAATTTCTTTTACTCCTGTTATTATCCTGGAGTATTTTGATTTATTTTATACTAACCACATTTATCAGGTAATGGCAGCTGTGTTTCTTCTACAGCTAATAAACAAAGAAGAGAGAGTAAACAGCACTGTGAAGAGACTGTTTCCAGATATCTCCTAGGTTTTAGAAAAACTAGTCTCTTCAGAGTATTATTAGTCCCTGTAATCTTGATGGAATTTTAGCCTTGACCTTTTTAACACTGTTTTTGTTCTATTATAGTCTCACACTCAAAATAGTTTTAAAAACTATATAGTGAAGCAGTGCATAAACAAGATGGCAATATACAGGATATGGCTGTGCTATGAATCTTAAAGCCTGGATTTTCTAAATTCAGAAAATTTATATGGCTTTTAAGGTAGCAAAGGCATGTATCATTTGTTACTCTTTCAAAACACCAGGGGATAATGGGAATTATGAGTACTATGGTGAGCACTTTTTCCTTTTCAGGATATATGCAAATCTCTCTGGTGTCACAAAGTGGGTCATAGGTGTGAGACAAAGTTCATGCCAGCAGCGGAAGGAACAGCTTGTGGTCTAAGTATGGTAAGTTCTTTTATAAATAGGACAATGTCATTCTAACTTCTTTTTAAACTGTATTGGATCAAATACCAGTTCCTGTCAAAACCAGTTTTATCCAGATCCCTCCAGGTTTGCTATCTTGGACTTCCAGATTGCTCTGTAAAAGATTGCACTGTGACATGTAGTCAGGGCTGATCCTCACATTGGCACCTATCTGATGGTCAGGAGTGATGCCTCTCCCTTTGAGATATGGAATAAGATATGTCTGCAAATCTAAATCAGTAAGAAAATCCATTAATTATAACAGAAGCTACATCAAGGCTTCAAATTCCACTCTGCTATAAACATTCCTTAAACCATAATATTTGCTATACAGACTAAGGCTATCATGCATATTTATCATCAGTGATCACTACTAAAGGAGCCTTATTTGTTTTAGTTGAACCTTCTAATTTACAGTCATCTATAATTGCCCAAAATACTTTCTTTTGCTGTAATGTTTCATCCAGTAGAATATTGTTTTTATTTTCAAGTTACTGACAAATGTTCTATTTCACATTTTCCCTTTGTGCAGTGTTTCATGATTGAATGATAAAAGGGAGAAATTTTAGCAGAATTTTAGCAGGCTATTTTTAAATTACATGGGAAGTTTTGAGGTTCTGATGGCACAGGACCATAAATTAACATGGAATTTTTTGGGAAGAGTAAGACAAAAAATGTCTCTCCAAGATAACAGTTTTGAAAATTTGTACCTCAGAGATCTTCAGCTCAGAACTTGGACAAATTTTAGGACAGTATTTATACCACTGTGTGGATCGATGTCCTGCTTCAGAGTCCTTGTCCTACTGTGAACTATCTCACTGAGTTCAAAGGGTGACCTCACGTTTATTACGGTTAAGTGCCGGAGCTTTTAAATGTGGATTTTTTCTTTTTTGCATCTACTAGTTACTGCTAACTCTGATAGGATATTTTTTGGCATTCTTTTGGCAGTGGTGTCGAAGAGGACAGTGTGTCAAGTATGGGGATCATGGACCCAAGCCTGTGAATGGCCAGTGGTCTGCCTGGTCCGAGTGGTCAGAGTGTACTCGCACTTGTGGAGGTGGGGTCACATATCAAGAAAGACACTGCAATAATCCAAAGTAAGACATAGATATGAAAAGGTATTATTTTTATACTAACTATTTATGCTATTAGAACAAAAAAAATAACAGAATCCAGTCCTGTAGGGAAATAGTATGTGTGAAAATGTTTCTAAGACCTTTCTCTCATGTCCAGTATGACCAGTCAATAGCTGAAAGACAGAAATATGTCCTGATACTAGAAAGTAGCGGCTGTCTGAAGACTGCTAGAGTGCTACAACATCTACAGCCCAACTTTCTCAATTTATTTTGTGACATTACAGTTTATCAAATACCTGCAGAAGTAGCAAAATGCCACACAGATGCCACACAGACGTATTCACACCAAATAATTTAAGAGCAAGGGATAAAGGTCTTAAAAGCTATTAAGACTTCTGATGAGATCATTTTATCCAAGTTAATAATGTTTAAAGTCAATATCAAGATGGTTGTAGACAGATGTCTTTGTATGTCTGTCACGTTCTTTGCATTCTTTTATGTTTCACACGTCAGAATAAAGTTGCTGAGCCCTAGAATTGTATGCTAACTCATTAAACATTTCTGGTATTTTTCTCTAGTGAATATCTTATCACTGTAAATACTACTATTCCTTACTATACTATTTCAAAGTAAAGGTAAAGTGTTATCTGACCAGCATCTTTCCCTGCTCAATTCACTTCAACTTACAAGAAAGAAAGGATTTCACTGTTTTATTTCATACACAGCTTCAACAGCCATAGACACATGTATTCTTCATTGCACACAATAAAAACAGCATTTAAACTGCAGTAATAAAAAACAGAGAAAATATGACACAGTTTATATGAGGCTGTAAAGAAGCCTCACACCTACTATACAGTGCTGCAGTAATAATATCCACGCTTCATATACTATGTTATAGGAAAATGTGAGTTAGTTAAAATAGTCTTTATTGCCCTCACTCAGTCAAGCCAATTTTTGCAGATCTGTAGCAGAGCATTTTCTCAACCTTTTCTGTTGTTTCTCAGTGTATTTTGATAAATAAAATTACTTGGGTAGTTTCCTTTATTAAACTATTTAGCAAGAGAATGCAGGGTCTCAATTACACGTCATACATATATTTTGGTCTTCCTACTTTGATCCCTGTTTCCCTGCTAAATTTGTATGAATGCACATTGTTCTTTGCATTTATTCATAAGCCTTCCCTTGCTCTCCCTGTGTGACAGAAGAATGTCCAGTATTTGAAATGTTTCAGTTTGGTGCACTATTATAACTTATAATGATTTCCAATGGTCTTCAAACAGAAGCTCTTTAACATGAAGGGTGTCTGTTACTGTAACATTAGGTATTTAAAACTTGCATTCAGAGTGATCTGTCTGTTCTAATTAAAGTAAGACTTGATGCAAGACTTGATGTAATCCAGTAAAACTTGATACCACAACTGGATCATATTTATACTAAATTTAATTCTATTATATTAGTGATGATTCAGTTAGAGCAAAGAGAAGGTACCATAAATCTCTCTCAGAGTTAGAGCGATGATATGACAGGACTATAAATAAGCCATCCACACAACAGTGTATGAATATCCAGGTAGCTGTATTTCCCATCACAGCACTTTTGTATAGATGTGGAATCATTAGAAGAATGATACTATCCATTTTCAGTATTACACCACATGGAACAATTTATAACCTAGTCACTGTTCATTGTTCACCTCTATAACTACACATAAACAAAGAATAATTATTCCTTTCTTTTTGAACTTCTGAAATATATTTCAGATGTTTATCTATTTCAGTACATACATGTATATTATTTCATATGTAATATATTTATTTCACTTTTCCTAATTCAGATTTGTGTAGGAGCTAGTGTTTGTTTTGTTCAAAAGCTTGATAGATGTTTTTGGACAGCAAAATTTTGAGAATGACAAAGAATAAAATGTATTTCTGTAAGGGATTAGGACAAGGGGTGTGGATCTCTAAAGAACTGATTGGACTCTAGTTTTTTAAATAAGTAGTCCATTTTTCAAAGTAACTTCTTATGAACATTGAGGGAGATTTCTAGGTTTCCAGTGATTTTAAAGGTGACACATCTTATTAGAAGCTTAAAGACAGGTGAGGAACACAAATTCAGGCTGCTGCTCATGAAAATCTCGTTACCTGTGTGTATGTGAAATTCTCCTCTTGCAAATAATATCCACCCAATTCAATTCGCGCTCTCTCGACAACTTTAAGGCAGACCTTGTGACCACACCCAAACAGCCCTGGGTATGGCTTCTGAATTACCACTGGAGTTATGTATGGATTCATACTAACAAACACCTATGGAGGTCATCTGTAGAACACAGAACTATACAGATTTGCTAAAATCATTATGTTTCTGTAAATTGTCACAGTGTAATTTCATGGATCTGGTTTTCATACCTCACAACATTTTACAATTGAGGTACTTTTCCAAGGTAGAAATAGATTACATAATTTAATAGTTTAGCTGGGAAAGAACCTGAAGAGTGCCCAAGAGATTTAAATTAATACCTAAATCATATCTGTGGGACTGAATCCTACCCACTTCACAATAGTGCATTGTTCAGTAAGAGTAGAATGGAGTTTTAAGCATGTATGCAATCAAAAGACTAAATCAAAATTGCTTGAACACATCTTTTTAATCTTTTGTGTACAATATCTGTAACAGTAATTACAGACTGATGCAAAGTAATGATGCCATTTAAAATACTGTGAAAGATCTTTCAAAATTATGCAGACTAAAATAAACTAACTTTGTGATACTATCATAATATGAGCAGAAATGTTCTCACTTGATTTTATATGATTACAAAACATGAAAAAATAGGAGTCCAGAATTTCAGTCTAATTCCCTCTGTAATGCATAAAATACTTTCCTTGATCAGATTAATTCCAGGATTTCTCACTATGTTGCATTGCAGTGAACATCCATTTCAATTCCATTGTTCATGAAGTCTATTCTTAAAAGGGTACTGCAGAATTAATTTAAGCTACTTTTGTTCCATTTTAATATTTGAGTCTTGTATGAAGTGGAGTATTTACATCTTTGCACTTATATTCCAAAGTCATTCTTTGGAGACTTCTTTTGCTGGCCTTTCTCACTGAATTTCTTCCTTTTCCAATTATGCTCAGCAAGGCCTCAGCTCTAACAGCATTATTCATGCAGGTATCTTTACCAATGCATGCCAACACTGGGGAGGTACACCGATGGATGAAAAGTTTAGGCTATATCTGTATAAGGAGCACTGTGCCACTACAGAAACATTAGAATACACTCTGTGCAAAGTGTTCCGTTGGAAGCGCAGTTATACTACCAGAGATTCTGTAGGCCGTCAAACTGAAATCTACTGGTGGTATAAACATCACCAATAAAAGCGCAGTTTTGTTTGTGTAGATAATAGTCTTTTCTCAGAAGTTTGATCTACATCTAGTTTCCTGTGAATTACTTAACTCTTACTGACGTCTTGTTGGTAAAAAATGAAGGTGGGGAACTTTCCATAATTCTCTGGCCAACAGTTTCAGTAATGGGAGTGTACTGTAATATTAAAATGCTGTAACAGAGTTGGGAAACAGAATGCCTCTTTCAGTGCTCCCTTAGTTTGGTGGAATTTTATACCATCCTCAAATGCAAGACTGTGGCTAGAAATCACGATCTAGCCATAAATAATTCTATTATATTGCTTGTTTGGTGGCATTTACTTGGAAGGAGGTTGCTTCTTTTCCTTACACTAAAGCAGTTTTGTTCTCTGGGGCTGAAGGAGGTCAAAAATCATACATGTGCTGAAGCTGTAAAGAAAGTCTGTAGAGAATTGAGTAATGACCCAACACTTTGGCTGCCTTAACTCAAAGTTCTCACCAATTGCACAAAGTCAACATAAATACTCCCTGACTTCACTGACGTTGAATATCCTCCCTGCCCTTCACAGACTGAATTGCCACCAACTAGGACAGAAAATTTGACTTAGTTTTAAGACCTTTGCCGTTATACTCAGTGTCACTGTTGCTAGTAGGTGACCTCAAGAAAAGTCACTGGAGGTTGTGGGTTTTTTTACACAACACATTTTGCTGGCACTTTAACCCAGTTTTAAAGAGAGTAGCAGGTGGGTTTCCATCTCTTCCTTTGAAACACTGTTTTGTAGCCCAGAACTCTGGAAAAGGCAGATATTATGTACATTGAAAGCTGATTCAAAATACAAAAACCAAGACCCAGCTTAGTTAGAGGGTTAGATATATGAGGGTTAAAATTTATAAGAAAGCAAACAGAAAAAGCACCTGGATTTTCTCATCCATGTTGCACCAAGCTGTCTCCATATTACTCCAGTGAGATGCGTGTCAAGAGAAGTTGCATGGGATACTTGATATGGAGAATAATTATAATGTAGTGTTTAGGGATTGAAACAAACAATAGGTTGCAACCATATATTTTATACTATTATTATTAATTTTTAATTATTATTGTTAGTTAATATATTATTCAGTATCATTTATATTATTATTCAGTATAATTTATATTATTCTACTTTTTCGCTTAATATGTGTGTAACATGGGCAAGCTGTCCACTGAAAGATCATAGCTTATCTTACAAGTATGTATGTTCCCTAATTTTTAAGATCGTTATATAAATGTGTGCAAATGCAGCATTGTTGCATTTCTTTTCACTTGATGCAAGAAATTGTCTAATACAACAAACACTTCTTAGAATTTGGTGTTTTGAAGATTTGGCTCAGTACTTGCAGATGTGTATCTGAGGATTGTGAAACAAAAAATAACATCAGTGAATTTCTATGTAGATCCATAAGGAATACAAAAGTGAGTGAATACATTTCTCAGCAGCTTGTGAGACCTCTCAGTCACTTTAAAAAGAGCAAGTCTTACATTTTACACTGTTTTACAGTCATGTAAACAGACCAAATTACAGACCAAATAGTTCAAAAACTATTATTCTAATAGCAAAATAATAGAATATACTCTTTTCATTCTGGCCAAAATTAAGAGAAATGCCCAGGTAAGGTTTGCTGATGTGGATGTGACGTGTTTAAAGTTATCCATGAACTCCAACATTTTCCTAAAGCAGAACAACTATGCACAATCCTTGTTTTCTTGACTGTTTAAGAGCACATCTTTTCAAAATGATTTACAAAACAAATGAACAACCAAATGTAATTATTCATTCTGTTTATGTTTGATCAGTGTTATGTTATCCTTTATTAACTCTTATTGTGATAGGTAATTGTTTGCACATGTTCATTTCTGGGTTACAGCAGAGTAAAAATAGCTACATGACAAGATTGAAACCAGCCAATACAAAATAGCCCTATAAATTTAAATTAGTGAAAACATGACTCACCTCTAGATGGTTGCATCTTTGCTGACTTTGCAGTGTTTCAAGTAGATAATTCATGGCAACTGCTTTGCTTGGTTTTAGGAGCCATGAAAATTAATGGCCTGTATAAGGAATACTGATCTCCTAAGACAATATGTCCTCTCATTTTCTCATACACATGTAACATGCCAATCACACAAGAAGTAGGTTTTGCAAAAGAATTTTTTTTTCTTTTTTTTTAGGCCACAGTATGGCGGCAAATTCTGCCAAGGTTCCAGTCGTATTTATCAACTTTGTAATAATCAGCCATGTCCAGCAAATAGCTTGGACTTCCGTGCCCAGCAGTGTGCAGAATACAACAGCAAACCTTTCCGGGGTTGGTACTACAAATGGAAGCCATATACTAAAGTGGAAGGTAATTATGCCACAGCTCTGATGGACAAAGTCAATTGCAGGAAGCGAGCTATAGGGTGTAATTCATCCATATTGTTTGGGCAAATATCACCCTGATGTAAGCAAACAGAAATTCAGCTGGCTTATTTGAGATGTGTTTGCTTTCTAGCATAGTTGAATCCAGCCTCCTGTGCGATACTGCCTGTATGAACACGCAGAATTGATTTTGGTTGTGAATTTAAATCTTTGTCCTTAGTATGACTCCCTAGCTGTTGCTACCCCCCTCTTTCATTTTATATTACATATCAGTTAGTGTAAAACCAAACCAAAACAATTTCCATGGATTTTTTCAGCATAGGAAATGTGAGCTCCCACAATAACACTACCAGAATCTTCCTTCCTTTGGAATGTTCTCAGATTTCGAAATGTAACAATAAATCAACCTTTTGACATTTCTGCTGGTATAGTCCCATGAGAACTGGAAAAACAAACAATGCACTGGCATAATTTTTGGAAGTCATCTTTTACTAAGAGATCTTTATAATGTTCAGGTCTCAATAAGTATTTCTTGTCTTTTGTACAAGCAAAGTTTATTTTTAATTTACACATTTTAATTTTGCAAATATTTTGAATCACTATTCATTTCTATCAAATAAAACAAATATTTTCTGCTGTTTGAAAGCAGTTTGTAGCTGCAGTTGCTACTACTTGAATAAAAACAGCTGTATTATGTCACATTGTAGCTGCTTCATTTAGCACCTGTACAAATTTGCTTTTGATGTGTACGATATATATATATGCAGATACACTTACATGCAACTTCCATTCATAGCCTGATTATATTTTCTTCAAGTCTTTGCAGACATTTTTGTGGGATTTAGAAACCTACATCCTAACAGCCAATGTGAACAGAGGAAAGAGGAAATATGGTTTCACAGCATGTAACAATGGATGTTGTATAATAGGGAGAATAATGCATCTTGTTTAACAGAAATTAAGGTAGCCTACATTGGTTTTAAAGGTAGGGGCTGTGTTTAGTAAAAGACATAGGGGCTTAAAATTAGGGACAAAGGGCATAATTTTCAAAAGCAAGATGTCCCCAAGTAACTTTGAACTTGAAAATGCCTGTCCTTACTCTCTTAGCTGCTTTTTAAAATCTCCCCCAAGATCTACATTTATAGTCCTGAAAACATGATCTGGTTTTCAAAATTGCTACAGATGCCTTGCCTCTGTAGAAAATACTATTGAAAATCCAGCTGCTTATTTAAGAATAAAAGGATACTATTTTGAATCCAATTTCCTGTTCTGCAAAGTTTTGTCACATTGTTTTATTTGTTGCACTTACTATTAGTATTAAAATTGTGTACTTCAGCAATTGAGACAATATTTACAATTGCATGACTGTTTTTGTTTATATAGAATTAATCAGCCCTTTATAAAGATGGCATACCATCCATGTATAAGAAGAAATTTGATTGACAATAGTTAGGATTTTTTAGAGGAAAAGCATTTTTGTTAAGGGAAAATCTGACCCCAGTCCTAGCTTTCAGCTGAACTGATCATTTACGCCATCTTATATATTTTTCAAATTTTAACTGAAAATTGAATAAAATTATTATCGTCTCCCATTTCTCTTAAGAAGAAATGAAATTTGAAACTGTGAACCAGTGGAACTGAAATCAGGGCCACATCAGCAGTGCTAATGCAATGTGCATGTTTTCACACTGGTTTTGAATTCTGAAGTCTGTGTGGCCAGTCAAACCCACATGTTCTTTTAAAATAGCATAATATATGCTACTGTATTTGGCTATATTTATGCCCATCTTGGGGTCCTAATATGTCACCACACACAATTAATCCTTGTAGTTTGTCATCTAGGTTGCAGGAAGAAACAATAGCAGGATGCTTTTTTTTTTTTTTAAACTGTGCTGCGGGTCTGCGAATAGTTTATTGTCTTGGTTTTTTGTGGTTTTTTTTTTCCTCCAGAGGAAGATAGATGTAAATTGTACTGCACAGCTGAAGACTTTGACTTTTTCTTTGCAATGTCCAGTAAAGTGAAGGATGGAACTCTGTGTTCTCCAAATAAATATGATGTTTGCATTGATGGAATATGTGAAGTAAGATAAAATTAAGTTTCTTACAATGCTAATGTCTATTTTTTTAAGTGGGCAATTGACTCCTTTATGGAAAATGCAGCTGTTTCTTCAAATTCCCTTGTGTCTGAGTCCTTCACTTGTGCCTTTTGGTTGCAGCAAGTAGGGTGTGATCATGGACTTGGTTCCAAAGCTGTATTGGATGCTTGTGGAGTTTGTAAAGGAGATAATTCAACGTGCAAGTTCTTTAAAGGCCAATACTTGATCCAGCACAAAGCTAATGGTAAGGAAAGCTGTTCCACATGATCATCAACTCATTGCTCTGCTGTGTCCCCATGTAATATATATGACTCCTTGCTCATTAGGGCAGTGGCTAAAAGTCCAGATGTGAACTGAAAATCACAGGGAGAGTGAGAGGAGAGTTCACATTTCTCCTGTTTCTTGGTAACAAGCAAGCTCTGAGCATAAGTCTTGGTTAGTTAATTTGCAAGCATTCCTCTTGTTTCTTAAGCCACATTTTCCCTTTACGTGTGAATTTCCTCTTAAAAGAGATTTTAGGATTCAGGCAAGTGAAAAAATAGCTGTCAACAGCTCTGACTGGAATGGGCCTGTAGAACATATAAAAAGCAATACACAGCATAATGCCAAACATGACAGTATTTCCATGTCCATTTTCAAATTAAGTTGACTGGAAGCTGTCCAGCTGATTCAATGGATGATCCAGTCACTGGGAGGTGGACTTTTCTTTAGCGGACTGTCACAGGCTTCTTGTGAAATAATCTCACTATGCCGCAGTTTCTCAGGCATAAAATGCAGATAATATTTCTTTACCCGTGGGGGTATTTTGCGGATCCATTTACTGTTCATAAGACATGTCAATACTACAGTAATATAGGTCAGGAAATTGTTTAGGATACAGTAATACAGAGATGCAATGCTAGAAAAGTAATCTAAATTAAATGCTCTGCGAAATTAGCTGTGTGCGGTGTGTGTTGGAGATTGTCAGCAGTGTCTCATCTGACTGTAGAATGAGTGAGATTTCTACATGCTCAGAGTGCAGTGGCTCACAGCAGGGAGATCCAGTGGTGTACAGGGCTTCGTGAAAACTCCCTGCATCCCAGTGCATCTCACCTCAAAAACCTTGTGCAGGTTGGAAGTAGGGACTTCAAACTACTGTAGGGAACTACAGGAAAAACACAGTAAAAGAATTACAGTGAAACCAGCATTAGTCTGTTCTGCATTTTTCTAAGATGAACTTGCTTTTTCTTGTCTTTAATCGCAAAGAAAAATTCCAGGAATTGAAATACCTCAGAGTTACTCTGATTACAGACTGCATAGGGGGGGTTAAAATCAGAACTGGTTTCTCTTGTGAAAACGGAGGAACTTTGGTGGATCAGAACAGCTGTCTTCAACATCTTTTAAACTGCAAAAATTTCAAATTGGCTCAAAAATGATAAGCCATCTCTATCTGTATGACAACTGCAAAAACGTTGCTTACTTCTTTAATTTCAGACTACTATGCCGTGGTCACTATTCCAGCAGGAGCACGCAGTATACAGCTCCATGAAATGCAGATCTCCACCAGCTACCTTGCAGTGCGCAACCTCAGTAAAAAGTATTATCTGACAGGAGACTGGACAATTGACTGGCCAGGAAAGTTCTCTTTTGCTGGAACAGTTTTTGATTATCAACGCTCTTTTAACCATCCAGAGAGTCTATATGCAGCAGGACCGACTAATGAGACGCTGGTCTTTGAAGTAAGCTTTCTTCTGTTTATTCTTCCCTTGATGTCTATTACAGAATTAGTAACGACAGCTTTAGCTCTGCACTGTAGCTCTCAGCAAGATTAAAGAATAGCATTGAGTCACGATAGTACTCAGACTTAATTGTGTGGTCATGCTAGATTGAAAGGCCTTTCACCAGTTTATCAAGGTCTGAAGTTTAGTAAACTGTCATGAATTCAGTGAAAAAGAAGGTGCATAAAACACCATATAGCATTATTTGCCAGTTACTGCACAATGATAATAGAGATTATAAATGCATCCCATAAATGGTATACAATAAAATTCAGTGATGTAAAAATTAAATCCCACATTATGGCAAGACTTAATGGTAACAGTTTCAAATAATGCTCCTGAAACTGCAGGCACATGTAGCCATTTTTACATCTACCTTGGGACACAGATGGTCACAGTAACACACATAGGCTCCTGTGTAATTTCTGTTGATTCAGTTTTATTTGTGATAGCATCTAAAATAATGAATTTTATATAAGTTTATCTCCCAGTCAAATTTGTATCACCTACTCTGTCTGCCAGATGTCCTGTGTTTAAACTATATTTAGTAGAAAGCAAATTTGGTACCTACATGGTTTGTTCCCAGTGTTGTAATTTTGAAATTGGCCACTAATACTTCTCTTCTAAGAAAAATCTCTTTCTGCATTAGGTTACTTTACTAGATTTTCTTTCAAAAT
Source organism: Strix uralensis (assembly GCF_047716275.1). Taxonomy (NCBI): domain Eukaryota; kingdom Metazoa; phylum Chordata; class Aves; order Strigiformes; family Strigidae; genus Strix; species Strix uralensis. The sequence continues at coordinate 17,852,242 of NC_133983.1, read as the reverse complement.
ACATCAGAACATCTGAGGGTCAATTTCTGGCTGAATCGCCCAAGTCTTTACTCCCTGTTAGCTATTGCCTGCTTTGTTAGAAAGCTCTAGCAAATCTTTGGCTTTGTAAGTCATCTGTTATGTCTATTTTGCTGAATCCTTCCCTGTGAGAAGGAAGGAGCCCTCCCCAGAAGGAATTCAATTCCTTCCCACACCTTCCAGCAATATGCTGGTCAGCTCACTATCAAGTGCAGAGCTTTCTCTGGCTTCCACTCGGGGAGCATGAGAGCAAGTGCCGTACCCGTTCTCTGAGGCAGTGATCTGCGGTTCTTCACCCCATCATATAACACGGTAACTGAAAACTGCTCTCTGCAGAAGTTTAGCATGAGCAGTTAGCTGAGAACTCTGCATTCCGTCTCCCTTGCGCAGCTTTGTTCTGTTAAACTAAGAAACACAGTAAGAATAGACTGTGACATGAAATATATTCTTCAAGGTTCATTTAAACTTTCACAACTATTCAGTAAAGTGTTTATTTGGAATACTGAAGAGCCTTAACTGCTATTCATACTGATTGAGTAATGTACTTAAACGTATCTTTAAGAACCACTGAAGTTCATAGACCATGAACAGATGTTAAAGTACTTTAGGATGAACACATGTTTTAGAACAGACAGTTTGACATGGGGTAAGGGTGTGTATTTTCACAAATTGCTATCACAATTTGCAATGCCTTTTTAAAACATTTTTTTCTCAGTTGAATTTTCATTTTGGGTATGTATGTTAATAAGGATGCTTTAGTCCAAGGGAGAGTTTGGTCTACAAGTTACAGACATGCTTCCATGTCTGTAATCATCTCCAAAATAGCCTTACACCAAAGAAACAAGTACACTGCTAAATACTATGAAATATTAAGCTGAACTCTCAGGAATCTTATTTGTCATAATACAAAGGAGATTGAACTGTATTATTATAGACCTAAAGTATGAATAATAAATTGCCTGCAAGATGACTTAACTTGGCTGAATATCATGCACATACTTTGCAGAATAAAGATTAAAGAAAAAATTTTTAGTGCCAAATAACACTTCTATTTTCATCCTATCAAATTATGCTAAACAGTTTTATTAAGATTTAACATTTAACTGTAGGCTATTGCTCCTTTGAGAGCTTATTTAAACTTCCCTTGTATTTTTATTGAAATACCTACACCACTGGCATTGGTAACTAGGGATTCTAACGACTGAAAATGTTACAGTTACGTATTCCCCAATTATATATATCTATGAGCTGCAGTTAAGACTTTTTTTCCTTTCAATAATTTAAGCAATATTCAACAAGCTGAATTCTGAAAAAAACTGCGAAATTTTCTGTGTTCAGAGATCTGCATTATTTATGTTTTACCAGTAACTCTATGCGGCAAAAATGCCAATGAAAGCTAAAGAAATATGCTTTTATGAGAAAATACACATATTACTTAATATCTGTTTGCAGCAGTAATAATGAATACTGCTGCTATATAGAAAATACTACCAAATCCTACCTCAACTGTAAATACCAGAAACTGATAGAAGGCTGAAAAAAAGAGTGTTTAAACATACTATATTGTAGCTTTGTTTTTATTTTTATCTCATCTGTAATTTTCAAATAAGCATAGAAAAAACTCCTGCCAGCAAGTTTTTATCCAATTAAGTTGGTTTTCAATAAAATAAGGCTTTCCAGGGCTTAGGCCTCAACTTCTTCCTGTAATCTTCAGATATTTCTTTCTTTTTTTAATTAGGTTATATTCAAAAAAAATTTAATACTTATTTTCTAGATTAGTTTTTTTTCCAGAGGAATTCAGCACGAGCCCTTGTAAAAATGCACACTGCAGGTATTGAGAAATTAAAAAAAACTGCACGCATAAATACAGGAACTTTTATTATTCAGGTGGGCAGAAATATAAGGTTTTGTAGGTGTATTTATTGACATTCCTCTATGATCTGAAAGACAGATTAACAGAGCTTGTGCCTGTTTAACTCTATAGTCATAGTTTTGCTAGACATTTGTGTGGTGACTCAAACAGTCCAGGTTTTCGATGTTTCTGAACGCAAATCAGCCCTGCATGTATCCAGAAAGTTCAGGTTAGGCACGTCCTCTGAGCAACATTCACAGGAGAGGATGGGACCAGCACTCTCCAGGTATGGGTCCAGACAGGTCTGGCAAGTCTGTGCTCAAGGCAATCACTTCCTTTGAAATGCAGTCATTCTCCAAAGTATCTTCTTGAAAGAGACATCTGAAGCATGTATTAAGAGAGAAGGAGGAAACCCAAATAAGAAAAAGAATCTTAAAATTCCCTATTGTCTTGCATATCCCAAGTTCAGCCTTGCAGTTCTAGAAAATGTTGTGTATTTATATCTTATTGTACAGTAGGCTCCTATGCATCTGCTTTTCTATCGGGTTTTTCAATAGTTCAAGCTGAGCATGTATTATTTAATCAGACTTTGCAGTCCTAAAGACTATTCAAAAATGGATAAGAGACAAGAAAAAGACTGATAAAGTACTTTTCTTATTTACCCTGGAATTTAATAAAAAAAATAAACACATATATATATTTACATGTATTATATGTATGTAATTATGGGAACGAGTCATACCAAAGAAGACAAAGGGCAGTGAATCTGTAATTTAACTAGGTTGTGGGAGAAAAAATACAAACTACAGTGGCCAAATGTTTTTGGAGGAGGAGAACATTGGAGATGAATGTGAAATTAAATGTGTAGGACTAGTATTTCCTGAGCACAGCTACTGGAAGTCTAAATGCATGATGAGGTTTTAGAATTCATCATAACCCTTTCTCAATTGTTCAAGAATTAATTTCACAGATGGAGGGAAGGCAGAAATGAGTAAACCAGTGCCCTTCAGAATTTGTGTATCTGTATCCTTCTGAAGTTAGTATTATTGATACTTTGGTGATTGTGGGTCTGTAGAAACCAATAAAATCTGAAATGAAAAATATTCATGGATTCAGAAGGCAGTTCCTGAAATGGTCATATTCAGGTTAGATGAAATAATAGACAGTGGTCAAAGGGGTAAAAATATGATAGTTAAATGATAATCTAGGGTAAGAAATTAATAATAGTTTATTAAAATATGGTTTCTTTAGCATAATTCTCTCATCTTAAATGGAAACATGCTGGATTTTTTTTTTAAAGTAGTTGAATATATTTACCTCATTTATCTGTCATTTGGTCATAGGTAACCTAAAGTCAGCACTTTCAATTTAAGACCCTGTCAGTGGTTTTCTGTTAACTAAAAACTGTTGAACTTGAGGAGAAACAAACAGTAAATTCACCATTCATTTATCTAGCTCTGCAAATAAGGGCTGCCAGTGGGCACCACTAACTGCTGAAAATACTTTCCAGAAGAGACTAGCAGAGCACAAGAGACATTGCTGTCACAGGGCTCAATCATATGAGGTTCACTTGTGACATCCATTTGTTAAAATATTCAGTCACTTTCCATGACTCACTTGAATTATGGGAAAGATTCTGAAAGGGCTACAGAAACTGAACTGTTATGTCGGCATTAAAAATATTGCATGACAAGGGATTGATTAACTTAAAAACATGAGAGTTGAATAATTTGGTTTTCCATTCAATCAATAAACAGATGAAGAATTGACTGATTTGAGAAGTCAGATATGATTTGCAAAGCACTGTAAAGTTTTTCAGGCCGAGATAGGATCAGTATCCTCAGTGAAGTTTACCTCAAACTTGGTGAAATATTGAATCAAGAAATTGTGAAATCTTTGTGAGGAAAAAAAAAAAGTTTATTTTGACAGCAGTAAGTAACAGATGGAAAGGATGCTTTGCAAAGAAGCAGGCATTCAAGGGAAGAGAAGGTACATGGAGCTTCAAGGCAGGAATATGTCTAATTAAAACCAGTAAATCACTTCCTCTTTATCAATAGGGTAAAAGAAGAGAAAGGAGGCCAGGTGGAATGACTTTACTGATGATCTAGCTGCCACTGGGAGAAAGCCAAGTTGCAGTTATAAAGCATTACATTTATTATTAGCTACTAGATGATAAATTTGTACTGATTTCCCCTAAAGAGAAAGTAAGCTAAAGAGAGCTAAGATGTGCTTATAAGATACAGATGTTGATTCAGTACAATGGATAAAAGGGTTCTCCGTTAGTGAGGAGAGATTAGCTGGACAGTATCCCTGAAGGTTGTACATTTAGCATGTGAACAGTAAAAAAATGGGGACACAATAACAACAGAAGATAAATTTGAAACAGCTGAAGTAGAAATGAGATCATGCAGGACCTTTCAAGGATATTTTTTTTTTTTCCCTTTTAATGACCTTAGTGGACCTTCTTGAAAAGCAATAGTTGTCATAAGCTTTTAGTTAAGATTGTGTTTAAAGTGACTAGAGGTATTGAAAGGATAAAACCCCCTTTGTTTTAAGGTTTGGCTTAAGTAACTAATGGGTAATTCTTCCTTTACTGGTGCTTTCCAAACAGGTGTTCTCTCACTTTCCTTTGAAGCTCCTGGTGCTAGCCACTGTCAAGGATCCCATCCAATAACTGCCTATTCAAGACAACAGTTGTGCTTTAAAAATAGTTTTAAACAGTTTTCCATCAGCATCATATGCTGCATGCTTAGATTTATCCCACTCAAAATAGAGTAAATTCATAAAAGTCAATGGAATTAGTCTTGACTGAACAGAGGCGTCAGAATCTGGCTTAGGATGTTGGATGTTACAGTATTTATTAAACAGCATGTAGATTCACAGTGGATGAAAACTGCAGGTCTCCAAGTATAATGCAGCCAGGCACTAGTCTTCCACACAGATTTCTCCATCTGCCCTTATTAATTGATGGCTCACTGCAGACAGCTTAACTCTGTTACATCCACCTAAAGGAATTATCAAAGACTTACAAAGTATGGGAGTGACCCAGGAAATGCAAATGCAATTTGAAGAGTCAGATCAAAGCTACCATGTATATTGGGATTCAAAGTTTGGGCTCATGCCCATTTTGTAAATTATGCACATGCAGAATGAGTAAAGATGAAAATACATGAAGCACATGTGGGTAAACAGTAGCTATTCCTTTACCTGGCTTTTTCTCTATGCTCAGCTTCACTCTGTGATTTGTAAATGTCTATTAGTCCTTCACACAGATAGAGTCATTTCTTCAGCTTGTTACACACCAGGCATTAGTATGCTCTCCTATACATTGGACAGAATATTATCGAAGAAAGGGGAGTTTCTCTTGTCTAAATTAATCTCTTTTAATTCAATGTATTGCAAGTAACTTCACATACACATCTTACAATAAAAAACACCCAAAAAGCACAGAGTCAATCAAAACAAAGCAATGTTGATAGACTCTTTAAAAATTTGACCTGCAAAATGGAGTATTGTATTGGAAACTTAGGATAGCCGTGGGAAAAAAAAAAAAATTCAAACAAAGGGACAGATGCATAGCTAGTTTAGAAAATTTATTGGTTTAACTTTGAAATCAAAATTAGCAGCAAAAGGAAAAGGTTCTTTACTCAGGAGAATTCAATTTATCCATTGTTTTAACATTTTGTGCCCTAAGCAAAAGCCACAGTTCTTTTTCTTCAGAATAGATCTGGCAGATTCCAGCCGTAGAGTCTGTGGTTTTCAAACTCAAGAAGCTGTAAATTTTATAACTCTGCGCCCTGCGGTCAGAGCTGCTGAGTGTTGTGTCTGAAGTCAGGTGGTTGGTGTGTTAAAGGTAGACATTAAACAGTTCTATTGAGGAACTGGAAATGTTTAAGGAGGTTGTTTGCCAGCTGTAAATTTGGGAGCAAATGCCAGTTGGCTGAAAAGATGCTGGAATGCATCCAGTTAAGTAGACTAGCACTGGAGGTCTTTCCAAATTTGTAGGTCTGATAACTTGGCTGTATATGCAGACTTCAGTTATTGGGTTGTTAAGGAAGGGCTTTATAATGAATGTTTGAAAATACGATAGAAAACTTTTTATATGCTCATTACTTTGGCAAAATTGCAACTTTGCAATAGTATTGCATTCCTGACAAAAACTTGAACATTATACATTGTATACTATTTTCAGCTGAGTGCCAGGGACTTCAAAGTATATGGTTCTGTGCCCTGCAATATTTTGTCTCCAGTACTTTTCCAGAGTTTGATTTTGCCCTTTTTCTACTTAGCTGGCATGATACAGGAGGAAGACGACCTGACTGTGATGCAGCTCTTGCTTTGTAAACATCCCCTCTTGTAGTCTGCTGGGTGGGAAGGGGCTCTAGCTTTGGCTGCCGGCCAGGAAACAGAGGGGAAGTTCACTTCATCTGCCCATTATAATTGTGTCTACTTGCCAATGAGCAAGGGGGGGGTAGCCCAAGGTCTTAAACTGTGTATGGCCCAGCTTGCCTGGGGTGCAGGATTTACCCCACAGGCACTCACTCAGCTGGAGGCTGCGAGTTTCTTACACTATTGTGTGGTTGTTCTCTGAAGTGATAGATACTAACATGTCTTGTTCGAACTCGTCCGAGATCAATTCCTCTTCATTCCCTTCACTCTAGTGAAGCACCAGGAGAGTATTACTCTAACAGGAGTAAAACTGGTTGCCACTTCTGTCTTCTCATCCTCCCTCTTTCATGTTCTGAATTCAGTTGTTCAGGATGCATTCATTCTGTTTCTTGCCTCTACTGTCACAAAGTAAAGAGCACTTTCAGAAGACAAATGTTCAGTCTAATGCATCAAGAGATTTTTTTATTAGAAAAGTTTTAAGCTTTACTGTTTTTTTGGCCACTGACATAGCACAGTTTTATGACAGTTGTCAGAATCAAATGAGACAAGGGCTAACCCTTACACAAGGTCTTGAGGTATGGACAAAACCTCCTCGTCTTTTGACACATGACTTACTAAAAGGCCAGATAGAATTTCAGCCTCTGCACTTGAAGGAACACAGAGCACCTTCTGAAATGGGAGAAACTGCATCCTCATAGGGCCATGAAAGAGGAAGTCTGACTTTGACTGTTCATACATTAGCCAGATCTTTTCTAACACAAGATGAAAATAAAGCTACTCTCTGAAATTGTTTCTGTCTGCCTGAGATGCTGAGATCTGTGCTAATACCTTGGACTCACAGGACCTTCCAATGAGTAAAAGCAAATTAAAGCATTTTGAGGTCTGGTCTGTAAGAAGAACCAGGAAAGGTACTGGTTTAATTAAAGAATAGTTTTCTGGGGCTCAATTCTTAGGGTTCAATTAGGGTTAACGCACCCTATTTTCTTCAGAAGCACGTGTTCTGAAACTTTACACATTAGATATTTGTCTCAATTTGTCCTTAAGAGGACAGTGGAGTGAACACATACTGTTGCAACCTGTTTTTTCTAGAAACTGTAATGCCCATGGACTTGAGGTTCACGATTCAAAGTGACTGTGGAACAGCTGTTTTAACAGAGCTTGACTTTTTGCTATCAGCAGTCGGACAGCTTTCTAAAAATAAAAATTTATATGAAAGAGATATTTTCCTTCATCTGAAGAGGCTGTTAAATCTTATAAAACATTTACACCAGATAGTGATGAATAGCCAAGGAAAAAGAAAGGTCCTGAAAAAAGTTACACTTTTAATGGGTTGAATAGAGCATAGCAAATAGGGCACAGAACCACACACTGATGAATGAGCATAAAGTAAATATAGCAACTTTGTAATGCTCATTAGTGAGCACCACGTGCTTTGCGCACTGAACATGGGAGAGGCTTTCTGGACAGACAGTATGACATCCAGAGATTCAGAGTGCGTCTGTGCAGGGCAGCGTGAAGTTGCACAGTAGTGTTTCCTAATTTCAGAGTGTTTGATTTGAATCCTGTCCTTGTAAAACAGTTGTGATATATACATACATATATGACTCACCCCTAAAGCAGATATAGTAATATTATTTCTGTCAAGAATATTCATTAAAGATAGAGAGGTCAGTAATCACTCTCAGATCTATTTCTTCCGTAATCTCACAGGTATTCTAAGGTGCTCACGAATTAAACTTGGATAGGTGAGATGAAAACTTTTACATGAAATACTTTAATTTATCTGTGCTTGGCAGATCTTCTAATCTGAATCTTCCAATGAGAAGGCATGTACTCTCCAATTCTTTTGGAAGTATTTTGCCTTTTACAGCCCTAATTACTATAGTCTCAGTTTGGATCAATATTAAGGTTCACTGACTGAAATAAAATCTTTGGCTACTAAGAATGAAAAATATAGCATCCGTTTTCCTTTATTCTAGAAAAGTAAACAGTATGCAGTCCAGATCCTTCATGTGTTCATTATTGAGCTGGAGTTCATGTAAATTTGGTCTGAATTTTCACTGTCATGGGTAATTTCTGTTTTCCAATAGGTACATTTTCAGAATACTTTAAAACCCTTGGCTACATTTCAAAATGTTATTATATTTCTTGGTCTTAAACAACATAAATGCATGTTTGTTGCTATTTTATGAAACCAGTCTACACAGAGATCAGTGCTACCTACATGGATTGCTTAAGCACTCAGGTTAGACATCACGTGAACTCAACTGATATTTTATTAATATTTTTAATGGTAATCATTAACATAGACTGAAATTGTATTTGAAATGCTAGTGCTTATCAAAAAGCATATATAAGAACTGAGGTTAACTGCACCTGCTCTTTATAATACTATGACCAGATCCATATTGGTGAAGAATTAAAACTTCATAGAGCTCTGTAACTGTAAACTCTTACACTTTTTCTATTAAGTATGAATATAAATGCACTTTGCTGCCAAAAAGTTTCTAAAATAAATGTTGTTAAATAGAAATTTCTCCCCAAATTTAGGTATGTGTCAGATGTTCATGCATCTTGCATTGATTATAATTCAGACTTGAATTGAATACAGTGAATTTTAGAAAGTTGCCTACATGAAAACTGCAATATAATTCACCACTAAAATAGTACACCCCTGAGAGCTAGGCTCCCTGTGTTAAATGACAAAGGTTGTTATTATAGTCAGTAATCACACTTTCTATAAATTTTCTAACACATTATGCTAAAATCATGAATAAAAGATTTTTCCAGTCCTTTTTGCCTTGTAGACACCTAAGGACAGGTCCTCTCCTGGATTGAAGCTTTATCAGCTTCAATCATCATGAGAAAAATACCAGCTGAGGGTCTTCCAAACAAAATTTATCCCCAGTCTGCATAGAAAAAAAGCTTTTTACAAGAAAAAAACCCACCTACTTATACCCTTAGACTCAAGAACTGAGGAAGCCATATCTAACCACCTCTATTTCCAGTCCCCACACAGCTATACTACTGCTGTGCTCAAGCTTCTTTCAGTAGAGCATTTGAGTCCTGCTTACTTAATGGGCAAAGGCTTCTTCATTCATAGAAGGCATTGTGGAAGGATCAGCTAGCCTGGATTTTGCTTATTAAAATGGAGGAAATTTCTCCCACCCCCAAATCCTTAATCCACTCACTGCACTGCCACAGGCAAACTCCAGCACCTGCCAGTGAGCCCCCAGTGAATGCAGGGACCCATTTGTTAAGGACCAGTCACAGGAGCAGAGCAGCAAGAGCTGAGGCAGGGGCAGTGACTAATACTCATTGCCAAAAGTCTTTGGATGATATTTCACATCTACTGAAGCCATTTCTGCTTTACCAATCCAGTCAAATGCCTTCTGATTTAAAGGAGCATTATGCTGAACCGTGTATTTCTGCACTCTTCTGTTATATGCCCTGCAGGCACTAGTCCAAGCAAACGCTTTGCTGTTTAGGAATTACTTTGATTGGTTTTAGTTTATCAAAAAATTAAGTCTCCTGAAAATTTTTTCACAAACATGGTATGTAGAAATATATTACTTGTGTATCATGTTTAGTTCATTTTCCTTCAGAATGACAGAATCCTTTTCTTTTCCTTAATCCCCTCCCCTTTTTTTTTAAACAAACCCCACATACCCCTCTATAGATCCTGTTACAAGGCAAAAATCCTGGGATTGCTTGGGAATATACCCTTTCCAAAACCAACAATGAAAACAAGACATCTGTCAAAAAACATAGCTACTCCTGGGTGACGGTGCAGTCGGAGTGCTCAGCTACTTGTGGTGGTGGTAGGTAACCTTCCAATTGTCAATCCTCTTCTTTTTCATTTCTTAAAAGCATCTCAAACATTTCAGCTGCCTTTAATTTTGCAAACATGTGTATCAGTACATACAGGGGGTTACACTGAACACCTGGTCCTTACTTTTTTATCTTACAACTTATAACATAGCTCAAGTACCTTTATACTTCCTTTAGAGTAAAAAGAATTAATGCCAGTCCCAATTCATGTCACTTATGGTGACTCAGTCTTTTTTCTTTAGGTCAATTCATATGTATATAGTATCTTGATATTGAAGTAATGTGGGGATTAAATATGTGCTTTGATGTTGTTGTAATTTGGGAACATAGATACCAAATGATGAGTAAAATTTATCTTATCTGTAGAGAGTAATTGAAGACCAAAATATTATCAAGACCTTTACTGATAGTTGCACCCTGATCTCCTCACTGTTTAATTACAAATATTTGAGTTCTGCCAGGTCAGTGTCTGAAATTCTACCTAAGCTAAGGAGTTCTTATTACCATATTCCTCTAGTGTTTGCTTTGGGCAGACCATCTATTTGTTTTTCTAAATCCTGGATGTTCTGTCAGTGAAAGTAATTCTGGGATGTAATGAAAGCAGAAAACGGGAATGTGGGAATTCCTGCAAAAAGAATTGAGAATTAAAATTTTAGTGTCCTTTAAATTGGAACTGGGTCATATAATGATGCAGTTGTCTTTAATACCAAAGTATAGGACTGGGTGACCAAGGAAATGCCATGTTATGTTCTTGTATTGGCAAAAAAGTCCAGGTGAAATTCAGGAATATCTTGCTAGTGTGTTGTCAGATTCCACAGCATCTCAGTAGACTGTTCATGGAGGAAAGACCCACCAGGAGCACTGCAGACATAAAATATGACAACTGTATTTTTCTTGCTTTCCTTTAAAACAAATGAAGGTTGCAGCGTGGATATAAAGATGATGGAAACAACCATGTTTCCAAATTTGACTTGCTGTGCCAAATGAACCATGTGTGAGGTGAATGATACATCTTAATTAAAAGATAAATCTATAAAATCACTTCATCTCTTAAGGCATTTGTAGTCTTCTCTGTAATCTGTCCTGATGTTGACACTAGATAGAGTTTAGGTACAGAAACCTGCAGAATTCTGAAGTCTGTAAAGATACACTGTAAAAAGTTGCAAAATGTTTTGATGCAGTTTTCAAGTGCATAATGAGAGATCTAAGCAAACACTGCTAGTTTCTGCAGGGAATTAGGATTTGAAGAATTACTAATTTTTGCTGGGGGAAGACTCTGCAAATATGCTGTTTATAATGAAAATGTTTCATCTGACTTCAATAGTACCTGTGTTACAGAGAAGGAAATTAATGTTAAAAACATGTTGCCAAATTAAATCCTATTTTATTTAGTTCAGTGGAATTGTACCAAGGATGAGCCTGGACTTGTTTAGTTAAAATTCTTCCCTTCTACTTTTTCTCTTATATTTTGAGTAAATGTTTATTTTACTATACTCTTTTTTTCTAATACTTCCATAGGACACATTACAGCAAAAGCAATTTGTTTAGAAGATCATCGTACACGAGTTAATTCCTCCTTTTGTGGCCCAAGGATGAAGCCTTTAACTGAAACAAAACTATGCAATACTAATCCCTGCCCAGCGTAGTAAGTTCTCTTTATTTTTATACCATTTTGCTGTGCCTAATGACTGAGTTTGCCATGAAAGAAGTCCTCTCCGACAGGCACGCAGAATTGTATAGCCTGCTAGATGAACTCACTTTTATTCTGTAACATAAAACAGTAATTGTTTAAAAATGTTAGTTGTGTAGGCTTCTGCCCAATGATAATAACAGAGGCGGTATTTCTAATGTTGCTAAGCAAGACCTCCTGAGGATTGCTTGCAGCTCTGTCACCATGCTGGGGTTAGCTATGTGACACTGAGTAAATCTAAGTTACTTAGAGGCCCATTCTGCCACCTTTACTCACCTTGAATCAATAAGACCATTTCCTGAGTAAAGTGCTACTCCCTGTGTGGAAGCTTGGCCCCATGACTCAGATTCCACATATTAGATTAGGTTAAAAGAATCTTGTGAAGTGTAATTAGTGATTTTTGGACAACATGTCCCACAGAGTATTATGATACCACAAAGAGGACTATCTAAACCAAATAAATTGTCAGCAATGCTCCTGGTGCCCACAAAAATAAATATGAAGACATTGCCTATGTGAACAATCTTATTTTCTAAAAGACATAAGAAAGGTGAGATGCAAAGGAAGACACTGACATATAGATAAGCATTTAGAATCCAGCTGGTCTAAATCAATAGAGCTCCTTTAAAAACAAGGGAGTTACACTGATTTATAGTAGCTGTAGTAGGGGTCCTTTGTAAAAAAAAATGTTGTGTGCTCATATAATTAAACACAGTATTATGTGGTTTAGAATATAAAAGGGTAGATTTGAGGACACACTGGCCATCTTTCTTCTGTTGTTTTTTTCACTTTTGGATTCCTGACTTTGCAACCTTAGCATTTTTTTAATTTTATATTTTATATATTAAAGATCAGAGAAGCTATACTATGTTGAGCTAGACATTTTGACTTCCAGAACAGGAGATTTTCTAAAGCGATATGTTGAGAAAATTAAGAGTGTTTACTGAGAAATAAAGTCTGTTGAAGATGCATTGAAGTGCACAGGCAGCAGAAGGCAGAGGAAATGGAGGAAAACTCTAAACCTGATGTCATCTGCTAACTTTTCTCTGCAGTGATAAAAGCAATGGGTGGCAAAAGCAAGGCTAGGCCCACTCCCATACTTCATCAAACAACACATTTAATGAAGTTTAATAGGAAGCATTCCTCATCTCCCCCAGTCCAGGAAAGGATGATGGGGCAAAGCAAAAAGATGTGTATGTTCTGCAGTGGCTTTGTTTTTACTTAAAAATCCACAGTTTGCAATATGTTGAACATATTAAAAAATAGTCCATAATAGTTTGGAATTTCCTGCAAAATTTAAAGATTACAGCAGAGTACACAAAATCCAAATGGCAAATTATACATTAGGACCACAAAACGATAGAGATAAGGTTTAAATAATGGTAACATGTGACATGAGAGTCCCATGTTCCTGCTTCAGCAGTTTCTTTAGATTGCGTTTAGCCACATGATTTTCTCAATACCAATTTTAAGTAATCTTTGTAGCCAAACACAATCTTTTCATATGCAACTTATCTTCTGCCAGAACTATTTTTATCCAATGAACTCAGTATCATGCACACAGAAATGTATTGTCTATGATGTTCCCAGGAGTCTTTTTAAGCTGTTTATGCCTACCTTTGTTTTGAGGTGGCATTTACATGCTATAAAGCTTCACCAAAATCATACTCCTTTCTATTGACCACACCCAAAATTTCCATTTCTATTAACCAGAGATCCCAACGTGTTTTGAACATCCACTGATATACCTATCACTGAAAATGCTGAATATCCATTTTGACAGGCCATGCAATGTTTTCATGCTTAAATTGCTCTGATATTCTTAGATTTACTACTTTAAAACACAACTAATGACTTGAACCCTAGAAAGAGTACAAAAAGAAAAACCATAAAAGCCCTAAGCCACCTCTAGGGAAAAACAATTCAACTCACTAATTAATTATTTTTTAAATCCTTAGGATATATTAATGTATGGAGGATCTACATGTAGGACCATGTCTTAAATTAACAGATTGCCATTCAGCTGAGTGAAACTGTGCCAGAATATCTCTGCTGAGGAATCTGCCCAGAAAGTCACAGCATGTAGTACTTCCCATAAAACCGAGACTACCAACATCAAAAAATGTAGTATCAATAAATACCATGGAGGAAACAAAGAAAGCTTAATAGCCAGCAAATAAAGCAAAAACAAATACAGTAGGCATAATAGGCAAGGGAAGGAGGTGAATAATAGATGAGCTACAAGCGTGTCAGTTTTGTGACATAAAAGAGGCTCCAGACTTATAAAGGTCAGTGAGGAATAATTACTGCATAAGAACAAAGACTTATTAGTCTGAGTAGGAACAAACTACTGTCCCAACAGTAAGAACACAGAAAGGCATCAGTATTGCACACTGTTGTTGTTGGATTTCAGAGCTGCCAAATCTGGTCATAATTATTTAGTTATTTGAGCTAATGAAAGATAGTCTTGGATCACAGCCCAGATAATCTTGGAAAATGGCAGTTTACTAGAGGACATTAAAGTAGGGTTATTGCCCTCTCCTCTGTGAAGAGGGGAACTTTCTGGGCAGTTATGGTGACTGAACTCTTAAAATGAACACTTTTGGTTGCTCTACCAATCAGTGTTGTCAGAAACATCAAGGCAAATTAATTAAAAGTTGTAAAATGGATTAAAACTATAACTTTTTTCCAGAAGTTCATATTGCAATCATCCAAATATTTATAAATTAGACAAAAAAAGAAATATCTGATGTGTTCTGGAATTACATAACTACTGACTTTTCTCATTAGTATTTCTTTGTCCTTAAATTAGTGCTTTTTATATTTCCCACTACTTTTGGCAGTTACTGAAGTTACTAGACTGAGAGATTGGATTTCTTCTATTCCCAATGGGATTTCTCCAAAATAGGCTTTTTATACATTTTTTACAAGTTAAAATTAGCTTTGTTTTCAGGCAGATATGAACAGACAGGCAAATGGGATGCTGTTCATCTTTCACACAGTAAGAAAAGGAAAAAAAAAAGCTTTCTTGTCATTAAAACTGTATGTAAGCAGCTATTCCAGTGGTCACAGGATGGATGCTGTGAGAAACCATGGAAGTAGGATAGGCCAAGCAGTCGGATTTGAGACGAGAACCTTTTCTGTGGCATAAATTATTAAAAATTTGTAAAACTGCTGTTTTAAAATCTTTAGTTTAATTTCAGTGCTGGGTCTTTGAATAAGAGTTCTCAACTTGAGTAATCGTTTAGTCATTCATAATTTCCTTTGATTCTTCACTTCTGGTTTTCTATCTGCTTGTTATTTATGGTCTTATGCTGTAAGCCTTTCAGGACAGACACTTGGTTGTATGTTTGCAAAGTGTTCCAAAAGGCTGGGGACCCACTCAGTACTTCAATCATAGAAATACTGAGCAGCTATTGACATTTCAAAACTGAACTTATCCTAAGCAATTGGCAGTAATTCCTCAGACTTTGTGTAACTTCAATGACATGATGTGTAACTGAAGCGTGCCTGTGACTGGAGTATGATTTGCCCAACAGCTTTTGCTGGTTAAATATTCTCTGTTTTATTTAGATTCTACATCATCTGTCTGCCAAATTTATTAGTCTGAAGACATTTAAATTCTCAAGACACTAGTGACAGGACTGCTGATTTTATCAAGCAGGTTCTTTGTTGTGAACAGGGGCTGGTAAGGTTTGACATAAATACCACTGGACAGCACCACGCCAACACTTGTTGTCCTGTGTGAGTGTATCTACGCACAAATGCGTTGGGAGGTACATGCTCAGCTAAACTGGCCTCATTCTTTCCTGCCATGCCAGCTTTTCCCTTATATCAGCTTAGATGAGTCTTCTTCCTCTGCCCTGTCTTCCAAGAGAGATGTAAAAAGGAAAAAAATGTAACAACACAGGGCAGAACTTTCCAATAATTGAATCTTACCAACTTACAGAACTCCATCTATCTGGCTTCTTCCTTTGTCCTTGGGTCTGGTTCATCTATTTGGAGGTCTCAGCAGCTAAAGTGACCAAAGTGATCATCCTACCATTTCTTTTCCTGTTTTAGAGAGATTTTTTCAATTAAAAGCACAGACGTGGTTAAAAAGGGATGGTGATTTGTTAGCCAGGCCCTTAGATCTTCCAGATACTCCACCAGCCTCAATGGCAGGACCTCTCTTGGTCCTTGTGGAATTGCAGATTCCAGGCTGGATTCATAGGCAAGCTGGTTCTGGTAGATGAAAACTGTAAATAAGTAATACTGGTTTTTCTAGTTGTGTGACTTACATTTCAGCCCTAGCAAAATGTTCCACGCTTTGAAAATAGATTATGTAACTACAGCTTTTTGATTGCTTGAACAGATATCAGTACATCAGGAGAGTAGGCTAAGCAGAATCCCTGAATAATTCACATTTCATAGGTGGCTCATATGTATAGATTTTATAAAGCTAATTGGACTCCTGTGTTTCTAACATACATTTTCTCCTTTAAGCTGGTCAACAGGCGAATGGAGTGCATGCAGCAAATCTTGTGGAGGAGGGCAACAAAGTCGTCTCATTCAGTGTGTCCAGAAAAGGGCTTTCCAAAGAGAGGAGGTAGTGGCCCATTCCCTGTGTCCTGTCAGCACCCCTAAACAGGTGCAGATGTGCAATAGTCAGGACTGCCCACCTGAATGGAGCCCTGGCACATGGTCTCAGGTAATTTGGAGAAAAACTTACATTTTTGTCTGCTGGCATAATGAAAATATTGCCAAAAACTGCTCAAAAGGAAGAATAGTGCAAACTTGGTGAAGATTGGTATTTTGCAAGTGGCTCTACTCATTAAGATAATACGTAAACTATGTATATATTTTAACTAGCCTTCCTAAGTGCTTGGACAGGAGGGCTTGCCAGAAGTGGGCACATGGTGTCCTTTTTGGTACATACAAATAGATGGATTTTTTTTTTCTGTTTTCATAACTTAAGGCTCTATGAATTCTTCAAAGCCATTAAAACCCCCCTCTGAGATTACTTCCCACAGCAATATTAACTTTTCTCAGAGATGACAGGCAGTTAAGGAATGAAGAAATACTTGGGGTTAGAGTTGCACATTAATGCACACATATATGTGACTTGTGGGTTGATAAATTTGTGATTTTCACATTCACTAATCACTTCTGTACTTTTGCCTTTGTTAGAGTAACTATTCTACTGCAAATAGAGTATTGCTGCAGTTAATTGCCATGAGGGGCATAAGGCCCCTGGGCAGATTCCTGTGTGTACACACCCTGCTTTACAAACCTTAGAACTGCCTGACATTAAACCAGCCTGAGTTAAAAAAAACACACACATGCTTACACAAAACTCATCTCTGCTCTTTCTTTCACTACTACTGATGCTAGTGTGAACTGTTAATGTAAGGATAAATGAAGTACTGGGAAATCTGGGATTTGAGAACTCACAGTACACTTACATCAAAAGGAGCTACATTATTTTTATTTTTCCACCATTATTTAATGAGATTCAAGGTGCATTTAAATTTACTGAAAAAACTATTACTTCTGTGTACACTTCTTGATACTGTAACTCTTTAGATGTTCAAGAACATCTTGACCTAAGCATTCCCAGCTGAGAAGCAGACTGTCTCTCCAGGGGAGTGCCCTGTAATGTTCTATGACGGACCAGTAACTACTCAATAGTCCATTGTAACAGAGTTTTAACACTCTAAAATAAACCTTTTCTTCTAGTGTATGTGAAGGAAACCTTAGTGTGGCAGAAGATTATAAAAAACAGGTATGGTGATTAGATACTTAAAAAGGAAGAACAGTCTTCAAACACATTCACATTTTCAAAGTTTTCTTCCTCTAATATAAAAAATAATAATAAAAAAAATCCATTTTCCTCCTCTTTAAGAGGTGTACAATTCAAAGTGGGATTTTCAAATAAGCCTGTGGAAATTAAGTTCACAAGTCCTGCTGAAATTTAGTGAACAGGCCTATTGAACAAATTAGTGAAGTTCTTAAGATTCGTCTGTTGCATCACAGGCTCAAAGGAGTTAAGAGGCAAAAAATGCAAAGTACTACACAAATCAGAGTAATTTTAAATGAAAGGAGTTTTTTCGTTGTTTGGGGGAATGATTAAAAGCACAGATTTTCAGCATGCAGATATTTCTTTTGAATCCTCAGTACAACTCTGCTTTCATGAAATCCTTTAAAAACATTTGTGATTTAATACAGATCATGATAGTGCAGGATTCTGCCTTGGAATGTGCCCCTTACTTATTAGTAAAAGGAACAATTAGAAGAGGATGCAACAAGGTAGAAAGCTGGCAGCATTATTTCAGGGCCGTTTATTTCTTCATTTCATCAGAAATGGCTCATTTATGCATTTTGTTGTATGCTAAGGCAATGAAAACTACAGAATGTCTTTTCAACTGAGCCATGGTTCAGCAAAGCATATTTATTCACTGGTGACTTGTCCTAAGCTCCAGTTGTAAACTTGGCAATTAAAATATCTTTGGTCAAACTTCTCAACCATTGTCTGTATCAGATTCTGTCTTGTAGTGAGATTCATTTGGTGAAGGAGTTATGTCTAGATTCCCTGGGTAGTATGCTCTGCGTCTATCTCATCCCTCTAGGCCAAGGTGAGGACAAAATAACAAATAGCTGAGAACATCTTGCCGTGGGAGATTTTGTGATGGGAGGTTAGGACCAACTTTCAACTGTGCTGTCCAGGGAAAAAAGTATTTTGCTCACAAGTCCAACTTACCTCATCTACGGAAAAGAGATATTACTTATCTGTTCTACATGGGGGCTGTAAGAGTTCATAGTTTACATTAAGAAAGCACTTAGAACAATGTTTTAGAAGTGACATACAGATGTTACTGTTGCTTATTTACCAATACAATTTCAAGCTTACTTATGTTATAATGGCAGCTACACAGCACATTAGCCACGGTTTCTATGATCTGCTGTAAAGTACAAATAATGCCAATTTTCATTTCCTCTAGTTCAAATGAATATTTCTTTCCATCACAGTGCTCCAAGACTTGTGGGAGAGGTGTTAAGAAACGGGATGTCTACTGCAAAAGTACCGGTTCTCCCAAGGTTAAAATCTTGCCTGAAAGTATGTGCAGCAGAGACCATAAACCTGAATCCCAGCAGACCTGTGTGCTAGGACGCTGCCCCAAAAACGACCGACTCCAGTGGGTGATTTCTTCCTGGAGTGAGGTAAAGCAGTGCAGTTACATGGCTCACTGCCTTCCTTTGCTGCTTTTGGAAACGTTGACTCAGGAACACACACAAACCATGTGGGGGAAAGAAAGCTGTGCTGTCATTTGAAAATCAGGTGTTCTAGGCAAGCTGCTATAAAAACAGTTCTTTACATCCAGATGTAGTCACATGTACCCTGATGTCTTTGTTTTTCAGGACTTTCACTGACTTGGATTCATATTTCAGTTTACACATTATAGAACATGGTCTTTGTGGTTTCAGTTATACAATGCTTTTGTAGTTTCGCATAATTTGGGGTCTCTTGCACATAGCACATTCTCCTTCATCTGAATGTGTTTCTATAGATTTAAAAGGTGTGCTTTACCATTGCAGTGCTCAGCCTCCTGTGGCCCAGGTGTACAAAAGCGAGAACTAAAATGTGGTGAGAAAAGCATCCATGGGAAATTGATCACCTTTCCTCAGAGAAGATGTAGAAACATCAAGAAACCAAACACTAACCTGGAAGAAGCTTGTAACAAGGGAGCCTGTCCATCGCAAACATTGTATAACACGGTGTCTGGCTGGTATTCCTCACCCTGGCAGCAGGTAGGAATAGGAAACTTTCTCACCTCTCTCCCTGTCCTGACTAACACTCTCTCCAGCACTATTTCATGTTTTGGCTTTTATGGCATTTACAGAAGGAACAAGTTTCTCTACACATTAGCTCAAGTAGCATCCCCTAGTGCTTTTCACTACACAGTGTGAAAGAACAAAACAAATGCAATGTGACTGCGGACTCTTGGACAGTGTATCCACCCTAATTAGATGGTGAGGCTGCAGTGCTAGGCTTAGAGAGCACCAAACCTAGAAAAGCTGCAGTATCATATGCCGCAGAACAAATGCTAGCTGGACTGGCACAAACACCTAGTGGGTGTAAAATGCTGAAGCCCACACTGCTGTGACTATGGCAGTGTGAGTCCACACTCCCTAGATTAAAGCTCGCTCCAGGCTTACGTGGTGCTGTATGTCCGACTGTATGGAGGAGGTATCTCCAGTACTGCAGTCCACAGGTGTCTCCTGCACGTAGCCATTCCCTAAAGAAGGTCACACTGCTCTGCCACTGAAACATGATGCAGCTGGTCCACATCCATCATGTACTTTGGTGCAGCTCATTTCTTTGTCCTGAGACTGAAGAATGTCACCTAAAAATGTTATTCATGCTCGAGAGGCACTACATTCCATGCTCATTTTCCAACGCTTTCTTCTCAGTCTTCTTCGAACTGCACTGTGGTTGAACTATTACATATCTATATGCACAATGTATTTGAGCATCTGCACAGATTGCCTGGAATTCCCTAAATACTATGATTAATTACGGGATCAGTCTGTATTTGTTTCTACATTCTTGCAAACAAGCTTCTGTATTTCTGGAACTTATCTACTTTATGAGTCACATATCAACGAGACACACACTCATTTAATAACATTTACATGAAACAATGTATGCCTGACAATTGTAATCAGATGAAAATGATCACATTTATCTTAAAGACAACTTCTCATGAAACACATACAAGTAAAAGGCTTATTCATTTTAAAATACTTCATAGATCTTCCTGCAAACACATAGTGTTTTTCCCCAGATACTGCCATAATTATGGTTCCAATGGGAGTTTTATCTCTGTTCAGACAGCAGGATCAGGCCCAGAGGCTCAGAGTTCACAAGAAATCAGTGCAGACAATCAGGAACAGGTTTTCTAAAATGTTCCGTTTCTGTCTTGATGTCTAAGTAAAGAACCAAGTTTTCAGCTGAGTCATTAAATAACCAAACTTGTGGAAGGGAGAACAGATGCACGTATCTTTGAAAAGTTGGTCCTGATGGGGGGTTGCTGAACAGCAACACATCCGATCCTGATCTCTCTTGCTTTGAAAGTCCCACCCAAAGCCCTTGAATGTTACTCCTTTGGCTTTCATGGGCTCCCAGAGAGTAATGAAAGACGGCTTTTACTTTTTTCTCTCTACAGTGTACAGTAACATGTGGAGGGGGGGTGCAAACCCGAAGCGTACAGTGCCTGCGCCAAGGAAGACCAGCTTCTGGGTGCTTGCCCCATCAGAAACCAGCAATCCTCAGAGCTTGCAATACTAACTTCTGCCCAGTCCCTGTGAAAAGAGGTAAATCTCAGCTCTACATGCTGCAGCAGGGTTGGTTACTTAGAACTCTACATCTAGCAAAAATCACCTTTTCCAGTTACACCCACTGAAGATTAGTATTTGGCATGTTCCTTCATAAATTATTTTTTCACAGACTTTCCAGCTTTATAGTTACTCTCTGATACTACAACATCTCTCTTCTCAAAGTGAACTATCTTAAATCAGACTTGAGAGTATAGTTGACACAGGGGATTTTAAAAAAAGGGATATGTTAAAAAAAAAAAATTATGTCCAAAAGTTATGCTATTTGGTTCTGAGCTGTATCTTTATGCTATCTTGTTGAATAACATAGAAGCATCCTATGCTGGTACTGTTTTATGATTAAAAATAACAACTTTTGAACTAACCAATAAGAATTTGCCATTTACTTTTAGTCTTTTCAAGTCTGCCCAAGGTTCAGATTGCACCCGTACCCTGGGAGTCCAAAAATGCTTTGTCTAGAATGTACTTCTCTTCTTACTGCTTCTGAGCAGTGTATGATGTGCAATCAGGGAACATGAAATTAAGCTCCGTCCTCACTGGTATGTCAGCTGTATCCCTCTCCACCTCTTCAGTGTGTTTTGCAAGTCTAGAGGAGCTGGAGGAGCGAGAGGTTTTGTGTCACTCTGAACGGTGGAATTCTCTCAGAACTGCCACAGGAAGAGAGTGGTGCATTAGCCCCATCCCATGTATTTGCTTAAAAGCTGGTTACAGTTTGTGACTCCCTCTTAACTGCAGGAAAAAGCTCATGGAGGTCCAGGTTTGTCCCATGTAATGCCAGTTGTCTAGGTATGCTAAAGCACTTTAAACATTAACTTCCAAAAGACCGTACATTAACTGTCTTGTTACCATTTTAAAACTGGGAGCTGAAAGTAACCTCTACAAAACCTAGGCCGGATTGCAAGAAAAAGGTGGTAATAGAGTTGGGAGCAAAGGTCAAGCTCTGGCCCTGCACCTTGTAAACTGACATTAGGCAACCTCCCCCCTCATCTGTACCGATTCCTGGCATTCACTGTGCACACAAACCCTGTAAAATCCAGTGGTACCTCAACAGAGCATTCTACTGCATCAACTCAAGACATGCAGAGGATCAAACTATACATCAGGGAACCTGAATACAAACAAGGATATATAGATTAAATGGCCCTAAAAGGAACAAGTAAATAGTTCTGCTGTTTGTATAAGTAAATGTTCTTAACACTTTGAATTAATCTTCCTAAAAAGTTCTGCTGTACTTTGGAGTTTCTGTATTACATCTTTTTCTGTCATGATATAGCAAGCACTTTCCTTTCACCCCTGCCTTTCTCTGCTGTATTTCATGTCTGGAGTAATGTCTGTTATTAATTTTGGCCTTGGCCTGTTTCTCTCTCTCCTCACATCTGCAGGAGCCCTTTCCCCTTTATTACAACTGGGTCATCAGGCTCTAGAGATCAATTATCTCTTCACTGCTCTCTAACTTTCTGTCTAAACCAGCAAAAAGAGAGGGAACCAGCTGTGCTGGAATCACATTGAAGCAAATCAGTCTCTATTATCAGCCATGCAGCTCCAGCTCAGTGATCACAGTCAAGAAATTAATGTTTCAGGGAGAGTTTACACACTTTCCTAGACAAACTGGGTCATTTCCATCTGTTAAATGCAGTTACGGTCACCATAACTCCTAGTAAATCCAACTGCTTAAAATGAATAGAAATTTAAACACTATTATGAATACTTGAGTAAATAGAAATAAGGAACTGATGGCTTGATCCACATCCATTGAAGTTTGTGGGACTCTTTGTGTTCATTCCAATGGTCTTTGGATTCGGTCCCAAGAGTAATGTTTTCAGCCATACCTCTGTAATGTTAGCATTGCACTCCGATCTTCAAAAGGAGCATAAAGATTTATTAAGATTGCCTTCTCGGTGCTTATACATTTTTTTTTTTAAAACAGTAATTCATACTTTTTGAAAATTTACCCTTCCATGGCAGGAGAGCTTCTTCCTGACTTAGTCAGAACCTCTTTCCTCACTTCGTGCTGTGCATGTTTTTCATCTGTTGTCTGCTTTGGGGCCACCCAGCCCCAAATTCTGTCTGGTGGACAGTAGATGAAGTAACATGAAAGCTGGTGCTGAACTCCCAGTTCCATCCCTGCTTACACTCAGTTAAGAACAGAAAAGCAATGCTGCAGCGTGGGAGGGCTGCAGCTTTCTAGTTCCTGGATAACTGTTTGTTCAAGGACAGTATTTTCTTTACATAACATTAGCATTTACAGACAGACTTATGTTATTAAAAACTGAGCAATAGAATGGCATCTTTTAAAAATATATAATTATTAAATTATTTTCTTATTCATTCAAATAAATTTGAGGGTGATAAAGGTATACAAAATCACCTTTGCCATCATATAAAAGGGAATCAAAAAAGCAAAGTGGTGACTAATCAAAAGAAGTTCCTATAGAGAGACGGAGATCACTCCTGGCCCACAGCATATGAAGCAGTTGTCTGTGCTATGTGAGGGAGCATTTATCTTCTGTGACTCAGCTTAGCTGATCTGAGAACGCAGACAACGGTGGCTAGATTTTTCTTCACTGTCTCCTTGTAAATTCCTTTTATTGACCATGTAAACAGTAGTTCTGAGAGTCGAATGGAATCTTTTCCCATGCTCACAGGAGATTTCAGTTTAGCTATAAATTTTGCTAAACCTCATTTAAATGTCTTACTGCTCTCTCAGACATGGTGAATTTGTTTATAAATCATCTATATGAATCATCACTCTGCTCTTTTAAAGAAACATAAAGCATCCACTACAAAACTGTAGAAAGGAGCAGTTAGGAAATGTTTTTAAAGCGACTGGGCTATGTGTATAAATGATCTGTGCATAAATCTAAGGGAAATAAAATCTTAATTGAAAAATACAGTTTATTTATATTTGTAATTAAAAGCTGGGCTTTTCAGAACTAAAGATTTTCAGCCTGTCTCTTTTCCCATTGCAGTGAATTAAGATTTCACTAACATGGCATAGTCAAAGTCCTAAAAGCCTGATTCATGCCACCTAACTAAAGTGTCTAAGAAGAGAGATTTCTTAGGCTCCCTGCCTAGTCAAACGGAGAAATAAGTCCCTCTGGAAAGCGTTGGAACACAAACAGATAGCAGAGCACTTTGTGCACACACGTGCACAGTGTAGGGTCCATGCATTCAGATTGCCACGTGTTTTGTGTGTACATGCACATACACTCAGAGCTGACACTACTTTGAGGTGCAGGTAAGCTCCATGTGAAGTTTTGGCAACAAGCAATCAGAATCAAGCGTGGAGCAGGCTCATTTGTGCTTTAGAACAACATTTGTAATCAGAGATGAAAACACAGGTGACTTTTTTTATCCTCTATGGTGGAACTTCCTCCTGTTTTCCTAAATTTCGAAGTGTGCTCTGATTTTTTGAATTCCTTTAGCCCCTGACCCTATTATATTAGCTCTATCTCTATCAATTTAACAAATTTGATCTGTTAACAAATTAAACATCTCTTAACAAATTAAAAAAGAAACTAGTATTTTTGAGATGAAAGCTAGTTCATGGTTCCTCTCCTTTGAATTGAGTCACTCATTGTGTTTTTAATATTACCAAGTGCATACAAGCATGCGGAACTATTGCCTGACTTGTAGACTTGCTAAAACACAGTCTTACCATATTGCTTGGATTTCTTTCCTTCAGATGATCCTTCTTGTGTGGATTTCTTCACTTGGTGTCATCTGGTACCCCAGCATGGTGTCTGTAACCACAAATTTTATGGCAAGCAATGCTGTAAATCATGCACGAAGAAGAACTGATAGCAGCGTGTTATCTGAACCCTTCAGTGACAGGATTCTCTTCTTCAATTTATGTTGGAATTAACTTTGCTTTGAGGCAAGACATGGTGCCACATAAACCACTGATGGAAGAGACATTTATTTAAGGGAATGTCTGAGGTACAGTAATTCTTGGATATATGTTGAAAAAGGAATGTTTCTTTTTTTTCTTTATTTGCTGACCTCACTAAAGTACAGGGTACTATGGATCACTTGAGCACTGAGACTCGAGGGGCAGTTCTTCTTTCTTTAAAAGTGTCATTTTGCACTGTCATATGTTATGAGGAAGAAATTAAGGCAAGGAAGCCTTTTCTGGCTAATTTACCAGAATGCAAAGCAAAAGAGATTGGGAGCTCGAGGAGGAAGGTTACAGCGTGGCAGCATGGCAGATCGCACTATCAAAAGTGTTTTCTTTCATTTTTTTTATTATACTATCATCGCAGGGTGAGGAAGCTGTTCACTGCCACTTTTACAGAAAGACATTCAAATGGCTGTTGTCTGGAGAATGCAGCGTCACACGTGTGACCACAAGAAGTAAATAGTGCACTACAAAGATATATGGTGCTTCTCTATTAGACTTGCTGCTGGAAAAGCAAGTTTTGCATCATGCTAATGTTTTTATTGTTTTGAAGAATTCATTTTCTGCTTTCTGTAGAAACTCAGAGGTGGTTAACTAGTAACTTGAAATGTATTCCTAGAAATATTCAGCATTAGAATATTCGGACTTTTGATATTGCTGTGTTACAAGTAAAATAGAATTTCATATTTCAACTAACTCAAGGAACTCAGATTTATTGAGCTCAATGGTTATGTTTTCAACTTTCTAAGCTCATTAGATATGTAATTTTAAAATTTAAACTTTATATTTTAAAGTAGTTTTTTTCAGAAGCTAGTTTATTTGAATGCCAGGATACTGAAGAATGTCTTCCTTTTAATCTCAAATCTCTCTTCAAATTTTGATTCATCCGTTACCCAAAGGAAATAACAAGAATATTACAGTCCATTAATTCATGCTAAACTTCTCTAAATAGTTATTTATTCACACAGGTTATATGAAAAAAAATGAAAAAGAGAAGTGGATGATTTACTCTAACCAAATAAAAGTCAATTATATTTTTATACATTCTCTTAATACTTTTATTTAGTTCAGAATCCACCAGCAAACAAAAGAAATGTAAACATAATGATTTTTGTAATCATTCAGTATCGAGATGTTCGGTGACACTATATATCAAATGGTACAATTTTAGAAGTTTCTGCATTGAAAAAGTACCCAACCTATTTGCCAAACCCGTTCTGAGACAGAGCTGTGTTCTACTGTAATTTTCTGGGGAGTGCCTACAAGGGACATATTTATCTAATTCCACCCAATCCCACAACTTTGTTTGATGAATGTAGTTCAGTTTTACTGTTTTTTTAAAGTATCATTTCAACGTAAGATTAGCCAGCTCAGCACTAATGCCAGACAGTGGTCACTTAAAATTAGCAGTTCCTTCTGCAACAGTTTAAATTAAAAACATGTATTCTATGATACTTTAAGAAATGATGATTGGAAACATATCTCAACCTACACCGCTCTGTCTTGATATTGGACATTGTGTACTTACAACCTTTTTTCTAGGAAAACTACAAGGGGTTTTTTTGTTTTGTTTTTATAATTGTGTCCTTTTTATTATTTGATGTAAAATAATTAATTTATTAATGCATAGCTTTTCCTTTATATTTCTTTGCTCACTTCCTTAAGTGACAACTGAGGAAAGAAAATGGTAGTGTCACAAAGTATGAATTATGGTGTAAAAAAAGCAAAAAATATAAGTGTAATATTTAATTATTTTATAAGCTTTGTAATAAAGTACTCTAACTGTTTCATTATATTTGGAATTGTAAAAGTCATGAATAAAATATGGAGGTTATAAGTAAATATCAAGTAATATAAGTGGTGTGTGCATTCATTTCCCTTTGTGTTGATTGTCCTGTAGTATCTTTAAGTGAAACGTTATCCTGTTTTCTTCTGCTACATAGTTGGCTGATGTCTGTGAGCCTGAGCCTGCGCCAGTTCTGTGGAGGGGTAGTGACAAAAGCTGCTCACAAGAAAAGCCTGTTCTTTGGGGCAGTGGAGGTTTAGCCACCATAGCTCAGCGTGACCCCGCTGCCTAACCATGCCCCGACCATTCAGGTCTTGTATGGGTTAATATTGGCCGGGAACCCTCAAAACAGTGGATCTGAGTGTTAACAAGCCATTATGATGAATGGGATGGAGGTCATTCCTTTCAGGCACTCAAAGTCAGCCATATGTGCTAAGGTCATGTGAAACTTCCCTACTTTTGAAGGTCCCATTATACTGGCAAGTGAGGAATGCACGACTGGTTATTCAACAGTGTGAATATATTGTGTTGCCTTTTAAGAGCAGAAGATGTTTCTCATCTGAATGACTACCCTACCATTGAAGCAGCTGGCTTGGATTGTGCCCATTTCAGGCACAAAAAGGCAAAATGGACATAACTTCATGGGTTTATTTTCATAACAACACAAAGGCTAAAATACACAAAAATACAGTTGCCCCCTATGTGCACGACAAAACTGACCTATCGCTTCTCTCACCACAGACAGTGGGAATTTGTGTATTGCGGAACCAGCAAGATTCTTCCCTGCATGTAGTTATCTGCAAGGTGGTTTGCAAAGTAAGAAGCCTCATTCAACATAGCATTAGGTTTTACAGCCTCTCCCATCTACTTGGGGATACTTTATTTTTCTAAAAATGACCCAGCTGATAATTTTCCAAGCCAATCCCTGGTCAGGACTACATCGAGTCACTGGATCATTTCATACATATATTCTCTAACATCTCTTTGCTGCTTTTCCCTTCATTCATCATCAGTCACTTCTCTGACAACAGCAAGCTATATAGAGCATTGTTGATAGGAAATACTGAGCTTGCTTCTGACTTGCAGTATGAGCTAGAAGGCACTAATAAGCAGTAATCAGTCTGCTCCTGAAGGATTCCCAGCAAGCGCTCTTTTGCACATGGTTCGGACTAGTGATTTAAATAATTAATTTGCCCACACAAGAATTCAGACTAAGCTGCTTTGTGTTCTGGGCTAGAATTTTGGAATTAAAATGAACTGACGGTTGTCGGTGAATTATAGCATTGGAGATGGATGTTGAAAGAGGAAATATTGCATAAAGATGTGCTATTGTGTGGTTGGATCAACCCCAAGTCCACAACTGTTTTATTGCTGAGCCCTTACAACGATATTTGGTATACAAAGCTTGGCAGTTTTCTAGAAGTATATTGCTGCAAGGCTCACTTTATAAAGCAGAATGGGGTCTTTTCACAAAGGAATAGCTCCATTTCCTGTAGTCAGATTTCATCACTCAGGTAAAGCATGCATTTGCCTAAAACTCAAACAGATATTTAATGAATGGCTTGATTGTGTAAATCAAACTCAACTATCTCAGATGCCCAGAAGACATGAAATGTTGGAGACAGATGAAGTTTCGCTGCATGTGGTTTTATGGTAACATGATCCATATCCCATATTTCCTTTATTTTTCAGCAAATCCTATTCAAAAGCATCAATAAAATAAATTAACATTATTATTTCTATTGTAATAGAAGTCCAACCCTACTGAGTCACTGGGATCCCATTGTGTACAACGCTGTATACACATGTCATGAAAGGCTTACAGTCCCGAGTGTACAACAACAAACAATAGGAAAAGAACATGTTAACAGAAGGCTCGCTGTGATTAGTAGAAAAAGTGTTGCTCGTGGCTCACTGTCTGTCTGGACACTGCAGAACGTTTCAAAGGCAGCTCCATGCAGATAAGATCTGCAAGAGCAATATTGAGGAACTTTATCTTGACTCTGTTTTGAATGCAAACGCAGAGCATTGCTGAGGTCTGAGACGACAGCAGAGGGGAAGGGCAGTAGGGAAGCTGGGATACAGTGGAATGAATCAAAAACAAGGTAAGTTCAATGCTGAGTCCTAACCGAGATAGTGACTATCACAAGAGAAAAGCAGTAAGTATGAATCGTTCAAACTGTTAGCCTGGCAGTTACTGGGGACTACAGAGTTGCTGAGGTTTTGGCAAGGCAGTAAGTCTTCTCCCCATCAAAAAAAGTTCTGAAATAAGGAGATGCAGGTGCTAAAAAATACCTTAAATTCCTGCCCAGCCAATATTGTATGAACATCAGCCAAATCAAGCTGACCTTCCTGTCTGTCACAGCTATTCTTCATCCCCTGCTCTTCAGAACACATCCAGGTCCAGCCTGGGCCGGAACATGTCCTCTGGTGTGTATCACATTCCGAAGTTCTCCAACCTGCAGCTTACAAATAACACTTGCTCCCCACAGAACAGGCAGTGACAGGCCGACAGTGGGGCCGTATTGATTCTCAGCCTCTCAGCTGCAGATGGCACAGATGCGGGATGCTGTTTGCAGCATTTGTATTGCACTGCCCATGGGAAGTCATTGCCTCTGCCCTGGGTAGAGGCAATCGGAAGCACACTCCGGCCCCAAGACCTGCCCTTCTAACAGTCAACACACACCAAGTAGGGCAAAGGAAAGTAGTGTACTCATTTATCCATGAGAGATAAGGGGGCAGAATGTCCTAGCTGGGCTGAAGTAGAGACAAAACCTGAATTTCTAAAGTCACAATGCAAAGTAGTAATGTCAAAACCAGTTTTTCTGATGCTCCCTGAAGAAAAGAATCTATTATGGGACCTATACTTCAAACTACTAAATATTTTATTTACTTTCTATGCAATAATAAGAAGTAGTCAATCATGAGCAGAATCTGTTTGAATTTCTGGATTCTGACAATGGAGGCAGGACCTTCCAGCTAAGCCCTAACTTCCAGGCTTACTTTCTAAGCTTT
Source organism: Strix uralensis (assembly GCF_047716275.1). Classification (NCBI taxonomy): domain Eukaryota; kingdom Metazoa; phylum Chordata; class Aves; order Strigiformes; family Strigidae; genus Strix; species Strix uralensis. The sequence goes on along the minus strand of NC_133983.1, from coordinate 17,822,388 downwards.
AAATCAAGCTATTGTCACCATACATTTCAGCCTTAACACTGTTGTGTACCTACTGCAACTTAAGACAGACCTTTAGTAACCCTTAGGTGACTCAGGCTGTCAGGCATTAATTTATTATGTTCTGTTGTGATAATGTTCACTAATCCTTTCATAATAACATAGGAGAGCTGACACAAAAGCTCATTCAAAAAGCATATGAAAGGGTTTATAATGGAAATGTTTACTCATGAAGTTCTTACCTATGGGAAGTGAACAGATTTCAGAGAAAAGCATACACAAGAACTCCCTCTTTGGGATCTTCACCTTCTCGTATCACCATAATATTTGAATTCAGTCTGTCTAATAGAAGAAACTGAAGGTATTCTCCCCAAAGCAGGAATCCCCTGCCAACACTCCTGTGCTTGCATGGAAATAATGGCCCTCTACTAGCTCTATTTAGATTACAGCTGAAGACATGTAGGATATCTGCAGAATTCAAGAGTTGTTCTTGTACGAAATACTTAATCCTATCTATAATGCTCTTTCTGACCAACTGTCATATCGCTTTGAGGATGGTAATGTATTGCTGCCATCCTGATTTCTCACTTGGGCACTGCAGGACGCTGCAATGATACTCATGGTTCCTGCGGGCTCATGTAGAGAACACCCAGGTGGCTACATTTTCCTTCCCTAAGGTAAGATGAGAGAAAATGCCATTAATGTTTTTCCTGGATGCAGTTAAGACTCGTCTCAGAGGGAAAGCCATTCTAGTGCAATGTGTTCCCCAGAGCACTAGAACTCACATTTCCGCATTGTATATTCAATGTAGCTGTTGAGCAAGTAAAAAGTAATTGAGGTCTCTATTTCCTCAAAATGCACCACCAAAAAATGACTTTTACAAGCTACTGAACAAAACATTTTGTGGCTTTCATTTGGGCAGCTTTTGATAGCTGAAATATAACTTCTGATTAAAAAAGACAGAATAAATTTTCCAGGTATATTTTTAATATCCAAACAGATCATCTCACTGATTTTTTCCCCATATGATACAAATAGATAAACCGTGCAGAAAGTCCTCACAGTTTATTCATTGTATCAATGGTATGCTACTACTTATTCACAGGACCTGAATAAGATTCAGTATGCAAATCATTGGTTCACCCTCTGCAAAAAGATACTCTACTTCCAAGTCCATTAAAGGAATTTTATCTTTCAGAGAATTTACTTTAACTGTACAGCACCCACCATTGATAGATAATATTTTAACTGGATCAGAACTTTTCTTTTCTAGCCACAATTATTGCCTGTCAGCAAAAAGCTCACCAGCTCTGACTTTGTAAAAATACACTGCAAATGCCAAGTTGCCCAGAACTGCCATGATTTACTCATTTGCTGGTTGTGTGGGGAAAAGTCAACCAGCGCAGACAATAACAGGCTGTAAACACAGCTCTCTCCAATTAAATATAGTATATACTTCTCCAAACTGTACCATTTACCACAATTTAATTTTGCGGGTTTTGGTGTCCACTTCCAAAATACTAGTTGCAAAACGAAAATTGTATATAAACAAGCTGGAACATCTAATTTGAAAAGCATTCAGCTATTGAGTGAGACCATCAGATGGTATATGGGCTACTGTGATATACATCTACCATATTACATGTTCTGAACTTGAATTGGGGTTGTGTCTTGTGGCCAGTTAACATCTAACGCTGACTTTTTTTTTGTTGTTTCTCAGCTGCAATGGAACTTGTCATGAAAATCATGAACTTGTTATAAGCTTATTGTTCAGATAAGCGTACAGCTTGCTCAAGTGTCAGAAACAGTCTACTAATCTCTAGCTACACTAGACCCAATACATGAGCCACACTGATTCAAGAGTGTACCAATGCAACTCTCAGGTAGCTGATATAAAACACTTAACTCACTAAGACACATTTAACATCTGGCACACTCATCAGCCATTTTATTTATCCCTTAGCACAGTGATTCTACCCTAGAGTTTACATGTTTTTGAGAATACTGCTCAGTTTCACCAGTCACATTGCTGTTTGTAAGGCAGAGCTAAAGCCTCCATGCCTCCCTGCCACAGTGCAGTGTTGCAGGTTGGTTGTGACCGCTGGTGAAAAACTTCACCTGGGCTAAATAGCTGAGAAGCCAGAAGTTCACAGAACTGCTTATATAAAAGATGGGGTTTGATGCCAGAGTTATAAACTAAAATTGGGATTACAGGGCTTCTGAGCTTTGACCTGTTGTCATCAGCAATGCGAGGCTGAAGGGAGGCCAGACTGACTTGTGTTTGCTGCACAGTACTTGCGTTGCATTGACTTCGACGCACTCTTCAGTGTTTCTGCTGGTCTTCAGCAGGGGCCAAGAATGGGTTTTTCATCTTGAAGCTTAACTTGGAAACCCAAAGTAGAACAGAATTTATCTTCTGCCTGACAAAAAGCAGAGATGAGATACTCTACAGGATTTGCTGATGCTCTCTTGTTCTTGGCCGAGTGATTTGTTCACTCTTTTTTTACACCCAATGCTAAACCTATGGTCCACCCAGTTAAGATCATCTGGACATTTTCAAATACACTCCTAGTATTATTGTACATATTTTAACCTCTTCTACAATCTTCTGTGAACTACCAAGCTTTGAGTCTTTGACCTTTCGTATCAAGTCTGTTCTAAGGTGGTAGATAGTGTTTTTGCAACTTCTTGTACTGGGGAAGGGGAACAGAAGAGTAGATACTTTTTTGGTTCATTCTGGACTCTACACCTATGACACAGCAGTCTCGTGTGGTCAGAAAATGGATTTGATAAAACAAGTGATCACTTTCAGCCCTTTAACCACCTCTTTCCTGCTCACTATCTCTGATTAGTTTACTTAAATGGTTAATTTTATTTAGGGCAGGCACAACTCATACCTCATGTCTGCAGGAAGACAAGCACAATGGGGCCTTGGTGTTAACTGGTACTGATAACAGCACTGATCTGCTGAGAGATTCTGACTTAAAGGGAGATTAAAGGTCTTGTTCTTCTTTTAGGTCAGAGTAGAGATTCCTCTAACAATGCCAATTTTAGAATCTGCCACCCAAACTCTTATCCACATATATACAATATACTATATAGTTTTTCCAGGCTGTTAATATAAATCTAGCTTTTTTTTTACATAAGGAACTTAATGAAGGTGGGAAAAAACCCAAACTATTTCATATATGCTATGTCTTCTTATTTAAGAAACAGCCAAGGTAAAGTAGTTCCCCAGCTTCCTAGATGACACAATCACACTTTGCCCAGGAACAGAGTACTTCAAGAACTGGGTTATTCTTGGTGCTGGCTTTTGTAAATGCTCTTCTCTGAACTTCTCATTAACCTTCTGAACCTCATGCCTACTGGATGGATCCCAGCCAGCATCCTTCAGCTACCAAAGGACTCTTTGAAAGGAGAGTTTACACCTCAGTTTCCAAATTGTGCTTCTGTGGCATACTAACTATATAGAAGAGGAAGGAAAACAGTGGATTTGCCTTTTTAAAAACAGCAGTTGATTAAAAAATAAAGTACCAATAATGTGAGAATCATACAGTCCTGAAACCTTCAGACATTTTGGCACATAGCTCTGTCTCTCTCGGACAATTGCATCCCCTTTTTCACCGCTTCTCTCCTCCTGTTCCAAAGCTCCCCCCCGAAGAAATCGGGGGGTGGGGAGCAAAGTGGGTTGTGAAGTGTCTTGGGGTAATCCACTTTGACAGGGAACTACGCTGATTAAAAGTTATGGCTTTGGAACAGTAAAGCTCCCACTCCTGTCCATGTACAAGTTGCTGCTTTCTATTTAAACCTCAACAGTCACATCTAATCAAGAGAAAATACGGACGTTTTTATGAATTCCATGAGAAAAATTCCCCTCAGGTGCAGGTTGCACGGTTTGATCAGCTCCACTATCATGTTTTAGCGTTTCATATTAATCCCACAGATTCTGAGCCAAGAATGCTAGCTTTCATGCTCGCCTGACGGCCAGGCAAAAACATTTTGGCAATTTGTTATTATTTCAGCTAAACTCGCAATATGCAAATTAAGATTTATGGCAAATGAAAGCTTAAAACTATGCATTTATCTTCACGTGGAAAAGGTATCATGTAGTTGCAAGGTGCCAAAAAACACCAGAGCTGGGCAGAGAACAAGCGAATTACAACTCCCAGAAGGCACTGGAGAGTTGTACATCAGCATTTTGTGTCCTGATGACAGGAAACAAACTATTTCACAGTCTGAGATTTTCTGGAAGATATGGAGTTGACCCAGCCCTCAGACTAAGTATCTCATTTCAGTATTTCCAACTGAAAATTGTTAAAGTGTCAGGTAAATCTAGGTTTTTCAACAAGGCTAAATTAAAAGAAAAATTATTGTTTTATGGAATGTAAGTATCCTGTTGAAAACACAGTGATTAAGCACAGAAAACATTTATATTCCCTACTATTGTCCCATCTTTCCCCTTGTTTCTCTGTGCATAAGCAATTAAGATCATTCCCAGCCATGTGCCGATTCAGCTTTGCTGCAATCACATTAAGGCAAAGACACATGACACTGCCTATTCCCTGACTCATCTTTCTGGGGTAGGACAGAGTAACACAAACCATGTAAGTAAGATTCAGAGGTGCTCTAGAGAGATGCATTCCTGTGTGGTCTTATTCCCTGCTTTATATTCTGCAGTACGGAAGACAATAGGATGACACATGGACTGGAGATAGATCCATGCATACTTTCCTTCATAAGTCAGGGTTTCCAATGAAAAGCATTGGAAAACTGAGACACATGCCCAAAGTTCAGCTCAGCCTGAGCCTTGGGGTCCAATTTTCATCTCAATCAGAAATAATTTCCCTTAAGTTAAAGGATTCATAACCATACAAAATCCGTGTGTACAAGCCAAACTCAAGGCACATCTGGTAATAAGGACTTTAACAAGAAGGATGTTAAGTGAACAGCACATATTTTTTTTCTCAGTCTATCCCCTCACATACAAACCACAGTTTTGGAAGCTGCTTTGCCTCACTCCTCTAGCTTACTGGAAGAACAAACTAGACTTAGTTACGCACAGTCTACCTTATTCCCTGTTTTTACCTAACGCTTAAGAGCTGGCATAGAATTTGAAAACCTGGTGTTGCAAGGAAGTCCTTCAAGCGAGCCTTGGACTTAGTTGGTATAAATACTTCATTCTGTCTTGGAGAACAAACTGGTTTAATCGAAGGGATGAGGTGTCCAGTGCCTGTGGGGCTGGGTTCCCTCAGCCCAAACCTTACAGCTGGTACCTGGTACCTGCTGTGGCTGATGCGAGGCTGCTCTCCAGTGGGAGATCAGAGCATGGCACAGCAGCCAGAGCCGTGGTTCGACAAGTAAAGGAGTATGTGTGTTCTTAGACAGCCACCTAGTGAGCTTAGTGAGGAATCGAGAGCTGGAAGAAAATTCAGTGAACTGTTACAGAGACTGAAGTTACACTACTAACACAGCGTTAAAACAATGCTAAAATCAGCAATGGATTTCACAGGGTTTTCGCCTCGTAGTCAATGCAGTACAGAGCAGAAGGGCTCTTGAATTACTTAACAGCTGTGAGACAAGATTCCTCATCACTTTAAGATTCTAGAAATGAATGTTGGGGTGAGAGTTCACGTGTTAAAAAAGATGTCTGAAGGTTAAGTGAATTTCAAAATTTTGTTTAGGAACAAGTATATGTGTATGTTTTTATATATATATATTCACCTCACTTTTTTCATACATACCCATTTCTAAATCAAAACTTTACTGTTGACTGAAAAAACTTTAAAACATGCAATACAAAAAGGGCTAAATACAGAGGGAGAGATCCTTAGAACTGCCCCTGGGGTTAGCACAGAGCCCACTTCACCGACCTGTTTGTATTCTACCACTTTTGCTAACCTACATTTGAACATGGTTGTGAAAATAACATGAAGTCTTTTGAGTAAGACAAGAGAACCCATTAGCCCAGTTCATATCAGGAATAGCACTTGTGTTTGCTAGTTGTATGTGCTACATTCTAGCCCTATGAAAGAAAATTTTTAAAAAGCCCTCAACCATAAAGTCCACAGAAAAACATTCAGGTATGATTTCTGAGTTTGCCTTTGCAAAGTTATTCCAGGGAGACCTCCGACAAAGTTACACCCTTATGGTCTCATATCTGTGCTAGTGCTCTGGATGGTGACAGAGCCACAACATGTAACTTTATCCTCATGTTAGAAAGACCCAAAATGTGTGGAATTATAATGAAGCAGACAAAGTTGGCACCTCATAAGTCTGGCAGTTACCTATTAACCACTGCTTGCTAAATTACTTTTTGCTATGAAGACCACTTGCAAGAAAGCTCCCAGATAGTCTCTTTTTATAACTGTGATCATTGAAAAGAAAATGAAAAAAAGATTGGCTGAAATGGAAAAATAAGACACTAGTGGAAAACCTTATCAAAACCATGGTTCTACGAAGTTTCATCTACTATTAATATGCCACAGAATAGCTGCAGGGGGGTGAGTAGGTCAAAGAAGAAACAGTTAAACCCTGCTGATGATACTCTGTTTGGGATGCTGTAGAATTTCTACTTAGATATATACTGCCTCCCAAAAATCAGATACAGAGAACCGCCGTAGCTGCAGATCATGTCAGTCCTGAACCACTGCTGCAGCCTTGGACATATAGTTTCTTTGTTCTTATATACTTGCAGTGTTTGTAATCCCCAAGTCCAACAATATAATAATATACTAAAAATAGCTATGAGTGTGCTTTGAATTCCTCTCAGAAACATCAGCTCTACACGCCTAATTAAATATCCTTGACACACAAAAAAATAATTGCAAGGAAAAAGAAATCTCCCTCATGAGGGCCAGATGTTTTTAATTAGGTCTCACTCAAAATCTTCCTAGCCTCACATGGCTCAGCTCACTACAAAACACTCGGTCACACTGAGATTGCACACTGTGCTCCAGGCCTCTCCTTTCTCTTTCACACTGGTTGCTGCTCTTCTGTCCCAATTTCTCCCTGTTCCTTAAGAGTTTACTGTCATCCAGCCCTCAGAGCTCCAGTTCTGAAACTTCGCAGACATGGGGCTGGTGCCATTTGCTGATTTCTTATTTTTTAATACTTCAGGAAGAGCTAGCCTGCACATATGGTGTGCTTCTGTGTAGAAGCTGAACATATGTACAAAGGTTCCACACAAAATCTGTGGAGGAGGAGAAACAGTATTTATTTATTCCAGATAAGAGCTACAGCCCCTTTATCCTCCCACAGACACAAGCAGCTCTGCTATCAGCCCAGCAACTGGAATACAAACAGATCTCCCTGCCTTCCTTGCAGGGCAAGAGGGGTTAAATCCTGATGGCAGCTCACCAGACCCTGAAGGGTACCACCAGAGGGAGTGTGGGTACTACCACCAGCAGAAGAGATCCTGACAAATTCACACTTCTGCCATCTCCTTCCACAAGCCTCTGTTTCATCTCTTTTGTACCCAGGGAAGAATTTGGGCCACGATGCTGTGGTGTTCTGTGACCGTGCTGAGACATGTGAGATAAGCACTTTTCAGTGTCCCAGTTCCAACTCAGATATTTAAGGCTTTGGCATTAAAGAACTGGGGCATCTCTCAAGTACAGTCTTCCACCTCCCCCTTTCCCAGCCATACTTATTAGTACTAAATCCTAAAACTTATACTATATGAGAATTGGAATGATATGAATATCCAGTTTGCTCTAAGTATATATTTACAAATACTAGAATTATTTCATGCACTTCAGTATAACAGATATTGGTTGTCATTGTTACCAAAGTCCTCCAGTTCATTCTTGTGTGATTTCTCCCTTCCTGGTCGTGGGTACTTTTAAGCATAGACTTTTGGTTTGATATTTTTTGTGTGCACTATGGGTTCAAACATATCCAGTATTAAGTGTCACAAGACTCATCCTGGCCCTGAATGACTTTTGTTTACTACATTTTATCTGTCATCTCAAGGCATCATTCTAGATCTTGAAGTGACTTTTAAATGGTTTTTGTTTGTTTGTTTGTTTGTATTTAAATGACAAATCAGGGAGTCTGGGAAATTACAATTTTCAAGATTAAATTCCAGCTGTTGGAAAGACTTAAAACACGGAACATAGACCTTCTGAAACATCTCTGTTACAGTGTCATACTTCTCCTCCACTTGGGGTCACCTGCAAGTGTTCCCCAAATGGCCACTGGTTCCCAGTGCTCCCGTACTGCTGGAATTCAGCACTCGCAGGTGCTGCGTGTGACATTTTGGTCTGAACTTCTGCCAGCCACTTCCACAGCTGCTGAGGTTTCCAGCTCTGCTGTTAGGAGTTCTGTTTCTCCATGTTGGGTTTTTTGTTCTTTATCTTACTTCTAGTACTGCAACTTATCCAGGAATTTTATCAAGAAATCTGCTTCCAGTTATCATTTAGTTACACACACAAGCCTCTTTAAAGGAACAGTCTCCACAGTCTCCCTGATTCCTCTGTGTGCTTCTCCAGTCTAGCACAGATATCCGCACAGATCTTATTAGCAAAATTTAGAAGCCTTTCTCTTTAATTATTAGAGGTTGAAGCAACAAAATTAGATTGAGTCATATTTAATTTGGCCAAAGAGAGAAAGCTGCTTCATGCTGTTGTATTAAGGTAGTACTATGCTAGTGATTACAGTTATAAAAGTACTCTAACCTGAAGCAGTTCCTTTAGCTCTGAAGCCATGCCTATATTGAGCTTCCTGCCTACATCTTAATTCTTATTTTTATGCAGCTCACCTGAAGTGCGAGTAAAATTCATCCCTATCAGACCAAGCAGCAGGTATTGCTTCTTAACACTTGAGAGTGTATAAAACATATTTCCTTTATGTTAGACATGTAGAAGTTTTTCTACATTATGTAGTTAAAATCTTTTCAGTGATGATCCCTAAAAAACAGTCCTTTAGAATACCTGGGTTCCCCTGGAATAGTTTGACTGTGTGTTCCTATCACGTGCCTACAAGTACCTTTCTGAGAGTATTCGACCTCTGTTCCTGCAAAGTAGATGAATATTGCATGTTTATAGACATCTGCTACGGAGAAACATCTTTCTTGTGAAGCCAGATTCAGATGTTTGGGGTTTTCCCCCCCCGCCCATGACCTTTTGTTATGACACAACCTTGTAACCCGAATCACCCCATGAGGTACCAATTAACAGCTATAAGACACTGAAGAATTTAAGTTTGCAGAAACAATAACGTGAACAATTTCTGAACCTACAGGTAGGTTCAGGCATAGCCTGTAATTTTGTTCTAGGACTTCTGTTCATTCATTTGACAATTTGTTCAATACTGTTGCTCTGACATATTAAGCTAAAGGTCTAGGTAGGAACTGAAAAGGCCCAAGGAATTGAAGGCAGACCAACTTTCTGTGGCCACTGGAAAAATATCTGACTTCTCATATGAATGACCATTAAGCTGTGTCCATCTTTCCGTGGTTTGAAAATAAGGGCAGGACTTGACCAAATATCTTTGTGATCATGGGTTTAGCCTTTAATGATTCAGGGCAAAAAATATGTCTCCATGGTCTTCTAATATAGGAAGAAATGCCACCACCCTCTCTGGTGAACTACTCCTGTAAATGGAAATTTGGTATCCCCCAAAGCCTCTGGAAAATACTCCAAGCAGACCGGCAAAATTAGAACCATGAATTCTCCTGCAGAGGACAGTTTTTGGTGGATTTTTGTTGCTTCCCAGATATTTAACTACAGAAACATTCCTTTTAAAACTCTGTAGACCTTTCATAAAACAGAGTTTGGATTATTGTATTGTTTCTACCCCTGATTTACTAACTAGAGGTTTTCTTTTTAAGTTTTGAAGGCAGTCAAGAACATGAAATTACAGCCTGAACTAGTGAGAACTAGAAGTATGGAACTACTAAAAATTAACTTCTCATGTCTGAATAAAGCCATTTTACAGGAGTAACATTGTACATCGACATAACATTCCCAACATAACACGCTCAAGCATATGAAATTGAACATGTACTGGAAATTATTTTACTATGCTTTTTTTTTTTTTAAATCTGAAATGCTGACACAGAATATGGCAGAGTACTAGGAAAGCATATGTTTAGATCTCCAGTGTATTTTATGTAAAAGTTTGTGTTATCCTGTGAACATGAGATACACAGGAACACAAATTTAACTATTAAAAATTGTTTGAGTTTCTTGACAGCTTCAACTGAGCTGCAATCAACCAAACTAATGTAATGTGTGCTTGTGAAAGATGCTCTGCAGACATGTGTAAGGAACCGAGAGAAGTAATGCCTCAAACATTCATCGACACAGAAAACCTCAAGGACAATCTGTGGCCTTTGGATTAGCGTAAGGAATGTCACCCAAGGAAGCGAGTGTATGGAAGGATGCACCCCCACTCCCTTACAGTTGCATTGACAAACTACTTAGATAAGCCTCAGAGGGGGGAAACTGGACTGAGTGAAACCAAATGTTTCCCCTCAAGCACAAGTACCGATAATCACTGGCTCTATTGTTTAAGCCCCATACTTTGTGGCTCTGTTGTGCAAGCCAGACACCAGGCTTGCCTTGCTAATGACTTCGTGCCTTCGCCATTGAAGTGGTAACAAGAACTGTTAAGAGGTGATCATTTCTAGGATGACTGATAAGACGCATGAAGTCAGCAAAAACCTGTGGGAACAGAGGAAAAACCAAAGGTGGGCAGGGTGAGTACAACCACCGACTCAACTGGAAGCCATGCTCCCACCTTTTTGCTCGTCTCTCATGGAAATTAATTTGTGGAATACCTGCCCCTCCTCGTCTAGTATGATAATCAGCTGATAAAATGAATTTAAAAGGCGACAGAAACTTTACTGTGTGCACCCACCACCCAGGATTACCGGACCTGAGACAACGCTGGATCCAAGGTTGGTGATCCGGATTTGACTCTCTTTCTCTCCTTTCTTTTTCTTTCCTTTCTTTTTTTTTTTTTTTTTTTTTCTTATAGATTTATACGGGACCACATTGCTTATTAGCCTTTTCCAAGTTTACATTGTTCTCTACCACAAGTAAAACATTTTAACCGGTCGTTTGGTGTCGTTTCACCTTAATTTAACCCGAGGGGATCACAGAACCCTTGCAACTCTCTGGGCTTCCAGTCCGGGTCGTGACAACATAACTTTCCTGAGATTCCTTGCAGGTAGCAAAGTTTCAAAGTCATATCAAGAATACAAGAAAAAAAACCTTTATTTGCTGGATGACTTGATTGCAAAAACTGATCCATTCTAGTGAAAGCCACCTCAGAGACACAAAGTTGTCACACTTTTTGCAAAACAGGAGAAACACTGACCCATCCGAGAAACTTAGATATACCTACTGGTTTAATAACATTACATGGATTAACAGTACACTTGCATTGATAATACCACAGACCTCAGATGACAGAGCCAACAGAAACATGCTACTGAGCTTGGAGATAGCTTTTCTCTCATCAGTGTTGCTCAATGCCAAGCCTATCTAGTTTTGGAGAAAGTCTTGTATTTTGGATCTGAAAGAAATAAAAAAAAAAAAAACCCTCTCTGTTTTCACAGATTTAGGAGATTTAAATTCAGGCAGTCTGTGAAAATTCATAGAAGCAAAAACTTCCCACAGCTCATCTAGAACTTAAAAGAGGTGTTTGCTCGTTCTATTTGATGTTTTACACTCTTCATGTGAGACAATTCCCTCCACTGATCTCCCTAGTGGTCTTAATTTCAGAACAGAAGTGTTGTATCACAGAAGCAGACTGCGTGGTGAGATGGTAGAATAAGTTGTAGAGAAACTTATGTCATATGGGAAAACTTTGAAAGCAAGTTACAGGTGCTTAGATTATTACAGAATGAATGACAAATTTTTCTTTATACACTTTTTGGACATTATAAGAAATGCTGTAACAACCATCCCCAGAAGTGAGCTATTCTTGCTGTTCAGTATCAGTAAGACCTGAAAACTCCTTTCCCCTTGTTCCTGTATCTACAAATCAAGAGGGCTGTGGAACAAAACTGCAAAGAGGCTACCACTAATTGGCTCTGAAAGCATGGGAAGAAAGAGCTCGTAGAGGTCCCCTGACTATGGCTTGCTGCTACGTAAGCATAAGAGGAATCGATCAAAGCTCGGTACAAGATTTGGAACAGCACATCATGCAGCATGGGAAAGGTATGGAACAACAAGACAACTGCTCAGGTAGATCTGACTGGCTTGAACCTGCTTGCTAGATTAAAATCTGTCCAGGTTAAACCTAAGCAGTATCAAGTCTATATTATGCTGCTCAGAGCACACTAGAAGGGTTGGCTCCTTACAGATAAAGTTACAGGTCTGGAGAGGAGGTGGCCTACTCATGGTCAGATAGATCTTGTGAGTCTTTGCTTAAGGGCATTGTCACCTTCAAAGTATACACCAGAATTAGCTTTGGCTTAATTCAGATCACGGTAAAATCATCAAGATGGTACCTAGGGGAAACCCTGCATGAAGAATGGCACAATTCTTAATTTAATGACTTTCTATTCCTTTCTGTGATTTCACTGTAGCTCTTCTCTCTAGCCTTCTGAAAGCACTGTAGAGAAGTACATGGCAAAACAGCTGGACTGCTACAAGAAGCAGGATCCTTGCTTCCTTCCATGAGGGAAGTCTATACATAAATATAGTTCAAATGTTTCCAGCAAGTGACAAAACTCAACAAGCAACCTCTTTACTCTTTCATGTTATGCCTATCTATTTCTAAGATACCTTTGCCAGTAGCATCCCGAGTTCATAAAAATTGAAGAAAGTTTATTAATGTTACACGTGTTCCTTTAATATACACCTTTAAAAAGGTGTTTAATGACAATGCCTTTCATAGTGTGTAACCACGCTCTCTAACCCCCACGTCACAAGCCTACTTCATTGAACCAGGCACTAAACACAATGCATAAATGAGCAAATGCATTCATATTGTCTGCCTGAAGGTTTTGCACATATGTGGATCTAATATGCTTTAAGAAAAAATACTCCTGCAAGTAAAAACATGAATGTGTCCTTAAAATTGCCCTTCTGAAAATAGCTCAGCCTGTTTGTAAGAATTCCTGCAACTTAGCACATGCTTCATCTTTAGCTCAGAGTGTTAGCCAAGTAATAATCAGCACTCAGCAAGAATTAGAAAGCCAGTTTGTCACAGTGAGGTCATGGGGAAGATTATTCCTGCTTTATGTCTCCATTTATAATAAATATTCCATAGCCTGTCATGGAAAGGATGTAGAACATATTTATACTTTCAACCTCCCTTTTCACATACAATTCATCAACTTGTTCTGGTAAATTCAATAGGAGCCTATTCCCTTTCGTCATTTTTTACATGCTTCCCGGCTCAGAAGAACCAATAATCTACCTTAGAGTGCAATGGAGATACTGTGTATCTTTGAAAGTTAATGTAGTACAAATCTAGATTAGCAAAGGTATTTAGGTATTTCCTTTTAAGGCAGAACATAACTGTATAAATCTTCTTCTCAGAGTCAAGTCAAACATATGATGTGCTCACCTCATTTAGGTCACTTATGACCCTCTGTTGAGATATAATGATTCAATTTCACAAATTCATCTTACTTCTATCCAAGTATTTATTGCCAGAAAATTGTGGGGTTGGAAAAGCAGGCTACATGACAGTGTAATGGCCATCTCTTCCTCTTTCACAAACACTTTCAGGAAAATCTAGTGCATTTCTCAGAACAGAAACTTTCTCTTCTCTGCAAAAGGCAAGAGGAAACGTGAGCAGTGTCTCACTACGTGGCAATGAGTTACTGGAATAACTTGTGGTAGTCATTAAGGAATTAGTCCTACCCTAAGGGATCTCATAAGAACATCCTAGATAGGGTAGTTATCTCTGCATCTGCACGTAGAGGTGTCAAGGAAAATGGTGATTAAGTTGGCTATTGCATAGCTTGATGGGAGTACTATATGAAAATATTTTCTGCAGATGGTATTGACTACGTTGGGGAAATCAGTAACCCAATTACAGTGTCTTAGTAATCAGGGAAGCCAGAGCAACTAGTCTAATCTATAATGGGTGGCTTCCAACATGACATCTCCCATACCCAGATGGTCAGAGTTCAGCAGACATTAGACACAATTTTCCTATATCCTCAGATTCTCAAAGGGATTATGGCAAAGGCGCTGGCTGCAGTATTTTTACACAGACTGGAGACTCCGCACACTAGCAAATTCCCTTGAGGATACTTGGAGAACAGGACATGCCAACACCAGTTTGCAACTTGGTGTTGCCAAGTTTGCAAAACAAGTTGAAGAAAAACTCTAGGTTCATTGCCTTTTCACTCTGAACATTTTAGCAGCACTGCAGTGACCATGCAACTTTAAAAACAAAATAACAAAATAAATCAGATTGAGGAATGTATTATAGTTTGGGTCCCAAACCACTGAAATGTTATAAAAAGGCAGGAAACAAAACACGTCAGCTAAGATTTCAACAGGATGGTATCTCAGAAAGGCTTATAGCATGAAATTGGCCAGTAAACAGAAAAAGCATTTGTTTACAAGACATGAAGATACATGTTGTATCTGTGTCCACTATAAATATCTAATGAATATTTTAATGCATATTCTTGAAGCAAATTGAGTACAGACAGCTATTTCTTTTTATAAAACATATGGGAATGATCATGATTGAATTACTCTTTTCAGAAATTCAGGCATGAAGTTTTGGGGAACTTCCAGTTGTACTCCAATAAAATAATTGCTTAGAGAGAAAACAATTTTTCCTATGAAGAAAGGTTCTACTCCTACAGTTCTTAATCCTATAATTCTTACCCAAATGGCTTTCACTGAAGTCTACTGCATAAAGAAGTATTCTCAGGTGAGTGGAAAATAATAATGAAAAACTAGTAACATATTTAAACTTCACAAAGAAACAGAGGTTTGTCTTGAGACAGTGAATGAGATGTTTGTTTTGAGACCAACTTGAAAAATAACTTGCATATGAATTATTTTTTCACAACAGCATAGCAATTGCTGACAGGGTTGTGTGGCATATCATAGGTGAGCCGATTCTGCATTAATATTCAGTGCTAGCAGCATTTAACTATTTCACAAACAGAGCTTACAGAGCAAATGAGTGCACCTATCCCTACGAGGAGAGAGGACAAGGATGCTGGAATTAGAGAGGAAGGATTTTTTTTTTTTCTCGCTAACACCTTATGTAACTTTGTGGAGTTTTTCAGCCGATTCACACAATTGTTATTTCAGGACAAGAAATCAGAGAAAGGATGAATGAATAAATAGTCAGAAAAGAACAACTCTGAGAACAAAGCAGTAACCACATCTAGGTGTTGAAAGATGTCAGAATTTGTATTTTAAGTCTTTAAAATTACCATCTTGCTCCGATGACCTGAAGATAAGTACCCTTACCTCCATCTCCTGATCTTTTCTTCAAATCATGCATCCCCTCCCAGCTGCAGATCTGACCTGGGTCATTTCCCATAGCCCCTCCCTAAAAGCTCCTGACATCGGCACCTGGTCATTTGCTCTGGCTGTCTAACTTTACAGTAGCCATATCTCGTTTTCCATATCCAGGAATTGTTAGCATCGCATCATTCAGTTCACTGGACATTTCCATCATTATACTAAGCAGGATCCTATGACATTTTAGTGGTTCTGTCATTTCAGTCCTCTAACCTAATGCTGCTTGTAATCCGAACAACAGAGTCTGCATTCTGATACATATACATACACAGACTTTCACGTTGCATGGAAAATACTGGTGTTTATCTGAATAAAATGTCACGAGCTTAAAACCACCAGGTTTTGTGAGTCTTTCTGAGGCTGCAGCACTTTAAAACCATTAGCCTGGTGTATGAAACAGTCAAGAGTTAATAGTGTTTAGCTATCCTTTTCAACCAGCCATTTGCAGTTGAGAGAGTAGCATTAGCATCTCCAGCTGGGGAGGCAGAGGCAAGAGGTTTATGTACCTTCTAAAGTAACACCTACCATTAGGATCAGACCTGCTTAGAATTCAGGAAAGTCACTTTAAAACCTGTATACAATCCCACCTACCTACCTTGCTGAATCCTTTCCTTTCCCATGCTAATAAAACCTTAAAGTATTTTGCTGAATAAAAACCTAAAGAAAAAAATAAAAAAGTATCAAGAGGCAAGCCTGCTGAAAAGTGAGAGTAAGGATTAAAAACTTGCAAGACAAATAAACATATGAGCACTGAAGAAAAAAAACCTGAAGCACATCTCATACATTGTAGGTAACATAACTTTGGTTAAGATGGACCACACAATAAACCTGTCATAAAAGCCTTCTGCAGACTCATGAACAACTATATTTTTAAAAATCCTATAAAAACCGCTGAACACAAATCCAATTTAGTATAACTAAATAGTATTTCTTCTTGAAGTAAGCTAATGTAGCACTAGTGCAGCACTCAGTTAAATCTCTGGCACTTAGTAGCACTTAGAGAAATACACAATGCAATCTTGGAAGCCAGGCAAAGACAGATGGAAATGAACAATAAATGAACGGGTGGCTAGACAGACAGAAAATCTCACCCAACATTTTATCTTCCATCTGCTTCTCCTTGTAACTGTACCTTTACACAATCAATTCAAGCCCTAGATTTCCCTTCCTGACACTGGAAATGGCACAAAGAGTGTTTATGAGAGTGGAATGTGTTTAAACACAAAAAACAAACAACAAAATTAAAATCTGAAGGTAAGCATTTGAGAGCAGAGACTTAGGAGAAAGGTTTCTTTAAAATAAAACATTCTTGTTATTTCCTTTGTTTTTCCATATTGTTCTTTAATCTTCCTCCTAGAGGGGGATCTGAACAACAGCAAGAGATATAAGCAGAGAAGAGATGAAAGTAGTAAAGATGCAGCTTTGAAAAAGTAAAATGTGTTTCTCTTTGTCTAGCTCTCTGGTATCACCTGCAGCAATATGGAAAAGCAGTAGGAAACGTGCTGGGGTGGGAGTTTTGCCGCAAGCTTGTGTTACAAACAGTACATTTTTGCACAGCACAGAACACAGTCTTTTTCATCCTTCCCATCAGCTCTAATGGTATTTGACACTTACAAGTTAACATATATCATGTTATTTCAAAACATTGTAAATCATCTTTCATTTAAATTTAAGTTGCTCCTGTGAGGCAGAAGGGAGGACAAACAACAAAAGTGGTTAAAAGCTAGGTAGTTACTGAACAAGTTTCCAGGCTCAATAAACTAAGAGTCAGTGAAGTTCTTTAACGGGTTTCATATAGGAGGATTGGCACCTGTGGTGCTATGTGCCGTATCACCACAGATACTTCAAAAATACATAGGGTTAATATTTTCTTCTGCCATCAAATGTGCAGTGATAGCATGAGACCAAAACTTTCTCTTCCTCTGCATAGGAAGAAATACTTTTCTACCTAATATAAAGATAGTTCTTCAAGAAATAAGTGATAAACAAAGCATACTTAAGGCTGAAGGTACATTACAAATGTACCTAGATTACTTCTTCAAAGAAAACAAAACAACCCCAACTTGTTGGACTTTAGGAGTTCTCACTCACCATCTACATCATACTGCATCTACTCTATCATTTTCCATTCCCATTGACTAGACTCAGAGAGAGTACAATAAAACATTTTCAACAGGATTGACAAACTTAGAATCAATCGGTTTTATTGGTGCAAAGGACAGTGGGATTTCTGGTAGCAAAAGAAAACATGTACCTCCACTTGAAGCTTCCACTAATCTAGATTTCTTACTTAAAAGCAGCAAAACACATTTGAGTTGCCCCTGGTGACCAATTCCCAATGAGAATAGGGTTGGCATGGAGCACTAAATCAGTGCAAAAAAGGACACTGTTCCCTGGCACTGATGTAGTGTGTTTTTAAGGCAAAACCATACTGATTTCAGGACCATTCTGTAGTCAAGCATTTCAGAGTGCTGCGAACACTTTGCAAGAGTTGCAGCACTGAATTTTATCAGTTGTGTCAGTTTGATTGGGTTGCACTCTAGCTTCAGAGATGCCAGCTATGTAGTAATATTTTATTGTTTGTACCTCTGACAAAGGCTGTATTATCTAGCTCTAGAAATGTACTCAGAGGGCTGTAAATAAAAAGCAAAATTTTGCAGGACTAGGATTCTAGATTGTGAATGGCAAGAGGGCACATTCACAGTAGGATGCTAGTAGCATTTTCTGGCCCCTAGTTAAGTGTTATTGCTATTTTAGCAACCGAATAATGATGGAGGAAGCTACAGCAACTTTGCCTTGGGTCACAAGGGAGATCAGTGTATAGGCTCAGAAAAAACCTCTGCATTTCCATCTCCCTGCATGTTAGTTCCCTATCTTAGGGAAAAGTCTTTGTTGAGCAACTATAAAATACAGTATTTTGGTTAAATATCAGAATTAAGTACAGAAGAGACTACTTGTACTGAGCAGAAATTTTGCATAATGCACATCATAGCACATACACAGCACAGAGATGGCACTTCTGAAGATATGTACTAACCTGCATCTAGTGCCTATCACTACCTTCTAGCATATGGCTTATTTGGCAGAATTGCTTATGTGTTCAGTATTGCAGATGACAATACCAACTCAGCTAATGGAGAGTTTACTTCAGCTGACATAGTGGAGAGCTCCTCTGAGAGCAAAGGGCTGCAGAGTTTGCATTTCTGTGTTGTGTTGAACCTGATCCAACATCCATTCCAGCTGATGGAGAGACTCCTGTTGACTTCAGCATGCATTATATTAGACCCTTGGTGCAGTTAGTTGCAGTGACAGTGTTTGAATGCTGAAGTTCCTGAACCCTTATGCTACACAGATATTTCACAACTTAAGGAACACATATAAGACAGAGCTAAAGAAAGTTATTTTCCCTGCCTTTCAGTGCTCATTTTACAGTCTGCCACAAAAATACCAGTTTCTCCAAGCCACTGAGCAACTTTCTTGCTTTTACATGCTTTTGTTCTTGGAAAAAAAAAATCAAACAAAAATATCAGCTGCGTTGTCTCAATATCAAACAGCTACTTCAGAGCAATGACTGTCTTATTCTTTCCAATATTTAGCAGTTCAGAAGTGAATTGAGAGTTGAAAAGAATCAGCCAAATGGCTGATTTAGTGAATTACAAAATCCTAGCTAAAACCTTCTTCCATTTTAGGCATGTCCCTATATCACACAAGGCCATGCACTGCCTTGATCGTGCACCAAGAGAAGTGGTTCTCTCAAGAGACTCAGCTGAAAACTTTTCAAATATCACCTCATGCTAAATACTTTTAAATTTGCTAAATGCTAAATACTTCAAAATCAGTTTCAACAGTCTAATTTCCCCCCCCCCACCTGCTTCTAAAATTGCTATTTCTTCTAACATCCACATAATACATGTAGAAATAATTCCATTCATAATTGTAGTTATCTGATGCTTTGTCATACTATCACTGTGATTAAATGTATTAGTTCTCAGCACGAACTCCTACTGACAAATAATCAGAAACTGAAAGTGCTTAGGGGAAAAGAGGCTGTATATGTAAACAGGATTTTCCTTGTGTTCTGTGTTTTTTCTATTCCTAAGTGCCTCCATAATATGAGATGTCACAACTAACATAAGAAATGTAAGTTACTTAACGATCTTACACAGTATTCTTTGTCCCTTCTAGCAGTCAACTGTTTCCCTTTATTGTTTAGCAGAACAATGCCTACACTTGGTGACAGTGCTGTGACCAAGGCTTAACAAGTTACAAGCCACTGAGATTTGAAATCAAGGTGCATTCTATTACTGTAGAACATATTTTGGTTTGGGGTTTTGGGGGGGGGTTTTTAAACATAAGGTGGCATTGTCAGGCCAAGGACATACCCTGGAAGATTGTTTCAAGAGAATGAGGATTACAAGCTATCCATGGAAACAATCTACTTGAGGTATATCCTAAAGATCCTATCACTGTCATAGTAAAATTTCAGTGTGTGAGGCAGATAAATATGGATGGCAACTGAGCTGCAAATTGACCTTGTAGACTTGGGATAGATTTAGCCACTGCTGCCAAAAAAATTTTCAGGTACATCAGAGATTTGTGCCCAGGGGTCCTCTTCTTACCCAACTAACTTGTAATCACAACTGTCAGTTTCAGAACATTTATATGACCCTGTGGAGTGTAATGTGAGTCAACCATCTGAATGTGAAATTCGTTAGACAACTGCAACATGCTCAGTGGGAGCAGATTGTGAGACAACGGTGATGTATAAGAGAAGATGAAAGAACAGGTTAAAGGGTTCCTGCAGTGGTTTTGCAGGTTTGGGAATAGGTGTGCACATATTATGTGCCAGTGTGCCTTCTCACACACCTCAAAAGAGATCATTTGGATGCTGTGAAAACTTTAGCAGTAACAGAATCTGACACCTATCTCTTCCGGTATCAGGGTATAACAATGATTGGACTACACTGTAATAAGTCTTGCCATTCCTTGTTTATCAAGGACATCAGGCTTTGAAAGGACAATTTGCCAGATTATAATTTTGCTGTAAGAGGTGTGAACTGCCCTCCCCTCACCACTCTACCCATTACCACAGCACCTCTTAGCCTATGCCAATCACTCATCTGTAAAGCATTCTGATTGTATAAAGGGGGTTTGAACACTACTAACTTGCGTCTAGTAGAAGCAGGTTGATTTATTACTCATCCTCCACTTGTTTTAGCCTTCAATAGTCCAAAAGGAATCTATTGATACAGTTAAGGGCATTATGTAAAACTGAACCCTTAGGCAATGAGAGACTACTTGGCAGGCTCTCACTGAGTTATCAGTTACATATATTTTTTCCATTTAAGTCTAATTTTACTTCCCACTTCTATTTCTCCCCATAATTTCTTATTGCTGAGGTGGGCACTTACAGAGAAAAGCAGTACTGCTATTAAAAGAATCAATACTTACATTGCACAATACTTATACTGCTTCATTCTGTTTGCATCCTGTGCCCTTCATATGTCAGGAATAGTGATCAATTATGATCTGTCAGGTTTGTTATTACATGAGATCATTTATTCTGTTAAGAGGATAAAGCAAAGTCAGCAAACCAAGAACATATCAAGTCAACTACAGTTTTGAAGCCTACAGCCACAACCTGTTACAAAGACAAGTATATTTCCTATATTCTAAACTCAGAGCTTAAGCACAAAAGGACAATTCTCTTCAGCCTGACCATAAAGAAATGTAATTGAGAATCACAACATATAGCTTGAAAGTTTCTGAAAAACTTTTTCTAATAGTGTTTTTGCCTAAAGGCTTTCTCCTAAAGGCCTGCCCTCCATCATAAAAACAGTCAACCAGAACAGCATTTATCAGATCCTTTTTATACTGGACCAAGAGAATTACTTCATCTTCCATAGCTGGCCCAGTTCAGGTTCTCTGGGAATTACAATTAGGGCATGCAGTTGTGGTCTTCTCTTGCCTCTCTCTAAGACAACGTCAACTTGAATTTGCCAAAACTAGCAGATGCCCAAGCGCAGTGTAACAGGTAAAAAGAAAAGTAGCAAGTATGAACAGAATACAACTTCCAGATCTCTAAGAGCTTGTTATTAGTGTGATTAAGCTCCAGTATTATAATTGAATAGGCTGGACACCATATCATTAGACTTGCAAACACGTTCAGTTGCTGACTAACAAGACTCTAGTTCCATACATGTGTATGCCCAATCCAGGCAAGCGTAAGGTCAAAGGCAGACTTTGTTTCTTAAGGTTTTATGGTTTTGCTTTTCTTCATAAGATAAAAGATAAAGACAAGAGCACAATTTCTTACAGTGATTTTCAACTAATGCTTTGAAGGGGAATTTCTGAATATTTCAACTTTCCTTCACAGTGGGAATTCTGATATTTGTAACCACTGCAAAGGAAGGATTTTTTACTACTAAACTGGTTCAAACTGAAAGTGAACATACTGCAGAGTCCGGGAGAGATGCCAGAACTGTGAGTTCTCTGCATAGCTACAGAACAGGTATAGTGCAAGTACAGCATGTTCAAGATATTTTCTATCCTTGGAAAACATTTCATCCTGATTTGGAAAGCCTATGTTGAGGGTAAAAAGTTTTTCATTCTGTACCTCCATTCAGCAGTGATTTAAGGCGCTAATTAGTGCCCACATTTGAGGTCCAGATCCAAAATAAGCATAAGCACCTATTATCTATTGCATCTCATGCCAGCTGAAAGCCAAGTACCTCAGAGGATGTGAATCCAAAAGCTACCATAAGAGGTACAGCCATACATGTTGAACCGTGTTGCCGTCCAGTTAGAGGAAACCCATGCACATGGAGACCAGTTCACACTTGCACTCAGACCTTACAGGCAGGAATAATAGATAGGAGTCTGAGAACATGAAGAGGAACTTGACCCCAGGTACCAAAACCAGTAAGGTTTAAGCTATTTGGGTCTTCAAAACCCTAGATGAGCTACCACTTAAAGTCTTGAATCAAATTGTTTCCATTACAATGCATTAGGTGATAAGTATCTGCTTGGAGGTATACATAATACCACCAACACCCTTAAGACATTAGCTGCTGCCCTAAAGAATGATGCTTAAAATAGGCTTTTCTCTGCCATTCTGCTTTATGGGTCTCAAAGCAGAAACTATGGTCTTAAACCACATAGACTGAATTCTTCTTCTAGCTCAGCTCCTAGCTAACCTACACAATGTAGTCTGTGCTATTTCCAGGGCCAAATTTTCTTCTCAGTACAGATTTAAACTCTACAGAATACAGTGGAGATTTTCCAGAATGCATTTGTTTCTTGTTTTTCTCCCATATATCTCATGTACAGCTTTCTTTTAAAATGTGAACAATCTTAAAATATGTATTTGCATATATGAAACTAGAGTTTGCATCCTACTCTGAATGTGGCCCAATGACATTTGTGTTACTGTGCCTGTCCTGAGTCTGCAGATATGTTACACAAGCAATGACAAGCTGCAGAGAAACAATTTAGAAGAAAAGAAATGCAATTCTAAATGTGTTATGCTTATCTACATTTGTAATTCCAGTCATGGATCCTATCTGTTTGTAAATTTCAAAGCAAAATATCTCTGAACTTGCTAAGTCAGTATGGATATGCTCATCTTTTTCTTGCTGCATAAAATTAGACACATACCAGGCAACTGTGAACTGATTAAAAGAGTCTCTCCAGCAAAATAAAAGAAGATAGGTCTTGTTATCAACTTGGTTGCTGACTCTTGACAGAGGTAAGAACATAAGGTGCATTGAGATGCTTATGAGATTCCTACTGACTATTATGAGAACTTTAAGAAGTGGTTATATGCTGAAAAGTGACTCTGAATAAATAGCATTGTGAAGTTCCAAATTTATTTTCTCTCAAAGTCTTAGAGAATAAATTTGCCTGCTTTACAGGTAAAGATACATTTTCTCTTGCTGACAGCCCTGCAAACTCTGAAAGTCACAGCTGTGTTCTCCTTGACATGTGCATTTCATTACTGCTCTTCTGAAGTGGCGTCTTAGTTAAAACTCTATTGTTAGAAAGAAAAAAATACCCAAACTACATCCCTACTACTCCATTGATTCTACAGGACTAACAGGAATAAAAAGACCCTGGAAATTGGTTTTGCCATATAAAAGGAAAAAGGCACACAGGGAACAGATCTAATGAGTATGAAGGGAACACTAAACATGGCTCCATTTTTGACCAGGATAGAAGGAGCACAGGGGTAGTCAGATGCAAGCAGTGGCCTGTAGGTTTTCTGAACTGAAAAGAACTTTCTCGCATTCTTCAGCAACCCACCTTCCAGTTTAGGTTGCTTATGCAAAAATTAAGGAATACGTCCCCCCAAAGTTAAACAACCCTTGCATTCTGACCACAAAAAATATCCTGTTTGTGTCCAGTTCAAATCAGAGGTAAAGGTGCAATCTTCCTTACATAACCTACTAGTGTGACTGACTCAACAGTAAATCTAGAGCACAAGTTCAGTCATGGCGCAAAGGCAGCTGTGTCCCAAGGCCAGCAGATGAAGGTAGCTCATGCACCACATTCAGTTCCTTTGCTCAGAGATCAGAGCTGGCAGCTTATTATCAGCCAGTACAGCTGTGCTGCTCAGAACAGAAAGTGAATAGCCAGATCTTATTTCCACACTGTTTGTCTAATCTGATGGGTTGTGTGGAGTCTCCTCTCACATTGATACAAATGCATATGAAGAGCTACGTGGAGTGCCTCTATGCTGTGCTTACCCCAACAGATTCCTCTGTGGAGACAAGTGTTTACAACTGTGATGGCTGCAGTTGCTGTGGGCTATGAAGTAAATCTTCAGACATTTTTGCTGCTGCTCTGAAGTCTTCCCTGACTCTAGTGGAACTCCTCTCTGGAAAACCTCTCACTTCAGCCACATTCATAAAGACAATTGGCCTCATGATGTACTAGGAAAGTGTGCAACCTGCAGTACATTTACCCATTTAGCTTCAGATATAAATCCTTTAACAGGCCTTGAATATAAAACACAACTAGTGCACATCTTAAGATTACTATAAAGCTATAACCATAGCTAAGGTGGGACACAAATCACTCTGAGATTTGATTTCTCTGAATCATAAAGATTCACCATAAAAATCTAGTTATGAGCGTCGTTAAAAAAATGAGCTTCAGAGCATGAAATGTTAGAGACGTTTGCAATCGTTTAGAAAAATAGTGTCTTGTTCAAGATCAGATTTTAAATCATCCTCTCTTGCAGGCAGGTCAAAGAGATGTGTAAAAATGTTGTCAAAGTGTGTTTTAAAAGTGTCACGTAACACACCCAGTACTGGGATGTCATGGTCTACTCTTCTCAGAAAGGGATTAGGGTCACATTTTGAAAGACATTTCATTTCTAAAGATGTAGATAAATGTCTATTGACAGTTTTGAAAATTTTTAGTATCTCACTCTCGTCAAAATCCTTTAAATCTGGAAGTATCCCAGCTGCTTTTAAAATTCCAGGAGGTACTGAGCATGGCAAGTGCCCAAATGACTTTAAAAGTCTAATCATCAGTGTGCCTTTTAATGGCTGGCAAAAGAACATATGGAACAGACCCCTTACATATTTAAAGCAACAGGTAGATTACAAAAAGTAATGGGATATTTAACATTGCTCTGCTTCTGTTCCTTTTATTAGGATAGGTCATGTTATGTCATCAAAGTTGACTGCAGTGTACAGCTGTAAAATCAGTATGGGATAAAAATCATGCTCAATATGAATACATAAAAAATATAGTAACATTTCTTGTTTGTGAACAGATAGGATGTCATGATTCATCTTGTGTTAGGGATTTCAGGATTTTCAGTAAGAAATGAGCAGAGTTCTTTGCTGGATTTCATCAGTATGTTCCCATCAGCATGTTCCCATTCTTTTCCAGTGGTGCATGCGATCTCCTGCATGAGCACAGGATGAAAGCACCTGTGAAAGAACTGGAAGCTCTACTTTCCATGGATCGCTTTGGGATTCTTTACTTGAGTCCTCTGGATTTTTCCTTCAAACTACCCTCTAAATGGCAGCAAAATGAATATGATGTGTGGTTTGAGGAAAGTGCGTTTAGCTGCTGAGCTGGGCTCAAACCTTTCAGGAAGGTTAGAGAACTTTTCTGAAAAAATATTGTAACCTCTGAGAGAACTTAAAAGATCTAGAAATTTATCCTATTATGTTTAGATCTTTCAGGGGGAGTCTGGATATTATCTAGCAAAACCCCAGCTCTGATGGACCATTTTCATCTACAGAAAGAATTCTACATAAGAGACTTATTTTATCATCTTATTTTCTAGATGGGAAAAATGAAGCACAGGAAAACAATATGATGCAGGAAATCCAGAATGTCAGTGCTTAGCATCCCACAGGTGGTGACTTTACCCACTAAGACACATGATATACTTTTCCAGCAGACGTCCATCAAATGAGGACATATGCAGTATTTGATACCTGTCTGGTAATAACACTGAACACCATTAAATACCAACCAAAACGTGATTTTAGAGGTCTTATTTTCAAAGAAACTGAATATTCCTGTTGATTGCTTTTACTTAAAATTGCAACTAGCCAATATGTTATTAGACCAGGTGTAATGAGTTACCTAAATAGTGATACAGGGTCATAATTTTCAGCACCCACTCTAGCAAACTACTAGTAGCCTGTCTACTAATACGTAATTTTTCTCTGGCAGAGGGACAGTAGTTATTGTTCCTGCTTTCATGGAGAGGGTAGATCTGGATTCACACTCCCTCAGTCTTGGGGCTGTTTGCATCAAGAATTTGTTTTAGACATAAGGAAAGAACTAGGACTTAGTAACTTTCTTCCCATTTCAACTTGTAAATTTCCCTGGAAATTGTAAAGCCTTGGAATATTTCCATAGAAAATTGTAATTATTTACTTTTTCCCCATTCTTTGATGCACATCTAAGTCTCATGAACCAGACATGGTAACAGGTCACACTCTAATTTGTTCATGTCATTCTACAACAATGTTGTTTTGAGTTTACACTGCCATGTTTATTTATTTTGTTTATATTAGCCCATTGCTAAACCAAACATTTTAGTTTGAGAGTTTAGAGAAACTTTTAGCCACAGGAAAACTGGGATTAGATCAAAATGCACATAGGGCACCAGTGGCATCCTCTTTGGCGTATGAATAGAGATGTTGAGAGCAAAGATCCCTGTGCTTCCCCAGCTCCCTTTGTGTGGAAATGGATATTTGAAGCACTGGTTCTTAGTAAAGACCTTAGATAACTGACCCAACCTAAATCAAGGGATTGCAAAACACCTCTTTTCACAGATATATGGTCACTTCTTCTCAAGTTCAGATCTGCCTCTGTCTCTTTGAAACATGCATTTGTTGTTCAGTTTTATAGATGGAATCTTCTACATACATTCTGAAGTAACACTAGAGGGCAATAATGTATGAGATATTCAGAATTTCTGAGCCTGAAAATATTTGAGATGGGTGGTCTTCATTTGTTAACAGTTAAGCAAAATACATAATTTGCTTCATGTGTTTGCTTTAATTTGAAAAGGACTTGTGCTGGGATAGAAAAGGAAGAAGAGAAAGCTTCACAGAATACTGGAAATGAAAATTCACTTGCTTTCTTTCACATGGCTGTGATATTCTTAAAAGAAAGTGAGAAACTGTTTTGGGAAAGATATCTGCATACAAGGAAGGGGTGTCTCTTTCAAACAAAATATTAAAGGACATTTTAAGATCCCTGAATTTATTTTGTATTTTGGTGAAGCACTGACAGAGGAAAATCTCTTGGAAAGGAAAGTAGAGAAGAGGGGAAAGGGGAAACAGAAGGGAAAAGGGAAAATAGAAGGAAAAGGGGAAAAGAAATGGGGAAAGAGAAAAAAGAAAAAGCTTTACAGAGGTAGGTAGAATTGAAAAAATAAAATCTCTTCATTAGAGGTATCTTACATGCACAGCCCAAAAATTGTACTTACCCTTACTGTCAAGTCTCTCTATAAGTTTTATCTTTAAAGCTAGTTGATCTGTAAACTGAGAGTTTGGCAAAGGAGGGGAGGAAGGGTTTGGTTTGGTTCTCTTTGCTCTTGAATCTAATTTACCACCCTTTCATATAGTGTCTTGGGCCATATATTATTTTTAACAAGTTTGTTTACTCAGATTGCTATTAGTAAAGGAATTTATCTAAAGCTTGGACATTGTATGGTGTTGGAAAACAAAGCAAAAATCTTCTCATCTTACTGCTTTCAAGTCCCAATAAATTCAAGGTACCTGGATGGCTTTTTGTCTTGAATTTACAGCTCTGGTGATTAACATCTTCAGAGTGCATTCAGACATCAAGAGAAGGTTTTGCTTCAAAAAAGCTTTATTTTAGGAATGTCAAGTGCAAAATTAATGATTCAGGATTTAGTCTGGAAGAAAGAGATATAAGTGTGAAGTGAACCTTTAACGGTCTGTAAGAGGGAGTGACTGCTTAGAAGAGTTTTTATAGCACTGCACTTCCTGCTACTTCAGTAATAATAATAACAGTAACAGTAATAATGCCTACCTCTTATATTTCACTTCCCATCAGCAGAACTCAAGTAATTATGTTCATTTATTATCTTAATGCAAGTGTTACCAAAGAAAGGAATGTGATAATGCGGTATCTGTTTTCTACTATCTGTGTTTTTAAGCAATGTAGCAGGACCAGCTTTGTCTCCTCTACTGAGACAGGATTCAGAGAAGGACAAAATAGCTGATAAAACTCTTTTTGAGCACCCATATTTTAGACAGATCAATATAATTTCCTTAAAGGTGAGGTGGGGATCATGTCATGGCCACACAAGATGTTTGGCTCTTTTGAGTATAAAAAGCATATGTTTGTTACATTAAAAAACCTCACCATTTCTGCTTTCAGTATATAGCACAGGTCTAGCATGAAGCCACATTAGTATGGCATGTTATTAATGGTTGATGCTACCTATCAGTTCAAGCCAGGCAGTATAAAAACAATATATTATGTTCTTTTTAAGAAAAGGAATTGAAGAGAAGTCTTAAAATGCTCATCACTCTGAACGAACTTCATTTTTTTCCTCCTACAGCCAATAGAAAATTATCATGCCATATGAAATTAATTCAGGTCATGATAGTGCAGCTATAAAGCTAGAGGACAATTCATGGAGATTGCTCAGAACAGACTCTCTGTTTTCATGTTGCATTTAATGAGCCTTTTGGTTGAAAAATTTGTTATGATGCACTTCATTTCCAGTTTAAGATGAATATGGCTGCTGTGGTTTTGATAATTACTGAGATCCAATTGTTTCTACTTTATGTATTCATGTTCCATAGGTTTACATTCATTTTGTCATTCACAGGGTATGAAAGGGAACAATAAGGATATCCACATATGTCAGGTTTCCCTGAAGAGATCTTGCCTCTCATACTGGTATTCTTTCTGCTAATCCAAACGTAAAGATGAATAGTAACAATTCATTTCAGCTATATATTATTAATTTTAAGCAGTCTAGTTTTTCTTTCAGCCACTTTATATTACCCACATGTAATGACCCTTGCCTACATAAATCAGACAGGAAGATTTAATTCGCTTACTGATGAACCCAGTTCTGTTCATTTCCAGACTCTTACTGCAAAACTCTGAACATAACGCTCAGTTTTCCCTTAGTCTTCTTGAAGAAGTAATGCATATAACTAAAACCTTCAGTGAAACTTGGAAAATCGCCCTTCAGCTCCTAAATGCTGACTATTAACAGCAGGAATTTTAAGTGTTTTGCTCTATTGTATTTAGCTCTACTATTCTAGATTATCCTTTTATATTTGCACTGTCCATTTTTGTTGAATGAGGTGATAATTAAACACATGCAGGCTATAGAACAGAAAGTGTTATTCAAAACTAACCAGCAAAGGTCACAGAATAAATACACTGACAACTTGCTAAGAAAGGAGATTATCCAAAGTCTTGACTTGGTGTTATTTCAAATCCCAAGGCACAAGAGAGTTTTTATTCCCTCTCAATTCCTTTGTTGTTTGGGGATTTCTATGTATTGCTTAGCTTTAATTTCTGTCAAAGCCATCCAATCAACTCTGTTGACTGCTTGGTAAAATTCCCTTCTACACTTGGGTTGGTATGTACTGAAGAAGAAGGTTATCTGCACTATTAAACCTTTGACTTCTTGTCTTTTGAAGAGATCATTTTGCATTTTGCTATGGCAGAGCTGTAATTAGATCTGTTAATTAAGGACAGAATGAACTTTTTAAAAACTCTAAACTCCTTTGCATTTTTGATAAGTTTGCTTAGGTTGCTACTGACCTTCGTACAGGGTTTGCCACTGCTTATTAATTGTTAAATTTTAATTAGGCATGCTGATGAATGTGCTAGCCTTTGCAATAA
The DNA here is from genome assembly GCF_047716275.1 of Strix uralensis. Lineage (NCBI taxonomy): Eukaryota > Metazoa > Chordata > Aves > Strigiformes > Strigidae > Strix > Strix uralensis. The sequence goes on along the minus strand of NC_133983.1, from coordinate 17,792,557 downwards.
ATAAAAGGTAGCTTCATTTATAATCAGATATTTACCAGTCTAGAGTGAAATTATCTGCTTTCCTAGAACATAGTTAATTTAACATATTTTGATAACAGTAATTGGTGATATATAAAACCCAAACCCAAACAGATAAATATTATGACTCCCTGGTTCAAAGACTGGATTACCAGTGCAAACTGAGCTAGGACACTGGATCTTAAAAAACATTCCACAGACACTTCAACTAAATTACTTTAACAGCTGGTCAGATATTCATGGTATTTGTACTGAAATTCTTTCAAAACATGTTTCCCCGAGAAGAATCAACCCTTACAGAAAAAGCAGGTCAGACTGGAGAGATAGAGAAGTAAGGGGATGAAGAGGAGGACCAGCTTTCATGCTTAAGGGAAATGAAAATCTGCAGCACTGGCAAGAAACCTGCTTTTTTCTTTGCCAGTAATAAATATGTGGCCCATACTTGTGGCTGTGTGACCCATCCAGGGACTCCACAGACTAACCCACCAAGAAGCTTGTGAAGCAAGATAATGGGAATCTGCCCCAAACTCTCTTGAAATCAAAGGGTATCAGGAATCAAAATAATTCTTTCGTATTGCTCTATAGTCCCATATCTGAAAGAAATAGCAAGTATCTATCCTGTTTGATTACTCTAGTAGAATTAGTAACCACACTGCTTAAATTTGACCTCCTGTCACTCTCACCTCTTGACTCTGTGAAGGATCATCAGAGAATCTTCTCATGATGAATGAGAATACTTAATTAGCCATGTCCATTACCATGAAGACAGTTAACAATTGCCAGCTTCTGACACACTCATGTATGTAACTTTATCCTCAATTTCAGTGCCATAACTCTAAGCTGCACAGCAAACTGAAAATAATAGAGTCAGTGCCTGAAGTCCTGGTTCAGGTAGAGGCAAGCAGCAAAAGTCACCCTTAATTCCCACAAAGTCCCTGCCAAACTTCAGAAATCAATGGCCAAATGCTCTGCACTGCTCTTATCAGGACCCTTAATTCCCACAAAGTCCCTGCCAAACTTCAGAGATCAATGGCCAAATGCTCTGCACTGCTCTTATCAGAACACACCACATACATAATGAAATGTTACTGCAGCCGGTGCTGATTTTCCAGCTGTTTCAGTTTGCCTTGAAGAAAGAGCACACATGATTCACTTTTTTGCTGGGAAGTTTATTAACTTAAAGGATTGGATAATTAGATAATTATCATGTTGTCTGTATTATTAGTGATGAAGTGCTACCTAAATTTCATTAGGGATGGTCAAACAGGTTTTGAAAGCTGATGAAGTGCACTGCTCAGAACTGTGTGTATAGTGCCAGGGCTTCCCTGTCCTCTGACCATCTCAAAGCATGTGGTCACTGCTGTTTGGTTTGATGCCAGTTCTTCAAGTGTCAAGCGCTGCTTTCAAGATTCACACTGCAAGCAGCAGGGCTGATGATTGACTTGCCAGGGTGATTTCAGGCAGTCATGAAAGTACTACTCAAAGGCTGGTGCTTTGGGAGCATTCTACCATACTGTGGGAATATTTTGCTAGTGGTACACCTAGTTGCTAACCGGATTTACAGTGAGAATTCAGAGGACAGTAGTCAAATTCATTTTCTGGGTCCTAATAAGTACATCTTCCCAGAAAACAAGTTTCAACAGACCCCTTATGTGGGACTCAGTGATACGTGTTTGATTATCTCCTGACATTGAAGAAGAGACCTAAGCCAATTTTCAGAGAGTGTTCACGTAACCTGTCTGCTGTTAACCCTGTTTTATCCACAGATGTTACTGGAAAGTCTACTAAAAATCAATTCTTTTTCTTTTGAAATCAGTTATGATTACATGCTTTGCTTCACTTTTCCCTGCAATGAAAAAGCAAGAGAAGTATCTGAAAGCTTTCCCCCTTACGGACATAAAAATGACATTACATCTTCAGCACAGGGTGGGGCATGCTTCATCTAATACTTCAAGACACAGACTAATGCATCTTATTCAGTGCTGTTGATTTAAGTGAAGACCAACACCCTAGAAATACAGTTGTTACTGCAACAGAAAATGGGGCATAAAATAGAGGCCACATATCAGTCTTTTTAATAATGATCTCAGAGCTGTATTAACGAGCTGGAAGTAAGGAATTATAGTTGAGCAGAATTTCTTCCCCTTGAACTTAGAATAGCAGCAGGACATGAAGGAGCTGTAATAGAATGTTATTTTACAAGAAGTAAATAATGTAATAGAGTCTATAAGGATGTCAGCAGGAGAGTTAGAACTGTCATAGCATAATCCTGACTTGAGCAGCAATGTGTGAAAAAGTAGCCTGCAGCAGTTTTTCCAGTACTTCAATAATTTCTGCTTTCTCACTGATCTTTGTTTACTCTACTTACCTTGTCAAAAAAATGTTTTACCTTGTGTTAAAATGCAAGCTAAAAGAGGAAAACGTATTCCCAAAAATCCCAACTTTTCAAGCATACAGATTTTCTTTTCATTTTGAGTTGTTGTTGTGGAAAAGATGGAAGAATTGTATTCCCTTCACTTAAAAAATATGAAGAGTAGTAAAACCATAAATAAAAAGAAGCAGCCTGTGTCTTTGTTGCATCTTTTTCCTTTCGACTAATGAATAATTCAAAAAATTGGCAGTATTACACTTCACATTCTTGTGATATGATGGCAGTTTTTCCAATGAGTCCTCAAATGTAAACTCAGGAGGGTCATGAAACTACACCGTTATCATTACTGGAATACAACAACATCTTCCCAGATACTGCAGCACCTTTATATCATTATTGAAGCAAGGCAGAGAGGACAAGTGTGCAACTAAATAAAATGCTAAGTATTAAACTGAAGTTACGAAAAAAGGGGAGGGGGGCTGAGTGTCTTTTTTGTCATTTCTCTTTTCATATGATATCTATTTAAATTTTCTTAAACCATTATTACAGGAATGTAGTAAAGACTGGGGGACAAACTAAACCAAACTTTCAGGATGGCTTCGCTCCTGCCCTGACATCATGCAAAGAATTCTGAGTAGGCACCCCAGAAGAATACTCTCACAACCCTTCCCTGGCACAAATTCAGTCTGACTTTCCACAGGATCTAGGCACCTCTACTTTCCTTTAAAAAAGTGTTGCTTCTGTTGCTACTTGGCTAACTGGTGCTCTTGCAGAATTCAAGATCATATGCAATTCTCTCACTCCATCCTAGTCATAGCCTTAGGAATATTATGCCATGCTTTTAAACCAAATTGTATGGGCTTCTCTAAGTTTGAGAGAGACCTTTAACATCAGTTTGGTGTAATGTGTTTGTATGGAATATTTGTCTTGGTTTTAAGGAAATACATTAAAAACCTTTCACTGAGAATATGAGATATTGCATTGTCCTTGAAATTGTGTTAGGTCCTTCAAAGCCATTTAATCTCAATTAAAGCAGAGCATACAAGATAAGGTGCTCTGAAGATGCATTAAAGCGTGTTATAGTGCTAAGCCTCTGTGCACTTTGACACATCCTAAAAGCACTGTGCCATTGGTTTAAAGGTACGGTTCAAAAATCTCCTTGCGACCCATTATCCATGGATCATTAGCATAATTCAGAACTATTACAGTGTATTGTGCCAATGCGTGCTAACAAGAACTGTTAATGTATGAAGTCTTGACATGATAGATTGTAATGCCTCTGGCTCTGTCATGTCAATGGAAGTTTATGCATTAAATAAAACACACCAGGGAATTAGATAGTTAAGAGATTGGAAATGCACTATAAAGCCTTTTAATTCAAAATCACCATTTGTAATCTATGCTGGAACTGCAAAGTACAACCAAAAGTTTGACCTCAGATGGATGGTCAGAAATCTATTTGAAATGAGTTCAGTGTTCTCAGTGCAGTCCTTCCACCACAGGACAGCATCTTTCTTATCACCCCTACTGGGATCCTAAGAACTGTCGGCGAAACGAAGCCCAGGCTACCCTCGCAGCTGAGTGAGCACAAGACATTTCAGGGTGACATGAGCAAGTTTATGCTGCCATTGATTTTGTTGCACTAATTCAGAGGATAAACAGAAGACTCAATTCTCCAGAGTTATCAATCTGGCACCTTTCAAGCACATTTAGACTGGCATGGGCTTTTGTTTTCTGGTTCCTTTTTTTCCCTTCCTAATTACATGTTAAGTGCAGCAATGTTAACAGATGTCACTAGAATACAATTCGCAAGGATTTCAAGAGCAAATGACACTAGGAAAAAATTGATTCACAGGGAAATGTTTAGCTATCATGATCATGGAGAATAAACTACTTTATTTTTTTAAAATGCCTAGTTCAAATATGCTTTTTAGAGTTATTTTGTCATAAGATTTTGCAAAAGTTGCCAGCAAACAGTGTTAAATTACAACCACACAGGGAAAAGATGGTGCAACAGTGATAATTCACCAGTCACAAAGATGAAAGGCATTGGGTCATGGTTTTTGCAGTGGTGCAACCTCCACACCTATAATACGGTACATATTGCAAAATACTACTGTGGCAGACAATGTATTTATATTTGTAACGTGCTAAAAAATACCACATGAGTACCATGATATCCTGGCTCTATTTCCTACTTGCTTTTTGGGCTTAGAAAACCATTTTTGTATTTCTGTCCTTCTTAATTTGTTAACAGTGATTTTTTTTAAGCAGCTCACCTACTACATAATCCTGTTGTAAATAAATTTACAGCTGGTTTGACTGATAAATTTAAAAAAAATAATTACATAGGAACCTGAAGTAATTAATATACCAGAATGTTTGTTTAGATGCCTACAAAATAATGATCTCAGAAGCACAGAGTTCCCACAGCTTCCGAAGAAGGCAGTGAAAGCTGCAAAGATTAAGCCTCTCTGAAAGCAGTCGTTTTAATACATCTGCCCACATGTGGACATACACACTAAAACTGATGCCCACAAACTTTATAACCTCAGTCATAATAATAACAACCGATTAATAATTAAACTTCTTTTTGGAGTTCATTACCACTGCCTCTTTATTTTACACATTAGTAATTTTTACTGTGTATCTATTTTGGACATGGCAAAGCAGGTCACAAACAGATGAGCACTCTTACATAAAAATACTCTACACAGATTGTCTTTGTAGTTCATATACAAGGACTGTATGTTTGTTTAATGCCACCCAGGTCTACTGCCACAAGTAACACCGATAAAATTAGAAGCATAATCTGTGAAAATTTATTTCTATGTAAAATGGGAATATCCCTGACCCTTATCAGAAACTCTGTTACTCATCTTCTACAAGACCACAGCACCCGGAGCTGTATCGGCACGTCAAGTTCAGACAAGTCTCTTCTACATGTCGTGAGCTGGCTGGCTGTGAAGGAGGTCTAGCCTGGGAGCCACGCGGCCAGGCCAGCTCACAGTCAGCTGAAACCTGGCCAGAAAGAACTAACTAGTCTAGCCATCTCAAAGCCTGGGGAAAGCAGATGTGTATCTGTCTGCATCTGATCATAGCTTTTTTCACTTTTTCCCCTCCAACTTTGCCCTTAGACTTCGGGATGAGATCTGCTCATTTTGCCCATTCTGAGTATGGTTTCAGGGAGTTACTATCCCACTCAGAGAAAGCCCATTGGCACCCTTCCCACTGACATTTCCCCACAGGCCCTGAAGTCCCCAACACCAAAGCAGAAACTGGCCAACACCCATTTCAGAACAGTTTCTAATGTGTGCTAATGTTCCTTCTACTCTGTGCCACAGAAAAAGCAATTCCATGAAAACACATCAAAATTTTGCACTTTTACCCTTACACTAGTGTTCATTGTTTAAAATGTGAACAGAATCTGGGTTTTATCTTACTAGTGACCCAGTTCAGGATCATATTTCCAATACTTCTAGAACTATTTCGGTGATGAACTGTAGGTGGAGTTATTAACCCACCAGAAGCATCTGACAGAGGAAAAGGAAAAGGCCTTCAACGCATTCTTCTCCAAAACATTTCTGATCTTTGGAATCGTTTATTCATTTACTAAAAATAGTATATTTAAAAGCATGGAATGGCTGAAGGCTGGAGTTGTTGAGGCATATGACAGATATGACAGATACATGGTTTGGAAATACCACATGACCTTTTGTCCATATACCATTATCCACCTCCAAACACTTCTGAACAAATTCTAGACCTACAGAAAAAAAACAAAAGTGATAAATGCAACAGGAAAAAACCAGGAGAGATCAGAAGATCAAAAAAACCCACAACAAAACACATTCTTAGAACACAAACAGCCAAATTTGCTTGATTAAATTTCATTTTAGGAGTAGCAATAGCTCCTTACTGTTCCCCAGATATCAGTTAACATCACAGCTCACTCTCTCTCTGTGTTTCAGCCTTGTTTTCAGCTGAGCTCCAGTGGTTATAGAACTTGGGCAATAGTCAAACCCCTGTTCAGTATCACCATTGGGCTAATACAAACAAAACCATCTTCACTTTTCAAGAAATGCCAATTGCCTATTGAAAATATTAGGATGACATTCTCTTTCTTTGCAATAGAAGATCTTCTCTCAGTTGCCATAATGCTTTCACGTTTCTAAGAAAGCAGAATACCCAGTCAGCAGTAGGTTAAGAAAATCCCCTGAAACTGCATCATAAGCGAGTTTTATTCCTGTTCAGTGATTTATTTAAATGCAGTTATCTCTGAAGGATAAGAAACAAATCCTTAGGGTATTCACAAAAGCAGGGAGTTAGGGCACAAGGGGATTTTTCACCTTCAGATCAAATTAACTGACTTTAAAATAAGGATGGTCAACTGGGATGGTCAACCAAGCACTTGTTCAAGACTACAGAGCATGACTAGCAGAGGAACTTTGCTGACCTGAAGGTTTTTTGAGCAATCTGAAACCTCAGCTGTGGGAGCAAGTGAGTTAGCAGAGACTACTGAGGCTGAAAACTAACAGCCAGTCCTAAACAGCATCCTGGAGAGCTGTTTGCTTTTAAGACACTCTTTGCCTCCTCCTCTATCCATTTTACAGGGGGTTTGGTATGCATTTTCTTATCACTCTCAGCAATACGAAGCTATCAAGATACAGTCTATACAGTTAGGTCTAATCTCTTCTAGACAGCTCTTCTCAGCAACTGAATGCCCAGGCAAACATGGAAGCATCTTCTCACACCAGCAAATCCACAATGGAACCTCTAGAGCAAAGAGGACACAGCAGCCAGGACACCACTGCTGACATACTGCACTAAGCTGGAGGAGACACTGATCTGTGTTTATAGGACTCTTGTACTCCACTACAGATCACATTTGTCACAGGGCCTGAAGGCAAGATGGCTTGAGGGGTCCTTTTCCTTCAGCTATACTTCCTCCGCTCTCTCCCTGTCAGCTTAGCATAATAAACAAGGACCAAAAGAAACAATTTGTTTTGAGGTCAATATTACTTGTATATTTTCAATATTCACATAGATTTTTCTTTATGTGTTCTGAACACGAAAGAACATGCTGATCACCTTAATATGACTTTCTTCTATACACATATATGCCCCTATTCATACATACTTCCACTGTTTGCCTAATGTCAGACCTTTAATTTACACCAGAGTATTGCAGAAGGTGGACTAATTCTGAAAATTGCCGTCACAGACATTCATTATTGTCAATCAGAGCAAGGTGGTCCTAGTAGCTTCCATGTAAGCCTATATAATAGTTAAATATGCAAGTTTTCTTATGCAGATAATGCCACAAGATAAATTGCACACAGTAAATAGTTCACATTTACAGGCAGTATGAAGATCATGCCTTTTAGCTATCTTAAAACTATGCAAAGTTACTATTTAAAAATAAAATGCTTTGAGAAATATTTGTTATAATCCTTATAATACTGCAATTATTTGAGCTGAAAAAACTCCACACCTAGCAAGACAATAATTTGATGGCTTGCTAAAGGAAACAAGCCATAATAATGTATTCATATTAAGATCCCACATTAAATGGAAGAACCACTTGAAAAGATGTATGTCTGATTCTCTGTTACCCTAGGGCCACTTCAGACTACTCTGATAAAACAGCCTTAGATCATCAGTGCTGTTTATGCAGTATAGCAGAAATGGGAGTTCTGGCTAATACTTATATACTTAAGAATGTATAGCTATTTTTGATGTATTGTATTAAAAACACCCTAGAAATGTTAAATGAGATTTAACAGAACTGATGACCTGGTTATGCTGAGTACTTTTGATTATCAAAAGAACAGCATTGTGCAACACACTTTTTTGCTAAGAAACACCAGAGGTCTCTCTAAACCTGCACTCTTTTCACGTCGTCTCACTCCTGGAGTGCTTGTGTATGTACTCTTATTTTGGACCATAGTTTCTGTTTATGCTTTAGACAATTTACCTCATATAACCTGAATGCTAGCGTATAACACCCACTTATTGAATTAATTGTTTAATAGGCCAATTAACTTCAGCTATTTCTCTCTATAAGTGAGCAAATGAGATCATTCTCTCCCTTTACATAATATGACACTATTGTCATGAAAAGTTAAAGGAGATTGGATAAAGCAATGTAGCATTAGTCTTTCGAGCATGTTCCAAGACTTACTGCAGGCAGTGGGACTTTTGATATTGACTCCAGCTGCATCAGGATTTGCAAAAAGACACTTTACTACAAGAGACATGTCCATTAAACTGTGTCATTTTAACAGATTCATGTATCACTCACTAATGCAGAGTTTACTTTTTAGGTGGTGTATGTGTTAACTAATCTGTCTCATATTTTGTATTTTGTTCCAGATCATTCAACTAGTTGGTTTATTAAGCATTTTTCACACTCCTTACACATTAAGAAAACCTGACTTGCACACTCAGTTAGCACTCACTAAACAGTGTTTAGAGTTGAGCTTCTGAGGAAATGCTGCCATAAACATACTCGAGGTAGCATCTGCTCAGTGAAGCACATAAATTCCTTACTGTGTCTTTGGCTGACAGTGTCTTTGGCTGACTCCTGTCAGGCAGCCTGCGCAGAGATCCACCTCAGCATCATCACCATCTCTAAATTAACCTGTGGCAACTAAGGTAGCTACAGCTTCCAGCCTTTATGCCACTACCCCGCTGGAATTCATTGCCTCATGGCAGGAATAAGAGGACCCCTTGTGTGTTCCCTCAGGCACTGAGGTTTGCACTGAGGTTTGCACCGAGGTTTGCATGCTGTTCATGACAGCATAGCAAAGGGCTCTCACTTCAGCTCTTGGAGAGAGACCCATCCCATTTCTCCCTCTTTTCTTCTCCCCTTATTATAGCCTTTATCACCAGTTGCTGGAAAGAAGTGGAGAAGTGTTTAGGATTAGATGTCAAAAACTTTAAATCTGATTTAAGATCCATTGTCATTGGTATAAAATTTGGCTGTATTAAGTGGATCAGTGAGCACATGCCTTGCACATGTTAAAGTCCCTCTTAGTTAAGAGTTGTGCAGTCTTCTAGTTTATTTTTCCTCATAGTAAATAAACAAGTCTTTCTTGTGGTGTGTGGATGTGGTATTATCTCCATTTCCATTTGGGAGATTAAGTCAGAGCGAGAGTAGTTTGCTAAAGGACCACTCACAACACTTCTGACAGACCAGAGCCAAAGCTGGGTATGGAAAAGACAACTAAAGACTTGGATACTCAGTGTTTCGTCAAGCAATGGGGTACCAAATCTCCTTACCTGGCAGCAGGTTCTTAGTAAACAAAACGAAAGCACTTTTTCACAGAATGCTCAATTACGTTATGGAGTTCAGTATCATTTAATGTTATGGAGAGTAAAATTGTAAATGAATTAAAAAAAAGGAAAAGTTGATCCCCATGAAAGACAGATCTATTAGTCTGTCTAACTGACAGACTTTTTTTGTATTGGACTAAACACAAAACTCCACATGCAACAGCAGCAAGTCCAACCCATCAGATGAGGGGAAAAGGTTCAGTTACATACATATTCCTTAAACACTAGCCTCATCTTCCACCCTGCTCACTCTGGAGACAGGATGTTTCACAGAAAAGGATTTGTGAGAAGTTACCACTCCAGCTGAGAGGAGAGAGAGAAAGCTCTATTTCATGAGGGATATCTAGTAAGCAAGTGCAGTTATGGTTATATAATGCAAATAGGATTTGCAGGGAAGGAAGAGTTATTTTTATGTTTTTCCTCTAAGGTTCAGAGACTTTGTTCCTATAAAAAGTATCATGTCTAATTTCAGAATGGCTGGTTCAGGATATGCCATGGAACAAGCAAACAATAATGACACAGTTTGCATCATGGCCAGAAGACTAAGCTTGTTAAGTCAATCCAAATGGTTTTCCCCTTCCATTGACAGGAAATCAGGCCTTTCTGACCTGATACATAGACCCACCACAGAATACACTACCAGGTATGCAAATCAATACACAGTAAGAGAAGACAGAATTTTCAAAAGGAGCCTTTCTACCTTTTTCAACCCAAACACTGTACAATGGTTATAAGGGTAATTTTGAAACTAAGGGCACTGCAACCTTGTTTTTCTTTTGCAAAGCAAATGCCAGTTCTCCAAGTGTAATGGCAACTGATGGCAGCTCAAAGCTATAACCATTTTTATTCCATGAGTGTACCACGAACTAGTACTGCTGGGAGGTTGCTGGGGGAAGTGAGGGAATCTAAACAACTACTGTTTACATAAATATTCTAAATATGACTTTAGTAAAGCATCGTGGTTATAGAACTAATTACCCTTCTCATCTCCTTACTGACTTCGGTGGCTGCAGCTACTCCCTTTTAGGGCAGATCTTCCATTTTTCATATAGATCTGTATATGCCCTGGTTTTTATTGATTATCATGTGATGGTCAAACCAGATATGTGTTTTTCTCTCCTCAGGATCCTGCTACCAATACTATATTTATTAAGCAAGTATATTATTAGCAAATGTAGCAAAAATGTAAAGCAAATGAAATAACCAAACACAAGCAGTCTATTGACATGCTTATTCTTATCTAATGATACACTTCAATGCTGTCTAGTTAGATACACTGCCTTGCAGTTGTAGAAGACTGGAGTCAACTTACACCCTTTCACTTTCTTAGGTCAAGGAACTCTTTGTTTAGCAGTGACTGCTTTAACCGGTGAATGTCTCCTCCAGCTCAGCTTTGCGTTTAAAGGAAGCTGGATTTTTTTCTCATAAGCTTCTAAATTACATTTAAATTACATTGTTTTCTGAAATGTAAGAAATAAAAACTTGATTTTTTTACAGTTTTCCTTTTTTAGGCAAAGAATCTTCTCAATTTGAAAGAAATCTGTAACTCAGGTTTATTAACCTGAAACTGCATTTTTAGCAAACAGCTATTGCTTCATAGTAATTTCACAGTTAGGCAGATGGACCTTCGATGAGGATGTCCACATGACAGTCCTGTCATTGTTTGCCATCTTAATGGCTTAACTGACCTTGTGCTTGCAAAAAGATACATGGAAAGTATCTTTGTGATAACCCACCTCTGATACTGAATAAATTCCATTTTGGAACAGCATTGTGAGAACCCCACCACAGGCATATGACTCCTCAATAAGTAAATAGACTGACGCTACTGGAAGCCTATTTCCTGTTACTTTTATTCTATGTAACGGCTTTAAATGGAATCTAGTTTGGCTCTGAATATTTTCATTTAGACTCTTAACAGACATACATTGTCATTGTTACCATTAGCAAACCTTTCAGATACATCAAGGAAACAGCATTAAAAAGAGAGGGAATTTTAGATAAACCCAGTGAAATAAATCTTTGCTCCTAAACAGATGGTACAAAATCTTTAAAATACACGCAGATCAGGATGTCAGTTCCTAAGGTCTTATTTCAGCAAGTCTTACAGGTAAGAAAATTAATACAACCTCACCAAACACAAGCTGAATCAGCCTGCAGGATTCATGGATTTTAAAGTAAGTAAAGACAGTTATGACTATTCAGTTTGATTTGCATTGCTCAGGCCAAAGAATTTCATCCAATAAATCCTGCTATCAAATGAATTATTGCTTCCTTCCATGTAAGCAGTCCTTAGATCCAGTAAGTTGTGACTGAATTATAGCATATCTTTCAGGAGGGCATCCAGCTTCCTTCCATCCTATAATGCTTACAAGGCTAGGCACAAAGCCCAATAAACCATCTTCTTTTCCATTTTGTAGTGCTAGAACTTAATCCAGCTATGATGTGAAGGTGAACTTACACTGATATGACATACTATTCCCATATACTGCTGCCCCTACCCCATGTCAGAATTCTCCCTATTTACTCAATGAGATAAGTATTCCTTCAGAAATGATGACTAGGGTACAAGGGAAGAAATCAGTCAACAAGAGGATCGCTGTCTACAAAAGGAGTACCTCCCATTTGTATCTTTTCCCAATTTGTTTGGTGGAATTTGAAAAATGAAGCAGAGATTGGAAGGAGGAGTGAAAAAGACAAAATGACAAAGGGCAAGAACATGAAAATACCTCACATTTATCTGTGCCCCTCACTGGATATTTTTGAAAATAATGCCCTGAACTTTAAGAGTGTTACCCATGGTCTCCCTATACTGTCAGCAGTGAGTTACACACTTCTGGAGGAGAACTCAGATCAAACAGGCTCTGAATCTTCTTTGGGTGCCTCTTTATATCTGTGAACATACAGCAATTTATAGACAGCAGATATATTCCTTACCTAGGTACCAGTTTTGTGGGGTAAATCTGAACATTAATCATAGTTATGTCTAGATGAATGTAGACTGAAAATGGTCCTACTTATTCTACTGGCAGGCATCTGAAATCATCTTGCAGCTTAATTTGAGTTTCTATTGCACAATAAAATATGTTTAATAAGCAGAATCCCAACAACTTCAGGATGGAGGAGAGACTTTTGTTGTTGTAGGTGTTTGCCATTGGTGAGATAAGCAAATAAACGATGCCCCAGCTGCAACACATTCCCCAGCCTCATTCAAGATTTTAATGTGAAAATGGCTATTTTTAGGCTAGAGCTCATTTGAGGTTGTTCTATGTCCCCAGCATGTAGCTGATTGCTGATAACCTGTTTGGGGGAGTGGGGGTGAACTAGTGCAATCTGCAAACATTACGAATCAGATTGACTGAAAAGCAGAGCAGAGCTGCAGAGACCTTTCTGAGATTTCAGTCTGATCTCTGATACTCTGCCTTCTCTTAAAGATCCACTCTTTAGTTGTAAGTGACACTTCTTTCACATTTTAAATAGCTGGCAGAAAATAAAAAGGAAAAGACCCTAAAATGCTTTTGCCAGACTAGTCAATGCATTTAAGATTAAGCTGAACATTTCTATACATCTGTGACCTTTAAAATCTGTTAGGAAGGTGAGATGTTAGGATTTAGTCTCAGCCAGGTGATTGATGTTTTTTTTCAACTGTAAAGCAAAGCTATAGCCTGTAGTCTAAAGCCTATTTATAATCCTCTTTAACAGCACTTGGTATAAAGATACAACTCATTTCTTTGTGAAAATAGCCTGGCTCTGCAATAGTACGATATATTTAAAGAAAACAAAGTAAGGATCTTGCCTCCAAGATATATATTAAAGAACTGTCAATAATTTCCCTGCATTTGAAGGAATTTTGTTAATATGAAAACCTGATAGCATTCCTGCAAAGTAAGTGTCAATAAGGGTATTTCATTTATCCACTTACCTTCTGAAACGAATTGGCAATGACAATAAACAGGAACAGAAGCAGCTTTGCGGGTGGGGCATTTGTTTCTCGGGCTGCTCCCAAGGATGTGTCACTTTATACCACTTGCAAGTAAGTGCCAGTGCATGCAGAGCAGTCTGAGGGTCAATTACCTATTGACAGTAATGCTTAATGCAGCCCCCTTCACTCTTCTTAACCTGGTATGCTCTACTGATCCATTCTTCATGTGCTGAAGGAAAGGCATACATCCAGATGTAAATGTGCACGCCATTTGATGAGGTTTTACTATAGAGCTTTCTTTTCCCTGTCCACAGAAAACTAATGGAATGAGGGAGAAAAGGTCTGTTGAGTTCACTGAAGTACAGGAATGGCCCAAATTCAACAGCTTGGCACCTCAATGTCAAGTGGAATTCAGAGCCTGATTGCCCTTTAGTTCTAACTTCCTATCACAATGATCCTGCTGTCTGCTTTCTGTTACATCTCATTATCTGACACTGTATTGCAAATCTCACAGTAAACCATTAATAAACCCAGGCCATGTACTTACAGGAACATTTTACACCGGTCATCAAACATTTACCTTGCTTCTGGAAGGTCAGGCTGATTACTGTTTTTTCTCCTTCATTGTGTTTTTTCAATATGCAAGGCTGCATATAACACACTGGAAAATGCACCAAAAATGACAAGCAAAATCTATTTGTTTTACTTAAAGGGATCTACCTTAAAGTCTGTCCTGATCCACTTTCATCTACTGACATACAGAGCATGTATCACCCTCTATGGGTTGGAGAAATATTAAGGGCACATTACACACTCAGGTTTCAATCCTGTCACCACTGAAATTGCTTGATTTCAGTCTTAAAGCTGAAGTAAAAATTTACAAGGAAACACATCCCTGGTGCCTCAGTGCAACTTCTTTTTGAGTCTTCCAGTGAAGGAAAAAGTGGGAACACTGCCTGAATTATTGCAGGCCAATCCCCCTGTGCATTCAGTCCCTCCCTGTCAGTCAACCCAGATGGATGTGTTCCTGGCTGCTATCTTCTTTCACTACCCTTTTGTCTTACAAGGTGAAGCATGCCTCACTGCTGGCATTCAGACTGATGGGCCTGCCTGCTCCCTCCAGAGCAGAAACATTTACCCTTGATCTTTACCCCAGGGAAAAGTTCTTGCACTCTGCAGCTACCAGCATCTATCACTATTTGTACGCCTTTTTTTTCATATTCAGTAACTAGAGGAGTCATGAGATTTTGCTCAGGGGGATTTTAACATGAAAGGGATGCTATTGAATTTAACAGTCACCTTCTTTGCAACAAAACACCATGTTTGTACAATGACAAAGTAAAGCATTCCTTGCAATCACAGACAAGGAGTTTTCTAGACTATGGATGTCCCAAGAACTAGGCGTAAATGAACTAAACAAATTGAAAAACACATAAAGGTTCAGGCTCAGTTGAGCACCTATCTGTCTAAAAACACTGGGACTTAAGTACAGTGCATAGCCTTAAAAAAACCTCAACCAAATACACATTTTGAAAGGGTCAAAAGACAAATTTAAGGGCAATGTGATCAAACCTAGGGTTTAAGTGGGCAAGAAGAAGGATATATTAATCAATCTCTCAAAGGAAATACTGAATCAACATAGTGGAAGGAAGGTCTCATTTTATTCTGCGTAGTCAGTTTGGAATTTCCTAGCTTCTCTGAAAGTATTGCTGGAGGAACACATCATATATATTCCTTTTACCTGAAAGTGATACAGGATCATTTCCTGCTACATCTTGATATGAAAATGTTAACTGTTAGTGCTGCACCTCTCAGGGAAAGAAGCAGAAAAGAAAAAAAAAAGCTCTAGTAGCAGGTAAGCATCCCTGCTACTAAATCTTTCTCTGCATGTCCAGTCTTTCTATTTTGGTTCTTTGCTGAAAGGAAGTACAGGACTATACCTAAGAAACATGACTGTCAGCATTCATTAAGACCAATGCTTAATCTCAGTTGACAACATCAATGTCAGAATCGTAGCTGGGAGCTGGCAGCATTTCAATAGAGGATTCTTCTGAGCTCTTACACACTACTTCAATAAATAATCCTACCGGGAAATATGGAGAAGAGCATTTAAAATGATTTTAGCTGGCACGTCACTACAAGGTTGAACCATCGTGTAGTGATGTGCCCACTGCCTAATTCCACTGTGAAATGTTGAAATACAGCTTTTAGCTCCACAGAAGCATGTAGGCCTCTATTTACATGCAAATTAATGCTATTCATGTGTGAACTACAGCAGGTACTGACTCTGCCAGATGGAATAATTTGGGGATGGGCCCATTCTCTTTTGCTGAGGGCTGCATGTATTCACGCATGCTGTAGATAATTGTTGGGAGTTTCTATGTCACCAGAAGTCCCAATTAAATAACTATTTAAATAATTTACTTTTTTTCCAAGTGAAACATGGTCATGCATGCAGTTGCGAAGACTAAAAATGATGATGATGATGATAATCACACTTAAAATACCACTGTTAGTAATAACATCATTAGCAATAAAGGAGAAGCAGGTGGTTCAGGGCGGAGTATCAGGAAACCTGGACGTGTCACTGCCCAGTGATTTTGGACATGGCATTTCATTCTGTCTCTTTTTTGCCGTTGTTTTCATCCGTAAGCTATTCACGGAAGGCATAATACTTTATTCAGTTTCCTGTTCTGAAGTAGGCAAAAACCCCCACAAACATTACTGTAACAGACATTTACATGCATTTCATTGCATTAGCCCCCACTTGACCTTCACCAGCAGCGAGGGTCACTTGATTTTAATCAATGGCAGCCCCTTTCCACAGAATTAGGATGATATTGCAAAGCAGTAGGTGGCTAAACTGACTGATGAAAACAGGCCTGGTTTGGCTGATAGTGCTTTATTTGAAGCACTGATACGCTTAATATTTGTTCAATTATCATCAGCAGAGAAATCAAGATATCAGTGTGTGAACCTCCTCAACATGCAGTGCCCAACCTTATATAAGGCAGCAACAAACACAAGACCCGAGAGGAATCAAACAACAGAATCAGCTGATCTATTTACAATTGGAAGCTACAAAGGGTTTTTTAGCCAGTGATTTTGATTCTCTTGAAGCTGGAGATGCAGAGACAGATTTTTGACAGTTGCACAAAGAAAAGGATTTAATTAAACTGAAGAAAATGAGATAAACTTTGCATAACAAAAGAAAGGAGCAAAATACACCTATCTTGCAGAAATAGGCTGGGACAGGATATGAGGGGCTGTCCTCACCTCCCGCTCTCCTTGAAACCTGTTTCTATACTGTGTACTTCAAGTCATACAATCGGGGAACAGCCTTGCTGCTGCCAACCCACACTGTTTGCACTGAATCTGCACCCCGGGGTGTTATACGGGCAGTCCTCTGACAGGGCTAGTCCTCCACAGACTACAGGCAGCCTCTGCTGGTCCCAGCCTCGCTAACAGCCTCTGACTGCCCCTCCAGCAAACACCTGCCTGATTTCACCCAAAACAACCTGCTTCTTCAGTGAACATCCTACGTGTTACTACAGAAAGCAGTGAGAAAGGAGTACAGCAAGCAAAGAAAATTAGTTGCACATTCAAAAATCCATAAATGGAAATGACTGAAATGATCGTAACCAAACAAAACAACCAAAAAACCCACACCAGAAAATCTCTAAACTCAGGCTAAATATGCAGCCATTAGGAGGGTCAGCAGAGCCCTTTCCTCTTCCAGTTTCTCCTGTTCTAGAGCCATTTCACGAGCATTTGGCTTCACTGTTCCCACCCCCTGGAACACTCCCAAATGCCTTTACATTTCAAGGTCCCTAGGGCTAGCGGATGGGTTTGCTTCACCTGTAAATGTTGGCTAGCACTGCAGAACATAGACTTACTATGAAATCATTACAGAGGGAAATATAGCATCATCTTCCAACCATGGAAAAAATCCCTTTACTGTAATCCCTAATTCTCAGTCCAGGATACTTCTCCCTAAATGTAATTTCTAAAAAGCCATTTAAAAATAAGATCAGACAATCATATATTCCTTCAGAAGAGAAAAGAAAAACCCAAGGTGTGAGCATCATGGGTAAAATGGCACACATTCAGAAACTAATTCCTGGATCTTCTTTCTTTAACTGAGATGAAAAAACATCAGGAAATAGTCCATTCTGGACTTTTTACTTTCCCAATGGGCTTGATTCTAGGACACTAGCTTTGTTTTGTTTTTTAAAGTCAATCTTTCTTTGTCAATTCTATGGGATAATAGTAATTAGGTCAGAAAGAGGAATAAAGGTCACCACCATGAAATTGATATCCGTATCTGTGAATACTTGTCTCTTCAGCTGGTATGCACATGTTTGTGAATAGGAAGGTTTGATTTGCTTGCCCAGCTCACCAGGGGTTAATCAGCATACACTGACAGAACTGCCTGATATGTGATACATTGAAAAAAGCCTTAACAGAGGAAAAACAATGAAAAGTTACTCTGTGCTGCACACTTCCACAGGTACTAAAAACTGCTGCACTAAAGTAGATGAAAAGACCACCTAGTTTTGTACTCAGTCTCTGAGATTGACCAAGAAGGAGTACAGGAAATGGAAATGCACAGGGAAATGCTTTCCCTGCTGTGCTCAACAGTTCAGTCTCTGTGACAAAAGATTTGAACACAGCCTTGCTTTTACTAGCGACTAATAAGCTGGTCCTGAAAGAGTTTAATCACATGTTGAATCTATGTTTAATTTTATATTCTAAAAATCCTGTAGCAATGAGTTCCACAAACTAATTATACATTGTGAAAAAGAACTTCCTCTTCTTTCTGTTAAATGTACTCACCAGTAAGAACACTGGTTATGTTCTTGTGCACCCATCTTGAAAAGCAGTAAAGTAATAGTTTCTGATGCTTTTCCCTTATTTATTTTACCCATTCCATCACATGCATACCATTTCATTTATTTTCTAAACCAAAGACTTCTAATCTGTGTGATCTTTCCTCCTATTTTGAGCATTCTTGTTGCCTTTCTCCTGTTTGAATATTCTCCCCTGAGCATTACTTTGGACTTCTCAGTACTACATTTGATCTGTTATTTTATTAGTTCTGTAAGTTTAAGGTCTAAGCTTTTCAGTTTTCAGTTTGACTATCTTGATAATTTTCTTATTGCCACTACATGTGACCCTCCTCTCCAGGATCTCTGATAATACGTTGATTAGTACAAATCCTAGCTCAAAGCCTTGGAGTACCTCCCTTCAATGGAAAAGCTGTCCATGCATTCTTACCCTTTATTTCTTATCTTTTAACCAGTTTTTAATACATGAGAGGACTTTTCCTCTTATGCTTTGACAGCTTAGTTTCCATGAGAGTGTCTCATGAGAAACCCTGTCAGAAGTGTTGAATGGAAACCACTTGTATGAAATGTTTCCTATTAGGAATTAGAATATTTATTCAGGATCAACAATCTATGGAATGGACTATTTGATTTCTGGAGAAAGGGAAAAGGAATTGTGAATCATTTATAAGATGTTTTCTGACATTCTATGTCAAAGTAGATGCTGCAGATGACATTAAAATATTATAATTTCAGTAGCTTAGCTGATGTTTTAGTAAGATCTGGTGAATAATGAAACTGCTAATTTTCTCTAAATTCTATATAATCCCAATTTCACTTATTTTTTAACTGAAAACTAAAATGAAAACAGGAATGACCTGAAATTAAAAAGAACGAGCTGAATTTGCCTTCAAGGACATTTGGGTGAGGCTGAAGAAAAATGTCTGACCTCACAAAAGCCAATATTCAGCGCTGGAGCCCCTTGGCTGGTCCCATCAATCCTGGCTTAGAGTGCAAAGCCTGCTCAAGGTACAAGCAAGACAGACTAAAAGAAGTGGCAGACTCTCTCCTTTGCTGTTGTGTATTCCACTCTTTACCAGTGGATCAGCCTGAACTGCCTTGGCAGATGCCGCATTGCCATCAAGCATGTGTAGGACCTACAGTTTCGGGTACAGGCCACATTCCCTGCCAGCGCTGGCAGTCACCTCTTGCAGCTCCATCCTGGCAGCAACAGCCACAAAAAGTCCCACTCTAACAGTCTCCCCAGCTTGGCACCTTTCCTTTCCAAAATCCTAGGAAACACTTCAAATACAGTGTGCTCTGATGTAGGGCTGCTTACTTTAAAACACAGTAAGGAGAGAGTAGAGAAATGCAAGAACTTTAAAGTAGGTGGGAAGAGAGCACCCCTTTCAACTACTCTCCTCCAGCAAGACCCATGCTGAAGACCTGTCTACTCCAACCTTTCTCTGTCATAAACCCCCTAAGCCTCACTGCCAACATTCTCAGTTCTTTTCCTGCTTACCTGCCATAACCTTAGGGACTGCTGGCAGTCCTCCTCCCCCAGCAGAAGCCACTCTGCCATCCATCTGAAACTGAATTTTTCCCACTCTGCTGAGAAGCTGTAGAAAAGCAGAATAAATGGAAATTTATACTGCTGACACTGAGGAGGTCTCCGTCTGTTTGAAATGTAAGTTATCATAGTAATTTGGAGAGCTAAGCAAAGTGAGCAGAGAATCTGTGTGAGCAGAGAATCTGTATGAGCAGGCTTTCACATTCTGTTTCTGGTCATGGCATGGAGAAAAATAATTTACCAAGGAAATGATCTCACAAAGACATAATGTAAGAATTAGTAATGTCTAAAATAAACTCTTTGTATGTTATATTTTCTTATAATTTCAATAAAAGAAACATTTTTTATCTTGACAAATCCAAGTTAGGTTTTATTTTATTTTATAATCTTGTGTTACTTCCTGATGAATAATCACATGGAGATAAAATTCAGATTCATGTGTACGAGGCATTTAAGGATATAAAATATCAGCATACTGTCAATTCCCCTAGCCATACATTGCAAACCTAAGAATACCAGCTTTAAGATTGCACTTAGAAGACATCTGCAAATACTAAGGACAGTAAAGGTCATTAAATAAACTTAACACTTCCCTGTACTTCAAATAGAACAAAGAGTTTGAATTCCTGCTGTAGGTGCCAATCCCATTCTGTTTTAACTCTCCAGCTATGACCAATTTCATACAGGAAGTTATAATTTAAACAGAGAAGCTCCCTACAAGGTAAATATGGAGCTAGACAACAATTTTAGAATAAAAGCTAAAAAAAGGAAATTTTAAAAGGAAAAAAAAAAAAAATCTAGGAACAGTTAATGCAAGACAGCTACTGCTCCTTAACAAAATGGAGAAAGATAATCTTACAATAATGTATTAGAACATTGTCGAAATTTTTCTTTTCTTTGGTGTTTTGTGTTGGCTGGGAGCCATTTTACTCCTGCACTGCAATTGAAGAGAACATTTGCCTCCTTGGTTTTTAACTCTAATATCTCATAGCACAAGCAGAGCTTTTGTTATGCATCAGCAGCTGCCAATATTTTAATGAAAGGCTCCAACAGAAATGGTTGTCCTTTACTTTTGATTTATTTTAGCTGGCAGCTCTTCAGAGTTTCACTCCCCAGTTCAAAACCAGTCCGCTGTAGCTTCTATACACAGTGCTCCAGGATCTCCCAGTATTCTCCCATTACAAACTGATTGACTACACTGTCACAACCTCTTAACAAGCTTTCCAGTTTCATTTAATCTGCAAGAATTTTGTTTTCACTAAAGCACATTCCCAATTCTACCCTCATCTTCTATTAAACTGGAAGGAATATTTTACATCAGATATGTTCCTGCTGAATCTAGGCATTTAGCAAAGTCTGTAATTCTGTCTCTTCATCCTATAGTCTGCATTTTTTTCTCAGCAAGTAAGGCTTTCCTTTACCTATTAGTTTATTTAAGGTTTTAATTTTTGATTCTTCTTTTTTTTTTTTAATTCTTGTATGAGTGTGTCTTTCACTAACACTCCACCTTGGATGCTGTGATAGGCACAGGCAAAATGTCAGGCACCTAAGTAAACCTGTGCTTAAGACACATAAATCTGCAGAAGTTAAATACATGTCTAAATGCTCTCTTGAACTCTTACTGACAAAAACATTTGCGGGCTTTTTACACTGGACTCTGCTGATGTTTCTATTTTATATTATTGGTAACAACAGCACTTAACCAGCTTCCTTTCTGGTGCAATATCCCTAGGATCTTTCAGTAAATCAGTTGCAATCAGGGAAAAAAAAAACCTTTAAAGAGAATAAATGTCAATTCATTTGTATAACAAGAATAAAAACAGGCTGATTGCAAAACACAGTGTAGACAAAACAGTGGAAACACTATGAATTATTTTCTTATTCATGACAGAATTTAAAAGCACAGAATTTGCCCAGATTAAAAAAAGTCCTAGAGAGATCATATTATTT
The DNA here is from genome assembly GCF_047716275.1 of Strix uralensis. Classification (NCBI taxonomy): domain Eukaryota; kingdom Metazoa; phylum Chordata; class Aves; order Strigiformes; family Strigidae; genus Strix; species Strix uralensis. The sequence continues at coordinate 17,770,562 of NC_133983.1, read as the reverse complement.
TACCCATTTCTACTGGCTTTCACGATTTATCTTGCAGTGATGGTTCTGTAGAAATATAACACTGCTTGGCGTACTAAATAGTGTCACTTCTGTCGAGTTTTAATGTCGACTAGCACAAGGAAATGTTAACCTCTCCTGTTCTCACTCTTTCAGTGTGATTTCTAATACATCTGACACAATCCCTTGCAAGTCCTTATTTCTCTGTAATTACATTAACATGATGATGTGCCTTCATCTGGGACTTCATCAGGATTTCATCTTGTAAAGAAAAAAAAGTTCTAAATCATTGAAGTACCTTTTTCTTATGAAACCATCTTCAAAGCCTTAACCTCAATGTTTCTAGAGATCTGTCAGCTTAGAAGTAACACCTGACACCGTCAAATTATTGTCATTATCACATCCAGGGCAATCACTCCTTCCTCCCCTGCCATCCCAAGGTTTTCAGAAAACAAAAAGTAGGGTTTCTTTCAACTTTGAAAGTTGTTAGCCATGAGTGTGACTTAGATTTACTGAATTATTCTACTGTAGTGTCCCAGCAAGACTTGGCAGAGATTGATTCTAGCCACACCAAGGATGACACATATCAAACTCCTTCACAGATGCTTATTCACCCATCAGATTATATAACGTTGACCCTGGAATTGCTGAAAACTAAAAGGAGTAAAAAGAGAGTTGGATGTGTTTTATCTGGGATGCCAGGTCATTAAGACTATTCTGGTAAGATATAACAGAATGGTATGATGTAGACTTTCTACCTCAGGCTATGAACTTGTCATCTTACAAGTGAAGTGAAGCCAGTCTGCTTAACCGCCTGAGCAATAAATAGAACCTCTTTCCTAGCACATAATAAAACCAATGAACAACTTCTACTTAACTTTTTCTTCTTCATTCTCTCTTCTAAAAGTGCCCTGAGCTCTGCTGGAGTGTTTGTTTAAGAGTGTTCAGTGTTGATACTTGCAAGTAATTAGCCATGGTAATTGTGCTATTTTTTATGCCATGAATGTCATTGTGTGTTTACAAATACAATGTTATAATTTCATAAAATGGTGGAATGTGGCTTATTTTTTGCAGCCTGAAACAATGCTTGAGATGGGAAAGAATAAAAACTGTAGTTATTTCCTAAAAATTTCCCACAGTATGTCATTAAGTGGAATGTGAGCAACACAGAACCTAGGTCATTGCCATAGAGCTAAGACGTTTCTCTGATGACACAGTCTAATGTTAAATACGCATTCGATTAGATGTTCCATTTTAAGATGGTTTCTTCCCTATAGCAGAAACCTGTCTATTGGACAGGGGACAGAATAGATGAAATACAGCAAGCATCCACTTTTGACTCCATATTATAAAGGCTGGTTCAGACTGTACTACTGAAAAAGTGTTCTATAGTTAGGCAAAAATGTATTTAAGGTTTATTAAAAATCCTACACTGGTGAAGGACAAATACTAGACTGACTGACTTCTGTCCCTCTCTTCATATTCACAGGATTTAAGATAGCTGAGCCAATCTGATCTCCTATAATCTTGCAGGACATTAATTTCAGTTACCTACAGCTTCAGCCTAATATCCTGGTCTAGACTAAGACATTTTGATCATCAACAGACAAATGTGTGGCAACCACAGTCAGACAGTGGGAAAGCCTGATGGTATGCCACACCATGCAAGGCATGGTTTGCACAATAGTGCTGACTGCATATGATCTGGAAAAAGTTGTTTGCATTGACCCTTTTCCTATGGCAATATAATAAAGCCACATGTTAAGGCAACTGTATGTCATGACCCTTACCTCCTCTCTGACTGCTGCTTTTTAGTTGCCTCAACTTTGCAGTAATAACAAGTTGTTTTGCCAGATAGTTAAAACTTAATTCCTGGCCATTTTATCATACCAGTCATTAGATTTCTTTAGAGAAAACATACACTAAAGTCTAATATATGATCTTTGGTACTCCTGTCTTCTAAGAAATACATTTTCCTTCTTATGAATGGCTTCACATTGACCTAAATAAAAACATGGCTTGTCTTCAGTGTCCTGGTACAGTCCATACATCCAGCTCTAGCCTTCTTTTTCTTAGGTGTTTAGGCTTTGAGTTGGCAGAATTTGTATCTTCAGTTATTGCAACAAAATTATGTTTACAAACAAGGAAGATAATCAGGTCCCTTTAAAAATCAGGTTTATGGGAACTAATCTAAATGTGAAGTTAACTCATTTTTAAAGCTGCAGCTTAAACTGTCATTAAAGCAAAAAAATAAAGGCCTTTAGAGAGAAGGGAACATTAAAAGGAAGGAACTGAGACATCAGGTTACAGATAGAGCTGTTTCCTGCCCAGCAAACAAGTAGTAGAGCTAACCACTTCATCTTCCATCCCACATAAACAAGTAGATGATGATACAATAAAAACAGCAAAAGTGAATCTCAACACTGCAAATGGTTTTATGCCAAAGTGCAACAAAAATCAGGCTCTGAGGTTGTATAAGCTCTTTACAAACAGGCAAGTTAAGACTGCAATATTACACAAGATCATTTAAAGCCTCTAAAAACCTTTAAAATTTCTCTCCCCCTTTCACTGGCACTTTAATAAGGCAATTCCCAATATTTGACTTGTGAAATAGCCTGGAATATAACAGTTGTATCAGCAGCCTGTAGCTAGGCTGTTCCTTATTGGTCCTCTGTGAACATTTTAAACACCCTTTGTAACATGATGAAAGCCATACCTGTTTCAAGGCTTATTTGCTCAGAGGGAGTAGTTAAAAGTTTTGATTATTGGGACCGCAGATGGTGGGGCTGATTCTGGGAGTAGCAGTCTATTCTTTCAGTCTCCAGCATCTGGAGACCACTGGCTACACTGGCACCCATTTTTTTCTGAACTAAGTCCTTTTCATCTGATAACAAATCTGTGACTTGCATTGTTCATTTCAGTAATCCAGCTCAGTGTCACATCATCTTTGTCCCAGTCTTTAAATATATTCATGCCATCTGTCTCATGGTCTCAACTGGTAAAACAATTGCATCGTAGGTTACGTACAATCAATTCCCAGTTGTTCTGAACAGCTTGAGATGTCTCAGTGGCTTGTGGAAGAGACTGATAAATGATTTTTTATAGAAAGATGATCAGTTTAGGATTCCCTTTACTGACATTTCAGATGCCAAGAAGTTCAGATTTTAGCTTGATATCTTTGCACTTTTTCCCCATATGGTTTTGGTTCCTCTTTCAAAGAAATGTTTCTCTCCATATGTCTCTTATCTTGAGTTTTCAGTGTCATCTTTAATTAGAAATTGAAAATCAGTTGGTTTGATTTATATCAGTATTTGTTACTGCTGCTATTGTCTTTCAGACAATCATATTCAGATGTTAATGTCAAATTAAAATTATTCTTTATGGGGTCATAAATATGAAATATGCAATTAAAACGTTGCCATTAAGAAATAACAGAGTGTATGACAGACTCTTGTTCATGATGCTTCAGCAGCACACCCAGTCAGCACCGTCCTTGTGAGACAGTGTTGTGAATCTCTGTCACTCAGACCTACCACAGCAAAAACCTAGATTAAATCTGTGGCTGCAGGTGTGACACAGTTCAAATTCAGACACCAGGGGAGTTAAATTTGCTTTCAGCTCTTGTGATCATGATGAAATTGTCAAAGTGAATGATGACGCATCATCCAAATGGAGAATGTAGGTGGTCCTCACTGAAAGCTGTATATCAGGAGCAATCGGGTCCCCTTACATCTGTGGGAACAAAACCCAGGGGGAGCAAAGCTGTGGTCCCTGGCAGGATACAGCTGCTCTCTTCTGGATATGAAAGGCTAACCATATGCAGAGAGAAAAATGAAGAACGTGGAAAAGCACAGGCCTGAATAGGCAGGCCAGCACTTGCCACACAGATTTGTAAGCAAAATCACTCTCACCCCAATTCTATTTCTGAAAGTACATCACATTCCTAATTATTTTTTTGGACTTGAAAAACATCCAGCTTCCTTATGAGGTAACTCCATGCTAACCTGTGGGTTCTAGTGACAATAGGTAGGTCCTTGCCTTGAAGCCTCTAGAAAGAGCTGGGTTTTGTCTTTTTCTTTAAATGAAAGGAGCCTGAACAAATGTATAACTTCATTTTGGTAGGTCCTTTTTCATCCTGAGTCTATAACCAGCATTTCTCTTTCATAAGGAACCCTCTACAGTAACTTAGTTGACCCTTTTGTTCTGTTACAGGAGCACAGTAGTGTGAGAATTTCCAGCATTCACTCATTACCTTACCCAGAGGTGGTAATAGGGCCTCAGATAATCCATAAATAGTGCTAAGAGCTATGAGTGAAGAGCTGTACACAAAAGAAGCCTTTCACAATGAAGCATAAAACAAGGTATTTGATTTATCCTGCAAATCACAGGAACAAATGCTGCATACTCCTGCATGCTAGCTACTGACATGCTGTCTTCAAACTAGTTATTCAAGCTAGTTATTTTCACATTCTCAGAGATCAGTTTTGTCATTATGAATGACTGCAGCTGTCTGTATGTTTAGAGCTGTCCCGAAGCAGAGCGTATATCCCTCTTCCCCGCAGCCCCTCACACAGGGTGGTGGCAGGGAAAAGGGAACCTCAAAGTTCCTGGAGGAACATGGGAAAGAAAGAATTTGATTGGACTGATGGCATGGAGGACAGACTAGTCCTTATAAATAAGGGAGCAGGTAAAATACTCATTTTAGCAAACTTCTAGAATTTTCTTGAATACAGAGAGAAGGACACAAACTTAAGCACAAACAGCCCTACTGGCTCCTTCATCTGTGATCAACAGTGTCTGGAAATATGATAAATACCTTCCAGAAATGGCCAGGCTTCTATGGGAATCTTATTTCTGTGTAACATTTTTCATCATTCAAACCAGTTTTAAAGTGGATTTTCTTCTGCTCTCAGCCATTCTGTGAAGCCCTGGTTTTGTGACAAGGCGCTAGTTATCTTGAAAATTGTTTTACCACCTGAGATGCTTCAGCTCTGTGCAGGGTTATGGGGACATTGACCATAAAATAATAATATCTGAAGCACTGCTCTGGATACTGACCTGAGTAAAATCAGTCACATTTTTGGAAGTCACCCAAGTAGTTCTAGCCTCCATATTTTCTCCTCTCCTACTAGGTAAACTGAGAATAAATCAGGGTCTTCTATTGCGATACAAAAGAAACAACCTGTTACATTGGGTTTCATGGGTCAGTGATTTGATGTCTGTGCCAGTATAAATCTGAGCTAAAATGTATTTCCTAACTACACAGGGAGAACAGTAAAGAATGTGAAAGGAGCTCAGAGGATAAGTAGACTCAAACATGAATAATTGAGATTGGTTTGCAGTAGACATTGCATTCATCTGCATGAATAAAATGGGTATGATCTTGATTTTGCTTCCACCACAGTCAATGGCAACACAGCCTTGTCTGTACAGGGGAGAATGGGATTGCACAGATTATCATCTACTGTGCACTTGCAAATTTCTGCTTGAACAGACTGGTGCAAATACAGCATCTTATATATTTTCTGGAGCTCTATTTTGCCTGTAACATACCGACTGAGTAAGAGGGAGAGATGGTAAGAAGATTGAAGGACTATATGCAGGAATTTGTCTAGCAAGCCTTAAGAGGGGTCAGTGAGACTGCGGAATCATAAAGTTTATCGAGAAGTAAATTAAAATGCAAAATATGGGGGAGTCATACTTCAATGTCACTGCAAGAAGTCCAGTGAATATCAATCTAAATTAATTTTGGCCTCTCTAATCAATCATCTCTTTATGAAATACAAATAAAGCCACATCAGTATGACATGTTATTAAGGAAGAAAAGAGATGTGCCCTAAAATTCTGGTGACAATTTACATAAATGTCATTTGAGGCAGCAAAGTTAGACCACAGGGAGAGAATTATAATATTCTAAAGATCAACAGCAACTTCACTGTATACAAGCCATGAAACAAAGAGGATTTGGTGCCCAGGAACTGGAGAGTGCTGGAAGAGTGAGAGATAAGGAAGTTAATTTGGCATCTCTGCAAATCTTAGAGTTTTCATAGCATAAAAGGGGAATGTAAACAAGTCATCAAAAGAAAATGGCCTGAAAGAAGAACATTCAGTGCCATTTTTTTAAAAGAAGAACTGTGATCCTTAACTCACCCCAAAAAATTCTATTTTAGTAAAAGATCTGTGTAACTAAGGTACATGGTTATTGTATTTATTATATTATACTATTACTGTTACAGTATTTGTGTTATCGTAAATAGCAAGTCACCAGATGAAAATGGGACCCTGTTATACCACATGTTTGCTATAGAGGGAAGTCACACTGGGAATTTTATATTCTAAAGCGTGGAGAAATGGAAGGAGACTGATTTCCCAGGGATATATTGAACATGGCTGGTTAAAACACGATTAAAGCTCATGAAATGCCATTCACAGCCAGTGCTCTAGTCAGTACACAACCCAGCTCTTGCACCCTATATGCCTCTGATATACACCATGGGTATTCTTCACAAAAAGGTCATCGGATCACACTGAAATCTCAGTCATAGCTGATTTCTCTCATCAGGTCTCTAATGTGTGTTTTGCTTTCCTTCCCTCCAGCCTGTTTATCATTTATTCCCATTCTCCTATATCAAAAATGAACAAAGACACTTTCTAAAGGCCATTTCACAGCTTTAGGGAGCTGTATTCAGGAGAGTAATGTGTGATCTAAGGCAAGCTGAGGAGCATTATTTTCCTATCACCACCCCACAGATGATGGGGAGTGACAGATTACATGTCAGTCACAGCACACTAGGCAAGGGGCCAGTCTGCCAGTAGTTCTGTCCTTTCTGGCTCCAGCCAAAGCATTGTTGAGAATGAAAGAATGGTTTATAAATAGCTCACACTGAAGTCAGTCTATCATAGGGGCTGCAGATCAGCCCGGTCTTTATTCAGCCTGTTCAAGATGATGTCTGTATGCTCATGTACATGCAGGTGTTGCATACACAGTCTGTAAGGATCATGTCCCTGAGCTATTCCCTTCCTAGCTGTCACCTTTCTTTGCAAGAAAAATAAAACCTACTGTGAGCACATTTAACTTCACTCTTTTCACTCCTTTTTAACTTCCCTCTCATTTGATAGATTCCACATTAATTTGTACTTTCTTAGAAAGACTGCTTTAAAAAAAATAATTTTAAAGTATCCATCCTTTCCCTGAAAAACTGACAATGAAAAAAGAACAATATCTTATTAGCAATCATGTTAACAGATCTCCCACAGAAAATGTAATATGGAGAGTAGGTATTCAGTAAAAGAAGTGAGCAAAACCTTCTGCCAAAACTGTAATGAATCAGTCTGGAGGCATCACAAATGAGTCATTATTCTCTAACCCTTCCCTGGATGTTCACACACAAAAACTATATGGATTTTCAAGATTTTTGGTTTATACTATGAAATTTAATCCATCTGAATCAAAATATGAGTGTCCTCAGTCTGTTGGGAAAATTTCTTAGCAGTCCTAGAGGCAGAGTGGACACATGACATTTTTATGCAGTCTTCCTACTACTTAACCTATGGGAGGACACCAGAAGACCCCCACCTGGCCAGGATTTTGTGATGCCCCAGCCTCTCTGTCCTGTAATTGAACACAGCTACCAAAAAGTGTCTCCTTTGCCAAGTAAGTTAGCAGAAAGACTGGTACGGAGCCAGCTACGACAGACCTGCAGCAGCATTCCCTGTTCTAGATGATCCCTGAATTGCTGTGGTGTGGTGGCTTTACACAAGGGACAAGAGGGACTGACTTTCTAATGTATACCTCCAACTGGTTTATTTTTAAATAACCTCTCTGAAATTAACTTTCTGCATTATCCATTAAACTTGTTCTTGGTGCTGCCAATAGGAGGGAAGATGAATATGGCTATTTGTTTCAGAAGAGGAGTCTTAAGCTACAGTAAAATTTTATTGCCAAAAGCAAAAACAGAACAGATTGGTACAGAAACTGTGTCCACATAATTTTTTTTTTAAATTATAATTAAATATCATTTATTCTGTTTTAATCTTATGTGCAGAATATCATTACTCCTGAGATATTGACCGAGAATAAAAACCGACAAGTTACTCAGTAGCTGAATGTGTAAGATGAAGACTAATGAATTATACATGTGTTTTGGACATACCTTAAATCAAGACAGTATGGGTCTAAATAGGGACTCACACCTACCAAAATCACACCATCTGAAATTTTCAGCCATGTACCTTCTGTCTGTTCTGCATCGTCCTCACATGTAAGAGTAATGACTGCCTAGTACATCAATGATTGTAAAAAAAAAAGAGAATTACACTACAGCTCATCTACAGTACTGCATACATTATTTGTGGACTTAATCCTTTGGGGGGGGGGGAAGAGGAAGATAGATGACAGATAGATAGATAGATAGACAGACAGATAGATAGATAGATAAAAAGGCAAAAGGACAGATACACAGATAAATAAGATACAGCATGCTTGTTCTATCATCTACACTCATATAAATCACTGAAACAGACACCACTTTTTGCCAGCTTAAGGGTATGAATTCAAACCATGGCTGCTATGTAATGGAGAGGTATACAAGTTAGCTTCCTTACAGGATTAATTACCCTTTAGAAAAACTCTGCACTACAATCAAAGGCTGCTTCTAATATCTGGCACGTAGGCTTTTATGGTTATCTGGGCATCCTAATACTGCAGTACTACCTGCATATTAAATATATCTTGAGTGGAAAATGCATCAGGCTCTCCTTCAGTATGGCAGAATTCATGTTTCTCTGTTTGTGGTGTTCTTCCATTGAATGTGGGCCTGGCTCTGAAAATACTTCCTCCCAAAAGTACTGCAGACACAAACTGGACAACTCTCCTGAGTTCACATTGCCTCTACCGTTTCCTGTTTTCTGACTGTGGAAGGTAATGCTGAACTGGCAAGAACCAGAAAGATGGTGACAAGCAGTTCTTTGTGCAACAGCTGAAAATAGATCTGTCTTAAAAGAGAGCCTAAGTGTTATTCATTGATCATTTCTAGTATTGTCTACACAAATAGAAGCAGCTGATTGCAAAAGTCCTCCACTTTGGGAAAATGAGGATCACGTTGCCAATTTAAGGCCAGATTGCACATGGCTGAACAGCAAACTAAAGACAGAGGAATGGGAAGTGCTATGCTCAAAGGTAGCAGGGTATTGCATGAGTTTTGTGGTTGGTCTCTCCTAGCAGATCTTCAAAGCAATTAAAAGTCTAGGTAAGCTTTTACTTATGAAGAATCATCCTCAGATAATGAAAACTGGCATAGTCCATTAACTTGAACAGTGAGATACTGATTTACATGGATGACTATATGGCCTGACAGTTTCATTGAAGTCATTGACAAGAAAACCAGAAACCATGTTAACAAAGATAACTAAGTCTCAGAAATCTCTGAATTTAATCAGCAGCAGAATTTTAAAGCTGTGCTCTGAGGTGTTTATATCATGTGCAATACTATTACAATAACCAGTTACAAATAAAATTATTTGATCAGGTTATTTACTGTTCTTGTGGTCATTTTTTTACCACTGTTACCCTCACCAGAGGACGCACTTGCAAAGCTTGGCCAAGATCCTTCATTGTGAAGACTGAAAATTTAATGAAAATTCTACTCTGTTTTTTTTTACCAATAACTCTATTATTAGTCCATCTCAGACAATAAGCCTGCTATTTTCCCTGAACCCTACACAAGATGAATCCTGCAGATTGTTAAGTGCAACTAAAATCACAGCAGGTATTTCTTGCAATGAATCCAAAATAATTCTATTTCACTGTCCTCCTCCATCCCTTTCAGTGGTGGGAGGTCAGGACCTGCCCTACCATCAACCGGATGTTGCAGAGGATGAACTTGGCATCCAGAAGGAGAGTAAGAAATCAGTGAAGATAGGCCTTCTGTAGAAATCATTGAGAGTCAGGCATCTCAGCACTTTTGAAAAACCCACCAGGGGCCCAGCAACATCATTTGGAGGCTAAATACTTCTCAAAATCTTTTAATGTTTCAGACTCCCTTAAGCCTACAACATAAAGGACCATATTATCAAAGATTAAAACAAATATCTTTTGTCTTAGTGCCCTGTGAGTGAAGCTATTCTTCAAGGAATCAGAAAGAATGAAAAAGAAAATAAATAAAAGCTGTACCACTTACCTCTTTAGGGTATAGCAATAGCAATGCTAATACAAATATTGCTTAGCCAGATCCTGTTTTGGTATTCCAGTGGTGCATATAGTTCTAAAACAATATCTTTGATACTGAATTCCCTAAATAATTATTCACTGTAAAAAATATTCAGTCCATAGAATTTTTCCTTTTATTTTCAGGGATTGAATCTGGAAGTCCTTATTTAGGTAAGATGCTGCAGAAATCCACAGGGCTTACCTGAGTTAAGTGCTCAGGAACTCGTCCTGCATATGCACATAAATTGCTTTGGGAACTGAAAGATTGCAATGTAACAAAAAAAGAGTCCATAATGCATGCAGGCTTCTGACAGTTTTTGCAAACATCAAGGAATATGACACCTACCCTTAATATGTTCCTGCTCTGATTATGAATCCCCAACTGCACTGACTCCATCTTTGCATATGCCAGATGAATAATTTTTCCAACCTGAGCTGTCTGGTATTTCTTTGAGTGGATGAAGAACTTGTTAAAAATGAAATACGGAGTAATGGGTACTTATAATTTAAATGAATCACTGCATGCAAAGTAATTTCTTTAAACTATCTGCCAGGTAAATCCTGAATCACCAGTATGACACATTTGAAATTTTAAAAATTTGAACATACATTATTTAAATACTAGTACCATTAATTGACACTTAACAGAGCACAATTCTCTGTTTAAGGGAAAAATCCCAAGATGCCTGTGCAAGAAAAACTTCCAAAGTCAAGAGAAGTTAATCCTGCAGACAGAGAACAGGTTACAAAGTGGGGCATATTGAGGCATGGACTCTCTCCCACAACAAAGGTCCCACTCTTCTCTGTTAGACAGGCTAACCTAATGTTTACCTTTATCAAGTTGCAAGGAAGAATATTCACACTTCATATGATGGAGGAAAACATTATCTACCTCATTATGTAGAGACCTCTACTAGGCAAGCTACAAAAGGCTTAGGAAGGTAAGTTATGCAGTTGCCCAGTGAATCAAGATTTTATGTATGTGTTTGCAGAAGCTGTAAAAATGCACACCATTTGCCTTACTTGGCTTCTTCTGAAGCTGGGTCGATGCTATGTGAATCTGAAAACACCTCACTCTAAATGTAGCCTGACACACTTGGAATTGGTCAAAATCTTTAACTTTCACGATATACAGTTAAGATTCTGATGTAAAAGTTTTCCCTGTAAGAACACTACACACTTTTAGGAACAGGCATATCTGGGTAAGAACATAGGAGGATGAGGCAGGAAGTTGGTAGGAAAGGATTTGAGGTAGGGAGATTGTGTCCCACTGTTCTGGGAGATTTTCTGCAGCGTTATTTTTCTATCAAATTTTCATCAACCCTAGTAGTAAAACTCAGGCATATTTTCTACATAACTGTCTGAAACAGCTAAAGCATTATGATAAGCAGCTGTGCAGATGCATCAATCTATGCAAGTTTTACACAGGTCTAAAGTGAGAATGGGTGATGTAGATGAGTAGATTTTGCCTTGCAGGTATATTATCTTTGCCTTTGAAAATGTTGATCAGTGTTTTGCAATACCTTAGGTACATCCTTAGCTCCTACGACATGAACTAAGGATGTACTTCCAGTGTAACAGTAGGATCAGGCTCTATATGGCTGTCATTGTGCAGATCACAAATTTGTCCTGGTGTGATTGTTAATTACATTTCATATTTGGGACATCTTTCCACTATTATAAAATGGTAAAAAATAAGATTGCTGATATCTGGCCTAAGATAAACATCCTTGTTCTAAGAAGCAGTGCTTTTCATATAGACATTGCTTCTTTTAAAAGGGTAAGAGGTTAAGAGCTATCATTGGTTTAGCTCATAAGCATCACTAAGATTGAAAACAGTAATAAGGAAAAAAGAAAATGCAATGTGTTCAACACAACACTTTTAGAGTTTTTAAAACTCCGTATTTCCCTTTACCAGACCTAAAGCAAAGCTATGCTATGCTATTCTATTTTGCCTTCATCACTGGGAAACCAGAGTGGATATTTAAAGTGCATTAAGTGATAGGACTAGGTCACATGAGGACTGATGCTAAATTGAAGAAAATTGAGAAATCTCTTCCTTAACTACAGTTTTCTGTTACATTTGAACTTATTTCCCCATGGTGATTTTGAAAGCTTTGCCTCACACTAAAAATAATTAGCTAATACTCAGTAATGCATTTGAAATCAATGAAGTTAAACAGGTATATCACTGGTGTAACTGGTATCACCTATTAGAACAAACTCTGGAATTATTTTGGTTGCTTTATGTCAAGGGGTAGTAGCTCATTGACTTCAATGAGCTTTGAATAAAGCTCTAAAATTCTCTGCCTCACTTGATTTTGGATTTGTATAATGAGGACAAAACAAGATGGTTCCACTGAAATAAATGGAGCTACAATTATAGAAAATCAAGGCAGAATCAGAACTGGGATTACTGAAATTACATTTTTGGCAATGCTAATGTAAGACAGTTGAAAATCAGATTCCTATTATGGTCATTCTGGAAAAGTGTTTTCCTTTTGTTTGTTTTAGTAAATGTTTTTAATAGAACAAAAGTGCTTCACAGGCAACATTCATATTACCAAAACCAATTGGATTTACAATCTCTTTTTATGACCACTAAAGGAACACTAATTCAAATTTCGGGTGCAATGTAATGCCATGAAACAACAATAATCTTATTTTTATAGCCCTACACATGTAGAACAGCTTAAGCTTTCTTCTATTACATAGTGCTTAAATGGCATTATACTTGGTAAATGTAGCTGACAGCCATGATTTGTCTTTCTGTTGTCTTCATGTTTCTAAACACAAGTATTTTTGTTCAATATTAGGCCAATTCTTCAGGTTAAGCAAAACCCCTACATTTTCAATGTATTCCAGCCAAAAAGCTGTTTTATCCAGCTTTCTCAGGTCTAATTACAATTCTCAGAAATGTTGTAAATATAATGGATGGAGTCACCCCAACATAGAACACTTCAATAATATTTAGATGTTTGCACAGTTCACTGCTTGGCTTTGTTTACTCTCAATGCCCATCTTTCTGTCGACTTCAGTAGCCTTTAAACCAGCCTTTTAAAGATTACGCTAATTCAATCATTGTGTAAAAAGCCAGCTAAGGCAGTTCAGCTATGACCCTTTGCTGGAATAAGCTATTAATTTAAGTTTTATGGGGAAATAATATTCTCATTATAAATAACCTGCTGCAAAACCAACGTTATTAGAACAAAAGAAGACATACTAACAAATCAGTAAACCTCAAGTTGGAGGCTGGATTGCACACTGTAAGGTAGAGCCTTCCATCTTGTCCCAGAATATAGGAAATGTGTTTAGAATTGGAAGTCGTTGAAGTAGATTGCACCCTGCAAGACAGTGGATTGCAGGGCTTGTGAAAGCCTGACCAGGAAATCAACTTATACACGTGCACAGCTTCTGAACAGCCTTGACTCCCAGAATCTCCTCTGCCAGACTAATACAAGTGTCACCTTAGTAGGAAGGTTTTGGGATCCATCTGGAGTATGTCCACTCTCTCTAATATTTTCATCTATAAAGCACAGAATATTTTGCAGTTTTGACTGGATGATTAGAGTGGCATGAGGAAGAGGACATAAGCAAATCAGAATTGTGCTACTAAGGTCATCTGTCAGGAAGGTGTCATCAGGGAAATTGCCATACTGAAACTGTTGGTGGGCAGTTCAGAGCTTGCTGTCCCTTTGCAAAGGATCGTTAAACTTGATTGGGTCTTTAGAGGTGATTTTGCAATGGAGGAATACCACTGATGAGCAGGGAAAGGATTAAATGCACGGCAGCTGACGAGAGTGGGACCTGATGAAGATGGTATTTCTACCAGTTCCTGTATTTGACATGTTCAAATAGTATTACAGGAGTGAATTCTACCCTTTTGTAAGCTCTGTTTGATTGGTACAATTTGTATTTAACATCTGCCTTTGATTTCCTGGCTTTATAAAATTACTCCCATGGCTCCTATTATCTAGCCCAGGCATACCACTAAGTTAAAACTGGCAAGGTGGGAAGGGCATGATTGAGGCTAACAGCGGAAAGCCCTGACAAGTACAAACTGCCTAATCTTTAAACAAAGAAAGCAAAGGAAAATCTTTTATACACGTTTACATGTATATTTTGCCATTAAACATGATACAAAGTTTGTCACGAAAGCAAAAAGTGTATGAGCAATGTGCCATTGCTTTATTTTGAAGTGTGTGCTTGGGGGAAGTTGCTGGGAGACAATAGGAGAATGTCACTGTTGAGAAATGGTTGGCTTTGTTCACAGCTGTGTAATTTCCAAGCTGATAGATTGTCTACACACAGACAGAACAAATATATGTTGTCCTGAAAGCCTGAACTTTTTTTTTGTTTCCCTTCAGAATTATTTTTTTTCCAGTTGGAAATGAACATATTCCATCAGTGTAGAAACCCCAGAGTGTAAATGTAATTTCCCATAGCTAAAGCAGAGCCCCCATAAAGTCACTTATGTCTATCATTCTTATTCAGGAAATAGTTTCTTCAATGGTATTAATAAAATTGACAACTTGAACATTTTCTCAAGTGGCAAAGGGGGATATTTTTGAATATAACTTTTACTTAATATATTCTTCTGTTACAGTTTATCCTTAAAAATCAAAATGAAATTAACGTACCTATTTGCTACACTGAAGAAGTTATACAAACAGGCCACGGACTCAAATAGGTTCTTGAGCATTAGTAAGCTACACATAAATGAGAAAGCATTGCTCTTTTTAAGGTGAGCACCATTATTCTTAGGGACCCACTGTAATACTCTGAATACTTCAGCTTGTACTAGTTATAGGTATGAGATGGTGACTGAAACAGTGTCTGAAGGGAAGAATGTGGAAATGTTTTAAAATTTAGAAAAAGACACAATAGCAAATTACAACAGAAAGAGCAGTGAAGGCCTGGAGACAATTTTAAAGTGTTCCCCCTCCCCAACATATTTATGTATATAACAGCAATTCCTGATATCAGTAAAAATACAAACATAGCCTCAGAGGTTAAACTTGTGAGAGAGTGACTGAAGTGATATATTGGCCAGATGCCACTCCCTGCTACTGCACATCTGTGTCCATCAGTGTTTTCCACTAGAGTGACTAAATCTACACCACCACCACTGGCACTATTTCTAATTTAACTTTTATTAGGATAATGTTATGGATGTTATGGATATACAATGAGAGCAGGAGGTGGTCCACTGTACATCATTTTCCACACAACTTGTTCAGACATTCTATATCATTTTGATACTCTATAAAATGTTCTTTGTAGTTTTTGTTCTGAGCTCATTTATAATACATAATAAGTTATGCAATCTGAAAAGTTTATGTATTGCTATACCATAATTTTATATGTCCACTAGGTTGGTGATCTAATCTTCCAGAACCCTTTAAGCAGGCACAAAACCCATAGTTAACAAAGTTTTAAACCTTGTTAGTTTAAAAGCACGTTGCGTATATTTAGTGCTAATTTACATGTGAATTTATGCCAGTCAGTCCAGGATTTTCTAATTAATAGTAAAATAAATATACCAAAAGATAAAGAAGATTCTAAAGATGTTATATTGTCTACTTCCCATCTCCCGTCACTGATCAGAATACTGGTGTTGAGAGAAAAAATTAATTCTAAGAAATTCTGTTTCTTGGTGCTTAATAACATTCTTTCTTTTTAGAAACATGCTTTTGTGAAAAAATAATTGATGTATCAGCCAATATACTTTGTTATTCCAGAGGGATTTCCAGTTAGAATTTATGCTTTGTGTTTCCTTATACAGATTTTTTTTTTCTCTAAGAAGGGCAGAGTTACTGACGCTGTACTAATAAAGTCCATTGTTTAAATACTCTGCTAAGTGTTTCAGTGTGCCTTTTGACCAAGGAAAGAATTTGGCCAGCCATCAGTAGGTTAACCAATTAATATGCACAAAGCAACAAATGTGACAGCAGGTACTTACACTCAGCTGTAATTATACCTATTGTGATATAATATTGTTGGAATTCTGTGCTCTAATTGAAAACACTGGGGATATGGCAGGTCAGATTCTCAGTGGAGGAAAAATTAGTGTCATGGAATATGGGGAATACTCTTAAAGCAGCTTGTTATTTTAGTCCTGTATGCAGTAATCTGGAAAACAGTGTTGTTCCAAATGACAATGGTTGCTCACATCATTCAGCAACCTTGCCCTATATGCCTATGACTGTAACTAGGGCTTGGTTTTGTCTCAAGCGCTGGTTCTACTTTGAGAGATGAAGACAACAAATTCCTAGGCTGTTGACTAGTACTTCTGCCATAAAAACCCTTCAAGCAAAAGCCATGACATGTTTCTTCACAAACTACACATCATTTTTATGCTATCAAAGCAAGCTGTAGAGACCTGCCTCTCTTTCCTGCCTTGTGTGACTTCTGCTAAAAATAATGTAAATTTCCTTTCTTAGTACAAAAAGGATGGCCAGGTCAAAGGACTGAATAATCCTTACTCAGACAGAACCACCACCTTTCTTAGAATAAACTCTAGGATAAATTCTCTCTGTGAAGCCATATATTTCCATCTTGTCTTTATTATGTAAAGGATAAAGATGTACAACCTGTTCCTCACTACTACTCCCTTAGGCTAATTCAGGTGAAGGCAGAGCTTTGAGGGGTTTGTGAAAATGGAGGATGATGTAAGATTGAAAGAGGCAGGTCAGATGGGACAAAAAGAATGAATAAAAGAGACAAAGGATGACAGGTGATGTACATGAGGGTAATGTTTATACTATATTCCTCTTAGAAGGACTTCATAATGCTCTGTGCCTCCTAAAAAAATCTCAACACGATTTTGGTATCAGCCAATTGTGCCATAGTTTGGGAACTAACTTGAGAAAAAATGCCACTTTGCAGTCTTTCAAAGAGAGTTAACACTCATATTGGCAATGTAAGTAATGAAATAAGAAATGAGAGACAGCATTGGCACTTGCACAATTCTAATTCTGATTGATTGTTCGTTCTTCAGAAGGGATTCATTCATTTTATCCCACCATGATGCTCACCACTATTTTACTTCTCTGAAAATGGAGGTGTGAAGTTCTAAATATCACCTATCAGAAATAAAGCAATTAGCATCTCCTACACAGAACTCTATTAATCTCATGGCTACAATATTCAAGCCCAAAGCAATTTACTAAGATGATGTATCTCTATTTAAATCTAAAAAAAGAAATCATAATTCTATATCAATCAGGCGACTTGTAGGGGTGTGGTTATTATGAAATACACATCTTTATGGGGAGTACTCAGCTTTTACATAGCAAAATGCTGGAGGTTATTATTGTCTCATGATAATCACATCCCATGCTGGGTTTTATTGCTTATAATTCTCACTTTCTTATTAGAAAGACTATCTTCCATTAAGGTTTTTATATTATCAACTAGCATAGACAGTAACTGAACCTTATCCTTGTATTCAAAGTAATTATTAGGAGAGTTCAACTGTTGGTTTAGAAATCAATTATTTAGAAAAATATCTCATTTTAGCGCTTCTCTAAAAGGTCTGTTTTTTATGATTTGAATGCTTTTTGTTTGCACAGCAAAGTGAACTCCCCAAATCCATCTGTCAAATTTGTTTGCTATGCAAATACATTTACAGAAGTAAATAGGAATGTATCTGAAAATTATTATTATAACTAAAACCTAACAGTTAAAAATATTCTAAAAGTTTAAAAAAAAATGTTTTCTTGCTGTGGCATGTGTTGGGTTTTGTTAGGTACTTGTCCAATTTTAAGTTTATGTAGTATGATCAAGTCATGAGGGAAAAGAATCACCACCTTTAACATCATTCACGCTGAAGAAATGCAGATGGGACAGAAGTGTGACTGGGACATTCTGGGATCTGAAAATGACAGGCTAGATCCTGAACTTGGATTTGGTTATGTGACGCAATGGTACTATTTTCCAGGCAAGTAGTATTACAATTCAGAATCCTATAGGTGGTAGCAGGGAAGACTGTTTAATCTTTTGTTACTCTCTTGTATTTTAGAGCATTCATTGCTTATTAATATTGATCTGGAAATACTTTTCCTGAACATGACATAGCTGACATGTTCATAAATAGTTCTGACCTGATATAAGAAAGAAGAAATCATAACAGGGGTAATTAAGCACTGCAACAGGAGTCAAATAAAGCTGTGGGAGTCTCCAAATGTGGAAGTTCTCAAGACAGCCCTGGTCTGAATTCAGAGGTTGGAGCAGGAGCCCTCCCGTGACCCCTTCCAACCAGACTCTTTCTGTGATTCTGTGAAAGGTTGATTAGGCACCACAAAGACTCACTCTATCGACCACATGACTTTGGTTGTTAAATCTGTCTTAAGTGTTTTTCAGAAAGAGAGGATACAAACCAAATACGTAATAACTTATCCACCCCTAAAGCCGAAAAAGCTGACAAAGAATAAATAAATTAATAGTAAAAGCTCTAGGGTTACAATCCTGAGAGATGTACTGTTTGAACTACACTCAGTTATCTGTGAGCTGAAAGAATAAGAGAGTGCGATAGAACTGTAGGTTTTTAGTATGTTTATAGTTCTTTTGTATGTAAAAGAACCCGCTCAATGCCTTGGGCAAATTCCAACTGGTATTTTGCACAACCCCTCCAGAAAATAGGTTTCATTGCATAGGCTTGCTGGTACAATCTGTCCTTGAGAAGTAATTTTTGAGGCATACGAGTGAACAGTGCAGTTCAAATACTATATTCTAGTTGCAGTAATACCATCCTGTATTAGACAGATAGAGTTACACACAGATCTGGTATTTGTTTTGGGAACTTGCTGTGAGAGGTGACAGTGACACTGGTCAAAACAGAAACTCTAAACCAAGATCATTTTGCAGGCTGAAAAATCAAAATCTTGAATCTAAATCCAAATGTAAGATTTCTTTTTCACTTATCACTTGGTTGCACTACATCATTCGTTGTTTACACAACAAGTATAATATGAAGAATTCATATACAATAGTCAAAATGAGACTGAAAACAAGATTTTTTGCTGGTGACCCGTATTTCACTGAGGATCCGAGTCAAGAACCTGTATCCAAATGCCTGAAACAAATCAAAAACCTAGATATGGCCTTTGTTTTTAGATTAGAGTTGTTCAGAAGACAAACATAACCAAGGTGGAGTATTTGGGGTTTTTTTAAAGTTTGCTGCTTTGTCAGGCTTTTAGTTACTCTAAACCAATTATGACAGTTCTGATTGATGATGGTGATGTTGATGCCTAGATTTACATGATGCAGATTAACTCAGCCAGTCCATATCAGGGTACAATATTAATTGAAGCAGAAATGCATGAAGGAAATCTGCTCTGCTTACATTTAGCATTTACTTCTGGCAAATGCTCTCAACATCCTATTTTTATCATGTGGCAAGTTGAACAGGGAACAACTCAGAAAGTACCAGAGCTGTGACAAGAATGGCATTTTCATTTTTCTAAAGAATTTGTAATTTCAAAACAGTTTTCATGCCCATCAGGAGTAAATCCTATCACTTCAAAATTCTCCATGAAAGAAGATTCCAACCGTAACAAACCAAAACACTGTCTCAGGCCAGCTACTGACAGATTTTGTTTGACAAAAATCAAAATGTTTTATTTGGTTGCAACTGCACCTTAGTGTAGAAATGAAGACCTCATTTGAAAGGAAAAGGAAAATATTTTGTTAGAAAATATAAATGCTGGGCAAGTAAAAAAGTGCTTTACCAGCACATGCCTCTATTATTCCCAAAATAAAAATTCAACAAAATTAACAATCTTTCAAAGCATTCAGGTATGATGAAAATGTACTTTCCAATAAAATTTCAAAAATATTTTCAATAAACACTTAAAAAGTACTTCAGGGGAGATTTTCTGATCAATCAGTTCCTGATATACTAACTCGTAGAAAATAGAGACAAAAGTCCCTTTTTAGACATAGCTTTCAGCTGAGGGTACTGTTCTGTCAGTTGCATCCTAAATGTCTTCCAACATAACCATGGATAAGGTTACAAGAGACAGGAGAGATGATTAGAGCCAGGCTTGACAAAAGCTAACAGACTCAGAAGTCTTCCAACCACTTCCTGTTGTTAAGGCTTACTCCTGCTGATGCCCCCCAGCTCTCTGCAGAATAGTGCATTTCACTGCTCAGGAACACATCCAAAGGAACCAACTTCTTCTGTCTGGTAGTGCAAAAAGTTTCCTTTCACCTAACTTTATTTGTCCTATCAGGAAAAAAAGTGTCTTGAATAACATCCTGACATGAATATTCTTTGGAAAATAAGTGATTTTGTTATTACATATGTAATTACCTGAGTTCAGCTACTGCTTGAGTAATTACTTCAGTACAATATTACTTCTTCTTCACTGTTGTACCGTAACACAAAAATATGCTAGCAGCCTTGTATTTTGTCTTCTGTCCCTTGAAATATGATCTCTTTGTTCTTAATGCAAGAAAATAGATTTGAAAAGGAATATATTACCGTTTAGCAGGTCAGATTTTAACACAGTCTCCAATGCAAATTCAGAAATGCTCCAATGAGCTCCATGAGTTTACACAAGTAATCTGCTCATACCTCTGCATTCCTAATTAGTGTAGAGGACCAAAATGTTGAGACTCTTAAAAGTTAATAAGAGTCATTTATTTGTACAAGGATACAGTACTACTAGATCCATATTTGACAGACTTCTGCAATCAGATGTAAGTCAAGGCAATAAAAGTATACTCCAGCAAAAAACGGTTGAATTTTGAAGACATGTCTAAAGTGTATGCTCAAGGAACATAGAAAAATAAAAAGGGTATTCATGAAGCTACTTATTATTCTTTACATTTAACAGCCACACTGGAACTGTATTTGTCTTATTTTAAGAAGAGTAATTTCTCATTGACCTTAGATTTGTGAAAATTAGGTAGAATTAGATATAGTATGTCAAACAGGAACACCTGTGTAGTAATATAAACATATTTAAATATCAACCTTTTCCTCTGATTGTTTTTTGTAGAAGCAACTACTGATTAGAAACAGAAATTGCAAGCCATGACTTCCATGACAGGAGCTAACATGTAGTGTCATTAAATTCTGTTACTGAATCATCTTATTAAGTAAAAAGGGCAGTCTTCAAAAACTTTTTTTTTTTTTTAGTTTTGCAAATCAACATGACTTGCACTGTTGTAAAGAAACCTTGAAAGCAAAATTTCTGGTCTTTATCCATGCTTGCACAAAGCACTACAGTCAACACATATATTATGAATAGAAATAAAATATACCAAAGGCATCTGTCATAATGAAAATCTTTTTTCTTTTAGAGATGTTTTGAATAAGCAGTGGGGTTTTTTGTGCCATGGCTCTCTCCACTGAGTTGGAAAAGATATTGTTCAGAATATAGGTAAGATTGTTAGTCTAAATAGCATCTGATAAAAGAAAGTTTATTTTATTGTTGGTCATTTATTACAGCAAACATATGTGCCAGTATCAGAACTGTTCAAATCCTTAGATTTTCTAATAAATCCTTTGTTGGTGTTAAAGTTCAAATTTGGAGCAAGTGCAGATGCAAAGAAATTATGTATTTGGGGATTTTTCTGAAACCATAATCTTGTCACAACAGATTATCAAATGATCAAAGCAATAAAAGAATGAATTGGGGTTTAAACTTCTATGAAAAAGCAGTTATATTGTAGGATCAGACTTTTTAATAGACTGCAGGCATTAAACAGACCTTGTATTAGGCTTTGAAATTAATAGGTCACTGTATAACATTCCAGTCTTCATAGATTGATAAGATTAATGCTTGCTTATATAGCAAATTCAATGGCTCATTTAATTTCATATGAATGTTTAAAGTTAAATTGCTTTTGGATTAAGTCTAAACTCATTATTCATTTTAATGTCTGAAAGAACTTTCATTTTTCTTTCACTTTATTTAATCAAGTGCATCATCATTAAGTAAAGGCTATGAACTTAGATAGCTGAGAAATAAGGAAGTTTATTAATTTAGTTTTAAAAAGATCTATTTGTTAAACTTTAATTCAATGACCATTTTAGGTTCGATAAGAAGTTAAGAAAAATAGTGACTGCAACTTATTCAGTTTTCCTGTAATAATGAGACGGAGAGGGCGCTTTTGGGCAATATGTTTGCAGCATATTAATCCCTCACAGAATTCGGAAGGTAAAATTTGTTGCTAAACACACTCTTGTATTCACATCTCCTTTGCATTCGGAAAGACTGATCCTCCTTCACTGTAACTCATCAAGACTTTTGCTAACACTTGGCTCACAATGCATATAAATCAATTTACTTTAGTGAATATACATCAGTTTACATCAGGTAAGACTCTGACTCTGCACTGCCCACTGATGTACTGGAGTACACTGGGCTGATAAAGGATTTTTCCTTAATACTGTATTAAACTTCAGAAATCTGAGTGGCAAGCAAAACCTGTGGTACACTTTCAAATGGAAGAAGATGCATTAACTTACTTATCACCAGAAGCCATGCATCAGTTTCCGCTGCCATTCCATGCAGAGTGCACTCTATTACCATCTGCATTCACTTTCATCACAGAACTAGACACTATGCACTAATTACATGTTCCAGAATAAATATATCTTTAGAAACACTGACACATCCTCTTATTATGTAAACCTTAACACATTTGATGAGGAGCATGGCTGAGGGACCACAAAACCCCTCTCCGGGATTTACCTGGGACTATCAGAGTTTAAAAGTGTTAGCTAATGAATTATTCAAAATGAATTAATAGCTTGGGAGAGTCCTTCACCTGTCTGACACAACTTCATTTTCCTTAGATAAGGTTTCTCAGCAGAGTCAGACACTGGCAAGCAACTTTGTTTTCCCTTTTTAGTGTGTGTGCAATGATTTGCACTACAGACGATGAAAAATATATTTCATTGCATCATCATAATAATAATCATAATCATCAATAATACTAATAATAACAACAATAATAATAATAAATTTCACCTAGCTGCAATGTAATTTGTAGATGGACCTCTGAATGTTTTGCAGTGGAGACACAATTACCACCATCATAGATGATAACTCAAAACCCAGGACAGAAACAAAACCCAGGACAAACCCCAAGCTGCTGTACCCAACTGAGTGCTCTGTTCTTTAGGCTCATTTTCTCAGAATGGAAGGACAGCTTTCCATAAAGATATGAGATAACATTTTAAGTTACTTCTTCCTGTTCATTGTATATAAAAAGTATTTTTTTAATGAGAGACATGTTATACTTGTATCCTATTTGTCAGTTCTTTTTGAGTAAGACAGGGCTAAAGAACAATTTGCCTGTCGTAGTACTGCTGTCTTATTTATTTATGGATTTATTTAATTAGCAAGTGGAACCTACTTTTCCTTATAATTGACTTTGCATGGTGTGTCTAATGCCAATATCTCATAGTTTGTAAATGGTGTGCATCTGTGTGCAAAGACACATACACACCTACAATGAATTGTAGCATTGCGTCTTAGTTTGTGATGTACCGTAAATTGTTAAGCACTTCTAAATAAAAACACTTTATTATAATGTTTTTTACAATGTTTGAATTAGTGTTAATCATGCAGTAACAGAATAAATTCATGCCCTCTTGCTGGATGTTCCTTTATATAAGAAAGCAGAAAACAATTCCCAGAGCTTCTAGTAACCTGTCACTAAAACTGGACATTTCAAACTAGATAATGACTTTGACTCCATGCTGAGTCAGGGACAAATAAAATTAAGATTCCTCCCCCCTTCACCTCAAATGTCAACCATGTGGAACATAGGTATGCAAGATCAGTGAGTTTTATAGTGTGATACTCCTGCATACCCTGAGAAGCCACGGGAGTTATTGCTGTGCTTTCTCTTCCATCTTTCATGATGGGCAGGCAAACTGACCTGCCATCAGTATAGTGTAATTTGTTGCTGCCTTTGGTTTACAGCAAATTACTACTGCCCTGAAGCAAGGAGGGAATATGTCTCTAAGGCACATTCCCTTTGAGGCTATTCCAGGGGGGATAGCATTTTATGCACTATCTTTTTTTGATCAACAACTATCTTCGAAAATAAATCTGCTCAAGAGTCCCAGGAGGTTTGATACAGCCCCTCAATCACTCACAACTCTCGGGGGATCCTGCTGCAGCCCATCCAATCGTCTTGCTCCCCTTTCTCCTCCAGGGAAGACCAGCCACAGCTGGGGTCAAAGCAGACAATAACATGGGAAATGAATATGGACTATGGACTGGAAGTAACAATAATGAAAATAGTAATGTAACATGGCATCAGTAGTGACATGGAGGCTGAAAGAGCAGCAATGTTGTAGAGATCAAAGCAGTGAGGAACTGTTCTTTGTACTATTAATATCTCCCATATTTTTAAAGTGGAGAAGAAACGTAAAAGCAAACTGTATACTGTTTTCCCTCAGGCCACCACCATTAGAGGCACTTGATAAGCCTTGCAAACTCCTACGGAAGGACAGCAGATCACTGGAGGATAGAATATAACATGTACTATCTAAAAAGCTAACATGACAGATACAAGGCAAGGCAAGTATTCAATTTGGGCTATCACGAAAAGAAAGAAAAACAAGAGAAGAATCTTTTGTGACAGTTCACCAAGGAAATGGCTCTGCTGTATCTGGAAGCGTAGCCCGGAGCCAAGAGAGTGTCTGTGTTTTGTGCCTGTATGGAGGTATGTGAGACGGTCCTTAACAGAAGCAGTCTTGGGAAACAGAGATGTTTTTACTTTCTTTCCTCCTTACTCTTGATTAATAACTCTCAAGGCAGTTGTCTTTTATTTCTAGCCAGACTAAAAAGAAACTGCATCATTCCTCCTACTTTACTGCCCTCCACTCTTAGATCAGAGACCCTGAAGGGCAACATGAGGTATGTACACAAAACCAAGCTTTGCTTATTCCCTGCTTGTAATTAAAGCAAGTAGCATGTTTACTCTTGTAGGGTTGGACTGTAGATCTTGCTAACCCATGCAGAAAAGAGACTTTTCTTTCCTGTATAAGGAATCAACTGAATTTTTAAAAAGTAAGTAATTTGAAAAATTGGATTAAGAGGGAACATAGATGTCTAGAAATGGCATAGGGCAAAGAGTCAGGTCACTTGTTTTGTTTTACTCATGCAATCCTTATTTCCCTTACTGTCTTTCCATACTTTCTGCATTTCCCTCTCTGTCTCATCTAGCTACACTGCAAGCTCTTTGGAGCTGGAACTGTCTCTTCTATAACTCAGCAGGGGCCCTCAGAGAAGGAAAGTTTGATCTTGGCTGTATCCATGGGTAACATCATAGCACAGATAATAATTTTAGAAGTAGGATTACTGAGCAAAATATTTGCCACAGAAGACAGTGAATATTGTAACAGCAATGCACTGCCTGCTTCACAGAGATTGAATATAAATGTATCCTTAGATTATAAGCAAAGGAATTGGTTTAATATATTTCCAACAAAATAATCTTTTGTTGGAAAATATCAGTGAAATGGAGCTTTACTTATTTTTATTTATTAAACATTGTTCATTAAAATTTCTTATTAAAAGCTTCAACTGATTTATCAAAATTGAGTATTTATTTTGACATTAAAGTTTAATTTAAATATTCTGTATTTTTATTCACATTATTTCATGATCTGTTAGTAGTAGAAAATGTAACACTATATCCTATATAAAGATATCAAAAGCAGCTCCTTCGCTATTATACTGATAAAGAAATCAGCAAAGTCTCTGATGATGTTTTTGTTCCTAGCAAATTCTCCCATCCACTGTCATTTCTTTAACCAGACTATGACATCAAAATAATAAAAAATAAAAAGACAATTTTAAACCTAAACTTTTGAGTTTGAAATGCACATTACTTTTTGAAGGTGCTATTTAGAATTTTCCTTTTGTAGGAAAGTTATTTGTCCCATTTCTGAACAAAATTGAACTTCAAGATGTCCACATTTCCGAAATAGAAATTCTATATTCTGTTCAGTTCTGTTTAAAAATTCAGCATGTTATGCAGTGCTCTCATTGCTCAGAATAGTGCTATTTAGAATTGTGCTATTTGTGGAATATTTGACAATTATTAACAAAATATCACTTC
Organism: Strix uralensis; assembly: GCF_047716275.1. Lineage (NCBI taxonomy): Eukaryota > Metazoa > Chordata > Aves > Strigiformes > Strigidae > Strix > Strix uralensis. Next base: position 17,744,263 of record NC_133983.1, on the reverse strand, counting down.
AGCCTATCTTATAACTTCAGTTCAAATTCTACTTGATAGTGTTTATGTGCTAGCTGAAGTGTTTTTCATGTGTTACAATGACATCTTCAGATGTCTTGCACTATCTTACAGTTTTCAAATGAGGCAGCTCAAACAGGACTCTTTTTAGTGGCAATTTCATGAAAATCATCTAAAGAAAAAGGTTATTTAGAAGTAAATGGAAGGGGGGAGAGCAAGAAAAGTAAATGAGACAATACATTTCCAGCTAGGTGAAATGTCAGATTAGAATTCGAAGAAGCAATAATGGTAGGCAACTGTTGTCAGATTCAAATGACTGAGAAATAATGGGTCTGATTTTATAGATACTACAGAAGCTGCCATATCTGGTCATTTCAAAAGCTGAATGGGGCAGATTCTCAGTGGATGTAAAACTTTAAAAGCCCTACAAGATGTCAAAGGGAAGGTGACAATTTATTTTGGATGAAGATCTGACTCATATTACTCATATTATTTGATATATATATATTATGTATGCAATATATAACATATATATACAAACATATCTAATATATTATTTATATGACCTTCCCGTAATGTTAAAAGATGGTTCTATCCTTACACTATCAAAAATCCTTATATTATTTTTCTCAACTAAGTGGTATAGTTCTGAAATATCCTCTGTGCAAATAAAATCCAGACTGTACATTTGTCTCCAACTATGCATGTTATCTGTGCTTGTCTTAAGCATGCAAAGAGACACACCCTGCTGTACAAAATACCTGCTCTAGCTATTAAATGTTCTCTACTTGTCTGTTCCTTTTGGCAGGCAGCGAGATTCTGGTATTGCGGGATCATCCCCTGAGTATTGGCATGTAAAAACATCATATAACAAATTGCCAGATTGGTGGTGGAACGGCACAGACTTCACGTTTGCCTTCCTCCCTGTAGTGCTTTGACTTTTAGGAACAAATATACACATTTCCCTGTCGGTCTCTAGCAAAATACATGAAGAATATTTTTTTTTACCTTCCCCACTCCTTTGTGAATTATGGAGTAGTAAGCACATTCTTAAATACAGCTTTGTAGACAGTGAGATACAGCTCCACTCCATGCAAGACAAATTGAAGCTCATTTATGAAAGTACATCTAAAAATGCCAAGGGAGTAGACTTATCAAAGAGATGACATCAAGTTGTCATTCATTCTTAGTACATGCACCTGTGATTGAGAAAAGTGTTTTCTTTAATATAACTTGATATTTGAAGAGAGTATGACAGAATGAAGTCCCATCCTTTCATCTTTTACATTATGCCTTAGGGGTACAAAGTTGATCTAAGACATTTTGATTTATGCCTATTAGTGAAGCTGTACCCACAGATGATCAAAAGGCTCATTCTGATTCCTATAAAATAGTCAATATCATAGTTAGGGAAACCTATTAGGTATAATTAAATTACAGCTATAAATGACATAAACCTGAGATATTTTATGATAAATATCATTTGATATACCAGCCTTTTTAAAGAGTTCATCCCATCTACCCTCCTTCTAAAGACAGGTCCTAAACTACAGGGCATGAAAAATGATGAACATAAAAAAAGGAAGCTACTGCGCTTAGACTTACAGCTAACCTATCAACCTCTTGTGCTTTCCCATTTGACACTGCACAAGCTATATCATGAAAGAACAAGCATAATGAAGGTACCTTTTGTCTTTATTTCACTCATATGTATCATTTGCAAATCAAGATGTAATAGAGATGTGCAGAAAGGAAAAAAAGAGTGATACACTGCCACTGGAATCTAGGAGAGCTTGATGTACAATTTACGAAAGTCAGTGGGCTTTTGTATGCAAGCAAAAAGCTCTGGATGGGACTAAGGCAAGAAAAGAAAGACAGCATGTTACAAGAAATTTATTTCTCATATTTGACATGCAGAAGACATATGCAGCAGAACATATATCTAACCATACACAATGAACTCAGTGGCAAACATTAAGGGTCAAGAGTCAGAAGTATGCCCAAATGTGCACATTAACCAGGAGCAGAGCAAAACTGGTTATAATATCCTGAGTGTGTCTGTTTGGAGTTATTAGGTTACCTTTACAATTGTAATAAAAGGTAAATGGGCTGCAGATACTCTAAGCAAAAAAGGATGGGATTAATCATTGTTTCAATTTGTTTCAGAAGCAAAGATGTGGAAATTATTTTCACATGGAGAAAATCCTAGTTAACTAGTGACATGAGGGCAGGGAGCAAACATGGAAACTGCAATTATGTTTGACCTATGCTCAGTCTAGTCTGTTGTACTCACTGGACGATGCAAGCACCACATCCTTCGGCTAGGTGTAAGAAACTTCCAGAAAAATAAAAAACTAAAATTGTACTAAATCCTATTACTGAAGGAGTTTATGTTACCATCACACTTGGTAGGTAGTTCACTGTAAATACACATAAAACTACTGCATAATCCTTCCTCCTCAGGAACCTTTCCACTTCTCAAAGCCTATGATGAGCTTAGTGAAGGACAGGCTGTAGTGCATTGAGCCAGTTGCCTGTCATGCTGGCATTATCTTCCAGCAGTTGGTATTCTTCCGTTAGTTCTCATTTCATTCTCTAGGCTGCAGCTTTCCTGGGCATAAAATCATCTTTTTGTTCTTGCATGAGTAGTAGAAGAGAAGTGATGGAAAGCAACTGGGCACATGACCTCTTAAGGGATGCCTATGCATAGTACCTAGACTTGCCAGATCAGTGACAAAAGTATACCTAAGTGAAAGGGGAAAAAACTAGAAGTCATACACAGGTATGGAGTGTGAAAAAGTGACCCAAGAGATGCATAGCCAGCTTGGAGTGTCTTGGTAAAAAAGAATAGTTTGCAATGTGGCCAGGCATCTGGTAACCATCTGAAACAAGCTACTCCACTTGGGTGCCGATTCAGTAAGGGATTTTGGTGAACAGCTAATCGTAATTGTTTTGACTTCAGTGAAAGTGCTCATCTGTTCAACATTAGACATCTGCTTAATTTCCTGAATGGATTGAGTCCTACAGAGCTAAACATACAGGTATGACAAATGTTAGTTCAGGTGGGGGAATTATGCCATTTTGAGACAGATGTTCATAAGCCACTGAATGCACTGAAGTCAATGGCACTAAAAAAGGACTGAATTTGGCCCTGTTTCTACGTTTATATATCCTGCTGCATTATGACTTTTCCTTTCCTTCATTTTTGCATTCCACCGTCTCACTTCACTACAAACTGCATGAGACAGAGCCTCCTTGGGGAGCAGCTAGAGATTTGAAATTCACATCACTTTTACCCTTAAGCCTGTCAGATGATCAGATAGCCGAGAAAGTGCTAATAGCTTATGCTCTGGTGAAATATGTTTTTCTGTACATGATTACCTTTGTATTTTGTTCCCCTTATCCCTGATTGTCAGCATTTTAATTAAAAGTAGAGGTGTGAGAACATGGGAAAACCTGTCTGCAGAACAAGGCTGACTTTGATTTAAGTTAGTGTACTAAGTTTGTAAATTTGGAACCCAATTTTCTGCTGCTATCATCTGTTTGGAGTGGTACCATGGAGTTTGATGCTGAGCAATTCAGTTTGCTTTCTGAGGCATCTGTATCTCCCCAGATAGGGCAGAGGGAGTGTAGATAGCAAGTAACCCATGATAAAACTTTCCAAAGGTGGTTTAAGCTGCTATTGCTTCTCTGACTAAGTTTATGCCCCTACTACAACACTGGGAGACCATGAGATGTCCATTCAGCTATGCCTGCTACTCAGCTCCTCCAGGGCCAGTTTACTGGTGTTTAAAGGCTCCGTCTCATCAGCTTGATGTCTGGATTTAAGAGATTAATATCCACAACTTTGTCTTCCAGGACCTTGTAGACAACACAATAGGTAACTTGCCTAATTTCTCAGCTGCTGTAGTTCACAGACTTCTGTACTTTAGTGTAAATTAATACAGTGGTTGGTAAGGAGTACATTTATGTTCATTCAGCCACATCTATCACGGGGCTGCAACTTTCAGAGGAAAATCAAAGACAGGTGCAGACAGTAAGCTCTCTAGTGAGCACAACTTGAATCTCTGCAGCTTGTAAGAGCCCTCACCAAAGAAAATGGCATGCTAACATGTGGATATACACTCTCCTCTATTGCAGAGAATAAAACTGCTGCAGAAGGATAGGAAAGACAATAAGGGGCAGTAACCTTTTAATCTGCCACTACAATATTTGCTAGTTTATTTGCCAACTTCTCTGGTACCCTACTTCACTACGTAAATGTAACCTAATTTATTGACAACAGCCCTGGCTTTGACAGGGTTGGCTGTTCAAAGCTACATTTAAGTACAGTCATGATCCAGAGTTAGATCTCCTCCATATTCCCTGGGAGACCCAACTAGAAGGAGCCACAGTTCTTTGCTGGATTCAGCTTTTTGTAACTCAGTCACTTCTGAAGATGAAAATTTTGCTCCTGCATTACATAAAGGCTTTTTAAAAGTAGGCAATCTCTAGTGAAGTCTGTAAAATAGAAATTGTGAAAGAAAGAGAAATATTTATGTTTCTCCTGTTATATAATACTTGGGATCATTATTTTATTTTTCTCAGGGTTTTTGTGATCAAAAAATACCTTTTTGATGCCAAAACAAAAAATTAGCACTCCATCACAAGGAGAAAATGTACTATCTTATCATAAATCAGTGAGAAGATCAGATTATTTGCAACCATGACAGACCAGTATCTGATTGCTGAGGTGACACAACGATTTGACAGAAAAAACTACAAGATGAAAGGAAGTAAAACAATATGATAAAGATGAAAGATGGTACAGCAAAAATACCATGAGGAAAGAACTGAGTATGAACTAATAGCATTAGGACACAACAAAATATGATGTGATGGAAAAGAATTAGCCTGATATGGTTCATGATGCTGCTGCACAGGAAGAAGCATTATGATGATATATTGCAGCGACAAAAGACAATGTTGGATTACACAGAATATAACATAAATGGGCAAAGCAGAAAAATGCTGCCAGACACTGGAAAGAAGACAAAACATTCTGATATTTATATTTTAATGATCTCACTCGAATTCTATGGAGCTGAAGTCAATAGCTGTGTTCATATGGACACTTGTTAGCTTAATTGAAGACATTAATTTGATATAAATAACTTAAAAGTCTCATCAGAGACAGCGATAGCCAGCAGATATTCTCTACAAGCACTAAAGCCCTGCTCCCCGTGCTGTATGGTAGCACTCTCAGTGGTGGTAAGATTGATGCATGACTGGGATTTGAGATCATGACGGAGAGCAACACTTGGCCCCCACCTGTGTGAGCAAATACAAGATGTGCTTTATTTCACTGTAATGTACCACACTGTTGGGTCCCTAATAATAAAGTCCATAAACACAATAGTGTGTTTATATATTGCCATATTTAAACCAAGGTAAAATCACTGAAGTTTAGACAAATCTCAGTTTCAGATTGTCTGTGTGACTTTTAGGATGCTGTGCTTTCTTTCTCCGGCAGGAAAGTAGGTTGCTGATATTCTTGGTTCATCTTTGCTCACAGAGGTAAAATTAGAGGCCTTGAGACTCCTGCTGGTAGAACAAGCTCTCAATTTCTCACTGTCGAAATTCAATCTGATTTCTATCTTTTTCACTAAAAAGCTGTCAACAGAAAATAAGCAATTCCCATCAAAGAGTTATATTAGTTTCTGAGGTACATACATTTGTGTGGTAGATGAAGAAAAACTCAAAGTAATTTAAATTGGGTTTTTTAATTTTAATTTCTATTTTCTAGGAAACTAAGCAAAAATATTAATGCAGGGCATAACTATAACCCATCCAAAAGAAAATAATCAAAAAGAGAGAGGCTGATTCACTGTTAGATCACTAATAACTTCTTTTCTTACTATGGCTCTGGGTCTGATTTTCTCCTCCTTATGTTGGTGTAGCTCTGTTGACCTGATTATCCTTCATCTACTGTGGTGAAACAGGAAGACAGCACTTATTTACAAGGAATAACATATAACTGAAATCAGAAGCTCTCTTTGCAGTATAGGATAATATGAGATCTATCAGTAGCCAATGGGACTATCTTGATATACCAACAATACAACTTCATTTTTCATATGTGGAATAGCAGATTTCAGGTATGTTTTAGCATTTGCAAGTCACGCTTCAAAAACTGATTTATGTTTTCTTCATAAAGAAATACAAAAAAGTAGATTATGATATATTTTTTCCAAATATTTAAAATCTCAAAAGAATGGTAGGGGTTTTTTTCACTGCAGTTTTTACATTACACAGTTTCTCAAGGGAATTTTAAAAGTGGACAATTTGTAGTTTGAAGTTAAATTCACACTTTCTGTGAAATCTCCTTCATCTTTCTCAGACCTTTGAGAATAACATCTGAACTGTCTACTCTTCCCTCTTCTCTGTCAGATATTTAAGCAATAAGGTTGTTCAGTTTAGGTTCTATGGTCATTTAAGATCTTCTCCTTCTATTTGCTATTAGCTATTTGTTTATAGCTATTTTTTCCTCTAGAACACTACTACTGGAGCTGAACAAACAAGCAGTTTAGAGATTTCTTTTCTTCCCCTCCAAGGCAGCTGTGTAAGTAGGCTGGTCTCCGAATTATGATTCTGTTTAGCTTTATTTCTCTTGCCCAAAGAAGTTACTATCCCTCTGCCCACCCTGTCCTGCTTCTGCAGATTACTTCCCCCAGAGCAACAGTGGCAAAGCAGGTGGTGTGTCTGCTCTTCTGACATGCAGTTCACAACCTGGCATATTAACATAAACTGAAACTGATGGTGGGTTCGGTTAATATGCCAGGCTGCAGACTGTGGCAGCTGAACCTTTACTACAACTCCAAATCTGCTGGCTTTGCCATGGGGTTGATAACCCCCTTAACAGGGTCAGAGAGCCCAGTGACAAGCTTAGCCACTGCTCCTAAAGCTAAAAGGAACTATGAAACTGAGCCCTGATCTTTAAGAGTTGCCTATTTATTGTTTTCTCACAGATCTTTGTTCTTGCTCATTTTTTGTTCATCTTGGAATCTTGATAAGAACTTTAATCATAGTTCTTCTTTCCATAGCTTTCACTGCTCAGAATTATCTAGATAGCCTAATTAACTTCAATTTCATCGTTTCTGTTTGCAATATAGAAGATGAACAAAAGAGAATGGTAGTGTTCCAGCTAAATATAAAAGTACAGCTGCAGCAGAGAGCATGAAATCCTTAAGAAAACCTGCAGCAAGAATCCCAATGTGCTACAGAGTATTTCCCTGTACAGGCACTGGATCACATTACCTACAAGTCAAGTAGCCTATACATACTAAAAAAACCCCAAACTGGCCAGTAAACAAATAAGTGAAATAAATGCAAAATATAGAGGAAATGATCAAAACAGGACACTTGATGAGGAGATGAGAAAAGGTAAGCACATGACAAACTTGTAGCTCCTTCATAACAGCTTTCTTAATGGGAGCTGCTTAGATGCTTTAGTGCTGAACATTGTCTAAGGGAAGAGAATACAGAGCAAGTAAAGATCTGAGTATTAAACTCAGTGCCTTCTCCCATGGGCTACATTTGATGCTTGTAATGCACTGGGGATATTTACTGTGCAGCATTTAATGGCACTTAAAATCATGCTTTCTCCCCATGGTGAGTTGAGGAAGTGCCTACTGTATAATCGAAAACCTGTAGGAGAAGTAGATTTATCCACAGCTGCTAATGGCTTTCCTTTGCTTTCCCTGAGATTCTTTATTCATCCAAATATATTGCTTTCTACCTGAAAAATATTTATCAGAGTGGAAATACACACTAGGAAGCTTCTTCCCAGGAGGGATTAAATGACCACAAATCTAATAACTTTCAGGAAAAAATGTAAATCTCAGTATTTTATCCTTGCTTTTTATAAGTAAATCATTGAGAAAAGAAGAGCTGAGGAAGGAAACAGAAATCCTTGACATTTATCTCACAAATGTTTAAGGCATTTCCTTATGAACAGGTTATAACTACAAAGACAAATAAACTGAAATACTACATACAGAAAAGTTTTCAGATATTTCAGTGAATTCCACTATTTTTCAAGAAAATAGGTCCTGTGTTAAGATTCAGGACAAGAATATATCAGATATGAATTTAGGTCTATGTCCCAGAATGTGTGTGTGGCTTCAAGCAAGTCCCTTTGAACCAGATTTCAAAGATGCTTATATACCTAAGGAAATAAACAGACATGTGAGCACTTCATGTAGGAAATGGACATCTTCATACATTTGAAAATCCCACTTGGCACCACAGCAGCCATTTGACTCTTTAAGTCTCCAACTGTCTATTAAAAAATCCAGCCCTTAATCCGTCTTCACCTTAGTAAAATGGGGAGAGCGGCATATTTTTTTTCTGTCTTCCCTATTTAATTTGCAACTTAAAGCAGAGCTTCTCTTACTAAATACAGCTATGTCCTCCAGCCTTCTCCATAAACAGCAGTGAATAATCACCTGCATACTCGGGGCTATAGTCAAAATATTCCAACATCCTGGGGCAGCAATACAAAAGCAGAAGTCTCATCAGAAGAGAATGAGCAATGTGAAGCAACTGGTTTGTGTTCTCATGGGAAGAAAGGACTTTGGTTCCTCATGCCACCAGAAAGCTGAAGCACAGAAAGGAATGAGAGTGTATGCCTTTGTGTGTACAAGGATGGAGTGGTGGAAGGGGAGATAAAGAACTTTTTTCTTTTTTTTAAAGCTTCAGAAGAAATTTGATTCAGTTTTGCACTAAAATTGAAATATACTGAGGAAAATCCTGTAGAAAATCCATGCAAGGATGATAACAACAGGTAACATTTGCCCTGCTAACACATGACTTTATTTTTGTATCTGCCATCGTGTGTAATTGTGGATGGGTCAGCATTACCGGGAGAAGGGAGGGCAGTGCAGCCTTCTAGCCAGCCTAAATGATGTGACCCAGAGGCCTGCGATGGGCTGGCGGATGATGGTGACGGCAGGGGAGCAAAAGTTCCCTTGGCACTGACCAGCAGTCCACTCCCACACACAACACAGCACAGGAATACACACTCATGGGACCAATAAGCTTCTCAGTGTGTCAGAGCTGTAAGAAAACCTCAGTCTAGAAGAAAGAAAACTCAGAACCTGAAGAAAATGTTTTTAACCTGAGAGGCCTGAAAATGCATAGAAAAGGGTATAAAGAGTAAGATGTTGCAGTAAACAAACTTAAAAATATGAACAAATACTCCGAAAAGAAAGGAAAAGGAGGCTCTGAATCTTGCTCTAGTACAAAGCGTTAGCAGTTGGGAATGTTGAACAGCTGCACTTATAAATATCCTGCTCAGTTCTAGATAGCTGAAAAGCAAGATTTTCCTTTCCCCATGACACAGAGCACCACACTGAATATTTTGTTCTGTGATTTTTTTTGTACTTGATTGCTGCAGCTGATCTCAATCCTTTATAGTTTTACAGTGCCCAGTAATAATAATCCCATAATCCAGCTGTATTTCCCACATACTGGGACTACCATCTTCTTATTACATTGTCTAGTCAGTCAACACTCCACAGTAAATTTTACTTTTGAATATAGATAGCTCTCTACTTCTTTAAACCCTCCAGAGATGGGTTCAAAAAATCTTTTTATGGTACCCCCACGGGTTTGATGAATATTGTGACAAGCTGGTTGTAACAAGCTTCTATTCTCATAGGAACAAGGTGAGGCTGAGGTGTACTAATAGTCTTTCACAATTTACAGACCAAGAACTGGAGCACAGACAGAAACTGAGAGTTTGTCTACATGATAAGGGCAAATATCCCCAAACCCTGGACTGGTATAATGAAAGCCAGTTCTGGTCTCAAAGCCACTAAGTTGTGTTACTCTGGGACTTCTAAATTGAGACAGGCTTGTGCATGAGATCAGAGGGACTTAAGGCTTGCAAATGTCTTTTTCTGACTACTTCGACACATCTTAATCAGCCTTTTCAAAGTTGGCCAAGAACCTATGGCAGGAATTCCTCTTAGAAATTAAGCTTTTTGTTTCCCAAGGAAATCCTCAGGGAGTTACAACGATACTGATAGATATAAAAGATACTTTAATTTCCATGCAAATATCTTCCATTTTCTTTCTTACTCCTCAATTCTTTCTGATATGCTACTGCAAATTATAATTAATGCGAAACTTATGCCATCATTTAACACAGTGCTAGCTGCTTGGATCTCTGCATTAAATTGCATCGCCCCAGTCACTGTCATTTCTCTTGTCAGTCTACTTTCAGCGATGTGAGAAAAAAAATTCACATCACAGACATCCTTATTTTTGCAGATAAAAAAACCTGGGGGTTTGTGGAAATTAAATAACAACTGTAGCCAGTTAGTTATTTTGATTAGCTTAGAAATAACATAGTTGGCCACAGTCAAACAGAACACAAAGCAAACTCTGCAGAACTGAAGTCAAATGAAGAAACAGTGGCATATTAAATGAAGAGATTATGTCACTCAAAGCATATTATGCATACTATTTTAAATAGTTAATAGACTTTATCAGGAAACTTCAGAAAGAATTGATTGGTAAAATATGTAATGGATATATATGTATGTAATGGATGCAAATGTAATTAATTTATCTCAAATAATTTAAATCTTTATCAACTGATGATTATTTTTCAGGACTGTCTGGAAATATATGTGGCCTAAAGAAGGAAAAAAAAAAGATTAATAAAAGTCCCAGCTGCAATTTATTAAATAGGACATGAATTAAATATATTGGGACCAGTGCTCTTTAACACCTTTGTTAGCAACATAGACGGTGGGATTGAGTGCACCCTCAGCAAATTCACCAACAACACCAAGCTGTGTGGTGCAGTCTACATGCTGGAGGGAAGGGATGTGCCATCCAGAGGGACCTGGACAGGCTGGAGAGGTGGGCCTGTGCAAACCTCCACGTTCATCAAAGCCAAGTGCAAGGTCCTGCACATGGTTGGGGCAATCCCCAGCACAAACACAGGCTGGGTGAGGAGTGGATTGAGAGCAGCCCTGCGGAGAAGGACTTGGGGGTATTAGTGGATGGAAAACTGACTCTGAGCCAGCAATGTGCGCTCGCAGCCCAGAAAGCCAACTGTGTCCTGGGCTGCATCAAGAGAAGTGTGGCCAGCATGTCGAGGGAGGGGATTCTCCCCCTCTACTCCACTCTCATCAGACCCTCCCTGCAGTGTTGTGTCCAGCTCTGGGGGCACCAACAAAAGAAGGACACGGACCTGCTCGAGCCAGTCCAGAAGAGGCCACGAAGATGATCAGGGGGCTGGAGCACCTCCCCTGTGAGGACAGGCTGAGAGAGTTGGGGGTGTTCCTGGAGAAGAGAAGGCTCCGGGGAGACCTTAGAGCGGCCTCCCAGTACTTGAAGGGGGCTACAGGAAAGGTGGGGAGGGACTCTTTGTCCGGTGGTGTAGGGATAGGATGAGGGGTAACGGTTTTCAACTGAAAGAGGGTAGATTTAGATTAGATATAAGGAAGAAATTCTTCACTGTGAGGGTGGTGAGGTTGCCCAGAGAAGCTGTGGCTGCCCCCTCCCTGGCAGTGTTCAAGGCCAGGTTGGATGGGGCTTTGAGCAACCTGGTCTAGTGGGAGGTGTCCCTGCCCATGGGAGGGGGTTGGAACTAGATGATCTTTAAAGTCCCTTCCAACCCAAACCATTCTATTATTCTACAATTCTATGAATTTGAGTCCATTTTTACACTCCAGAGCACACACTATACAGCTAGTGTTGCAAAGTAAAAAAAAAAAAAAAATCCCATTCAACTTGTACTTCAGAAAACAGAACAGTTCCAATCCTTATCAGGGTTTGAGTTTTTAATACACTTTCAGCAACAACCACTGTTAGAGACTACTAGCATCTTAAATGGACTGAAACTTTCATTTTTTTTCCTGAAACTAGTACTGGAACTTTTACCTTTTTCTGATTTGTGACTATACAGAATTTATTTGGGAGAGTCATAGATTGTTCAACAAAGTTTCAGATTTCAGATTTCATATTCAGGTTTCATATTCAGATTTCAGTCTAGCTATGTGAATAGGCTTTTATTAATTGCTGTTTATGCACTGCTTAGGAATAATCCACTGATATAGAAAAAATTGTAGACCACAGATGGACAATGGACTGCAATACTTCTTAGGTACAACTACTTTTATCAGCAGTGTTCACATTTGGGGATACCCATTCAGAAACAGGATATATGTTGGCATTTTGAGCCAGGATAGAAAAAAAATTGTTTGTGACTAAGAAACTGATATTTTTGGGAAACAAAACATAGCTTGGTTTTAATCAGGCTGTCCCATATAACCATTTCTTAAGAAAAGCAAGATATTGCATTGGGAAACTGTTAGATGAAAAAAAAAAAGAAAAAAACAGCACTCAGTGTGTATATATCAGTAAGTAACTGTCCCAATTCTGAGGACATACCGTTTGTGATCTCTCAGAGGTTTGCTCCATGTCTAACACAATTCAGTGTATTCATTGACACCTTGGTGTAAAGGCAGATAAACTACACTGCATATTGTGGATGATATTTTGGATGACAGGATCAGAATTCCTAATGATTTTGACCTTACTGAATTAGAGAGGCAGTCTCAAATCAGTAAGATGAAATTCAGTAAAGAGAAGTACAAAGTATTCTACTGAGGAAGGCAAAATAAACTTCTAATTACAAAACTGGGGATTAATTGGCTGAGGCTAGAGCAGGCCACGGACTGTTTCTGGCTGACCAAAGTAACATTCGGGGTTAAAAAGAAGACGACAAATGTAAATCAGGGATGTAATTACGAGACACTCCTACAGAACACCAGTGAGATAATTACTGCACTTTATAGGCTGTAGGAATCCTCATCTAGAATACCTGGTCTTCACACTAGGAGACATGCAGTCAAATTAGAAAGACTCCAGATGATAGCAATAAAATTACTAGGATCTTAGAAAACATTACTTACCATGAAAGGTTAAAATAATTGGATTTGTCTGAACCAGGAAAGAGAAGATGGAGGGGGACATGATAAATGTCTTCACAAATGAGGTTATTATAAAGGAGATGGTGATCAGTTGCTATCTAAACTGAACCTTAGAGAAGAAGAAACATGTTTAATTTTCAGCACAGAAAATTTCAGTTAGACATTAGGTGAACTATGGTAACTGTTAAGAGCAGTTAAGCATTCAAATAAGTTATCTACAGTGTCCAGAAAACTGCTTTCACTGAAAGTTTTTAAGAACAAACTAAGGAATTCATCAGTGATGGTCTAGATTTACCAGCTTTTTTGTTAGATTGGCAGACAGAATGAGTCCTATTAAATGACTTCCAGGTCTGAATTTCTACAATTCTTTCACAGAGTAGAATTCTGTGATATCTAAAAACAGTGGAACAACAATTTGTAATAGACACTTTATGCTAATATTGTAAAGAAACCCCACCGACAGGATCAGTATCACTGAGCTACAGGTCTGGCCCTTTTCCTAACCTATAAACTATTTTTGTATTTTTTTGAAAATGATACCAAATTCCTTTCATGTACTTTATAATGATAAATCTATAGAAGGCATTGGCATTACCACTAATGTGAAACTGTTGTAAGTGAAAAAAACCCTGAGATCCACTCTACTGAAACAGGCTCTGTAGATACTAATTTTAAATTCACAAACCTCTTAATCTTATCTTAAAAAGTAAGCCCAGCTTTCTATTCATGTGTGAACAGCTTAGAAATAGTGTTGCTGATCACAAAAAAATGCAAGATATAATCCAATTCTCTAAAAGCAGAACGGGAGGTATTTCTTAATCAAGACAATTGAAAATACTGCAACTTGTGAATAGAAAGTGTATAAGAGGTTAGAACATCTGCTTTCCCTTGTCTTGGCCTTCTTACAATTGATATATGCTGCCTCATTAATTTCAATGATTCTGTTGTATTTAATGGTAAACAGGTCAACATCTTTGTGTGACAAGACACAAAATGGAATTTCATCTCCACTGTAGCTATGACAATAGTCCTAACAACTTCACAAGGTTTCACTGACAATCTTCTACATTTGCAGGTCCAGGCTGCAAATTTGCATTTTTGACCGTGCTTTGATGTAAACGTATTACATTGTTTGCCTGGATAAAGAAAAATCAACCATCTAGCAACACTTCTGTCAAGAGTGCAATTTATTTTAGATTGCCTAGAAGTGACAGTCCATATAAAGCATATCAAACAGAAAGCTCTTGCTTACCTCAAATGACAAAACACAAGTAGTTCCCTTAGATGGGGACAATGTGCTCCACACTGACCTGTCACACCAATTCTTTTCGTTCAATAGTTCTGCTAAGATATGCTATCATTACATTTGTCATTTTGCAAGTCTCAGCAAAGCCAATAGAGAGCCTAAATACAAGTGTTCTAACAAATACTTAAATTTATTTACTAGTCAGGATAACAGGGAAAAAGTTGCAAAGACTTGCTAACTGGGAGTTAATAAAGTCAGCCAGCCATGCATAGTTACAGGTAATTGAGGCTCAATCCAAAAATGACTGAAAAAGTTTTTCATCTGTTTAAGTTGCATGAGAGAAGGAAATGAAGAGGATCTTTCTGAAAAAGTTTCTTTATCTGTCCAGCATGACACAAATTGGCTCTCTGAAGCTTGGAGATTACTGATAAGATAAATACAAGCAAAGAAATAAAATGTAGTGATTCTAATTGGTTTTGAAGTCTATCATAAACAATATAGCTGAATAAAAGATGGATGTTACCAATTATGTTTTCCGTATTGGAAAAGACATTTAATCCAAACTATATGGAGAGAAACAGAATGCAAATTCATTAAAAATTGGTGGCTATATTTTCCAGTGATCTAGATTCAGGATACTCTCAGATATATCTACTGAAACATCCACTGTTTTAAAAGGAAAATAAAACAAATTCTCTTTGAATATGACAGGCATTAATATTAACTTGCACTGTTACTACTTGAGAAAAAAATCTGCTTCATAATCTCTGACCTTTCCTTAGTAACATTAGTATTCCTGATGAAGTCTAAATACTAGCTGCTACACATAAATACTGTGATATTTCTTCACTGTTATGATAGACAGTTTCCCAACTGAGCATCCAGAGGTGAACAGGTTGGTAAATGTTTCATGCAAAAGATTATGTCTAGAAAATTTAAGAACTCCACAGGATATCTGAAAGAAAGAATAAAGACTAAATGTTCTATTGTCTTGGCTTGCTTTCTTCTTTTATAAAAACTCAGAACCTGGTATCAAGAATGACTTATTTCCTGCAGACCCATGAAATATGAAATCATGAATATTTGAAAAACCTTCCTAAACAAAAAAAGAAAACTATCACCATCATGGCAACTGAGATGCAAGGGAAGGCAAGGTGAAATATGTTGTGAAATTGCACATTCTTTGTGATCACTTTGAAAAAATTATTAAATTGTAGTGGATCTGGATAAATAAAGGAGGCAAACTATGACTTCATGTGACTCTGAGCTGTCATAAGACAAATGTTAACACATCTTTTAATAATATCACATAGTCAAAGAACAGCAGCAGCAGATTGAGAAGGCTGTGTAAAATCCTAGAAGAGTCTCTGTGAAAACAATGCTGGAGTGTCAGCTGCGAAGGTAGGTTCTCAACTTATATCAGTTATGCCTGACTGCACAGCAGGGCTAATTCATGCATATACCATATTTCATGTGTTGTAGTATATTAGTGTGATGAAAGAAAGATTCAGGTACTCGTATGAGAATATTCATAGAATCTGTGCTAACTCTGTCTTTATAGATTTAAACAGATATAGCATCCCATCCAAATACTGAGTTGAGTAGGCACAGAGAAAGTTCACCAACAGGGCACAGGGAAAACATGAAAATACAAGAGAAAATATGCCAAAACTCTAAGTGCAAAAGCAAATTCACAAAGAGGAAATAAACAGAATGCAAAAGAAGACCTATTGATACTGTAGAGGAAAAACATGATAATGGAAAATGCCCTGCATATGAGGTCATAAGCAATAATTGTAGCAAGAGAAAGCATCATGTCAAAGGTTGTAGATGAAAAAAACAAAATACAAAGGCATCGTATCAAGGAAGCAGGCAGTGACTCAGGGGATGAGATTTTGCATGTCCAACATTAGGGCAGCACAAAAATAAATAAATGGTTTATAAAACTCAGGGTAGCATAAGATTCAAGGGCAGGCACAGAAACAACCAGAAAACTGAATGCCAATGAGAAAGTAGAGCATCAGAGACTCTGCTGGCCTGTAAAGACTCACTCAGCCTTAACTAAGGAAAAAAAAACCCAACCACCAAGGCAAAATTGCACTAACCTGAACAAAATTAAAATTTCACTGGTACACAGTCATAATGCTACTAGGATAGTGTAAATTATAATCAGAATACAAAAGCAAAGTACATAAAACAAAGTATGGATTGTAAAAATATATTGATCCTGACCCTGACACACAGATTGTTCTTCTTGGCTTGACCTCAGACCTCTCTCTTCTCTGTAGGCTTGTCTGATGACCTGGACTCTTCACTGACCCAGGTCACTGTTGCTGGACCTGCTCTGGTCTCCTTGCTCAGGCACTGTGGGACTGTCCCCATGGCAGTGAGACCCCTGCCCCTGCCTGCCCTGCTGTCACACTCGGCTCCCAGCTTGCCTCCCCTTATGGAACAGTGCCAGCCCTTGCGGCTTGCTGGTAATAGCCACCAGGAGAATGGTTTTATGACAACATTGCTAAGAACTTCCCAAACCTCCAGTTTATGCTAGTGAAACCTCAAGAATTAGGCTTAGAAATATGAATGTCCAGAAAGGAATCAATTTCTATTTGGCTGCCTGCTTATCCTGAGCAGAACAGCACTGAGAGATCATGAACGTAACAGAAACAGAAATCTTGGGAAGCATCGTCCAAGTCAATTATATGCCAGGTTCAAGACAGGGCTTGGAAAGAATCCAGGAATCCACTACAGACAAAGATTTACATGTGCTGTGATCCATCATCCTGTTCAAACTGCCAAGCACTGCAAGAGTAGCTCCACCTGCCACTTGACAGCATCAGAATCACTGTGATTATTTGGACATATAAATTGCTTCAAACAAACAGAAAAATCGCAATTCTGCTTTCACATAGCCAAATACAAATCCTCTCTCAGGAACACAGTGATCTAGAACAAAATTTTGTATCCAGAAGGCTAGACATGCTGGACTATAATTAATAACAATATTTGAGGTCTGGTGGATGGATGTGATACTTATGAAAAAAATGCAAGCCAAGCAACAGAAAGAAACAAATGACTTCTGTAGCACCAGGACCCAGACTGAAACAGGAGCAGGTTTTTTTCTCACAACAAACCATATATAAAATGCCTCATTATTATAGACAAGTCAGACTTCTACAAAGTAGATGAACTGACAGACATGACTGTAATGACAGGAACAGGCAAAGCAATACAGCATGTCAGTAGTTTGATGGCAGAACTGGGTTTCCTTGCAGTGAGTTCCTGCAATTTTCCTGGAAATGAAAATTGAGATTCATCATATTATCACCACTTCCATAATCAGCCAGTCAAAAGCAATGCTGAACCAGTACTACAATTTCAAAGCTTCTTATAGGTATGCTAAAAACCTTACTATAGGCCAGAACAAATCATTCTTAAGTGGCAAGACAGTCCCACAGAAAGCCCAGTAAATATTCTGATATTGAGACATACATGTATGATAATGCCTGTAGTGTTACTAGAACACCTGATAGTTGAAGGGTAACGCACTAAAAGGAAGAAGAGACATGCTAACATCAAGTTCTACTATGAAAAACTAAGGACATGTAAAAATACAGTCTTGATATCACAATTTGATCAAAGTGTTCCTTATTTACACAGTGTTGTGGTGGATTAACACCAGCTTTCCCCAAACCACAGACAGATTGTCTCAACAGCAACACAGAAACAGACAAAGGTTGAGTGCTCCCAAGTCCTCTGAGAGAAAAGAAAGAGGCATCTAAGTTCAGAAGCTGTTTTCTGGTTGTGAAACAGATACTTCCCCACAGTCCCATGATAGTCCTATCATAGTGACTTTAAGCAGCTGTATACTGTCCTTTGGTGGCGTACCTTTCTGTAGTCAAATATATTAGATTCCATTAAGAGGTACCTAACTCTTCCTACAATCACAGAGAGGTACCAAGGGGCTTCCACTTGGGAATTCAGGATTTCACTGTGGGAGTCAAATGCTTAGAAGTTAGATGTTTCACAGAATCCTTTACTAGATTTGCTAGGAGTATTTGCAGACTGAATACATGTTCAGTTGTAGAGAGGTAGGAGTAAAGTACCTTAAAATGAAATAATTAAAGGAGGCACTGAAATGCACAAAGATAAAGCCAACAGGACTGTGAGAGATAATAGTTATCTGCAGTAATAAACATTAAGTGAGAACAATTCATGATTTGTGATAACATTTAATGTGAGGATATAAATCAGATGAAAAGAGTACAGTTGAAAGATGGAAAACACATGCACAGCTAGACAGAAATAAAGAAAATATAAAGAGCCTTTTGTTATCTTCACCTTGTAATTGAGATAATGCTTGTCTTTAATGATACAACCTTAGAGCGGCTCCTGCACTTAGCTGCAAGGCTGTAACAAAGACACAATAACATCTAAGTTTATGGCTATACCTGATTAGCATAGGTCTATGTTAGGCACTGCTAAGCCTGTTGCTTGCTGAGTCACACTGAAGACAGTGAAATTATTGTACACCTGGCACTTTGAAACATTTAGCTGTAAATCTGTATATCAGGTAAGGATTCAAAATCTTTTAGGCAAATGATGTGCTCCTTATGTTGTCAAAGTCTGATGTGTAAAGTAATTCATATTTTCAAGGCCTAAACTGCACCTGCACAGGTGAAATTAGAAAAGGTAAGAATGAAGCAGAGGTGCCACATGACCGGTGGTGTCAGGCTTCTTGCCTTAAGAATGCCATTGCTATTACAGAAGGTACTGCTAGAAGGCAGTTAGAAGGCAGAAGGCGGCAGTTTCTTTTCTTCCTCACAGGAATAACAATCAAAAGAAAAAAAAAATAGATTGAAAGAGTTCATATAACAGAATTTTAAAGAAGACAACATGTTCATACTGGTTCCCTTGAAGCTTTTGACATTGCTTCACACAACATTTTCTAAACCTGTAGAAGCATTCTATAGATGAAACAATTACAAGGGGAGGAAAAACACAGTGAAAACTTTAGCCTGAGATTAGTTATGAATATTTCATGGCCTTACCGAAAGGATATTCCAGGTGAGTCTCCATAGCAATCTGCTTTGTATCTGGTATCATTAAGTAATTTCAAATTAATGAGTTGGTAATGGAGTAGACATTAAATTTGCACTTAAAACTGGGGTGAAAGGGGCTGCAAATCTGCTGGAGGAATAAAAATGGTAATATCAAACTGGAGAAATGCTCCAAAGCAAAGTGTAATTGTTTAGGGGTGAGAACAAACCTCTGCACACAAGCAGGAGAAAGTGTCATGCAAGACAGGAAACTGCTAGCTGAGCAAAAGTTCTGCAGAAAATCTCGGTGTGTTTACTGCATCATAATCTGAACATGAGTCAAAAATAGCATGCTGTTGTGAAAAGCATGCCACAGGAGGATGAGTACGGGATGCAAGACATAAGTAGTACTCTGACTTTTTTAGCAGTGCTAAGACTTTAGCTAGAGTACTGTATTGGGCACTGGATGGCAGTATGGCAAGAACTAAAGCAGCACAAGAAGAATTAGAAATACAGAGGAACCTCACTTTTCAGGAAAATTGAATGCATTGGGGTACTTTAGCCTGAAGAGGAGAAGGGTGAGGCAGAATATAGTAACAGCCTTCATATGTAAAAGCCAACTGCGAGGAAGAACAAGAGAATGATTTGTGAAGTACATCTATGAAAGATGAAACAAGAGCAGCGGGCTCAAATTGCATCACAATGTTCAGGCTAGACCTTAGAAAAGCTTTTGTACAGTAAGGACAGTGAAACAATGATGAAATAAATTGCCAGAGAAGAGTATAGTACTTCCACCTTTGGAGGTATATAAAACAGGATGGCTAACCATTTATCAAGAATAACAATGAAAGAGAGTGAAAAAAGATGACTTCCTGAGTTCTTTCCAGTCCTAATTTTCTATTTCTTTACACTTCTCAGCTACTAAGTTTCCATGATTCAAAGAGCATAGTTCTCTAGTATTCTGTTCTCCCACTTAAGCCTTTCTCTTCATATTCAAAAATGCTGTGACTTTCCATGACACTGACTAAGCACAAGGAACTTGTCATGAATATATATGGACAGGAATTTTCACATGAGTAGCATTTAAACATTAAAACTCATTCTCGGAAAACCTAATGGTGTCCCTACCACTACTGGTTCTTTTGAAATCAAAAGGCAAAACTTAATTTCTCTTGACAGTACTTTTTTACTGTCATTTGTACAAGGCAGTCATTTTCTTAAAAAACCAAAAGTCCTTAACATACATTTTAAAATTCAGGTTGGTGAAGGAAGAGAAGCAGGAAAAATGTCTTAATATGGACAGTGCTCTACAGGATCATGAAAGGAAAAAAATTACATTCAAATACATTGTCATTCTTTGAAAATAATTTTTCTGCCTTTAGAGTAAATAATTTAACTGAGAATAAGACACTTTGGAACATTGCAGCTTTAGATCCCTAAAATTTTTAAAAATCTAATCACGTATGATGATAATACTGTTAATATTCTCCGAGGCACGCAAGTTTAATGAGGTTTTTTCTATTCTTATTGGCCAAAGAAAAAAAAATTCTGACTTCATAAAAAAGTATTTAACTATTACTTCAGTTGTGGTAGCTCTTCTTTTACTTACCCTTATAAAAGGAAACCGTCTTTTCCATTAAATTTTCACATGCCTTCCATGTATGCTTTTAACAATTCAGTTTTGATTAAGAACCAGCAGAGTAACAGCCAGTATCCTTTCGTATTTCAAGACTTCCCTAAAGAGCCCATGGAAGTCAAGGCCTTTGAAAATCCCTGCCTGTTTATCTGCTTTCTGGATAACTATCCTGAATTGTGAAAATAGTCCTGTAGAGCCCTTGATTCACTGGTAAAATGTTACTAACACTTTTTAATTTAGTGTCTCCAGCAAGCATTTAATTCAAATTTAGCAAGCCAGATACTGCTTTTTAATTAAATATGATTGTTAAAAGAGAACTTACTGAGCATTTAGAAGATAAATCTAATAGTCTTGTAATTAGCTCAAAATTACATAAGCAAGAAATGCCTAATCTCATTCTTAGTAGCACATGGACTTTGTAAGGAATTTGTAGATACTTAATTAACAGTTATCAAAATAGCCTAGAGCAAGACAGGTTTCTATTAATTGTTAAAATAGTGATATTTAATAAGCTTGTTAAATGATAATACACTTGGGACAACAGACTCATTTAGTTTTTAAGTATTCCACTGTAATTCCCTTATGTCTTTATCAATATATTATATTGCTGGTTTGTCCAAAGTAACCAGTGATTTTGCATTATTTAATTTTTAAGTCTTTAAAGAGGTATCACCTTCAGAAGTAGCTGTTTAGCTCCTCTTAAACATTGCCAGTCCATGTTCACTTTTGAAAGTTCTGATTGCAACAATTTAAGATTTAACTTTTGGGCAGAGGGGAAAACCTTGCCAGTTTATTTTTGTTTGCAAACCTGAAGTGTTCATCTTCCACAAGTCAGTCACAGTCATAAAGTAACCCTATTAGAAATTCTTTCCTCCTCTGTGCCTTTCATTTCCCCTTCCTTACTACTACAAAGAAGGTGGGTTTTTTTGGAAGCTTAGTTTTTTAGCATGAAGAAATCTTTAAGTAGTTTAGGGAGGCTATACAGGCACTGCACTTAGTACTTCAAGAAGACTTTATTCTCCTTTGCTAAGGCTGTTTACAGTTTCTCCTATGATAGCATTGCCTAGAACACCCTTCCTCCTGCCTGAATTTTCAGCAGTATAACAACAAGGTCTAACTTAATTTTCTAGCACTGTAGATGATGTAAGAAAGAAAAATATATTGATGATGGTATGTAATTGCAAGACCAGATTTCTGAGCCAGTGAAAGAACAGGACACTGTAAATCTCTAAATTCCCAGGTTAAACTGTCTGCTAAGTATACTAAATGCTGTTTACAGAGAGAAAAAGATTTGCTAATGCAAGAAATAGCAGCAAAAACCCCAGTATTTGTATGGGGTCAAAAGAAAGAAAGCAAAAAACCATTTGTTTAGGGTTCAAAAGCATAAAAGTACCAATCCTATCAGAAGTTTCTTAGAAGGACCACTAAAAGACAATGTTTACAGATATTTTTTCATTTACTCAAAAAAGAAGGGATATTTGCAGCTTCTCTTCAGTCCATGAATAAAAGGAATTATATCTGTATAAAAGAGATTTGGGAGGAAAACAATTGACCTATATAATCTTTTACAGTGGGTATTAGCTTCCAAATATATTTTCTTCAGCATGTCCTGTAGGACCCTAACAGTGAGAAATTACTTCAACCCAAGTAACTCAGAGGAAAAGTACTTTTCTGCTTCTTTTTGGCTTTGGGATTCATTTTTTTTTTTTGTTTATTAAAGAGCTGATAGACTGGAAAGAGGGCACTAACCCATGGCCCCTAGCCATGGGAGGTTAAATTCATTAGAGGAGTTAGAACACTTAGTATTATACATTACACAGTATGCTTCATACATTACGCAGCATGCTTAATTCTGAAGAGCTCAGACTACAGTTGCTATTGTTAACTATATAGTGGTTGTCCCCAATAGTGTCTTTCTGTCTGTAGGGGAAACAAGAGAGTACTTCTTCTATCTGATACAACTGCAAAAAGGGAATAAGCTTTTCAGGAGCCAGTCCCTTAATGATATCTGACAAAGAAGCAGGTGCGTCCAAATTAACAACAGGTTACCAAGGATTCCAATTTGACAGATTCCATCACTAACAGATGGATACCTTGCAAGTTAAATGAGGAATAGTGAAGAGATTGATACGATCTTAAGTTTGCATTGTTCATACCAGTCTGAATTATACAGACTTTGGAAAAGTATTCTTACTGTTTTATAGCACAACAAAGCTGGCTGTCCCAGCAATGCCCTGTAGATCACGAATGACAATGCCTATTCAGATTGCATATTGATGTGTACACATTGCTTTAAATGGCATTTATTATTTCACAAGTAGCATGGGAGTCAGTGATGTGGTAATTCATTTAATTTGTTTAACCTATTTAATATACTGGAGACACTGTGCAAGTACTTGTCAGTCCATTAGCTGCTACAGTTCTAGGGGCTGTTTCATCTACATTTAAGCCCATTAATTCCCTAAAATGTTTGTTAAAATTGACTATTTTATTAAGTAAAAGTAACAATGATGCATTTCTTTATTCATTGTCTGTGATAGATAGAATTCGAGATGTGATCAGTAATCAATGAATGACAAAGGAAACAAGTGTTACCATATTCTGCAAATAACCCTGGCAGTGAACACACAGAAATGATCCTCTATAAATAACGCAAGAATAAAAAGAGATACATCATTATGGACAGAAGTCTTCTACAGGCAACTCTTTATGATCACAAAGAGAGAAATAAGTACATCCAGTACTATCTGTGGTAAATGTAGTTGCAGCAGAGATAAAATGTATGTTTGTGGGTGGGAAAAAAAAAAGATAAGGAATGAAAGGTGGCTTAAGATTTCTTTCCTGGCTTTTGAAGTCTTACATCAAGAACATTATAGGCAGAAGCTTAAATGTTTCATTTAACAATATTTTTGAGAATTAAATTTATAGCTTTTTAGGAGTGTTTTAATGTTTTTAATAGTTTGCGTCAACAGGAGCGAAAGCTTTGTGAAATAGCTTCTGAAGTTTTGCCACAGAGGGGCAACTTCTGATAGAGAAAATGATAATCTGAGTAGAATGTATAGCTGCTGATGGAGAACATTTTACCTGCAGAGAAGCACAGATACTGCCAAAGCAGATTTTATCTGCCTGCTAACAGAAAAGATTTTACCTGGTAGTGAAATGCAACTACTGACAGAGAAGATTCCACTCATCAGCAGCTGAATTTCTGTGGCATATAAAACTTTTTCTGTCAGACACTGCACATACTTTTTTTTTTTCAATTGTAGGATAAAATATAAGAAAAAAAGTAGTTGCTGATGAAGCTTGTGTGCATTTGCGTGATGGGAAAGAGTTCATCAGTTCACTCCAATAAACTCCAGCGAAGTAACCTTATTATGCAAAATTTAATATCAACACCATAATGACTTCATTTTTTAGAGTAGTCATGTGGAAAAAAGGATGCTTAATTGTTATTGCCATAGGCTGGGGAACTAAGATGACTGGCACACAAAGGAAACTAAGATCCCTAAAGCAGCCTTAACTTAATGTATCTGGGTTGGTTTGTTTTTCAGCCTTGGGTTACCTTCTTAAACCAGCCACATAATTTGCTTCTCCAAATTTTTTTGTGAGGCGATTGTCTGAGTGAAGCCCTGTTTGTGTGGGCACAAGCACTCTATGCATCCAGTAATCCACTTGGAAAGCACAAATACTCACTCAGACATAGATGAATATGCAGGCAGCTAGCAGAACAGTAAGTGGCAAAGTCTGAAGAAATGTCATGTTATTTGAGGTAGAGATATCGATCGGTAACAAAGACCTTTGTCTTTCTAAATACATACATTGTGTTTGATTTCATAGCTGTATGGATTTCAGGCAGCTTTCTACTTCCCTACAACTGCTAAGCAGCTCGCTTCTGTGCTTTACTTTTAAGAAGAAAACGTACAACTGCAAAGGTAACCACAAATCTCTTAGACTGCAAAATATACATATAAAAGACATTTCCCACTATTCTAGATTTCAAATTCTTTTCACGTAAGCTATTGAAAGAGATGAAAATGGATAAATGTGTAGCCACCAATGGCGTCCGCCTCTCACTTTATAGAGAGCTACCATTTCATTAAGTTTGAAGTTTTTGAAATAATATAATCATAATGAAAGAAAGGAAATAAAATTCTCAGAAAGTTCTCAAAGGAGTATTAAAAGATGAGATTTGAATAAGACTGATCAAATGTTGGAATGGAAGATGCAGATAGGTCATAAGCCTTTGCTTTTTTGATTGCCCATATTGTCTCGAAACTGTTCAGCAGAACAAAGAGTTTTGTGGATGAAAGACTGGTGTGAAGAAACATGAATGTCAACTTGAGTTCTGAAAGACAGTCTGCTAATGAAATATTCTAAAAGTCATTTTCAAGGTGGTAGAAAGTTCTCACTGATGTGCACCAATGCTTCTGATAAAAAGCATCAAATAGTTATGCAAGTATTGGCTTTTAGGTCTGAGAAAATAAAGCAATGCTTGTATGACTCCAAATGTTGCAGAAACTTATTTAGTTTTTATACTTTCAGAGGATTAAAAACAATAATTAGGGTGTTTGTTTAGATTCTAGTTTTGGCATACAAAACAATTCTGATCAGTTAATTTTCAATATAACAAAATAAGATATATATAGTGTAAACTGAGTAGACTGAAAATAAAGACAGATCCTAAATGCATTTTTAGTTCAAGAAAAAAAACAATGCACTGTTTGTTTGTGCAATAAGTATAATAAGTATAATTTGAGAGAAACAGTAAATAATACATTTGGCTGTGCCTAGTAGGATAGACTTCTGAATCTGACATTGTGTGATATTTAATAGCTTCTTCATAATAGGAGTTCATAAGAGAGAAAGATCTAAAAGCAGTAAACATATTTCCAACAGTTCTAGGTGAGCAGATCTAATTAAATTTTGGAATATAAAAGCCTCTGAAGTAATACTGCCAATTCCTATCCTCTACAGTGATTTTCTTGCTCACTTGAACTACCTTCTAAAAAACCTGCTTTGATTTCTTGTAGGGCCAAATTTTAACATCACTGAAGTTCATAAAGGGGAGGCCTAATTTACCATGGGTACCCATTGCTTCCACCTTGGAACACTTTCTCATTAAATTACCGAAGTAAGACTGTAAGTCTAACCTTGGTGTGAGGATGATATGTCAGACAGGAAGACTAGATCCAGGGAAGATATTAAATACCTGAAAGGAAAAGTAAGTAATTTTTTTGCTTTTAGAACAAAATATTGAAGCAAGAAGCAGTGTTGCCTGTAGTTACCTAAATCACTTAGGTGACTTTTAGAAAGTTCCCTATATTCATCTCAGGGAGAGGCCAGTTACCCCAGTGTTTACATGGCTGAGGCACCTCTGCACTCAGCTATGCCTGCTCATGGCTGGCTTTCAGAAGCAAACAGCTCAAAATCACCTGAGGCACTGGAACCTGTTGGCAGATTCAGAATATATAGACCACAGTCCAGCACGGGAAAGTATGCTATAGGATTAAATTGCAATGATAACTTTTTTTGTCAAATACAAAAGTGAGGTGGTTCATACTCAATCTGGTAATTAACACACTCTGAAAGAAGTGAGAGCGTTTCTGTCAGAATGCCTGAAATCTGACTTTTATTACCTTCCAGAAAACCTTAGTGACCAAGTTAAAGCTACTTAAAAACAGGGGAGGGTCATCCCAACCCCATCTTTCTTAAGCAACTTCACAGTGTAGGAAAGAAATCAAGTTTAAATAGGTCAAAACGGAGGTACATGAAATATGATTCTTAGCAGGTAAAGGTATCAAGATGGTGAGATGTATAACTAACTCCACTGTTACCCTCAGCATATCTCGATGGCTAACTCTGAATAGCTGCTAAGTCAATATCTTTCTTATCTTGAACCCCATTTGAAGGCACCTAGCTCTTGCTGTGCACTGTACAGGGACCTGGTCATCTAAGAAAGCTGAGGTTCACAGAGGCAGCCTAATTTTAGTGATGTCATTCTGCCTAAAATTTGGCTTTAAGTCTGCAACCCACACCCATTTTTTTTCGCTTCTATTTTGAGAATGTCATAAATATGTATCTTCTTGTTTGAGTTACAGTATAATCTTTTATTCCTAGGGTCACTATTTTCCATTGGATTATGGTAGGGCATAGGTTCTTTGTTCAAAACAATTCAGCTAGGTTTCAAAAAGATAATACATATTGTACGCTAATGGAATAAAAAGTCTGTACTTGCTTTTAACACGTATCCCTTTGGAAACAGGAAATGACTAGCTGTTATTGGCTGCTCTCCCTTATGATTTAAAAGAACTGTAGGAAGGCTTTGCTGAATGGTCTTTGATTTTCTGTCAATGCAGTTTTGCCAGAATTTTAACTGAGGTCCCATAAGTAAAAGTAAAACATTAATCTGCTCAGTCAGTCAGTCCCTGGATAAACCTCAGAAACTGAAAAAAATGTTTACAACAAAGATATCATAACCCTTTGAATACTTATAAGAATGATAACAAAGCAAGTAATTTTCTAATTAAAAGTAGTTAAAATGCAACACCATTGTTCTGAATCTAGATGAACAAATAAAAGCCAAAGGTAAGTTACAGTCTATATTTTAAAGTTACTTAGCCTTTTTCTTAAAATCAGCCCTAAATGAAATGTTTAACTCTCTTCAAATGTGTGACACCATCCATCACAATTTTATAGTTAGACACATAATAATGTATAATCTCAGCTTGCTGTCCACTTGTAAAAATGGGAATAGACTTCGAGAAATAAGCAATTTCCCAACAGAAAATTGGAAATTCTGCCAACCAATTCCAGGTGACCTGCCATCAATCAGTGTTAAATTCTCCCGAGCTATTGCTGAAGGGTATTGCCATTACTGACGGGCTTCACCTGGTGACTAATGGTATATACCAAATACATTCAAGAACTATAGAAATCCTAAGAATCTGTAATTGTCAGTTAAGTTCCAGCAAAGACCTTCTCAGGCTATTCAGAAAGAAAGTGAGATTTCTATAACCTCGAAACTACTCATTTTTATTATGACTTTTTAAAAAAAACTCAAAATGACTTGATGCCATGAAACTAAATTAAATCAGACTGCAAAACACTTATTTGTTGCAGAATGATTTAATGTAAATCTACTTCGCCATATGCACTGAATATGTGCTAATGTGACAATTACTCTAAACCTGGACTTGCATTCAAGTTTCTAGAAAAAATTTTGTGATTAATAATTATGATTAATATTTGAAGTGTGCTGTTCCAGGGTAGTAGTTTCCTTCATTTACGTGACTATACATTTAGAATTAAGTATTCAAGTGCTCTGGTTACCCATGTAAAGCCAGCATAGCTGTGAATGACTTCATAGGTGAGAAACATGCTACAGACAAGAAAACTTGACAAGAAACCAGTACCAGAGAAGCAGAAAGAAATGATGATGAATTTGTTACCTGGAATCTCCAAGATAGGGAAGTAGGGTTTTCACAGTTGTCAAAACCAGAATCTGTCAAGATTTAAAGCTCTTTGTGAAGTACAGAAACTTTAATTTCCACTAAATATTCAGATTAAAAAATAAAATTTTAAAAAGTACAGGGAAGTACTGCTGGGTCCATCCTGGAATCAGATCAGATCAGGAAGTCTCTGGTCCTCTTATAGCCCTTTCAAAGTCACTAATTCTGAATTTAAAGGCCCACAGGACTGTTGTTGTCAGCAAAGCTATACACAGGGATCCAATGCAGCAATTCTGCTTGCCTGATCTCTCTATGGGGCAACTCACAGGGGTGAAGAAAAGCATATATATGAATATTAGCAGGACCTAAATTTATAAAACTTGCAACAACATGGTTAACTAATCATGTGTTAGGGGAGCAAGAGATAGAAATACCAGAATATATTTTTTTTTCTCTAAATAAAACTGCTTCATGCTGTGCTATGTTAGGAGAATAACTGTGGGTTTGTAAGATAGATACTGTAACATTTTAATTCATGGTGAAAAGCTGTATTATAGTTCTATGTCCATAGGACACTGGGCCACTCCCAAAAGTAACACAAATCAACAGCAAAAAAAAGAAATTAAAGTATCTCATGTATATTCAGTATCTGTTTTGTCCAAAAAGGTGGAAGATGATGAAGGCAGAGAATTAGATGTATGCAGAAAAGAAAGTCTTTAAATCCCTGATAATGTTTAAAATAAGAAGCTTCCTCACACCCTTCACCATGGCTCAAGTAAAATGCAGACAGAAGATATCTCTACATAAGAGAGACATCTGGATTTTCCCTGTATGTATGTAACACTGGAGATTTCATCCCATGTGATACTGATGGTTTAGGAGTTCTGGTTTTGCTCATAACTCATCATGTGCAGCCTTGTTAACCCTCGACCAGCCAGCAGTGACAAGAGCTGAACACATGGCTTTCCAGAATTACTGTTAAGAACAGAAATCTTCCCTCAAGCAGAGCAAGAGTCTTTTACTTTCAAATGACATCACCTGATTCATTTAGTCATGGCTCGCCTGCTGTTGAGCAGGTTAAATGCAGAAGAGTAAATTTTCAGAAGAGCAGTCAATTTCTCAATAAATACAGGGCTTGCTATGATGGGCTGCAAAGTTATCAGGCACATTCTTTTCTGTTAAGAAACACTTATTAGTGTGTTTGCACTCACAGGTCAATGCCTGTGAGGGCAATACTAAGAATAAGTACTGGTTATGAATACAGGACTAAAGTAATGCTGAGATCTTCATGGTCAGCATTTCATAAAATTCTGTGAATAATCAGACCATCTTTGCAGTGTTTATTAACTTTCTCACTGTATCCCCCCATCAGAGGTGTTACTTAGAGCCATTTTACAGATGAAGTATAAAATGGAGAGGTGGTAAGTGGAAAAAGAATTAGTATCTAAGAGTGGGTTTCAGTCCCTTTGACATACTAAGGAATGATGCGTCCTATTCTCTCCATAGCTTGCTGCGCTCTCTCTGAGTACTTAACATCACTTGTAAAAGAAATCAGCTTAGATTTTCAAAGTAAAGACTTAAAAAAGCCTTAAATACTTAATGACAGATTGAAAGATTAAGGAATAAAAGTAGAAATATATTGAACAAAATAGCATCTAAGATGTTAATTTAATTACCAAGTCTCCTCTAAGGGTTCAGTAACTAATCTGTGGCAGCATGGACTTAATTTCTCCCTTCAAGTTCAGAACAGAGAAGAAGCAGATGACATGATCCTCTATTATTCTCTAGATATATATCAGTGAACACTGTATTGCTGTATTTCATAGAACAATGGTCCTTCAAGTTTAGTATCTTGTCTCGAGACATGTTTTCTGAGAGTACAGTCACTAATGGAACTCATTGAAAGACTTCAAACTGAACATATATTCGATTAAAAATTAGATTTTCCTTTGAAATCATATTTTCTGGGATAATTGCTCTTTTTAAAAATTTTAAAGACAATTTAAAAATTATTTCAGTTTGCTGAGTTAAACCCTGGCCTATCAGATACTAACTGAATGACACCCTACCATTAAGCAGCCTTAAATATTTTTGATCTGTTCAGTAACTGCCCATAATGTTCATTCACTAGGTCACTGATGCTTCTAAATGACTTTTTGTAAAACCTGGGCTTTGGTTATTTGGATTACTTTAAAACAAATTAAATACAAGTGTTTATCTCATTACTGTTAAAAAACCCCAAGTATTAACACATTTCAACACACTGCAGTTTTCAAAACTCTTGAATTCTGACCATTGATACAGGGAACTGACCACCTGCCTTGCAACTCATTTACTTATAGCAATTTATAATGATTTCTGAATATTGCTTAATAATCCTGCTTGCCTTGATTGTTCTTTTGAAATTTACCAAGGACTACTGTTTTCTTCAAGGATTAAGCTTGTCAGGGACTGGTATTTGTCATAACAAAGAAAACAAAGCAGTTAAGAGACATATCCTTGTGAAGCAGATGTGTTCTAGCAAGTTAAGCCCTTGCAAGAGTATAGATAGCCATGTATGGACAGTAGAAGCTAGTGTGCTAATGCTTTTAGATAAGATAGAGGGAGTAAACTGGTTAGGACCACTCTTGCGGTTTAAGAAACTATTTAGGAGAATCTGCACATGCTCCAAGGAATGGGGTGGAAAGTACATGGTGAGGAAGACTGTGAGCCTTCCTCTGGAAGACCCCCAAAGACGACCATCAGGAGGCAATATGCAGGCGCAAAGATGACATACACATTTTTAGAACTGCTGACACAAGTCTTTTGAACTAACTCCACCTTACTTATGCATATGTATGTTTGTATGGTGTGACCCTATGAATATGTATATCTACACTGTATAAATTCTTGGTAAAACGTGCTGTTGGTGTGCATGTGCTTTGGAGTAGCAATGCCCCATGCACCTGGTGCCATAATAAGCATACCTGCTTTATAACTCTTCAGGAGTTGTAGAGTTTGTTTCCATGGGTCACCATGTAAGTTTGATAAGCAAAGGATGCATTCTCAGTCACTGTAATTGGGTAAGTTCCGCTGATTACACAGGAACAGCAGGAGTGTAAACCAGATGATTTTTAAACAGTTTTAAAGAGATTTAGTGCTGTAAGTAACAGATCTGTGTATGACAGGATATATGCAAGAGATAACCCTAAAAAAGACCTTCTTATGAATACTTGTGCTAAATTCACAGGAACAGCTCGGACAATTGCTGAGCAGCAATAAAAATAGGCCTGTACATGCTGACATCTGAAAGAAGAAATAAGCAGGTATTTTCATAAGGTAGTGCATTTTTGCTGTATTAAAGAGAGTTGCCTTAGAAATTCAAAGACATAGCATTGCTTATGACAAATACTAATTAAAACTTCTCAAGCCTGGAGGTATGTGTCCACTTCAAGCTTTATGAATCTCTTACAAAGCCTATCAGGTTTTGCAGACCTGTCCCATATTGCTCACACATTGCATACTAGCATTGCCATCTGTGATGTTTCACAGCCATGACACATAGGATGGAGAGAATGAGCTTTACAGTTCACAAAGAAATACATGCTATGGATTGTTTATAAAAATAAGTGTATATAAAGGAACTATGGGAAATAGGTTTCCTTACACCCACAGTCTGGGTAGGAGGATCTTTCTATCTGACATATCTCATAGTAAATTATTATGGAAATTATAGGAATAGTTTAGCATTATATCGTTATGTAGAATTATGCCATTTCTGTATCATCACAGAAGTCACTGATAAACCTTAGGATATAATAAAGAGTTTAACTGAACTATTTTCTCATAGTATTATACTATTAGGGAAATCTAGATTTCCTGAAGGGGTAAGTTCAGACACCCGTACTCATGCTAAGTAGAACATTACTTCACAAGTTGTCTCACTGATTTAATAGACTTATTCATTGATGAATTTCTTAGAGTGGTCTGGAGGCCTGTAAGCAAGCCCCCACTTTTTAATACACAAAGACTGTTCTCCAAATCCTTCCTCAGCTGACAATTTCACCATCAAAGGCAGAACAGCATTAAAAAAACCTGCAGCATTGCCAAGCTTAAAATGAGTGATTCTGTTTTAAATACAAATACTGAGATGTGATTATGCACTTCGCAAGGAAGACATTCCCCTTCCTTGAAAAATGCAGAAGAGAAAAAACACTAGTTCTGAGAAATGTTGTCATTCTCTAAGAAAATTTAGGAATTCTGTTATTAAATGGAGCTACTTTATATCCTCTTTGAGTTTTCATTTCTTCAACAATGGAAACTGCCTTTGGGAAGATGACATGTTTATCCCATGAGTATGTTAAGTGGCTCAATTATGTCCTTGTGAGCAGACTGAGGCAATAAAAGCCAGAGACCTTGCAGTCCCCTGGCCTACTACTTCCGTAGCAAGCTTCTTCAAAGCCATTAAAATACGCAAGCAAACAGCTCTACCATTCTTCACGCAGAGAGAGAAATTTCTGTGATTCAGTAAAATTTGAAATATCAAAAAATGTGTGAAAGTCTGTATTTTAACCACAAATACACTTTTTGGAAACTTCTGTGTTTTGGACATATTAGTAAGTTTGGCTCAACTTTCTTCTCACATCACTGCACCTTATTTCCAGCCTGCTAAATTCAGACAAGATTCTATGAAGTTCTCTCATTTCTTTCAGCTGGTTCCTCCAAGCATGGGGTCCCTCCCACCTATCTGTGGGCTGATCATGTGGCACCTTCAAGGTTCTGAATAAATAACTGCAACTACAAGCAAGCAGGAGTAAAGAGCACAGTATCTGTTCTGGATTGTAACTAGTAATACTCTTTAAGAGGAACAAGTCAATTTGGAAAAACTTACAGTAGGAGGACACATAGTCATGATGGGAAAAGAAGTATAGAAGAATGTGAAGACAGTATAGTGTGAACAGCACGCTTTTGAGATTTAGGTAAGAGAGGTTTTAGGAGTTATTCAATCAAAAAGTGAATAGAAGATTAAAGAAGTGAGAGGTGTTCTTTAACCCATAACAGCATAGTTTGCTTCATAATGACCTCCACTGCAGTCTTTCATTAAGCCACTGTCTCTTCTCCCTGAGTAGGAGCTGTAGAATATTTTGTAAAGTTGCATTTTTTAAAGTCCAGAAAATAATCAGTGAAGCAAGATGCATCTCCTTTAGAAAGAGGAATTAAACTCATCCCATGTTCCATGAAGCCATCAAGCTCATGGCTGAGAAACACATTGTAGAGTTGAATATAATGAGGCTGCTGTATGATGTCACATTAAAAAAACCTGTGCAACACTATAAAAAAAAATCCTACTGCATCCTGATAACACAGCTCCCTTTCCCCCTAGTAAAAAAGATTCAGAAGAAAACTAGGAAATGGATTCCAACATAGCAATCTCTTACAGTTCATGTTAATTAGCCCATTTTTCAGTCAAAATATATGCAGTGAAACACTTGACAGACTTTTTAGAGATTATCAGAAGTTAAGTATATGAATTGCACATGCTGTTATAAAGTGATCTTTCTTTACTATAAATTAACACAACTATGGAGAGCAAAATCATGGTTATTTGATTGCTATGATATTATTTTTATAAGTGACCATTAATTAACTCTTCATTTTCAGTTTCATTAGTTGACTGCAACTCTTTAGTCTTGAAAACTATTGTAAGAGGAATCCAACGTAACTTCTAAATGGTTAACCTCTGAAATGAATGTTGAATCTAATTATTCATTCATAACCCCAAATTTGAGGCATCCTTGATTACCCCAAACTTAAATAGACCTAAGCGCGACAATGAATCAGGCCTTAGACTTTCTCCTGGCCTTATATGTCTGAAACATTTGTAGTCTTACCTTAAGAATAAACATGCAAGGAGGCAATAAAAATCAGTTACTTGATAGACTGCAATAAAAATGGAGTAAGCAAGAGTAAATAAGATAAATCCTCCATATGTCTCTTAAGAGATGACCCTGATGGCAAGAGCCATTTTCCTGTGCAGAATTCCCCATTTACAATTTATGTTTGGCCATTTTTCTTCTCCTTTATTTGAAAATTGAAATTTCATATCCTGCATTTTTAGGGGAAGGAAAAAAACCCCAGCAACAAGAATATACTCCTGCAGCACTGAACAGAGAAGCTGGCTTCCTCAGTCATCTACACCTGAGAAGGTTCATGCAGTGCTTCCCCAGGGCCACGTCACAGATGCTGTCTTCCTACACAGTGGCTTCCTGGTACAGCTACAAACACAGTTTTGATCTATATCCTATTCTGTATCAGGTAAAAAGATACAGTTTGTTCTGTGTCTTAATAGGCACCAGGCTGTGGACTATGAAAGGCAAATGTTGATATGAAATTTTTAAGAGAGGTCTCATAATGAAGCAGTAGTAGTGACACAGATCTTCTAATCAGGCATTTAGTAATTTTGCTTTGCAGCTTGGAAAATGTCTTTCATTTAAATTCACCTCCTAGGAGCTATATGTCAGGCAATTATTCTCTACCAGAAGATTTCAAAGTCCAAGCAAATTAAATGGACTCTGTTCTTAAAGTAATACTGCCCTCAAAGCATCATTACTGTTGTTAAGAAATAGCAGACTTGAAGCCACAAAGATTTCTGTTCTCTCCTATGAATATAGGTGCAATTCCTATTAATGTTATTGGCAATCAGCTGTGCAGATTTACAGATCTAACCTAGAGTTTCTCTGGATGAGGAACACAGCTGAATACTCACAATTCTTAAAGACCACCACTGAAAAGGAGAACTGAGTTCAGTATCCAGAACACTGAGACTTCTGAATTAATTTAATTCAAAATATGATGGCCTATAGTGATATTAGTTCCAAATCTGCCCAGATATTAGCCAGGTAGAATCAAGTTTTGTCAGGAATAGATTCCTGATGAAAAAGAACAACCTTGCAAGACATGACACCAGTGAGTATTTGTCTGACTTACTAGTAGGTGAATGTTCTTGTGAAGTACAGTAAACCTCCATGTGTTGATGAATTTTAGTCTTAGGTTGCCTCCTCACTGAAATAGAAAGTAAATGGTTGATTTTAATCTCAGACATTCAAAAAGCTTACGGTCATTTACAATCAGCTGGAACCACTGCCCAAAATATAGGCCACCTGGAAGCCTAGAGAGGTGTTTGATATACAAATGTACGGAGGTAGTCTGAGGAATTACAGGGTGGCAGTCCACTTTTGCAAAGAAGAACCATAGTCCACACAGAAGCAGCACAGCCCTGAGAAAAAGCACATGCAGCAAGTGTCAAAAAAGAGGTGAAGACAAGTATTTAACAAGTTGGGTACATTTTCAAAGTGTTGCAAGGGAAATCAGGCACAGGAAGCCTTTCAAACCAAACAGATTCTTTAAACAGACCTTTGGAAATCCTTCAGTTAGAAACAATTCCTCTAAGTACCTTCTCTAGCAATATCATTCCACTTAAAGAAGAGTCATAAGAAAACAATGTCCAAGTTTACTTGAAAGACTGCAGAATTTCTGGGCCATTTGCTGGTAAAACCGATCTATGGCAAC
Source organism: Strix uralensis (assembly GCF_047716275.1). Lineage (NCBI taxonomy): Eukaryota > Metazoa > Chordata > Aves > Strigiformes > Strigidae > Strix > Strix uralensis. Next base: position 17,708,363 of record NC_133983.1, on the reverse strand, counting down.
AGAAAGCCAGCAACAGAATTCCATTTTCTAATCCAGTACAATCCATGTTGCTAAAACAGTAAGTAAAAATGACAGCATTTCCTCTGATCCCATAAAGAACCAATGCCATAATCAGACAGCCTTTCAGCACTATAACACTGTGCTACTGACATCCTTTCCCGGCCAGATTCACAAAAGCAATATGCTCACAGCAGTTCCCATTGAGAACACGCAAGTTGTTGGTTGTCATGCACTTTAGGAAATCTCTCTTATTCCATTTATTTCTCTGTTATTTCTATGCTCATCCTGCATATCTATTCAGTAATGACATAACTAAGGTTGTGTGGTACTGCAATCACTGTGACTGTGAAAATCTACAACTGGTTAGACAGTGTAACAGTTTTGCCTCAGTATAATTTTTCTTCACTGTTTCCTGGACGGCAGGATTTATGTTTTTATTAGTTCATAAATTGTTTGCATTCTCAACAAAAGGTATGCAAAATTTGGCATAGTCAGGTTACAGATATTGTCACCTGGTTATAATCTTTGGATTATAGTTTTCCAGTTTAACTAGCTATTTAGGTATCATTTCAGCTCCACTAGTGGCACAATTTATACTTTAATGTCATTAAATTGTCATTTTCAAAAGACAAACATGAAGGTACTTAAACACTACTTTCAAAGTCAACTTAAGATAACATTGCCAAAAGCTTCTCAGTGATCAGAGATCTAGAAAACATAACCTGTGAAGAAAGGCTGATACAAGGGTTAAATTTAGAGAAAAAGGACATTGAAAAACAGCAACGCAGTAATTGTCTTTAAACACCTGAAGAAACATTGCATAAGGAAAAAGGGACAGTTATTCTCTAGGTGCCCTTGGAATAGGACAATAAACATTGGACTTAAATCACAACAAACTGGTGGGAGGACAATACTACTTTCACAAAAGGGCTGGTAAGCTACTGGAGTGAACTGCATGGACAGGCAGTACAGCCTCTAGCACTGAAAGTTTAAGAACAAGTTAGATGAACTATTACCAGGAATTGTTTAGACAGAGCTGATCCCACCTGGGGATGGAGGCAATGCACCAGATGACCATTTCAGGCTCCTTCTGTACCTATTTTCTGTTATATTACTATTTCCCACTATGAGTTCCCAAGCTCCAGATTTCCAAAGATAGAGATGCATGTGTAGAGCAGAATAATGGAAAAGAGGTCAGTTGGCACTTCAGAAAGTCTCCTTGCCAGCCGGCAACTAAGCACCACACAGCACTGTACCAGCTACTAGGAAGAAAATTAACTCTATCCCACTCAAAACTAGGCTATTACTTACCTTCATTTACTGGCACTTAAAAGCTTTCAAAACCATCTAGAAGAGTCCAGATCACTTTTAAAAGCAGATTCCCAGTCAGCTAAGTAGAACTGAAAATCTTATTCAAAATGACTATTCCAAGCGTACACAAAAAGCATCTAATGATGATACTTGGGTTCTGTCCTAACTATAGGAGAGGTCAAACTGAACTGAATAGAACTGTTCATGTTATTAAAGTTAACAGTAATAGAAACACATTGGCAGAACTGTATGCAGAATGAAATGAATTCTAGCCTTGAATACTGATACTGTGTTCTTCTGTCTCCCATGCTTTCAAAAAAGCCTGCAGAAGATATAAATATAGGCAAATACATGCAAATAACCTGTCCAAACATTTTCTGAAAGTACTTTTTTTGTGTAGTATGCCAGAATCAGCTCCCAAGCATGTGTTTTATAAAGGATATTATACCTCATAAATTTAACTACTCTAGAGACTGGGATGAAAATTCTGCAGAGCAGGTTATCTGCCTATCATACGTTCACAGCAGCTACTGTCAGAGATTAGGTACTGGAGTAGCTAAAATTTGGGCCAGATGGCTGTTTTTATGCTCCTACAGTAGTTTTGACTTATGAAGATCCTTACATGCCCTCATGATTTTCAGTGAAGTTCGTCTATTTCAAGCCAATGCAGTATCAAGTACTCAATCACTAATTCCAGTTAAATCTCTGCTTCAAACCAACTCTTTACACCCATTTTCCATTCTTCTTGCTCTTTCTTTCTTCACTTACAAACAGAAAATAAACTGTTCATTGTTATTGAATCAAACTCCTGTAAGCACAGTGACATTGCAGCAGTATCTGTGAATGATTAAAAAAGATACTTAATATATTTTACTGTGTGTAATGCCATGGAGCCTTGACATTTAGATATTAGTGTAATGCAAATAATAAACAATAATACACAACTGTGATTAAAATTGAGACACCGAACAGTGCATTATACAAATGTAAAAAGAAAAGAAAAGGTGGTTTAGGTAGTAAACAAGGACAGAGGAAAATCCATCAGGAGTCAAAGATAAGTATACTTAAAGCCATAAAATTACCTTGTGTCAAAACTAATTGAGGGAAGCAGCTCGTCACTAATGCAATTGTGCTTTAATAATCGAGATGGCATCTACATGAGCCTGTGAGAAAGGCAGCTCTAAAAGACATAAATGAAAACTTTTCAAGAGATCGGGTTTATTCTCTCAGCTATTTGTGTTGTGCATCAAGCTGAAATAATTGGACGCATCATTTCAAAACATACAGTTTCTGCTTGAGTGGGCAGGAGGACCCTCCTGTAGTTCAGGGTAACCCACAGTCTGTTCTGGGGACCTTCAAAATTCACCAGGTGGTCCCCTGAGAAACAACCCATGTCATCTTATCTCCTAGCTCTTTTCTACTCCAAATTTATACAGTCTGTCAAGGTTGTCAATGTGAAAGCCATTTAGATGTTGTTTTGTTTTGCATTTCCTACTCTAAAATGTTCCAGAAATGAATCCACTATCTCTGAATAGAGAATCAGTTTAAGAATTGGCAAGGACTTCATTTCAACTTTTATTAAGGGCTTATCAAGTAAAAAGCACTGGAACAAAGAAGAATAAAATATTTTATTTCCCCGCCCTCCACCTAGTCTGAATGACAGTCCTTTTGAGGTCAGTATTGCTTAAGCCTGTAAAATGAAAGTGCTACGAATCACAATCAAATAACTGTCAGGCGCCTTATTAAATTTCATTCAATTCCATACAAAATCTTAAGGGACCATCGCTATCTTCCAATTTAGACAAAGATTAAATAAAAGCTGATCAAAGATTTATAGAATTCTAAAGTGATACTAAACACAATGTGCTATGCCTGGAAAGCTTTCTCTGGTACAATGGACTTAGAAGTGGCCTGCTTTAATGGTTTTATTTAAGCACCACTTTTCATTGGAGGAAAAAATCAGAAGTTTACAACCACCTCACCTAATTAAAATCTCAAAATTCACAGTGTAAATCACATTTACACTGATGCTAGGATTCATATCGTTGTCCAGATAGAATAAAAATCAGTAACAACGTCAACAAAAGAGGCAACATTACCTTTTTTTTTTTTTTTTTTGTAATTCAGAAAAAAGCCAAAACTTCACTTTGGTGGGTTTCCAGACTAGCAATTTTCAGCCTATCTGCTGTCAAAGAAATGTACAGGTAAGCTAAGAAGGTCTGCTAAGTGCAGGTAGTAGCAGTAGTTACTAGAGTATCTATTTTCACTACTATAATATACCTGGGTTCTATCCATCTATGGGAAAGTATGAAATGCAGTCATTACCCCACTATATTAAAAAAATTAACAGGACATATAGGGAAGAAAAAGAAGCAATGAGAAGAGAAAGGGGCATTAACAGAAAGAAGCTACTTCATATTTTCTTTTCTTGCTGCTGAAGGGAAGAAGTCCTAAATAGGAAAAGTCACAAGCAGAGAAGAGTCTGCTTTACACATTTAGAGAGAAAGCTCCTAAAATTGCATTTATTTGTTTTCAAGGCAGCCAGGTTCATTATAAACTGAGTGCTTTATAAAGTGTTCCATTGTTCACCTACAACAGAAATTATACTCTATAAGAAAGATTTCAGCCTAAGGCTTAGGAAGAAATTTATGACTCTGAATATAAATTCAAAATTCTTCTGTGGTAGAACCTCTTGAGAATCAACATACAATTATAGCAGACATCATACTGATTTCTGAAAAGTTTTAATGATATGTAACTCAGAGAATATTTCTACTGTTTTGTATATGTGGTCTATTTTCTTCTACTGGGGCTCTTTGCAACCTTACTGAATACCCACAGAACCCTTTGTTAGTAAGGTGATGCTGACTGCTTCACTACTGGCGACTAAATGTGCCCCAAAAATGTGGATCTATATTTGTCGAAAAATTAAACATAGGACAAAGATGCAAATCTCAGATCGCCCATACCTTCTTGACATTGGTGCAGTCTCACTGACCTCAGATAGATATGAAAGCAAAGGCAAACTTTGCAACACAAATGCCAAACAACAGCACTTGTGACTCCTACAAGTTGTGGTATTTCAAAATCACTTTCAGATCCCAAAAAGAATATAAAGCAAGATATCAACTAAGCCATCTTACTACTGGCAGTCCATGTAGTTTTCCATATTTCTAAATACACTTGGCACAAAATCATGACAGTGTTTATACTTGTTGTTCATCTGTAAGGTTATTCTGTTACCTATACACAATAAACATAAACCAGGCTCCTGTGAAGGAAATTCATAAATGTCAGACACAAGGAAAAAGTCAATAAAATAGTTTACAATAAGCATGTTTACTTTTTATTAACAAAACCTCTACTTGGTAACATCAGAGGTAATCAAGCCAATACCCCTTTTTCATGCACTTAGAAAGGAAGATATAAAGTAAACCAAAACATAACAACAATGATCACAACTTCAGTGTTGGTATGACTAATTCTTTTTGCTACTACTTAAAATACATGATTTTGGATGAATTCTGAAGGGGCAAGGTAGCTGTATATAGAGAGATGGATCAAACAGCAGTTAACAGGCTTTCTTGGGTATCATTTCAAATAATCACTTTGGTCATTTTTTTAGGATTAGAAGAGACCAAGATTCAAGATCAGTAGATTAAAAAATAAGAGTAGCAAAAATGAACTGAAGTGAAAACACACTGTATGCCACTCATTTACCTGCAAAAGGTTTTCCTCCTGTTCTTCCCTTAATGCAGGATCTTCCTACTAACATTAAGCATGTGAACTGTAAGTACTTCTGAAACATGTTAATTTCCAACTGTCAGTGCCACAGAAACCTTTCTGTGAGCCCCTCCGATGGGACTCATGTCTGAGGAAGGAGCTCCATCTGAATTCAGTACACTAGGATGGTTTAATATTCCTTTTTTGGAACATCTCCAAGGAAACAGTTAAAGATGAATAGAAATGAGACAAAAATTGGGAAATCCTATCTTCCAACTTCTTCTTTTAAGAGCCATCTTACAAGCCAGAGGACAGACACATACAACAACCAAGCACTCACAAAAACCAGGACATACATATGGTGGGAGTTTGGGTTAAAAATGTACATACCACGATTTTCCTGCTTCTGGGGAATGAGGAATGAAGTTCTCTTATCTGGGCCTGACACAGGCAGTGCTTTTTCTCATCATCCGATTTTGTCTGTGAGAAAAGAATTAGAAGCGAAGACTCCTAAATTTTCCCTCCAACAGTCTCTTGGCCTCAGGCGATATGAGGCCTTTTATTGCCCAAAACCAAGAAAAAGACATACAGAAATTGTCATTTATATTACAGAGAAGAAAAGCCTATTCTTAATCCATCACTTGGTGGCCACAGAGGAATGATATACAGAGAAAAAACCTGCTTCTCTTTTCTCTCTGGCACCTTTCCCAAGGAAGCTGCCCCTCCTATACTTCAGTTTCACCCAACCCATTCCCTGTATATCCTTTCATAGCATACATATTTGGAGGGGTAGGCTGGCAGAGGAAAGACCAGTGATACAATAGAAAAGGTAGGCGAATTCTACTTTGGCCTAATTCAGAGGCAATATATAATGCACTTGCTCTCAGCAATATCACTGGTCATGAACCCTTCTGTCCTCTTACTGTTATTAGTGCTGTTCCTTGCAAAGAAATGCCATTTTACCACATGATTTCCCAGTTCCTACCTCGGTTCCAGGCATTCAGCAAAACCCCACCTTGAAACCTTTACCCATTTTTGAAGTTTAACCCTATTATACAGACCTTAATCTGAGTTTCTTGAACATTCAGATGGCAATGCTGGGAATCTACTGAAGAGGGCTAAATCAGTTTGAAAATGGGCTCTTGGTCTAATATATGGGCAGGCAGGATTAATGACAGTTAAACAATAGGGGTCAAACTCTGATGGAGCAATCTTTCTTTTGCTTCATCAACAATGCCCACTTAGGGGCATTATTAGAGGAGCATATACCTTGAAATGGAAATGGAAGCCAGTGGAACCTACATGGAAAATTTGGTATTAACTCTTCAGACAAATTAAAAGCCAGGCACCCAATGAAATTACCTATGTTCTTAACCTGTGCTGTTTCACAGCTACTAAATTTCTGAGCTCATGTAAACAACTTCTATTTCTCTTCACTTTGGGAATATAAAAAAAGACATTTGATTTTTTTTACGCTGATTTTGTATTTAGAACTAAGAACAGACAGAAAAAAATCTGAAATGGAAATTAAAGTGCATAAACACCACCTTCATGTCCATCAGGAAAATAAATTTAGTCCTGAAATCTTTACAGGACAATGTATTTGATAAAAGACTTATTAAAAAAAAAAAATTGTATTTTTCAGCCCAAAGCTATTTGAAGGGTGAAAAGTATAGTGTAAAAAGTGTACGACACATTTCTAAAGAATTTTTGACAAATCAGACAGACGCTGTGAAATACTTTAAAATAATAACATATGTATTGAAGTAGAAAGCCTTAGCTGGGCTTAAACATACTGACATTGTTTTCTTGCTTTCTTTTTGTTTGAAAGCAAAGTCGAATAATGTATTTGTTTATTTAATCATTTATAATCAATAAAACCAGTTGCAGAAACATACTCACTCTGTAAAATCAAAGTAGACTTATTTTTAAAGCACACTTAAGTTTTCTAGAAACTAGTTTGAGATCTGTGCAGGGGTCTGATTTTCAGCAAATGCTGAGTACTAGACATGATTGAGCTATTTTATTTGTTTCCTATTTTTAAAAGATAACCTGATATAATAGCTTTTATAGCAATTATAAATTGAACTTTTATTCTCTGAATACTTTGTTTTATGCATATAATCTTCCATTGGTATTTCTGATACTTGTGTCACTCTTTTTTAAATTGAAGCCCTTCTTTCCACGTGAAAATGAAACTTTTGAATCCCTATTGACAAACTAAGAGCTTATGCACAACATAAAAAATTCCAAACAACCAAAAAATGTTTAATAGAAAATGGCATCTATAAAGGACAAAGCAGCTAAGGCAGTCTCTTGGTAGCTAAAACATGTGACAGACCCACGGGCAGCTTCAAAGCTGCTACGATGATGCATCTGCCAAGCAGCCAGCTGCTCCTGCTAGACAATCTTCTTTGTGACTTGGCATCCAGGTCTTGTGCTTGCCATTCAAAAGCAACAGAAAGAGTCACAGGACATAGGATGGTAGCTACCTCTTCATATAACATCTGTAAAAATGCCTGTGGAGATAGTGGGTGCAGTGGGAAGTGACAATTTTGCTGATGCATTTTAGAGGGGGGAAATTTCATTCGCAGAGGGGAAATGCAAAGCGAAAAATTTATCATAAGAGCTCCTTTGTCCTCCCAGTAAAGTATCTCAGGCCTCAGAAGAGCTCCTCTGGCATAAAAAAGTACTATTTTCATTATTTTGAAGACAACTGAGGTAGCAAAGATTAGATAGATCAGGAAAGGTCAGAGAGGGTGTCTGAGAGAGTAAGGATTCAAGTATGTCTCCCCAGAAACAAGCCTGACGTGGTACTTAATAGATCATCCCTTCTTCCCTACAAAGGAGACATCATTTCTATGTATAGCAAGAGGTTTGCCATACAGCAACCATCAGGAATGAAACCATTACAACTAAGTTAAATTACAGTTGCACAGAATCTCCTCTTAAGAGCCTTTCACAGTTTTAATGAAGGATCATTTATTTCCTAGATATTATATTTAAGGCATTCTATACAATATTAAAGCAAATCCATAATTTACTATTACATTCTGTAAGATGATTCCGAGAAGTTAGCCTCTTCTCTCAAACCTTAAAGAATTTTATAATAAGAGTAGGCTTGATTTGATTGCTTCAGGCTTATATATGAATTATTATTTTTATGGATTCCTTGGAAGTGAATAAATTGCTGTTCAATCCTCTGTAAACTTAAAAGCAGCAGGCAACATCATGATCGAAACATTTGGTGCTACAGCATGGATAGCCAGATTTAAAAGCTCATAAAGCTGCGATTTGAAAGTCTCAGATTCATTTCCAGCCAGGTTCATTCCCTGGCAAGAAGTGATGAGGTGAACAGAACATCACCTACTCCCTCTTGCAGCTGTTTCTATCCTAGCACTCACTTCATATACATTCACTGAGCTAGTTTCTGTGTCTAGAGGGCAGCCTGGCATCAGCTTCTTTGAAACATTCATATATTATATCATATCCAGGAATATGGCAACATTTAAACAAGACAGACGATTAAAAGATAGTAAGGGCCATGCATTATGGATTACAGTGTAGAGTGAAAAGTTTTTGAAACATTAGTGTTCCAGAAATATTAACTATAAAACCATTTTAAGTATTGAAAATCATCACATTTAGTGATATTCTATGTTCTTTCAGTGGAAAATTGAAAACAAAATAGTAGAGAAACATATACCAGCTGTAGGAAAAAATTATATTTATAATTATTTATTAGGATTTTCTGAGACGACAGTGTGCTTATAGTCATACATAGGCAACAGAGGAGTTATGAAAGCTAATATTTGGTCTTAATACAGTCTTATTTATATTGCAGTCATTTGTAGGAACAACAATCAAGGATCTTTAGCTGTATAAAGCTCCAAAACTAAGGAAAACATAAGAAGAGAGATGATGTTAAAAAATACAGATATGTTCATTGTCTTTGTTGTGTCACCTGTGGATTTCATCAAAAGATGAATGCAAACTGAAAATTATTTCTCTTCTCAAATATATGTACAGGAAATATTTCTTCTGATATATCACTGATCAAATATTGCAGCAGTCTTGGAAATACTGAGAATTCCACTGGAAAACAGAGACAAGACATCGTCTTGGAGGCCAACAGTCCTGACCAGCTGGGTTGTTCAGGTTGCTAGGTCCTCAAGTTAGCTAGGTCAAGATGCCATTTAGAAGGTAAATCCTACTGATCTGTCTTCTCAGTTGCTACAGCCCAAACAAATCTCAAAGGAAGTTCCACTATGATAGAGATTTCCCTGATGTTGAATCCACCTTAGGTACTACAGCTAAAAAGGTACGTTAGAGAAATGGGACAAGTGGTGTATTTCAAGCTTGCATGATCTCATTGACGTAAGATGTTGCCTTAGTAGACACTATTTGTTACATCTTAAGACAGTGAAGAGAGGATGCACAAGAAAATTTTTACATTGCACAAGTACACTGTGGTATTAGTAAAAAAGAAGATGCTACAGCTTAAGATACAGCTCTAAAGCAAAATGACAGAAGTGAAATATGATCTTCAGTCTGAGAACAGGCAATAGATAAGACAACAGGCCAAATTAAGTAAAGACGGATAGAAGTCTGAGGTAACAACCAAAAGGGTTGTTATTCTTGTATTACAGCATTTTCTACTCTGGGAGTTTTGCTATAGGATTTCAATGAAATGACATAGACCAATAGACAAGGCACTGTGCATTTCAGCCATGGATAAGGATGCTGCAGTAATGAGGATGTCTAGTGAAACTATTTGTGTTCTGAGGACTGAATTTATGGGAAGTTGTTACATTCATTGAAATAATGAAGGGGAAGTAGTAATAAAAAAATGCTACGACTGCAACAAAAAGCTTGCAAGAAGGGCAAATAAACCCCCATGGAAGTTAGTCGGATTAAGTTACACTCATTTTGGGGAGCAGCTACTTGTTAACAAATAAAACTTTTTTATTATTATGACTATGATAGTTTGTTGCTGTTTTGCAAATTTCCTGATCTCTCTTGACTTTCGGTTCTGAAAAACACATTGTCAGGAACTAAAATGATTAAACTGTGTAATCTGTTTATTCAGATTTTATGCTGAAAAGTATCTTATTTCATATATATCTACTGTAAAGTGATTCCAACAAAGCCATTAAACAAAAAATGAGCTCTCAGATAAAGGAAGAAAATCCGTACCTTCTCTTGACACCTGTCTGCAGTCTCAACTCTCCATCAATAAACAGCCATACAAAAATGTACTTATCTAATTATTTTTGGCATTTAAATCATATCTATCATAAAGGCAGGTGAATTCTTAGAAGCATTGCATTTTGACATGTATAACCTCTGGGTTATACTTCAAGAAATGCTGCAGCTCAACAGGACTGTGAAATACATGTGTACGGGTTAATAAAAGAAATTTGCCTGAGACACCCCTTAGCCGCAACCTCTGACTTCTCCATAATCTGCTTCCCAAGATCTTCCATCAGTATAATTAAATATGTCCGTGTTATTTCAAGGCACTAAGCCTGCTTACACCAGCTAAAGATCTGGATGAATTTGTCTATGCAGCTACCTCACATTTTATCCATCTTTCGGGATATGTGACAAATACAGATGTCCTGCATGAGAAAAAGTATGTACAATCCAATCCACCAACAATGTCAATATTGGCTACAGCTTACTAATTAACTTGTGAAAAGTGAACGAGCTAAGTAGCAGGGCACACTAAATAGAATATCATTCGTCAGTCAATCAGTGCTGGTTTCCACTAAGTGAATGAGTAATTCCCATACAATCTGGGTCACTGTCAACCTCTCAAATTTTCCATCGGACTATCTCGTCCTCTCACTAAATCTAAAAATGAAAATACTAACAGCATGACCTGGTTCAGCTTACTGCTTGTACTCCCACAGATCACCAGTGGCTACATTCTGGGAAACATTGAAAGAGACTCAGTTGCTTCAGACTGGTTTCTGTTCCCTTCACTGAGAACAGCAAATGAGACCATAATTTTTCCAGGTCCCAAGAGACCTCAGAAGTTGTTCCAACAAATATCTCCATTTGGGGAAGTAATTATTGAGATATAAAACTTGCAGCCATAAAGAAACCCTGCCACAGGCACAAGTGAAGTAAGGAAACTGCTTTAAGTGGTGCCTAATCTTTGTTGATTGGCAGAGCCCCAAGACATTTTGAATGTGGTAAATTTAAGATTATTGACATCAGGCTCACTTTTCCTACCTACCTTTCATGGATTCCTTCAAATCAGTCTGCTGACCCCCAGCATGCTGCCAGACCATAGGTTGCAAACCATACTGCAGATACATAACTCTAGAAACAACAGTACAATACAATAGTCAACCTCCAAAGAACAGGCACAAATACGCTTTCACAACAAGGTCCACTGCCCAGACTTCAGCTCATTTACTTTAGTGCTTCATGCCTTAGAGGAACGTCTCAGCTCTCTAAAGACTGATAGCTCAAAGTGTGAACACTGACTTTCAGTCATCGCCCTTGCATTTCCACTGATAGCATGTAATTGTTTACGGTACCCTTTTAATACTAAAATAACAACAAAAACTCAGCCAGAAACAAGGGACAAAGAAAAAATGCTCATGGTGCTTATGAGTCTTGGCATTCTCTGATTTTAGAGTTTTTCTTATAAAAGTACTTTATTTTGACTAATATCAATCCTTAATACCTCTGCCATGCAAAATCTCCTGCTACATGTGCATTCAGACATCAGAAGTAATATTTTGGAAATGAAACATTTCCACTAGTTTAGATAACATTGAATTCAGTGGGAGAGAATGACTGATCCATGCAAATATTGGCTGGAACAAGAGTGCATGATGAAGCATCTCTTATTGATTAGTAGATTTGCTACTGTGTATGGTATTTTACAACATCCTTAATCAAGCCTTCTCTGAAAGATTCCAGCAAGATTCAAAGAAATTCTTGATTTTGATAAATAGGCTGTCAAGCAAGGTTAGTCTTGCAACATTTTAAGCCATCAGCTGGACTTTATATTCTCATTTCAGACACAGACATTAAGTCCCAACATGTAATACAAAAACCCCAAAACATACACTCCTAGAGAAATGATGTATTTTGCTATGAAAGAGTTGGCATTTTACTTTGAAAAAAAGCTGTTACCAGCACATGAGGTGATCTCATTCTGAGAGGGTATATGCTCTTTGTAGCCTGCTATTCACAAATCTATGTCTTTGTGTGCTATAGCAGAGAATTATGTAGCTCTGCAGTAAATACAGGCATTGGAAGTCATCTTAAATGCACCTTCCAACATGATGCCTTGTTTTGGCTGCCATTTCAAAATTTCTATGTAACATGAAAATGCATTGAATCACTGGGAAAGCCAAAGAGAAAATCCTGAGATACAAGACCTCTTCTCCACCAAGCACAATGAAATAAGGGAGATTACAGTGTCAGTCAGTGGAGGTGAGGAGATAGCAGGAAAACATCCTTATGTGCACTTTGCATAAAATAGAAATGAGGTTTCATTCAACCATTCCTGTTTCCCTAAGTTATTCCCTCTGCAGGACATCCATCAAGAGCATTTTTCCCACAATGTTGTCTACTAGAGAAAATACCAGTTTAGAGACACAAGAATTCTTGGTTGCATTAGTACATAAGGAGTTAGTTGCCAATGATGTTTAGAATTTGTATAAATGATCAATTAGCAGTATACAGATGCCAAATACCTGGCAAAACCTGGAATCAGATCCTTAGAGTATGTGATTTTTTCTCCTTACACTGTAGCTATCATAGAGGAGATAACAGCACGTGATGCTGGCATATAAATTTCAAACCTTTACAATATGCATCTTTAGGATTAAATACACATTTTTTCAAATGCTTCAGTGAAAAGAGATTATCTTCAAGTATATAGCTGCTGTTTTTCAATGACAATTTTCTACTTTCACAAATACTATTTGGATTCATTGGAGGCAAGAAAGAACCCAGTACAGAAAGCAAACATTAAGGCAATAAAATACCATCACTTCTTTTGTCCATAAGAGACCTTTCATGTGGAACACCAGAAATGAGCATTATCTTCTAATACTTACTGGAGGATTTCAGCTAGCCCAAGTGAAAAGAATAAGCATTGCATCATTGGTATATTACATTTTTAAAGTATTAATCTCCTTTTGATTTAGAACTGATACCACTTCATACTTTATCCACTCATTCTGCAGGTGTATGCTAAGCACGGAGTATGTAGGCTCGAAAAAGCACTGAAATGAAGCAGTACTCAAAATAATGGGAATGCTTCTGCTAAAGTTAGAGACTTGATTTATTAGAAATGGTTCAAACATTTTTCCTAATTAATGCGAGCAAAGTGCCTAACAAAACTAGAAAAATGTCTCTAGTTTGGACTCCACTGAGACTAATACTCATCCTTCACACTTCAAAGGGCAAAGTTGGGTAGGAGAAAAGAGGGAGCACTGGTTTTAGTCTCAGTGACATTAAAAAGGGCCATTTAATGTTAGTATGTGAGCCATGGGTGATGAACAAGCTCTATGTTTTTCAACTTAAATTGTAAATAAATCTTGAAGTTGAGTTGAAAAATCTTGCTATTATCTCATACTCATATTTCTCTTCTCATCCTAAGAGTCAGACAGCTTTAGAAATATATGCAAATATTTTTCCTAGCACTGCAAGGAAGTTGTTCTATTTTCTGACAGATAAAATGAGGTATAGATTCAAGATTCATCTCTGGAAGTGAATCTAAATCAGGGTTAGGTATCTAATGGTGGGAGTCATATTGCCCACCTTCAGCTTTCTAAAAGGTACATGTCTAAATTAGACACCCTGAGATGTAGTTTTACTTCACAGATAACAATCTTAGCATATGTCTAAGCATAACACACATCTGATGGTTTTAATTTCTCTCGTACTAGCCTTTTTTGCTACATTAAGCAACATACCCATTCAGTGTACTGCCTCTGCCAAAGCCCATTCTGGGCTGCCTCACTCTGTATATTTGTCAGGGTTGTGTTTTGTATTCCAGGAGCCAACAAAACACCAAAGTCCCTCTGGAGATCTGGCTCAGAATGATTTGCCTACAGGTGTGACCCATGTCATTGTCAGCGCCAGAATTAGGGTTTCAGGAGACCTGGCTTCCAGTCCAAAGCACAAAAATTACTCTTGTGAGAGATATCTAATGCTCAGAAAGATGTAGAATCCCTCATGTAATTTGTATGTAAAAATCAGCCAACCAGTCCCTCAGCAACTCCAAATGCTGAATGTAGTCCTGGCATAAAAGCAGAGGGGGACAAGACAATGCCTTCTTCCCCACTGTTTGCAATTTGGCTTCCATATAAAACATCCCGGGTAGAAGGACAACTGCCAAACTTCATGAAGTTAACCCTTTATATATCTCTTGTGCAAGACTTTATTTAGCTCAACTACTTATCAATGCTACTCACATTGCCAAATGTATACTGATGTATTAAAAGCTGTTCACTTATCAATCTCCTTTTGCCTAGGCTGAAGTCATGCCTCCAAAAGTAGATTTCTTTCCAAATGTACAATCATCTTGGGTCAAATTATGAGAAACTTTGACAAAACATTTTTGCTAGTGAAACTGAAGAGCACTTACTCCAAAACATGTCTTCTGGCTTGGCCTTTGATGGCACAAACAGTATGGTAAGTATTTTAATTTGGGGTTTTGCTAGAAGGATGTCTCAAAACTGTAAAGCTGTTTTTGTCATCCTGCCAGTGAGATGTGAAGGAAACACCTTGCCTGAAAGCAAAAAAGGAATGGTTTGAAAGTGCAATAACAAGTCTGGGATGTGTTGTCTGTGTCAAACTAGTAGATCATTGACAGAACCTGACACTCCTCTTTCACATGTTACTTCAGTTAAAAACCCCAAACTTTCACAGATCTTTACACAAAGAATAGCATTATTGACAATACTAGTGTGGATGCTAAAGACCTTGTTCTGTTTTGACATCTAGTGTGGTCTTGCTATCAACATGATTTGGTATCAAGAGTTTCTCCAGTTGGCACCTTTAGCAACAGAAGTCTAACAAATTACCTTTTAACTATCCTACATGCACAATCCAACTCATTAGGAAAAAACATTAAAATCAATTTAACTGAATGTATTCATATGGTATTTTTCTTTTTCCTTGATTCTAGTTAAAAGCAAATACAACTTTTAATGGTATACATTTGTAGGAAAGCTGCAGGAAGTCAGGTAGAAAATGACTGACTAACAAGGATGACTAATGACACCAATAGCAATAAAATGGATAATAAACTAAAGAATTACTATTTAATAAAATCTAGCATTCATACACTCAGGTATACATACTTCTTCCCATCACACTTATGGATATAGCTTATCATTATGTTTAAGTGTTAAAATGCTGTGTAAAATTTCCTTGGACAATACAATTTTTCACTTTACTGTACTGATGTTACTGCAGAAGTAGTTGTAAGTTTTGGCAAGTATGTACATTAAATGTAGGTCTGAAGGACATCTTTACTGAAAACAATCAGAATGTTACTTCTAACTCTGGGGAAAAAAACCTTTAAAAGCTGAACTTTTCTATATAAAGATTGAGGTTTCATTTAAGAAATTCTTTTCAAATTCTGTTTAGTGTGAAAATAGGACAAAAACCCCCACAAAACCTAAAGAAGCCAAGCATCCTTTATTCCTGACTGAGCTACCTTACTGAAGAATGTTTGACAAACTCATCCCTTTTTGTTAGTGAATGAACAGTAGATAGGTTTCAATTTTTACAGACATGTTCATTATTCAAAACCCTTTAGTGAAAGGTTTATTACAATGTATGTCTGCCTACAGCTTGTTCATGAATGAGTACCTGGGATGTTTTTAAAGTGATCAGCCTTTTAATATTCACTCTGGGGTGTGACTGAAACTGGCAATATTTTAAAAAGTAATTTCCAATTCTGATTTGCTACTTTTTGGATACCAATCCAGTAGAAAATGTGCTTCTGCTGACACAGGATAGATTTGCATCCACTTCCTTTTTTAAGCAATTTGTCTCTGGGTTCAAGTAGTAGATCCTAGCTCTGGCATTGTAAAATGGGCTTCTGTCCCACACTAGAACTTCTCAATGTCTGTGCGAAGGTCATCACATGGTCATCAAAACAGTCAAATTTAAATGTTTGTGTGTGTGTGTCCCCATTTCCTGTTATTATTTCAAGCAGAAATTTGTTAGTAGGATTATTCTCAGAAAGCTGATAGAAACGCTTACATATAAAGACAAAATGCTTCAAGAAGTACCCTCTGCCTTCACTGGCACTTCAGTTATGATTTGTCTTGCCCAGTATTAAGACGCAAGTTAGCTGTGTAATACTACCAATATCATTCCTCTTCTGTGCTAAAAAGAGAGAACTTCATCCAGCAGAATTGTCAGTCTTCCCCAACTAAATTTATCTGTGAGCATACAGAAGCACAAACCCATATCATATTTACAGATTCATACAGATGAAATATCTGGACAATTCAAAATGTGGTTTACGGTTCTGGTATTTGTTTCAGAATGTTATTTTAGCAATACAACAAAGGCATCAACAGTTAGTTCAGCTTTGAGCCTGATAATAATTGGAAAAAATATGATACCTTCATACTTTCACATTAAGTTTTTCTTTATTTCATGATGCATTTTGTGTATGTACATGCACAGAGATGGAAACTAAAACATTTGTTGGCTATATTTATCATGTTTTTCAAATGGTGAGCTGATGGTGTTTGGATCTCTTGTTTAAAAAAAACAAACCACCACCCTGTTTAAACACCAATTTGTATAATACCGAATTGGATGTTTAAAAGCATGGTCAAACCTTGTCACAGAATTAATACAAAAAAAATGAAATTCTGATTTAAGCTTCTGTTGAAGGAAAAGGTGCTCCAAAGTTAACAGCTAGTTTCTGGGTTGACCTTATCCTAGAATTCTCCTTGTGGTAAAGTCATCACAGTTAGAAATCCTGGAAATTATTATTTTTCTCCCAGAATTAACCATAGATCTATCCAAAACAATGATTTATCCACAGTTCTTTAATGCAATAAACACATCAAAATTCAAATATGTATGTATCAAACACACATGTGGTAATCCTTTATGTTATTTATGGACTGGTTTTGATATGAGAATAACTGATTCAAATGGGTAATTCAAAAAGGTAATTTACAGTCTGGCATCTTGATTTTAAAGCTTTATTTTACTAACATTCACCAAGAGAGTAATCAATTTAGTGGTGAGACAAAACTAATAATTCCACATAAGTTTTATAATGTCTGTGTGCTTTAGCATAAAGTTTTTGCTTATCCCTGTCTTTAATTTGTGTAATGGGGGATATTTATTCCATCCACATATTTTCTTTTCATTGTATGATATACTGAATCACAAAAGAAATACAAAGTTGATCAACAAGCAAGTGCGTAATTATAAACCACTAAGTTACTTTCTGATTACCCTCCATTTATAATGCAGCCTCCTTTTAAACCTACTTTTGAATCTGATGAACAATTCTCTACATTGTATTTTCTTCTCTTCTTTTAAGTGCCTTAATATGCCAAGACTCTCTTTTTCACTCATGTAATTGCAATGATTCGACTTTTTTCTATCCATTCTAACTCTCAGGAACCCAGTACTATATGTAACCTTTCAGTATTGTTTTTATGAAAACAAAGGCAGTTAATATGTTTTGTAAGGAAAATTACAAATGAAAGAAAGTAACTTAATGTACTTTTGACAACCAGAGAAAACACTCCCTCAAATATTTTCATTCAGGCAATCACTACCACCATCACTATTTTGTTACAGACCTAGAATTCAGTTTGTTATAAAGTTAGAGCTTAAAAGGACTACTGAGTGATTTCACTCCTCATTTTCCTGGACCTTGTGCTCTAAGAAAGCCTCCAGTTATTTAGCAGGTAAGATCAAGCAGATTTTGGAAAGACTTGGTACAGACCAAAGTATTAGAAACTGCACCAAGTTGCAGACATATTTTACTTGAGACTTTGACAGAGTGGTTTAGGTAGGATTTTTTAAAGAGGAATGGATAAATAAGGAAAATGAATGGATCACTTGCAGGATAGAGGAAGAAATTGTAGGTATGTTCAGAGAGGAGGTTAACCTTAAAGGAAAGTTTTGTTCTTCCACTCAGAAGAGTTGCTAGGCTCTAAATACTCTTCTCCCTCACTATTACTCTGCAAATTTATTTATACAGCCACTGAGTGGCCACCTGAAATACACAGGACACTGTCAGCTGTTGGCTTTAGCAAGTAGACCACATCAGCAACCATTCAGTACCAAATTTTTAATTCTATACCCTCAGAGTCCTGATATATTTACTCTTCCCCTCTCTTCTGTTCCAATCTGTTTAACGTATTATTTGAAACTTTAAGACTCTGATGTAAAGAACACTGACATCTCCATACCTCTGGCACTAGTACATAAAAATGTCATTGTCTAATTTTGCAAGGATTCATATTCCCAGCCAAACTGGATCTATTTAAGACAAAGGAGAATTTTACTAGTCAAAAAACATTTTTAGGAACTTGATTTTCTCAGTGTTTCAAAGTATGCTGTAGTTTGGCTGCTGATAGAACAGCTTATGGCAGCTGTCTCCTTTGTAAATGAGGGAACTGCAGAAAGAAATCACCTTTAACATTTACAATTTTCATTTATTTACTAGTAAAGAAAACTATTAAAATGCTTTATAATCAGGAAATAATATAGGCTGGACAAGGCTTTCATGCTGATGCTTTCCCACCAAGAGTTAGCACAGTAGTCCATCTTAAGATGCATTCTATTTCACTAGAGTTAGTGAAAATTTACCACTTGCACACATATTGTTGCTGAAATATGAGAATAACAAATAATAGCTTAGTGGTTTCTTTATAGTCTAAGAAAGGAATTTCTTCTGGGTTATGAAATATTACAGCTCCAGTCAAAGGAGCTGGACTTTGCCACTGCAAGGGAGCTGGACTTTGCCACTGCCATTTGTCACATGAAAATACATCTTATATATATGAAGAACAAAAAGTTTCTTTACTCTTTTCAAATCACTGCATTCCTGTGAAATTTTGTATCCCAAAAGTTTTGTCTCAAATTACTGCCTGAGCAGAAATCCTCATCTTCTGCTTTTTTTTAGTCACAGTTTATTCTTGTTCTCTTGATTATTATTTCAGCAATTTAATCCTCCTTATCAACAGCAGCAATGAATGTAAGGCTTCTATATGCCTCTAAAATTATATTAGCTTCATCCTCTGTGCTTGTCTCTATATTCAAGTCACCTTTATTAAGTAATTCCCCAGTGCAAACTCTACAATGCATCAAGGAACAGATGTTTTGAGTGTCTGTACAATAGTTATTGGGGAATTCTGTTTATTTTAACGGGACCCTGGATCCCTGTAACTGAAAGAAACATTCACGCATTTACAAAAGATTTTATAATGCATTCCAATGAGAAACCATAAGCAGATTCGGCTCTTTTGCACTCACGCAATAAAGAAATGTTTAAGGCCAGAATCTGGAGACACAATAGAATGATTCAGCCCCATGAGAAGAGATAAGAGATTTCACTTCTCAGGAGAGCCACTTGATTTGACATGGGTTTAAACCAAACTTTAACTATTAAGGAGTTTCTTGTCAGAAAATGTTCACCTCATTCTCTTCAGAAAGGAAAGATAAAGATAGCTGACCATTCCTATTTTCCTGAAAGGGTCCCTACGCTCTCATTTTTGTATTTACTTTCCCTCCCTCAGCCTGAAAACTGCAACACATACATACTGAGTTAACAAGATAAAGCGAAAGATTTTTAGCAGCAGAAGAGATAAATGCAATGGGTAAAATACTCAAAGGCACGATGCTAGAAGAAAATATGACTTGGCATGCATTGCACAAAAAAGATCCTAAGGCCTTATTGAAACAAACTCCTATTGAGCTGAGTAGGAAGTAGATATTTAAGAGAATAGTACCTTACTTCCAAAGAAAGACACATGCAAAACATTCCTACCATGATTCTAACAAATGGTATTGGTCCTAAACCACCCTTTGCTTTTACAGTAGCTACTGCTGCCATCAATGCTTTCTGTCCTCATATATACTGTAGTAAAACACCACTCCCTTTGTCTTGGTAGGGTAGGAACCACCTGAAACTCTAGCTACCTCAACTCTGTTTTTACAGTTTACTTACCACCAAAAATACAGTGCTGCCTCATTCACCTTTCCATCCCGTCTTCTCAGTCCTTCCATGTACAGACCTGGACTGGGCCAGATTAAGGAGCTGATCTTTCTGAAAATAAAAGATATATTTGATTTGAATCACAATGTGGCTGCATTACTAGTAATTCCAGCAGAAGAACAGCTCTGGGAATGAGCAGGCAGAGAAAGGAGAGATGGTGGGACCACCTCTTTCAGTAGTGGCATGGATTTTGGTCATACCAAAGTGGCTATGTAACTATGGACTTACACTGCAGTTGAAAATAAGCCATTAGAATGAGTGACTCCTTGGGGAATCACCTGGACCTTCACAGGATGGCTGTAACAAGAGGGGCTCATCTGAATAACTGCTTTCAGCTCCCTCTGGTACAAGAAAATAATGTAGTATCTGGGGGGAGGCACACAACATTTATATCACACACACCCCAGTTGTTCATCAGCACCTACATTATTGAAGTGCCTAGCCCTTTTAACCTCCACAAGTCACATATAAATAAAATACTCCCTTCCTTCCTCCTTCTTACCTCTTTCTACTTTCCCCTCCTACAGACAACACTGAGACCCTCCTACCACAATGATATAACAGGAAAGCCTCAGAGTTAGTACCTCCTCAGTTACATGGACACAGAACTTAATAAAATTTATTCTTCTGGGCTGCCCCTCCCTCTTATTCAGGACTAAGAATGTCATTAATTTTTATTAACATACTATGTTAGCGTAAATTTTAAAAACTTAAAATGTTTCTTGACACCTTTGCAAAACAAACATCCCTTTGCAAATTTGAGATAAAAAGCTTTGAACTCCTGAACAGTTTTTTTAATGCAAAGTGCTAACAACCACAGCAGACCATGGAGAGTAGCACCACAGAAAATAAACATGAGCGGCAGGAAAGAACAGGAGGAAAAAACCCCTCTTGTGTGATTCCTTCATTGGCTTTGCAAAAACTTGCACTTGATACGTGAAGAGCTCTGTCTGAAACCATTAATAACAAAAACAATCACCAAATGAAAGAGCAGCCTTGCGAGCAACCATCCATAAAAAGAAAGCCAGTTAATTAAACAAATCACAAGCTATCTCCAGACTGTCTCTCTCACTTTAAAGTCCTCAGTGCAGAAAAGAGAAGAAAAAAATCTCATCAAATGATATAATCATAACAGCCTCAAAATAACTCACACATATTTCCAGATAAATCACTTCTGAAATACTAAGTGTCTGGAAAAGCTTGGAGGGAAATTGCACCTTAGCTGCAATTCCTGCTTCTTGGAGGGGCTTTGGAGAATACTGGATCTTCTGTCCCTTCACTAAATGTTTATTCTTATTCCTTAAATTGTCATTTTTTAATATAAAACTTTAATTAATCTCTAGATTCATTTCACTTAATGTTGCAGGGCCGTTTTACTATGTCTCAAAAGGCACTTAATTGGAATTGAAGGCTCAGGGTTAGAAACACAGCATTTATCCCTTGCCAAAATCTTACAAAGCTTTCTGGGTAGGGCCAGGGAGCCACAGCTGAACTGGAGAATTGGCTGTGTGAACATGGCTAAAGGCAGTACTGACCTTATGCACATTACTGCCCTGATGGAAAAGGTAGCAGTGAGTTAATGGAACTGGATGTACATTAATTTTTCTGAGATTATACACTGTGATGAGACTCTTTCTTCAGTTTCTATGGGTCACAGCAGCTGGTAGGAGCCTTAACAGTGTCATTCCATTATAAGGCTATTATTGATCCAAAATCTCATTTGAAGATCAATTTGGATTGGAATCAGAACCCAATATGACAATGATTTCAGAGAAGATAAGAGGTAATTTACTCCTCTGGGTGCCAGAAATCAATTTTTGGTTTTCTGTACTGACCTAGCTGCCAAAAAAAGAAGGAAAAAAAAAAAAAAAAAATTGCTGAGGATAACGTGCAAAGAAAGGATTATAGTAATCCAATCTGGAGATGATAAAAGTAGAAACCCGGCTGCAAACCCATCTGAAGTAAATAAACATTTAATCCCAGCTAAATATCTCAGATAATGGTAAAAAGGTTTAATGTTATTTTTGATGCATTTGGCTAATACAAAATACAGCTCTGAATTCAAAGCAACTCCTTGCATTTTCACATAATTCTTTGTGGCAGTCAGCACTCGGGAAGCTTAAGTGGGATCTCAAGACTCATCATTACTATTTGTATTATAGCTGTGCTGGACACACTGGCAAATCTACATTAAAGGGCTAATAGTCAGAATCACTCAGGCTGTTAGGAGTCAAAATCACTTTGGCTATGCCTACATTGTGGGGTGCCATGGCTTTTGTTTTTGTCCTCATCCCCATGCATCCAGTTTCTTCCCAAAGAAAGGGAGGATGAACAGGTAGCTGACACATCCCCAGCTTGCTTGTCGTGTACATCCAACTCCGTCTTCATCAGGAACATGGTACAGATATGGTGGCTGAAGCTGGTCCTGAGTTACCTCATGTATCAGAGCAAAGATCTTTTGCAAACCTGCAGGCACTGCACAGCACCTGCTGATGCCCACTTCAGCATGAGGAGACACTGAGAATAACATATACTGAGGCTGTTCCTGCCCCAGGGAAGACAGGGCAAACAACAGGCAAGAGGTGGCATGAAAAACTGAAGGGACTTTTGCTCAAAGTTGTTGGCAGAGCTGAGAATTTTCTGCTCTCTACAGGGCTGGCCCTTAAACCCTTTTCACTTTTATTAAGTGCAGACATACTGCAGAGATGCGAGACTTAGTTATCTACAGTGAAACTGTAAAGGGTTTTTTCTTCTTTTTTTTTTTTTTTTCTTTTCCTCCAGACAACTGCGGTGGAATCAGTTTTATTCAGATTTGGCTGTAATTGGAGCGAGTCTCTCAATGAATCTAATTTCAGCTGGAACTAATTATAGGGGGAAAAGGTCATAAATGTAAGACGGCTGCATAACTATGTTGGAAGAATATTGACATCATATAGTATTAACTCTGCTCCTGTAAAGGCCATAAATACTTAGACTAAAAACAGCCACTAAGAGACAGAACAAAATGTACCTATTTCTTTTGATTAGAGGGGGAAAATGAGAGAGGAAAAAATCTCTAAAGGGAGATTTAAAATCAAACAATAAAGAAGTGCTGCATAAAAAATAAAGAAAAAAAAAATCAAGAAATAGAGATTGACTGCCTCAGATGAAATCCTGAGCCCTACCAGAAACAAACAGCACTACCGCATCTGGACTAAGCCTTATTCAAAATCTAACAGGAAAAATTAGCCATACAAAATTGCCAAGACTGATAACCAAGCTAAAACCAGCAGCACTGATTCCACATGATCATACCACGTGCAAATGCTGGACACACCAAGCCACATCTTAAAGAAAATCCCTCATTATTTCTCCTCTAAGCCTTGGCCCACTGGGGTCAAAATGGCTGCCAAAACCAGCCTGAGGGTGGGGCTGCTCAGAGCTGCGCTCCAGGTGGGCGAAGAGGCCCTGCACCCTCTGCTCCGCCACCTCAGCGCTCTGGGTACATGTTGCCACTGAGACCACCCCAGCACCCGCTCTGTGCCAGGGGAAACCCCATCCTGCCTTTTGGAGAAGACTTCCAGCCCTTTTAGGTGAGCGGAGGAGACCATGCCAGGCTCGGTCCCTGCTCACCGCTGAGGCACTTGGGCAGGCAACGAGGGACTTCACTTCTCCTCAAATCCTCCTCACTGCAGAAGGGAACCAGCATGTGTGACAGCTGGGTATGAGCCCAGCCCTCATGGAAACTGGCTGGATTTGCTTCTCACCTGAGCCTCAGAGGCTTCAGGATCTTCCCCGTGAGGAAACCCACAGGCAGACGCAGCCAAGACTCCTCATTGGGAATCTTGTTTTTAATCCATTTCTGACAGATTTGATTAAATGAAGAACTCAGCATTTTCTCTATACACGTTTTCTTGTAATCAACGCAACACCAGTACAAGCAAAATGAAATTAAAAATGAGAGTAAATTATACATGCAGCCTAAATTTTGACCATAATATGTTTCAATTAGTCAATGAATTGTTATTTAGACATAGTCGCACACTTACTCATCTTTCTGAAATTAAGTGTTGCTTTGGTACTTAGATTTACAGAAGCTCAATACCTAAACCAGTTACATGGTCTGCTTTAGCCCCGAGGCTGAACTGTAGGGATGACCCAAGTCAAATTAATAAACACAGAAGCCTGCCAGACATCTTTTGATGAGCTGCATTGCAATGAACCTTTGTAGATTCTGTAGGAAGCAGCTGAAAGTCATTTCTGAAACATCAACTGAAAAAAGTTAGTAATTAATTTTTCTCTCTTTCTCTCTTAGCAACCCCAGAAATGCATGACACTATCAGGGTCTGAATCAGAACATTTTGCAGTCAGTGACTCTGACTGTAGTCTCTCCATCGAAGCCGTATGTCACAGGAGCAAAGGCTCACACTCAGATTGTACTTCACATCACCTTCTACCCTCACTTCAGTCTGAAGCAAATTCCTACTAAGTTGATGGAGGTGCATAAAGAGATCAAGCAACCAGTCTGCCTCTGAAACAGTACAGTGTCTTCCTAACGGTGTTTATTGTTGCATCTGTATCAATGGAAAATCACATTCCTTTTTGAGTCACTTGCCACCACTACATTCCTTCTATGATCCCTGATTTATGGCGTTTTTAATAAGTACTTCTCAGTTGCCATCCATTACCATCAACTGATCTCACCTACGTTTTCTCTCTGCTACGACCACAAGGAAGAGAATAACTTTTCCCTCCAACAGAGCGCTTTTAATAAAGAGAAAGGGGACAATGATTAGCTTCTCAGAAATACTCATGACAGACTCAGGACTAGATGATCATAAAATAAATGCTAGAAAAAGTGGAAAGTCAAGATCAAACACTTCATCATGAAAAGGAAGAAGATATTTTTATCCATACTTTGCTCTCCAGTCATTGTTCTTCTTGGTGGAACATTAGTTCTTCAAATTGCTTTTAATTACATGGCCTAGAAATAAATATGCACCACTATTAGCATGCTCTAAGGTTGAATACAAGGGGTACTCACTTTCATTCCAGTCAAGGCACTATTCCAAGGTGATTTATACTCTCATTATAGGCTGTTGCCTTTCTTATGTAAATTTGTAATCAAATATTCTAAACAGGTGATGACAAATAATTTGGGTAACTACTGCTAGCAGCCAAAATCACAGCTGTAGGACCTCACAAGTCTAACAGGAGAATTTTACACACACATATGCACATGAACAGTCCACACAGGTACATTTTCATGTTATTAAAACTTCTAACAACTTTTGAATGCATAAACCCAACCTACATCAAATTGGTGACAAAATTTTTTACTATGCTTAATTTAGCAAACTTCCCTCTCATTATATAAGCTATTAGGACAAAAGAAGCATTAATTAACTTACTGAATTTTTGATCAGATGTTGCAATGATAATTTATCATTTTAATAGTCTGTTCTAGTTTGGATTTTTTAGAAATGTTTCACAGAGTGAATCAACAAATTAATATAATAATTATAATCCTTTTGCATGATTCAAATAGTATGCAGGACTCTGTGTTGTTTAAACACCCTTTCAGTGCAACACTACATTGGAGAAGCATCTGTCCTACACACAAAAAGTCCTTTGCTGATACACCATCAATTAGTTTGTGTACCATCCCCAAAAGTAGTGTTTAATATTTTTCTCTGTCTTTTTTTTTTTTTTTTCCTTAAAATTCAGGAGATCAGATTTAGCTTCAAAAGAATCTTCTAGAAACAGTATCTGATTTTCTTTTTATTTATTTTCTGAACAAGTCACTTTTTGGTTGGGATTCCAGGGTTGGACATCCACAGGCTGTTTGAAATGGGAGGAGTACTGTATAAGACTTTACCTAGATGAGAAAACTGCAGAGAATCAGGT
Organism: Strix uralensis; assembly: GCF_047716275.1. Taxonomy (NCBI): domain Eukaryota; kingdom Metazoa; phylum Chordata; class Aves; order Strigiformes; family Strigidae; genus Strix; species Strix uralensis. The sequence goes on along the minus strand of NC_133983.1, from coordinate 17,682,196 downwards.
GGGCTAACCTGTTCTCTGCTTTCCTGCATCAATGTAGTCTCAGAATAGGACAGAATTCAAGAACATGGATGCCAAACCCTGGAACGCTTCTTATATTGAACATGCCTGGGTATTACAGAGTTCCACAGAAACAAAAAAAGGAAGAAAGAGATTGCCTTTTCTAATGGCATGGTACAATTTGTACAGAACTGTGCTGTCCAGGTTCGACACTCCTCACACTTGACTCTCTGCCTCTGCATGCAATTGCTAGTCTTTTAAAATTCCAGCCTTAATGAAATAGGTAAGCCTCAGAAAAGATTAAGCTGAAAAATACAGTAGGAATACAGGATGAGGACAAGTGATTGATCTTTGAGTGGATATCCAACAGTGCAATGAAATTCTCAGGCTGGTTCTTCTTTATTTCAAAATGGTTTTGATTCAGAGGGATTTTATAGCAGCTAAATCATGCAGTTGGCACAGATTGTGCAAGCTTTTCAGCATGTTATACTCTGAAAGATGTCACATTTGGCAGAGGCAGTAAAGCTCCATGAATTTATTGTTGTTTCCCATTGAACACCAAAATCCAGGGCATCAAAAGATGATACAGCACACGTTACAACACTATTGTGTTGAGTCACCTGCTACCCTGGCTAGTATAAACCTCTGGTGGAATGCTATGAAATGCCAAATTCAAGCCACCTGTGTACGAGAAAAAAGAAGTGTATAGACTAGTGAGTGACAATTGTAAACTCAGTCCGTGGTCCTGTAGACATACTGCAGACAAGCAATTCAACTTAATTGCAAATCCATCTTTTAAATAAATGCACTACAAGACTGCTCCCTCCCCAAAGAAACTTTACTTTCGGGAGTAGTACTTTTAGAGTCAGTAGGACTTCTCATGCATGTCAAATTATAGATATGCTTAAGTATTCCCAGAATCGGGACCACATATTGGGCATTTAATTACTTAATCCATGTATTATGGACAATTGTCTTTCTCACAGTGAACAAGAGACTGTTTTATCAGCAAGTTTAGCTTGTGTCAACATAGTGCTAATTAGCTATGTACAAAAAGTGTGTAAAGGGACACGAAATAAGAGCAAAATAATTCCCATTTTTTTCCTTTTTTTGTCCTAAACTATCAATAAACCAAACAAACTGAAATTTCACCACTGCTTAGTGATCTACTAAACTTCAAGTGGAAGTCAGCCCATTTTCAGACAAAAGTGGAGAAGAAAAAATGTGACTAGAAAAAGATTAGAGTGGCTCCTTTAACATCCATTTTTCTTTTCCGCTCAACTTGAGCTAACTGCAAACATTGCAGAGCATGCTTGAAAACTATATGATATATTCAAAAAACAAAATAAAAAGCCACTTTGTCATAGACCAAGACACTCATATGTAAACAATCCACAGAAAAAGCTATTTGAAAATTTATCAGGAATTCTCTGAAATGGATACAAGGCACAGGTCTGCCCTCTCATTATTTCCTATGAAATGACAAACTCAGAAAAAAATATCTCTTTTAAGATTCTGGAAGTCTCTTCTTTAAATAATTTATGTTGAAGGCTATGAGAGATGTTTAAGAAGCCTGTGCTTTTGTTTTCCAATTCTAAATACCTAGTCAGGAATTCAGCATCTCAGCAAGCACATGGCCACTACATAAGTAGCTACACTATGAGCAACTCCTGCAAGAAAGTTCGAAAGTGTTCTGACCCTCAGTTTAACCTTGCAAAGAGTCTACTCTCACTGCTGTTGCATATACAAAAGTAGCATTAATAGAGTTCGGGGTGTGCAATTTCTCTGTGCATTAGGAGCATTAGAAAGGTTTTACTATGTACATCACAAATAGGTAAAGCATATCCAGCATCCAAGTTTCTCATTATGGGAGATATATTAGATTGTTATTCTCAACAGGAGAATGTCACACTTTTCTGTGTACTCTAGTTCAGCACTTTTCTAATTTCATGGACCTCAATTTACATTTGTCAGTGTTTGAAGTTAGATGATATTGGTCTACTCAGGAAATGAGTTAAAGGGGAGAGAGGTCACTCACCTTTTGGGCAGTACCATACTTTGATGATGCATAAATAAAGCACAGCATGAGTGTGTCAGCAAAAAATGGATGTCCTAAAGCCCTTTGATGCAAAGGATGATGTTTGTTAGAAACAGAAGGTTAAATATGTAGACACTGTAAGGCTGAAGTGATGATGGAAGAGAATCTGGCTAATGTCTTAGCAGAAATCCACCTTGTCATTCACTGTGAGTTTACATAGAGATTTCAACAGATTACCAATGCTGATTAGTGAATGTATATGGAAATTATATTTACAAGCTGAATTGCTAGCAGTCTGTGGTATATGAACCCTAAAGAAGTGGTATTCTTAATGGGCCTGATCCAAAGACCTGTCAATAGTTTTTTCATTATTTTAATGGATTCAGATAAGACTCATAGATGTTAAACATCAATAAAGGGCCACCTGTGTTACCTACGCTTACAGCTTCTCACTTCTAGAGCAGGTTGTACATGTTTCCACCTGTTACTTCAGGCTAGGAGAACTTAGCAAATATTTGTCCTAAGCACTCAAAAACATTTTCCTAAAGCTGAGTGGTAGAGCTCAAGATAAAAATAAATGGATCCTTAACTCAATTTGTCCAGCTATTAACTTGAAAATGTTTCAGAACTTTTTCCAGATTTCTGAGGCACCTTCATTCACATTCGTGGCTGCAGTTTAGAATCAGCTGAGGTTACACACTCTCTTACCAAGGCATCTATACACCTGAATGAAAATGAACACATACTTATGTACTTCCGTCTTTCTGTTTGGACTTTGTCAATGGTTTGAATGACCACAAAAGTCTAACATCAAATCTTACACGCACAAAACAAAAGTCATAAACATGCCATGGGTAAGCTGCCCAACAGTACATGGTAGACAATCTTGAGCACACAGTTTTAGACCTTCACACTTAAGCTTTTTTTAAGTCTAACAAGTCAAAAAGATTTGTACTTACATACCACATTTTCCATCTACTGTACAGCAATACAGATTTTGCAAAATGAAGTAAAATCTTAATGCAGACACAAAAATCAGAAGAACAGTGAAGTTCTGAATTAGAACAATGAATTCATTAAACCAAAACAAACAAACAAAAACCTAAAGTGTTAAAACAAGGCATTTGAATAGTAACAACTGTTAAAATGAGCTCTGAAATCTCCATGCAACATGAGATTTTTATTGGCAAACAATTAAATCTCTCTTTAAGTGCACTTTCTCTGTAGAACCTAATTTATAATCTTATCAGGCATGTCTCTCAGAAGAATTTGCTACTACTCTAAGTCTTTATCTGCACAATGCAGAATACTAACAATTGTCTTCTATGTTTGTTTCCAATGTCAAAGACTGAAATTCCAATTTAAGGTTGTGACTGCTTTCAGGATTTGATATTATTTTTAAAGTGCTGTCACTTTTGTTCACATTGTGTGTCAGAAAAAGAAAATGTAAGAATAAAAAACCTGTGTTGATGGTAAGAAAGAAGGAGAAAGGTGATGTAGTCTGGAATCTGTTTGCTATAGCTCATTTGCTGTTTTATCATTTTCCTGTTACCCTCCAGGGCCCTATTTTGTTTCAGCCCTACTCATTAGAATTTAAGTTTTACAATAAGCATTAAAGTAAAGGAAGTTAGAGGCGAAGTGGAATTAACAGTGTGCACTTTATGTATATTGCATCCAACTATGAATTTTTGAAACCTGTAGTAGGTATGCCTACACATACAACTCTGGCTGCTGTGTATTTTGCACTGCCTAGTTCTCGTATCTCACTGCCTTTGGTTTTTCTAGAAATCTGTAATCGCTTAATCTTTCCTAGTCATAGACCTATACCACAGTGTACATTTCCAACTATAATAATAGATAATAATAATTTCAAGCAAAGAGTTTTCATTCTAAGAACTGCTAACCTACCTCTTTTTTCGCTTTAGCAGAATTCACAAGAGAACAAAGAGATTTTTTTTAGCAACCAAATCATACAACTCTACATTATTATTTCCTTCCATACCCTCAGTCCAAGTTCTGAAATTCTTTAAGAAGTAGAACCACAACAGTCATACACAGTACTAGCCTAGAGAGCATTTATTTAACTTTTTTTTTTAATCCCACATAAAATCCTGCTAATTCTTTTAACATAAATAGGACACATTACTATTCCAAACTTCCCCTCCCCTTTTATTTGGCTCGGAACACCTGATGGTTAATTCCCAGTTGAGATAATTAGTCCTTGGTTATCATCAGTTACTGTCACCTGTTCAACTTGCAAATGTCTACAAATTTGAGTTTTCCAATTAGCATCATAATATCCCTATAGCATACAGCTAGAGTGTATTTTTTTTTTTCCACAAGGCAAATCACTGTTCACTTACACACTCTGTCTATAGAATCTCATTTGGTAATAGTGCTTTAAAAATTATAGTGTTTTTCACAGAACAGACTTGTCATTGCCCTACCTCCTATCAAGCCCAGATGGCTGCTTCTCTGAAAGAGAGAAAAACAGAAAAGGGAATTAAATGAAACCCTCTCCTTAATAAGTATCCAAGTCAATTTAAATAGTTCCATTTCATTTTTACATCAGAGTCATGCCCTAGTATTAAGGCATGAAGAACATTCTCAGTGTGCTAATAAGCCCCATGACATGTTGAACTGACATTTCAGTAAGTGAAATAGGCTGTAGTTTATTTTAAACTTCTATGGTACAAAGCTGTAGGTAAACTATGTTAGAGACAGTGGCCCAGTGTATTAGATCTGGGTTGACTTCCAGCTGAACATAATGAGGTGGCCTTCTGACTAAAACCAACACAAAATGATGCTTGAAATTTGAAGGAGGTACTTCTGGAAGCACCATTTAAAATCCCCAAAGCACGTGATACAAGATCACCCAATATCTCAGTAATTACTTTGCTTCATTCTCTGTAATACCTGCAGTGGATTTATGGGCCTTCAACGGAGATGATTAGTATACCTCCTAAGTCTGAAGTTCTGCAATAAAAATGAGCTCTAGCACTTTTTTGTGAGAGTATATCATAAAAACTCTGATAACATCTTTCAATCCTTCCCTCACTGTTACCTCTGAAAATATGAGAGGAGTTCCCAGATACAAAAAGTGGAAACTGCTGGCCTTGAAAGGTGGAAAAGGTTGAGCTGTTTGGGAGCCAAGCTCCTCCACTTCATAGAATAGTTTGGGTTGGAAGGGACCTTTAAATGTCATATCTAGTCCAACCCTGCTGCAATAAGCAGGGACATCTTCAACTAGATCAGGTTGCTCAGAGCCCCGTCCAACCTGACCTTGAAATTTTCCAGGGATGGGGCATCTACGACCTCTCTGGGCAACCTGTTTCAGTGTTTCACCACCCTCATCATAAAAATTTTCTTCCTTCTATCTTCCTCTGGATGTGCTGAGAATGGGCGAATGCCATCATTGAATCCCAAGCAGATATGGTAAGAAAGAATCTCAGAGGTCTGTGCAGTTTTTTATTAAGGATGAAACCTTTTCTGTAACTCACCAGTTCTGACTGACTCATTATTTTATGTTTGCACATTCCTCCCATGAGGATGTCAAGTGAGGATTTTCTTGTACTGTAGCTGGAGTTTTGAGACAGGTTTAGTGACAAAGACAACCATCTCTAAAAACACTGGTGCCTCTAAACAATTATTTTCAAGACAGCCATATAGCTGTGTAAGTTAGGTTTAGGATGAATCTAGTAGCATTAACAATGTTATAGACAGACAGACAGGTACTGAAAGGTAAAAATGCTATCTGCTGAGCCTAAATAATCCAGTGAAAGATTTTATGAAAAATACTAGAAAACAAACAGTTTCATTGCAGAATTCTAGGAAAAAAATTGTTTCTTCCTAGCCTGTAATAATGACAAATCACAATACTCTGCTGGCTAGAACAGATGTTAACAAACTCACCTGCACTTTTGTCTTGCCCCTATTTATCTATCTTGGGGCAGGGAGTAGAGTTCAGACTCTCAGATCCGTTTGGGCATCAAATTCCCTTTGAAATTGAGTTGTTAGATTCCTAACTGTTTTTGAGAATCTGGGTTTAAATGGGGATACAGTGTCTGCTTATTGCTTTGTGTCTGGAGCCTATGAATCAGATAGACTCACACACAGTGGAATAGGATTATTACTTCATGGCATTGGCAGGCAGTAGCAGTCACGATCTAGCCCTCTGAGATCAAGACAGCAAGAAATTCATGAAGATTTAAAGTAGTTAAAGGAGTTTATTTTCCAGGTGGGAAATCCAGGTGTCAGAAGGAAAGTAACTATAAATTTTCAACCCAGCTTTCCACATAAAATGTAAAGCCATTTGGAGCACATAGAAAGCTCAGTATGAACTATGGCCAATAGCTGGTGCAAGGTATGGTCAGTGGTTTTAAATGATTGATGGAGCTATCTCTGCACTAAAGTACTAAGGTTGGAATAGAAGAAAAAAATTGAGATCTGTTATAATGGTGCTTTATACCTTTTTTCTTCCTTTGATGGTCAAATAGAGTTCAGTTTTACAGAATGATTGTTACTTTGTACCAGTGATACATATGGTAGCTCTCCATATAGAGAACTACATTCCAATAAACAGGATAATACAGCATGTGGTGATGATTTTTAAAAAATCTCCTAATTTATTACTGTCTCTTTAGAAAGTAAAGCATATTCAAATGGGTTTAGTATTTTAGTTGAAGATGAAGAAATGTATGTGTGAACAAATATTTACTGTGCTTTATTCCTATTTGAATACTCAAAAGGGCTTTAAGGTATGTCAATGAGTCGTAGCTAAATAAATTTATTACCTTTCACTTGTAAAAACTAGGGTTTTTCCCCCACAACATCATGTAAAATAGTCTGGTACAGCTAGGAAACTCAAACCCAAGCTGAAATAACAGCATAGTGCAGATACTTGAGATAACACTGGACAGACACTCCTTTCTTTTCCTTTTCAAATACCAGAACCATGTCAGTTTTCAATGACATATCAGATACTTTAATATAATTTTCCTAAAATCAGTGACACTGCTCAAGGACTATTCTACATGAAAAAGACAGATGAACAAGGGCTGAAGGAACAGACTACCAAATACCCTCTAAGAAAGAGTACGAGACACTGACTCTATTTATACTCAACTCTGAGATCAGTGTATTAGCTGACTGGCATTTCTCTTGCTGAGAAAAGATCAATGAAGAAAAGATCAGCTGAAAAAAGATCGATGGTGACCAGACAAACCATTAATTCATAAGAAAAGAGATTTTGCTTGGAGAAATAGGACATTACCCTGAGGCTCAAGCTCAGACTTGATCATTCCTTAGTCTTACATGTTGACCTGAATTCTCAGTCCAATAAACAGCAAGTCCTGCAAGAACAGGGTGAAAATGAGCTCCACGCTGGACAGAGCTGCAGACAGACATAGCAACAGTGAAGCAAAACAAGAGAGAATGAGATCATAAATACTCATGCCACACGTGAAAAGGTAGCCCTCTATTTCCTCAAGTGGAGATTTCTCACATGCTTTTGTAACAAAATGGGACTATTCCTGAGAACCTAGAATTTGGTATTCCTTCTATTCTGAGGTCTGCAGGTTCTCCTGCAGTTGTAGTATCTTCAGTTGTAATATTCGAATGACATCTAGTTTCTCTTTAAATATTGACAGAACCACTCACAGTGTCACAAGCATCTCACTCTTACTCCTCCTTTCTGTAGGGAGAGAATTGTATTACATTATGCTGGATTGTTGTATTGTTAGAGAAAGGGTGAGGTTTTCTTGTTCTGTTATCTTCCACTTGGAGTACTGAAACTCTACATGGTCACTATTCTCAGATTGCCTGGGAAAAAAGCTCTCTTTCAGTGATAAACTTTTGCAAAACCCAAAAGATAAGAAAAACTCAGATAAACAGGAATATATGCCAGAATGTGTATGTATATACTTACAAAAGCATTCTGCAGTAATAGAGAAATGAGGTGCTCAGAGAAAAGTGCTGGGTGCTGAGAAAAAGGCTTTGATGTTTTTGAGACATTAAAGGAGTTGTTAAAGAGCAGTTCACCTGTGGATATTGCCAAGGAGAGGTAGCACTACTGTACTGATCATGTTTTAAAGTGCTGCTCTGTGTTAAGTATAAACAGCACAGCAGCTTTAACCAGTGTCCTGCTGTTTCAACAGTAGAAAATAGCTGGAGATGACAGCGTAAGCTTCATTTGGAGCAAAGTTCCAGCTTTTCCAGAATAAAGGAGGAGCATTTATTCTAATATATTCGTTTGTGTCTAATGTTACTCCACCATCTCTTTGATGATGCACAGGATCACACCTCTCACCGGATGCTAACTTGCTGCACTGCTGACAGGGGGATGCTAACTGCATGAGGGGAGGGTAACAGTGGGTCATTGGGGGGAAGCCCCCAAAAGGCAGTTAAAGCTATGTTTTGATGAAAAAAAAAATGGATTTTGAAATAAAATCAAAAAACCCCAAGTGGTAGTAGAGATGTTCATTTAGCAATGAGTAGTAAGAATTTTCCAGAGCAAAAGGGGAATTCCAAAATAATGCCTGAGTGTTTCTAGGATTTCAAACATCAGATCAAGTTCTGGGAACACTGACGTCTACCTGATGGATTTAATTAAAAAAACCCCAAAACATACCATGCAAGTCATGATGTACTCTCCCAGGTTAAGTCACTATCCCTTGCTGTTTGTGCTAGGAACCAGATGTAAAATCTTAACCTGTCTAATATTTATTTAAGATAGCATGCTACTAATTATGATAAAGTAATTTTTGGAAACATACTTAATATATACCTGGAGCCAATACACACTGTCATAATGGACTGCCACATGCACCTCATGAAACTATTAATTAAATCAAGCCTTACTCTCTTCTGTGGTTAAAAGGAAAGTAACCTGGTTTAAAAATCTAATAAAATCTACAAATCTATAAATCTAATCTCATATCACTAGGTAATAGCTATCCCTTGCTTATTAAATTTTTGCTACTGTTATCAAAAGAAAAATGTCACATAAAATTTGAAGTATTGCTTTAACAATATGTTTTAAGGATGCTTTTAGAATATCTGGACCTTCCCTATTGTGTCTTTCCATTGTGAAGTTTCATGGGAAAAATGGAGAGAAATAATTCAATATTACAGGAAGACAATTCAGAAAGCATATAATATAAATAAAAGTATTTTCCCGATTCTCTTCCTATTGCTACCCATTTCCTTGGAAAGGTGGGGTGAAAAATTTTGCTATAGCAAGATTTTCCTAAAGCAAAAATATTTTAAAAATACACATATTTTTATGTGATACATATTTAAACATGTAATATAAGTACCTTCCTAAGGAAACAATGAAGAATTATGCAAAATTAATGTGAACCAATTTTTGGTAAAAAGCCAAGACCCACATTTTTCAAAAAACCCCACCCAAAACTCCATTCACACAGTGAAGCCCTCTGCTCTGTTCTGTTTGTCTGGCTGCACGTGTAGCTAACCTCCACTGCACTTCCAGCAGGTAGTCACAGAGCCTGTGGCTGGGCTCCAGCTGGTCATTGAACTTCATCAGATTTTGTTATTTGATAAGTGTAGCAGTGTCCCAGATAGGCCAGACAGACATTAGGAATAATCTTGAAGAAGAAAAGGGTAACAGGATGGTAGCTATAAGATAGTATGATTACTTCAGCTAACAATGTACACTACTAACAGTTTCTGATTTCTTTAATATATTATTTTTGCATTTTTTGGGCACTGTTCTTCAGTACCCATTATGGGAACGGGTCTTGCTGGTGAATTTGAAGGAGGAGAATACACAGCTTCACATCCCATGAACTGTGAGAGTCTTTTTTGCTTTTGTTCAGATTTCAGCACAACTTAGTGGGTGAAATCCAAACCTCTTTCAAGTCAGTGGGAGTTTTGTCATGGATTCAAAGAGGCAGAGCTTCTTTGTGAGGATAAGCTGGAGCTCCATTTTGCCAAACTCCACATGACCAAAATGCATTGTTCATTTATAGCTGCCTTGATCATAAATATGTCTCATTTTACTTTATTCTGAGTCACTCCCCTGAAGTTTTAACTTACATATTTATTGTTGATTCAGAAATATCTAGCTAACAATGACAGTCTGACTTAATGGCCAATACAATTTAGACATTTGTCATTGTTAAGCCCAACTTTAGGAAAAGAAGCATTTAATAAAGTTCACATTCTTTTGGGATAAAACTCCACACTATCTAATCAACAGTCCTATGGCTTTGCCTTTATTGCAATAAATTATTTCCATACTCTCTTGTCAGTGGTTTATCAGTGAACTAACACAAGAAAACACTCCTTGATTTGGCTCCTGTCAGAGTTCACAGGCAGGTAGCTAGCTCAAGAAAACCGCACCCCATTCAATTTTGGGGGGAGTTCTAGCTCAGCTGACAGTTAACCTCAAAAGCTGAATTTATAGAAGAAACTTCACAGTGCATTTTAATACAGCATTCAGTTTAATTAGCACTTGGGCAATTCCTTTTGTTCTCGGTAAACAACAGTAAGATGTGACAAGGCAGAGAAGAGAGTGTATTTGTTGCTTTCATATGTCACTCAAACTAGCCCATCACCATTCCCAAACTAATACTTCTTTACATGAACTTCTGCTAAATAGTGTTAGATTTTTAAGTCTAAAACTGGCAGGTTTTCCCAGGGTTGCATCTGATATCAAAATCAAGGTTTATTAACATTACAAAGAGCACTGCTGTCCTGTAGTGCCCCTTTTATCATTCTAAGCAGCTGCCTTGAGGCAATGCGTTTAACCTTGGGAAATGGGAGAGGAATTCTGGGAAGCCAGAAATCTTTGACAGCTCCAGCCTTTTACCTTGTCCAAAATCTGCTCTATGGCTTCAGCTCCCACACTGAAAAAAAATGAGACCCTTATTTTCATTTGATGTTTATCTATTCTATTCATTGCACTTAAAATCGAAAGATAGGACAGCGTTTACTTATAGTAATCTTCCATTTGTGCTTCAAGCACACCAGTGATAGAAATTTTCCTTTTCTCTACCAAGACTCGTATTAAAAAGATAGTACTGGGAGGGGTGTGTGTGTGTGTTGGGAGGACACTGAACAAAAACACAAACCATTTTTTAAAACAGTTGTGTAGGTTATCTTATTCCTACCTGGTTTATGTTTTATGATAAATTTCACATTACATTTGGCTATTTCATCACCTGTTGCAATAGCGAAGGAACTGTCACTGGTTCAGTTATAAGATCTTATTTGTCAGGGTTTAGGGCTTAGCTGTAAAAATAGAATTCATTTTGATGTTGCGCGTATCAATTCTCACTTTATATACAGTTTTTTCTTTCAGAAGGTCCCAAAGTATTTCCTAGCTATACATGACTATAACCTTTGAAATGCAACTAATTTCACAGTTTCTAGCTGGCCCATGGCATATCGCAAAACACCAAAGCAGTGTGGATACAAATTAACCATCAGACATTAAACAAACTTCTACAGTTTTGAATTTTTGTATAGCATCTCTCAAGCAAATAAAAAACAAAAGTTGTTTTTTTTTTTTTTTCCTGAAGTTTCTGATGAAAATGAATATAATGAGCTATGCCATTCAGGGCCAAATTCAGAGGAGATAATCTGCAGATCATCTAAGGGAGAATTATGCTTTATCTTAGAGGAAAATTAAGACTTCTCTGCTTTCCTAGGGTATATTTACATGGCATGGTATAGTGCTTTTCCCCCTTCTCAGCAGGAAATATTAGCCTAGGCAGAAGTCAGTGTTAGCATACCTACATTACTTTTGCAGCCATTTGTAGCCTGCTACTCTGTCTGAAGTCAGGTATCTTAGTGCAAAGCAAGAGTGAGCCCACAGATCAAAACTGGCATTTCAGCCCTCTAAGCCCAAGGGACATGGTCTGTGCTCCCTCTATCTCTATCTAATGAGATTTTGCTCTTATTCAGGTGAATTGCTCAGCTGCTCTGACCATAAGCAGCTTATTGTTTTACTTCAGCAGTATGAAAATGTTTCATCCAGCCAATTCCATTTTGACACATGTTATTTGCTGCGCAGCGTGTCTGGATTCTGACAAGTCACAGTGTAATTCCAACTGTATAAGGATCCTTTTCACTGAAGTATTTTACAGGGCAGCAAGTCCATTTCAAAATCACAAGTGAAAGATTGTCTTCACAATGCAGAAAGTGTGAGACCTATTTATATGTTTGCATCTAAAACTGGAGTTCCTAATCAATGCTCAGACAATAAATCAATCTTTAGGTCTCTTCTAGAAGAGTACTTGTGCCTGCAGGCTGTTATTTTGACTACCCTATCCACAGTCTATGCCTTCTCTGATGATGAGGAAGCAAACTACTACAAACCAGGAAAACTGCCCTATGTAAGCAGTGCAAGAGCTCAACTTCTCTTGCCATAGTACGGTCCAGTCACATTTAACCATCATATTTATATCCCCATTTCCTTTTGTTTCAGCCATTTCGCTTGAAGTCAACTTGAATGGATGATTAGTGCCACCTGTTCAATTTCCCTCTCCATCTAAGATGTGCAAGACATCCACTTAAGAAGTGAGACCACTGTTCAAGATGGAGAAATTTCCCTCTGACCAGCTTAGCATTTCTATGGACTATTAACAAGCACTGACCCACTGACAAGGTAATGTTTCTGGTAAAACTGAAGTCCCAACAGCTCCAATGTATTAAATATAAGTTGAATATTTTTGCAAGCAGCAGGTTACTTTCCAGCAGCCTGGTAAATCATCCACACTCCTCTCTGTAGTCTCAACTAGCTAAGTTATGGTTTTTTCATTACCTCTCTTAAAATCAGGTCTGCCTCATGTTTGTACATCAAAAGTGATGTATGTATGCATAAACACTCAACATCCATAAGAATAACTTCTTATCACTGTTGTAAAAGTGTATCACTGATTTATATAGCCTCAGTGCATTATAATAAATATTTTACTATTTTATATACATACTCATACAGCATATAAACAAAATATATTTAAGGAAAGCTGAGGCCATGAAATCAAACATTTGAAAGTTGTTACTCTGTTTTTCTTTCAATTGTCCTTTCAACCTTACTTCAGCCCTTTTCATGGTATAATATAGCTTTTACTTACATAACTATAAAGTACTTATTCCTGATTCACACAAAGGGTCTTGGGGAGTCCTTCAGAATACATGTTTCTTCTATAGTAGACATGTAAGGTACTGTTATCACTGCATAGGGGACAACTGCAGCTTGAGGACGTAGGTGAGTTTTACATCAATTATCCTGACAAACAAAAGTATTACATTGTTTCTTGCCATATGTACTGCAGTGGCCTCAGCACTCTGCTTTGGGACCTACATGAATATCTGCTGCTTTGTCATAGTTTGAAGCATTTTGCTCTGAATAGTCATTGCTAGGAGAAAGATAAGTAATATAGTTGCCCATGCCAGCAGCTTTCATGTTAGCATTTTCTAAGAAAGTAAATGACCGTAGGGGCTTCAATTAGGGATGTCCTTTAACTCTCATAGATTTAATTTTGATGAGTCTGATGTCCTTCTGCTTAGCTCTCACCACCTGCTCAGAAATGCTTCTCACATTGCCATCTCAATTGGTGGCACTTGTCTGCTTGGTCAAACACCTAGATGTACTGTTCAATGAGGAACGGAGCTTTGAGGCTGACATTTGACACATTATCGAGCTATCTTATTACCACTTTAGGGATGTGACCAGATTAAAATGTGTGCTCTCACATGCATATGCCAAGATTCTTGTTCATGCTGTCATTATGTCCAGACTTGAGTAGTGCAATTCACTTTTCTCTTTCCTAAGGAACAAAGCTTTCTATGTCACATCCTTCTAAACTTGTATTTTACAGAGATTTATGTCTATACCCTATTTGATAGCCCATACATTCCAGAAATATCAGTTACATGGGTCTGGAATATTGTGAAATAATTGAATATGTAACATTGTAGTACAGGCCAATTTCTCTTTTCTCTTTTCTCTTTTCTCTTTTCTCTTTTTCCTTTCCTTTCCTTTCCTTTCCTTTCCTTTCCTTTCCTTTCCTTTCCTTTCCTTTCCTTTCCTTTCCTTTCCTTTCCTTTCCTTTCCTTTCCTTTCCTTTCCTTTCCTTTCCTTTCCTTTCCTTTCCTTTCCTTTCCTTTCCTTTCCTTTCCTTTCCTTTCCTTTCCTTTCCTTTCCTTTCCTTTCCTTTCCTTTCCTTTCCCTTCCCTTCCCTTCCCTTCCCTTCCCCTTTTCTGCACACACAATAGGCCAAATACAACCTTATTTTAAATCAATGGTCTTAATGGCATTTTACTAAGTCTAGGGATGAAACGAATGTATTTATCATATATGCATTTCATATATACTTCATGTGCTTTCATGATAGAAACAGTCTCTTAGGATTAAGCACTTCATTATCATAGCCTCTTATCAACAAAAGACCTTGAAAATTTTAAAAATAAAATGAAACTTCCACATTCCTCACTAAATTCTAAAACAGATTGCATGCATGGTTCTTGGATTTAGAGAAAAGTTTCAGTTTTGGGAAAAGTAATTCATTTTGTTGCCTCTAACCTTGTCCTCTCCTGATGCTAGAGGTAAGATTCCACTGTTTTAATTTCTTGGCAAACTTTTCCTTTGACTAATCTCTTATTTGGAAGATATAGAGCTTACATTTTCCTTTGTTAAATCTCACCTCATTAATCCTAGTTATATACCTTCAGACAGTGGTAAACAATTGCTTTCCTTTTCTGAAGTTTACAGCTATGTAATACTAGAAGATAATTAGTATATCCCCCTTAGTCATTCTTTGACCAAGCAATGTATATTTAGTACTCATAATCTTTCCTTGTTAATCCCCTTACAGCTTCTGTTACTCATCCTCAAAACCTCTCAAGTTTGTTAGCAGTCTCCTAGCACTAGGCAACAGGAATTAAAGCCATTATTCTAATGGCAATATTTACTAGTGCTGTGGACAAAGGGTCTGTTACCACAAACTGTTCTGCTTCAGCTGGACACACACTGCATCTCATAAAACTGGATTTGGGTGTCTCCACTCCCAGAACTAGATCCCAACATTATAGAAGTTGATGAAATGCTCTTGAAATCTGGTCCAATTTAAACTTCCTCTTTGCTGTCTTTAATATAGAGTCTGTCAATCCAGCCAAAAGTTATTCCCCCAAGGAAATCCTTTTCTTTGTGAAGTTCTACATTTTCAGCCAGATCACTGTGACAAAGTGAAAAACCACTTTTCTGAGTAAGGACTGATTTTCACAAAAAGGAGAAACTCCAAATAGAAAAACAAAGTTAGAATTTGAACTTTTAGGAGCGATGGGCAAGAGGGGAAATGAAACTCATTCATCATTACTGTTTAAGCATAAGTAACATTAGCAATAGGAGGAGACATATACATACTGAATATTAAACATTAGTTTACATGGAAGGAAGGTAAACTTAAAAGCTGGCATTCACTGAAAACAGAATATTGTACAGTGCTGCCATGTTCCATTATTCCAAGGAAATTATTTGGTATTTTTTGTATTTTCACGTATTTTGGTATGAACTGGACTAATTGACTTTAGACTGATTGAAAGCTGGCTGGACTGCTGGGCTCAAAGGATAATAATCAGTTGTAGATGATGCTAAATTGGAGGAGTTGGGTAGCATGTGAAACATCAGACTTTCAATTTAGAGTGACCTTAAGAAAACCGAGGATGAAGCCAACAGAAACCTCATGAAGTTCAAGAAGTGCAAAATTCTGCACCTGGGGAATCATCTAATTTCGCATCTGCTTCATTAGAGGCTGGGAACCAACTGGCTGAAGATCAGCCCTGCTAAAAGGACCAGGGTCACAGTGCCAGACTGAATGCAAACCAGCAGTGTGCTCTCATTGCAGATAAGACAAACTGCATACAAGGCTGTATGAGCAGGAGCATGGCCAGCAGAATGAGGGAAGTTGTTATTCCCTTCTGCTTGGCACTGGTATGACCACACCTGGAACAGTGTCCAGTTGTGGCAGGATGGATTTTGGAAGGCTGCCCAGTTCAAGAAGGATGTTGAGAAACTGGGGAGAAACACACAGAAAATTAACAAAATTACCTCTATGACCTAGAATGAGAAACTCAGGCAGGTAAGCTTGTTTAGTCCGGTGAAGAGGAGGCTAAAGGGCAATCTAATAGCAGTCTACTACTATTTTGAAGGAAATTACCAAGACAATGGAGTCACAGATGGTAAAACAAGGGGCAACAGCCCCAAGCTGCAGACTAGGAGGCTCCAGCTGGAGACTAGGAGAAATTTCTTCACTTTGAGGGTATTGCAGCACTGGAACAAGTTATCCAGAGATAAAGGAGAATCATCATCTGTGGAGGCTTTCAAGGCTTGGCCAGAAAAATCTGCAGCTGTCCTGACCCATATTAGCAGTAGCCCTGTGCCAGGCAGGAGGTTGGAACAGATAACCTCCAGAGATCTCTTCCAATGCACATTTTTCTGATTCTGTGAGTCTATGTTTTGTTCAGAGTCTTACTGGTAAGCTCCTTTAATGTTCCCTTTTATGGCTTTATACAAAAGAAAGATTAAAATGACAACAAAAGGATTCTGCCACAGAAAACTGAACTGCTGTGGCAGTTCAGGCAGTGGCCAGATGTGTCTGTTTCAGCTAGAGCTTACCCCAGTCATCATCTCCTGCTGCTAATCATCCTCATCTACCACCTATATTCTTCACTCTCTCTTGGAAAATTGCACCCTTCATATTGGATGATTTAAATACAGAAACAGTTTCCCTAACCCACTTGTGCAGAAATGAAACAGGTTTAAAACCTTGCTGTTAGGTGTGGTTAATTAGCCCAGATTATTTTAACGAAATTGGGCAAGTGAGCAACTGCACATGCAATTATGCCATCAGTGCCAAAGGGAATATAACCTCTGGAGGGAAAGAGAGAGCAGTAGTGAGCAGCTGCATGCAGTAACTGCTTAACCACACTAAACTGCAGTGAGAGCACCACCTCCAACTGCACGTGTAGATCCCTATCAAGGAATCCATTGGCAGGACATAAGGCTTATTGTAGAAAACATGATTGTGAAGCCATTGTACCACGCGAAGCAGCACAAACAGCTTTCTGTACCTTCCATAACCTCTCTTACACGTAAAGAATTTCAAATGCATAAGGTACAAAAGGAATAAAAGAGGTAATATGTATAATTCATAAGACATGTAAATTATTTCTGCTCATTTACTATTAAAAAGTGTGGGGGTGTTTGTGTGAGGAGGAAAATTCACGACCATCCTGAAGAAAGGTAAGTAGTGAATCTAAAGCAAAGAAGAGGTTATAAAGAAGGGATGGGGATCACTGTTCCAACAAACTGGACTAACTGGTCCTGTTCAGACATCTTTTTTCTATGCAGAACAAGCCATGAGCCTTATAGTAGTTCTTTGTTAGAATCTTAAAGTTTATGCCTGTCATCAGCTCTGAATCACCCCCTCAATTCCAACCTACTGAAGCAAAGCACAAGTTCAAAAAGAAGATCTGCCTAGAAGATTTTACTGCCCATGTGCAGTAGAGGCCATCTCAGGGTCCCAGTTTTTATATATTTTATTTTATTTTATATTTCTACAGAAAAGGCTGTATCATGAGCACAGTATAAATGTAGAGGTAATATACCCATTTATGCAGATTTCTCCATTTGTTGATGATGACATGTTTTCATAGTTTTTCAAGAAACAGGATGACAAAATCCTGTGGATCCTATTTGCGATGAAAATTAAATTATGCAGAAAAGGGAGAGGCATTTGCTTACATGCATTATAGGTATGGCATCTTTTCAGCAGCTGAGTCAAAGCTTACCAAAGATACCTAGCCCAAGATGGAGGACTAGGAACATGGCACTTGTGATGGGAGTGCTTATTCATAAATAAAAGGTATAATCTGAACTGAACCATGGTCAGCAAAGCAGCATGATAAAGAAAGGAGCCCGTGGCATCTGTGGATCACTAGACAAAAAGATGTCTGTTTTGGCAATAAACTACTTTGAAGTAAAACTCTAGATCTGCTCATGGCTGGGTTCTGTACAGAGCAGAAAATCTAACATGCTTTCTGGACCCGTTTCCTCCTACCAGATGCAATATAGATTTTCTGAAGCATGGAGATCATGAAAACAAGGATTACAGAAGAAACTAGACTGTATTATTTGGGGATTTTCTGGCATATGTGCAAGGTGGCTAAGAGAAGTATATTCTGACTGACTACTGAAAGAAGTAAGAAGTCCATGGCATTTACAAGCCTCTTTCCAGTTCAAACAAACTCAGTGATAATGGATGAGTGCTCCCTTCATGAGAATTTCCCATTGGATTGAGAAGCATTGCCAAGGCTTCTGGTCCACTGCCAGTGAGGATATAGCCAGGGTTTCTTTCTTTTTTTTTTTTTCCTCTGCTAGAAGAAGGAGCTGTAGTACAGCCAATTCAGTCTCTTATACCATGGGGGTTACAACACTGGTAGTACATGTACAGTTCTTGTAGATCTCTCAGGAGATGGTAAAGTTTCAGAGATAAATTTCTGGAACTAGGCAGAAATTCAGACTTTAAGGAGACAGTAAGGAATTAAAACACTCCAGGGAAGCATATTGCTGGAGAGTCATAAGAGTAAAGACCCAAAGAGCAAAGGTATTAAATTAAGCATGTTGTCTCAGACTCCTGATGTACTGACATATGCCATCAAAAGGCTTTTCAGGATAAGACAGAGAGGCTCTGACTCTTTATAAGGCAAGGGTAGCAGCAGCTAAAAAGACCCTTGTTTACTTTTGGCCACGTTAGGCTAATTGCAAATGCTGTTGACCCAATATAGATTGAATATAAACAGAGAAAATGGAGCTTTTTTTTTTTTAAAAAAAAAAACAAACAGAACATCACATCACACTTTCAATGTATTTTCACTTCCCAAGCACTTTTTCAGATTCCTCTTTTGACCATGTGTCAGGAGTTCAATACATTCTTTATCTAACTTACATAAAGAATAACATCTTCCAGGACACGTTAGCATTTGCAAGATTTTAATTCTTCCTAATTGGCTCAACTCATTCAGTTCCATTTCTTCTTGCGGCACTGGTTGTTTAAGGCTCGATCTATTGTGGTACAGCAATTTCTGTTTCCCTCTTATTTCCTTTAACCCCCAAGTCTGAGACTGTGCTTCTGCTGCTTTGTCATTGCTCTGTACCTCTCACTTGGTTCTCTCCACACCTTTTCCTTACCATAGTCAGGTGTCACTGCAGCATAATCACTCTGGTGTAACTCATTGTTTCTTTCATTTTACCTGGGGTACTACATTTCATGTTTTTTTCCTTTTCAGGTTCAGAAACATAGTTATAATAAAGATCTAGCATTCTAGTACTACACTATACTGTGTTTAGGAACATAAGGCCATCCCTATGCTCTGCCAGTTCTCTTTAGAATCTATGATACATGCTATTTCTTTTAGTATCTCATTATATGTGTCATCGATATCTTGTTTGGCCTAAAGCCACATGGCAGCCTGACAAGATTGTGCTGCAGTTTGGCAGTTTCCGTACAGGGCACAGCTGTCAGCATCTCTTATCCTCCATTTCAGAAAATCAGCTGGTACTGGCAAGAGATCATAAGCTAAGACTAAGCAGTAACTGTGCATCCTTTTTAGCAAAGCAGAAATGGAAAAGTCATTCCAGAGATCGTTTTCTGTCCCAGTCTTTTTGGCAGCGCTTTCTTACTGATGGCAAATCTGATAGTTACTTCTTTTGTGTTTCAGCACTTCAAATCATATAGAATGGGTTTTCCCATCCTCCTTCTACTACTTGTTGCAAATGCACAGCACAATGCTAGAGGAAATATAAAAGGAAGGCTGCTCATTACATATAGGAGCATATGCTCTGCCTGTTAAGAACATATACTCCAGCTGCTTCTGCAGGCCACTGTCAGGAACACAGGGAATTAGCCTACTGAAAGAGAAATCGAAGGCTGTCTGCCATGCTGACTAATGTCCCACTTTTTTATTTTATGTCAGAAACTGTGATGTGAAATATAATATCAAAGGACAGAACAAGAAGCAAAAAGGGGAGAAAGAAGAAGCAGAGAAGAAACAAAACCCAAACAGTAGCAAAGCAAAAAAGAAAGGCAAATCAGGAAGAAATGATTTACAGAGAATACTGAACAATACCACACCTAGCTCCTTCCAGAACACCATGTTGATTTTAGGGATGATTTTTTCACCTCCATTATTTGATACACTGATATATTGAGAAATAAACTGGCTAAACAGGCAAAGAGGAAATATGATCATTATACAAGAGAAGGAGATAAATAGGATAAATTCAAGAAAAGGAAAGTGAAGAAAAGTGGAAGTTGTAAGGCTGGTGTGCCTGTAGTTGAGACTACTATTCCACTTTCTTTAGAGAAGCAGGGACACTGAAAAGAGTCCTTGAAGATAAGTCAGCTGAGAACCATCTATGTCAAAGTGATGTTAATAAAGATAAGTAGGGCTACTGAGGAAATCTGGGGAAGGGTGAGAATGCAGAAAGGACATGGATCTGTGAAGCCACCGAGGAAGCCCACAGGTGGTGGTTGCCAGACTTAAGAGATGTTATGTTGGTACAGTTAGGACCTTTAGACAACAGAATTACTCACACAAATAATTGCTCATCAGTACCAGTGAGGAAATTGCAATCTGGCCCATTACTGTGAGGCACAGGTAGCACATCTGAGTGCCTCTTACCCTACTAGTGAGCACATGACCTCCTTCAAGGGAAACCCTATACACTGAAATAGTCCTGGAGCATTCATCATTGTATTTAAAGTAGATTCTGAGACCTATATCGAAAGCTAGGTATATGTGTATATACCTGATAAATAGCATACATAACCAAAGTGTGAATACAGCCCTTAAAAGAGAAAATAAGTGCTCATCCACTAAGACAAAGAGAAGCTGTATAATCAGGCCTATACTGTCCAGCTTCTAAGCTGTCACAGCTCTTTCTTGCAGCCAGCTAAAAGCACAGAGTATCTATCCCTAAATGGGGAGGAGCTGGGGGGGGACCTGCAGAGTACATAAATAAAAAGTCACCTCTGCTGGCGTTGCAAGGTAAATCACCTGCTTTGGAAGAAGCATGTTAAATATTTATCAATTATAGTAAAATTGTGATGTGGGGTATATTTCTCACCTTGATTATTTCATACTTGAACTGAACCCACATTACACAGTGTCATGCTAGCACAATGCAATTAAATTCCCCATGTCACCCTGCAGGCAAAATTGACACTAGTGGTCAAAAACCCCCCTTTTAATAGATATCTTCTTTATTTTATCAAATAAGGTTTTAGACACATGAACTCCTAATAAGCCTTATTTTCTCCAATATAGCTTTGTCTCATGTCCTTGCCTGTGCTCTGCTGCCTTTTCTTCTGTTAGTTTTCACCCTGTGTTTTGTTCAGAAGTCTTGTCTGCAAACTGCAGGGTCACCTGCAAAAGAAAAGAAAAAGAAAGGACTGGATCAAGGACAGAGTAACAAATCCACATGGTAAATGATCTACTCTAATGCCTGGCAGGAGCACTACAGATCATAGATGTGAGGACTTAGCTGGAAGAGCTGATGCTGTCTGGAGTTATCTTCCCTAGCTGAAGCCATGAAAAAGTCTGTTCCAGAGTGGATACATGACCAGCATATATACACACAGCCAAGACACATGTGAATTGATTGCTTCACAATGCTGTGCTTCACAGAACTCAAGATGTTACTTCCTGAAAGCTGCTGACTCTGTTAGAACCTCCTAGTAAGTTTTTCCTGTGACACAAATTAAAGCAGGAGAAATCATATATGGGTGACTTTCAGGAGTTCTGTTGTTTCTTTAAGTCATTATGACAAAGAGTCACAAGAGATAGGAGTTAAGATCACAGATATTAAGTGTTTGATTTAGCTGGCAAGGTTTTCACTCTGACCCCTCAAATCCACGTACACCTTTACACTAACTTTTGAACTTAATATTTACTGACAAGTGTAGATGCACTCACACACATGCAAATGCAGTAAATACATGCTGACTGCAGATGTGCAAATGTCCAGGGCCTTTCAGCCTTCATTTTGTGAAAATCAGTGCCAAAAGGTCAGAACTACAAAATGTTGAAACAAAACAGCCACTGTAAGCATAACATTCATTCGATCTCAGAAGGAAAAAGGACAAAGACCTGAAATCTTTCTGTGCCTCAGTGAAAACCAAGTGACACAGGGAAAACCCAAGAGCAGATTCTTAAGAATTGGTATGAACCAGCAAGATCTTGTGGGAGCCACAGGTAGCAAGTGGAAGAAGCAAGATCATACATTCAGTCTGCATCTCAAAAAGCCTGTGTATGCCTAGATCTCTTTCAAAAGATCTATTTTTATGGCTTTGATATTTCACTTGCAATGAAGGGAAAAAACTTCAAAATGATTATAAATCTAGTTGGATTTGGGAAAGAACATTAAAGTCTGAGATCATAATCGAGCTTTTTTAACTCAACAGAACTCTCTTGAAGCCTTATTTCTGCAAGATACTTAAGCATGTGCTTAATGGTAATCACCAGTTGAAATCAGTGGGACTACTAGCATGCTTACAATTAGAATGAATGCTTAAGCACCTTGCATAAATTGAGACCTATTAATCTCAGTACATATTGGGAGCCCATCAGGAGATGAGTTTCTTGTGGCACTCAGCTTTTCCTACTTTCCAACTGTTATAATATATACTTCTAAGTTCACAGATTCAAAAAAACATTAGTATTATGTTTGTAGCTGCAGCAAAAAATGAGCTGGAGCTTTAGAGTCTGTTACTTGTCAATATGATTATTGTCTGCCTTAGCAGACAATTGTCTCCCAATTTTTTAAATTATTTCCACCTTTTATAATGAAAGTGAGGCTTATAACTTATTCTCCCACAAGAATAAAATACTTCCTTGTGTTTTGGGTGGTAGATGTATTCATGAATACAGGAAGCTCTTTCTTCAATTAATGGCAAAACCTAGGGATTGTTCACTGCCTCTGTTATGATATCCAGTAGTGTGATAAGCAGATTGTCTATCATTTCTACCACTCCTAAGCACACTATCTGCCCTGACAAGCAGAACTGCCATGGCTCAATCCTGCCACTACTCTTACCTGACATCTCCGTAGAACCATCAAGGGATACTCTGAAAGCAACTGCCAACATGTTTTTGACAGGCCACTCATGTTATTTTTGCTTTTTTTTCTTATCCAGCTCTGACTGTGCCATTTCAATGAAGACTAGACATCAGTCTGAGTAATAAATAAGTAAAATGAAAAACATCAGGAAAAAACAAATGAATCAAAGCCTGACAGAAATAATGTATTTTAAAGAACCTGTGCATAATATCACCATTCATCCAGTCTGCATATTGCAAGCAAAGCAGCAATTGGTACTGGTTACTGGGCATCATACTGACTTTTGTAGCGTCAAAATCATCAGAAGAAAATTCTTCATCTTCAGCCAGCAGAAAGGTGCTTCTTAATCTTCTCAGATGATGGCCTGGCTTGTCTTTGTTCCAGGCTGATATACTCTAATTCAGTCTGTTTGGGTCTAATCCAAAGTTCTTAGGAAAACTGAAGATAAATCAGAGTTCAGTGGGCTAATTCTGATGCAGCAAGAGTGAAAGATAGTATAACGTTCCAGATCTTCCCAACTGCCAATGTCTCCCCATTCACTAGGCTCACTTAAAATTTCTGTCCCTTTACTGAAGTAGGCAGTATCTGAAGAGATTGGTACCTTTTAGAAGTTTGTTATGTTTGTCAGGAACTGCGTGATTGGAGGAGCATGGCCATAAACAAGCAGACCTAAAGGAACAGCCCTCTGAGTACTAAGTCTCCCAAGCTAAAGGAAAACAGGCAATGCATAACTAAAGACAGACCTATAGCAGAAAGCATTTTTTTTTTCTGCACCTCGCAGCTACTATTTCCAGGAAGTGTAGAGATGACATGAAGTCTTTTTTAATGTCCATCCTCGATAACACATAGTGTTGAATTCTGGAGTGAAAGTGCACATTCACATTAGTTTATACAAACTAGATCAGCACACTTGGAGGTCTTATTACACTCCAGCCAGCTTCCTGGCACCTATATTCCTTTGTAGCCCCTGATCCTTGGAGTAGGTAGGGTTGCTTTGGGTTTTACAAGAGAAGGCAGTTTGAAGGCTGCTTTAATTTCTTCAGGCAGTAAGTCATCAGTGAAGTCATTCCATCATCAGTGCAAGCTGAGGTACAACATGCATGTTGGACTTGTTAACATGTGTCTTGTATCTCTGCTAAGCTGGGAGAGGATGTGATCAGCAACAGAAAAAGTGTACATAGGCAACTCTAATGCCTTTGTATGCAGCCTTGGCTATGCAAGGGGAATTCTTACCTAGCTGTGTAACAGCAGCAAAGGGAACACACCAGGACTGAAAGTCTGTCCCCTGTTTTAAAGTTAGCAAAGCCTACGCAAGGAAAAAAGCTGTGTTTCATACTGTGATTGTTTATGTTACAGCAGAGTATTCAAATCCACTGTGAATTTAAATGATTAGTATACACTACATCTCCAGGTATCTCCAGCAAATCCTAGAACACGAAAGTATATCCAACTGTTTCTGCTCTGCCAAAGTTAACTATTATTACAGCACAGAGATATAATATTAATTTTGTTCCAATGAAATTGGCTGGCATATGTGTTTCTGTGAGCCAGGCAACAGGTCATTACTGAAATAGCAAAACAAACCTGTTCACCATTCTTGTTCCAGCACATTGCATTTAGATTTTAAGATCATAACTGTTGGATACCTCTCCTGCAATGATGTACAAGACCCACTCTGCCAGAAGCTATATTCTTTCATAAAATGACTTTGCTGTATCTTCCTTTTCCAGACCCATCTCAATATAACAAAATTTAACAGTCCTGCAGACAATGCCAAATATCCTTCATTCATAATTAAGGTGAAGGCAAGTGGTACAAATCTCTAATTATCTTTTATGTCATATTTATTTTCTAGTGAATTATTAAGTAATGATTTATAGCCCAAATTCCATATGTGTACCTGTTAATTCAGGGGGAAAAATATCAGCCCTTCATACTCATTCAGCTAATGGGCATCGCTAATTGAAAAAATGTTCTTTGCACATATCACTAACTTTCCAATCATTTACTTGCAGAGAAGTTTGAAAACTAAAAAAAAAAAAAAAAAAGTAAAAAAGAGAGAGATTGAGTGGAACTTTGAAAGCTGGGTATGGTGCTATGCTGAGTTCTCCCTCCTCTGTGCAGGCAGCAGGCAGAAATCAGTGACAGAAATATCCTGTCGCCTCATAGTAGTTTCTGCCAAAGTGGGAGGTTGTCAAGAACAACAACTGAAGTTTGAAACCAGAGTTTATATCCCATGCATTCTTTTTATTGCTCACTGTGCTTCCTGCAGGCAGGTTGATTTCTGCAGTGGCACATCTTGATGATCTTACACTGAAATGCACTAATCTCTTAGGACCAGAATTTCAATAAACTTCTTAATCAAGCCTACAAAATGTGTCTGAACCTGAAAATGTCTCTGGATTCTTTCACTGAATTGAATTTTTCCTGCAAAAGAGGTTTCCCTCTCAGAACTAAGGCTGCCTCCTGTGTTGGATAAAAGTCCTTGCAAGAATCCTCGCTCCATCCTGAGCTACTGCTTTTGTATAAGGACTGGTCCTTTGATACTAACAAAGAAAATCCCCAAGCACCACGAAGCCAGAAAAAGCAGAACCAGAGACTACCTACTGCAAGAGCTGCAGTACCAAACCCTGTAACCTTTCTTCCCTACTTTTTTTTTTTTTTTTTCCATTTCTATTGTTTTCTTCCTAGGTCCAAGTAACTTCTCTTCCCAGTGCAGGTTTTGCTGTGTGGACTGTGAAGTCAGAAAGCTTGGCTCTCTCTTAAATGCATTTTTGTATGCACTTCTGTATGCCCTAAAAATCAATTGTTTGGGTTGAAATTACCACATATTTTGATATGCTGACAAAGTAGAGAGGAGTCTGAAAATCTAAAAACATTCTGTCTTTCTTTTTTCTAATTCTCACAATCTATGTGGAGCTGATGTATAATTTTTGACCTGTTGTAGCTGGCAATACTGCGACAGTCCTAAGCAGCCTGCCTACTCTTTTCTCCACTCCCTAGAGCATCTGTGTAGACATGAGGAAGAATGGCTGCTTTGCACACATGCACCCTTCTGTACCTATCCCTGAATATTAGCTAGCATCTGACAACACATGCTCTTTATAAAGCAGCTGTAAAGAGTGCTACAAGGATTGCTGCTCTCTGGTTCCCCTGAGGCATTCTGGCCTGTTCTCAGGAAACCTCCTGCAGTGGGTATAATGCCAATCCATCCACCACTAGAGCAGAGAAGCAAAGCAGGAATTTGTCCCATAGAGTACATATGTATACCACGACTTTGACTTCAAAGCTGTTAACCAGATGCTTTCCTCCATTACATGTATTTTCACAATGCATTTGGCTGCCATATCCACATGCCTAACCTTGGCATCACAGCCACCACAGATTTGGTGCTGTATGATGTGATTATGACCTAAATGAAGCCTACAAACACATTCTAGACTTGGAGGAAAAAGTAGAGCATCAAGTATTGATTTGCCAACCCCTTCATTAATATTAAAAAACAAGACTATTTAGCACATAATATTTTTCTGAGCCTAAACTTTATAATAATCTAAATGCCCATTGTTAACACTTTACAAGTGACTCAGAATAATTTTCAGAAAGGAAGATAAAAGAACAAAAGTTTTTAATGTAATTTAAAGAAGAGAATTAATCAGTTCATAAAGTACCATACATTAACCTCATTGTCTGCTTCAGGAGTCTAACCTCTAAAGTTGATACAAAGGTAACCCAAATCCCCCCTGCGAGGACTATTCATATCCATTAATTGTTGCAATACAAGATACTGTAGGTTTGAGCTGATTGCCAGTTCTTCAGTATCATGAAACGTACTCTCAGCAGAGTGGAGGACACCACTGGGACTCATTTAACTCTGACTTTCACATTAATTTTGCTGTGCTGTGAAGAGCAAAGACAAAATCAATGTCCATCAGTGATTATTCAAGGTAAAATATCTAGTGATATTGAATACCAATGGTAGTAGTGAGCATTAAACTTACTTAAGGATTGTGGAGTTGACAAAGCCATTTATTCCAGTTTCACTTAATTTTCAATGAGGCATACGACTTTAGAAAAAGATAACAATTACAATGAAAATACTGGACTGCAGTTTCTGGCAAGCTAGATTTTCAATCAACAAAAAGCATTGTACATATAAACTTTTTGCGGTGCACCGTTCAGAGAAGGTTTGAATCACACAAGGACATGCTAAATCTCTGCAAAGAACATTTCATGACCAAGGGAGCTAGCCTTTGTAACAGCTGTATTAATTTCGGCATTGAATCACTTCTTTGTGGCTTTAGCGCTCAGAGTGTAGGAAAAAAAAATGCAACTTATGTCACAGCTCCCCCACACCAGTCCTGTTCACTCTCTTCTCTCATTTTCCCCAATAAACCAGCTGTGAAATCCTCACTGAGTTAATGGGAGTTTATCAGATTTAATCATGTAACTTAAAACCTTGTAAATATAGCAACAAGAAACTGAATGAGCATAAGGATTTCTATTGACACTTGGTATGAACAATTCTCAAGTTTTCCCCTGAGATTCTCATAAAACCATTTTTATTTCTTCCCTCAAATTTCCCTACTATTATTCCAACGCTATTGGTTATGTCCCACATTCATCAGAGCTCTGAAAGCACAGTATTTGTCTTGGCAAAAAGATAACTGACAGCAAATCTGGATGAATACTTAGTCTTGTTTATCCATAGAAAATAATTCATCTTATATGGAAGGTGAGCAGCTTTCAGACATAAATTCATATCATGAAATCAAACTTGTTACAAATAGTTTTGAGAAAAACGTTTAACCAGCCCTCATTAGTAAAGACCATGTTTTGGAATAACATCAAGACAGGAGAATTAAATCAGTCAGTTTTGATTGTCTCTAAGCAAACACTAGCAGAGATGCTGAGAACCATCTTGCAAAACTGCTTTTTACTGGATTCTTCTAGCAGTATCCAGAAGGTGACTGATACTCAAGTGGTGAAACATTGTCAGTTAAGCCAAATATTGTCATTTCAGATTTGGAATAGCTTTGCAAAGATGGTATTTTGAGATGCTCTTGGTTTACAGCAAAGTAAGGGATAAAGTGAACATACTCAGTACCTGTTAAAATGGAGTTTCTTTAAAAGACAGTGTACATAGTGTGGTCAACAGAATTTTTGTTCACTGTAAAGAAATCCAGTGTATTAAAAGGGCACAAAGAAACCCTGAGGAAGCAGATGACTCCTTCCCAAAACAAAGACTAAGCTCACAACAATAGTGGATGCAAACAGAGCAAACAGCCAAATGAGAAATGCCAGTAAAAGGGTCTGATAAATGATTATGTCTTTGATTTTCTTGTTTCTCAAGCTGTAAGCACTATTCACTGGCTTTCACCTATAGCAAAATCTTGTTCATAAGACACAGAGGAAAATGAAATAGGATTTAAACAAACAAAATCTTCTTAAAAACACAAGCCACAGGGGGGATGGAATTTTTCTCCTATCTTCAGTTTACACTTTGTCCTTTATTCTGGCATCAAAATTGTTAACTAATGAAATTCTTTCTTCTAAGTAAAATTCCCACTGAATATTTATTTCTATTGTACTGATGCTTTTTTTTTGCATCTAGCCATAAAAAGACTAGCAGTATTTGAACACATTAATCTCTTCAGTTAAGCAGACAATAAAACCCCTACAGAGCCTCTTTCGTACCACAACTGTTTCATTGTTTGAGGTAACATCATTTTCCAATGCACTGCATGTGCAGTACAAAGTATGGCCCTAATCCTATACTGTGATCTGCCCTAGCAGAAAATGTATCTGCCTGGCTGTCCAAATCGCAGCCAAGACCAGAATGTCTTCAAAGTCTTACAAGGTTTACTGTACAGATCTACTCGAAAATTTTTAATAGAAGCTGAGTCAGAACTTCCAAATACAGCTAGAAAATGACAAAGCCAATGACAGTAAAAAGGAGAAGAGGCAGAGTCTGACACTGGGATAATAATTAGCTATATTCAGGGAATGATACATCTACACTGAAATTACTGGCCACAGTTATTTGATGTTAATACTTTTTAACTGCTCATTTATAGGTAAAGCACATTGATATTACTGTCTCTAGTTCAGACACTCAAACACAAAGTGCCTTTCCCGAAGTGACAGTTAGTCTCAGAATCAGAACTAAGACCAGCTCTCCTGCCTCCAAATGCCATGCCCAATTAACTAAACCATAGTTCCCCACAGGAACAGAATCTGTGCTCATACAGGAAAATCTGTGTGCATGCTACTCAAGGAAATTAAAGTGCAGCTATAAATCTCAGCTAGTAGCTGCTGTCTGGCCAGCTGCCCAAATTAAGGCCAGAGGTGTCCTCACTATGAAGGAAAATATTTGCTGCTTGTAAATTGATTTTTGTTTCTTCTTCCAAAGGAAAAAAAAATCAGCTATGCATATCCAGTCTTCTCAATTTAAAATGTCACACAATACAGCCTCACAATCATTCAGGTGACACTCTAAGTTTATCTCATGCAATGCATTGTAAGTTCAAGGGACACATCAAGGACAGTTCAGTGACATGTTAGTTATATCTCCAGCAAAAACATCCACTTAAAAAAAAATGTATGTAGGTATATGTATCCCCTCAGAAGGACAAGAGACTAAGGTGACTGTTCTTTTGTTCTTAATTGAGAAGAACCTTTACACACCTCTCAGTAACCAAAAAGGGCAACAACCTTGACAATATACACTTAGCTTATATCCACTTGCTGAGAAAAGCCTGTAGAGTGTCAATAGAAATATATATACAATAAATATATTGATGGTCCTATGCTGTTTAGCTAGGAACTATTGAAATGGAGATTAGTGGCTGAAGATGATAATGTTCAGGTTCAGGATGTGGCTTTTCAAAAAGTAGTTTTGAAAATGAATGCAATGTAAAGCAGGTCCATTGGTTCAGATAATTTTGAATGATGTATCTTCTGTGGAGGGAGCAATTGGACTCAACTTCTGTTATTATTAGTCAGAGTATTTATGCCCCTGCTGCTGAAGAAAAGTTCATAAACTCAGGTTTGCCCAAGATGGATGAGCTATAATATGCTTATCAGAAGTTACCTAGTGTTTTATCTTTCATTACACATTTTCAGTGTTTCATTTTTCCATTGCCATACTAGGTTGTTAATGAAGATGGCCAAATGGATCATGTCAAATCGTATCTCCATATATATAAAAATGCAATATGTCACCATATAAGAAAAACAATTTTCATGCCAGTTTATCATCACTGTTACTGTCATCTGCATAGGCTTCTGCAAGTGTCTTTATCAAAAAGGTTTAAAATGGTTCTGCTGGCATCATCTGGAGCACTATATTCTCTCAGAAGCATATTTCTGTGCCTTCCAAACTGATGACAGATTTTTAACCACTGGCAGCAATAAAACAAATTTCTTTCCAGCACAAGATCTCCACTGAAAAAACCTTCCAAGCATATAGTTTCTCCAATGTTTGACAGTCATTCCTGCATCATAATGTAGAGTGAAATGTACTGTATCATAATATATACATACCTGAGATGATAGTTTTAAACTCAAATGTCTGCGGGTCAATCACAGTTTAGTAGTGGTGGCAGAGAATTTGGTGTGCACTGTGAAACCTCTGCATGAGTATTTCAGTACATACTTGAACACTTTTCCTGTCCTGAGCTCTGTGTTGCTCCTTAGGCCAGCTACAGGGATCCTAGCTCAAAGATAAACAAGCTATATACCTACAGCAACATCTGCAGTACAGATACACTAAACTCATGACAGATACACTAAACTCATGATGAACAGAGAATGTTGCCTTCAGCCCCATTACTAAATCCTGTTGTATCACATTAGGAAGTTATTCAAGAGAGAGCAGCTGATGCAATTAGTTGGTATTATTAATTTAACAAACTGTCCCTCAACTGTTAATCTTTGGCAGGACTGTGATTTGCCAACCAATAAAACATTTATTTTTAGGCTGTCCCACCAATACTACTGTACTCTTTGTAATGCACATCTTTAAAAATCCATTTGTTTCATTATGGTGTCCCCCTAGCGAAAAGAGCAATAATGCTAAAAGGGTTTTTGTATTGGTACTTATCTTAAACTACTATATATTTTCCTGAATGAATGGGAAGTGATTTGGATGTGACTTTGGAAATTAGTTTTAATAAATTGCCAGTCCCTCATTTCAGTGAAATGTTTGCCAGAGATGAATATTTGCTATCATCAGTGCTTGCACCACATCTCAAGGGCAGAATTAAAACATACTTCTAACTTAAGCTGACACAAATTGCAGGAAGAATCCTTTCAAAAATAAAGGGCTGAAGGCCATGTCATAAAATGCCTCCCCTACTTCCTCTTCTCTGTTTTTCATCTTCCTGGCAAGGTGAGCTTTCTGACAAAAAAACTTTTGCGTGCAGCCAGGAATGCAAAAGAGGAGTAAAAGGGAGAGTCATCATGACACTGATACTGTTA
This sequence comes from Strix uralensis, assembly GCF_047716275.1. NCBI lineage: Eukaryota > Metazoa > Chordata > Aves > Strigiformes > Strigidae > Strix > Strix uralensis. The sequence goes on along the minus strand of NC_133983.1, from coordinate 17,650,532 downwards.
CCAGCTGATGCAGTTAAAGTGGGTAGATGCCCAGCCATACACTGTTTAAGAATAACGCAGCCCCCAGAATACTTTGTCTTTTTCTTAGTACAAGAATTGAATACCTGATGTTCTGAAACATGAGCTCAGAGAAAGTTACCAAATTATGCCATATGCCTGGCTTTTTCTCTGGTACTTTAAATATTAGGTTAAGTCAGGTGTCATTGAATTACAATGTTAACAGTATATATATACATGTCTCTGTCAGAAACAACTGGATGCTCATTATTTGTGAGGCTCCACAAAGTACAGCTTCTAGACAGCTAACATATATTTTATTTTATTCACTAATTATTTGCACATAGATGTTCCAGCACAGATAATTTGCTTTTACCCATTAGAAGGTAGCAGAACTGGCTCCTGAAGGGTATTGGTTTGAGGCCCTTAAATACCCCCAAGATACATTAGCTGATACAATACTTTCTCATCACTTCCTGCTTATTATTCCAGTAATTTTAAACCCTGGCAGACAGTGTTCCAGAACAGCTGATCCCAGTTTAACATTCCACTCAACCAGTTTTATTTCAGCTATTCATACAACTGGACCAGACAGTTACAAGCTGCCTATATGAGATTTTTCCATATGCTACAACACCTAGAATACTCTTTTGTTCAGTGAAGATCTTGCATATGCCCTTTACCTCTGACTTTAGTTTTGGATTATTGGAAAATTACCAACTGTAACAAGATTCAGATTTTGCTAGTATTGTAATGAATGGAGAAATCTCAGGATTTAAACAGAAAGGAGTGTGGATTCTTTAATGGAACCCTAGAAAACAGTTGTGCAGATACACTTGGTTTTTAACTTTGTAATTTTAACGGTGGCTGTATTAATATGCATAACCAGAGATCCAACCAGTTATTCACAGAAAGTAATTTTATTTTAAAATTAAATGTTGAGGACAAGTTTTCTGCTAATCTGTTATGCTATGACCTTAGCATCAGGGAGCAGCTCTAGAAAGGAAGAAGTGGAAGTATGTCCTTCAAGGCAGGACTGATACCCAGAGAGAACCCTTTCATTACAGCCAGTGCCTTGCTGTTTGCCATTCGGCTTCAGAAAGCAGGGCTCGAAGGCCACAAGTGCTATTTGAGTACCACAGATTTGATTCTTTTCTGGAGGGTCTTTATTTCCACAGCTACAAGTATATGTTGGCTCTGGTAGTACCTAAAAGAATCATCTTGAACCTCTGAAAAGTAATACTGCTACAGGTTCAATCAGTCCTGCCATACAACACTAAGACCATATTGTCAGCTTTATTTACAGTGAGTTATATCTGCGCAGGAAGGCTCTGACATCAGCACCTCACAGCTCCTGTTTTGCTATCCCTGAAGAGAAATTTAACTCTTTTACCTCAGTAGCAAAGTACATAGGTGAGCTGAACAATGCCTGTTCTTCACAGGAATATTACAAAAATATTCAAATACTCAACATTTATGTAGTATTTGAGTAATACTTTCACTCCTTTATATCAAGAATGAAATCCTGGCCTACAGGAAGGCGCCAGGAGGTCTATAGTTGTGTGTGTAGTAATAACATTCCAGCACTAAGACTAGCGATATAATCAATGGCTTTGCCAAGGAAATGTCAGTGGTGAGGTCCAAGAAGCACCGATACTTTGTATGGGGATGGCTTCTACCTTCAGGCACAAGCAGTTGCCATGATGGACTTCACGCCAGGGCTCAGCCTCATTGCCAGATGAACATCTGAGAAGCTCTTGGGTTTTTTAGATTTGTATTTTGCACTCACTCTGCAATCTAATTTCATGCTGTGTTATGCCATTCTACAAACTTCTAATTCATATCATGAATTACAATGTTTGTAAGCACTTCTTCTCCTGCAGACAAGCATCAGAGTTTGGTTTTATTTTTATAATTGCCACAAATGCCAGGTTAAATAAGCATCTGCAGGGGTATTTTCAATCCAGGGACTCTCCTCTTTCCATTTTGAAGAGGCTCTCTGTGTGTCATCCTTTGTGGAAAGGCAGCAGAAACTCTGGGTACTTTGTAAGCATACTTAATATCTCACATGATGTACTAACCTTGAACTAGGCTTTTACACAAATACAAACCCAGCAAAGGTGTCATTCAGACAGTTATAATGGGCCAGAAGTGGTATAAGAACAAGTAACTTCTCTTCTTATTTTACATAAAAATAAGATACACACAAATATATTATGCATTTCTTAAATCAGCTTTAAAATGTATGGTTCTTGTTTGTGCTTAGTATTATCTACCAACAATTTCTTTTCATTATTGACAGAGTATTTATTTTAACAGAAACAGTACTTGATACAAAAAGAAATAACAAAATGGCTTCTGAAACTGTATTATTTTTTGTGAGGCTCCAGAACACAAAGCAACAACAAGGAACTGTTTTAATTTGCAAAGAATTCCTTGAGTGATTACTTTGTTTATCTGCAATTTAGATCTGCCAGCTTGGAAATGGCTATTTAAAGGTTTGTGAGGGTTGTCAGCATCATTTTAGAATGGCATAGTTTTATATTAGTGGTAGGTGCTTTCACAGTCAGCTTGTATCTTGACTGTTTAAATCTCCTAGTTTTACTAGGTAACACAGATACCTTGGGATATATTTTCCACTTGGCTGAGGCTTGAAATTCTTTTCTGGTGGCGTAAGTTGCCCAGTAAAATGTGTGTCTATTAAATAAATTGCACCCACAGTTCAATGAATGGTGCAAAAATGTATATCCCTCAAGGTTTTAATAATTAAAAACCCCTTTAAATACCAAGCTAGCTTATTGCTTTTGAAATTCATTCAGGTTCCCTCATGGATCACGTTTTGACAAAATGGACTTTTTCATGCATATTTTTAAATTTTATTTTGCCAAAGTCACATTTTCAGCTGAAAACATATAAAGGGAAAATGTTCAAACTAGCTCTAGCTAGAACGTTGCAATCTAAATGATAAGCCAGCAGTCTGTTAGTATCACCTTCAAGGACTAAATTTATTTGTGATGTTAAGGCAGGCTGAATTTAACACTCCAAAAATGTAAGTCAGCATGACTAACATCTATGGAGAAAGGACGTTTTTCATAAAGGCAAAAGGCCATGCCTGTGTTAGGTGGATCCCATGGAGTTCTGATGAGCTGGAGTTGTTTATAAAATAGCCTTTATGAATATTCCTGCTTCATTTGTTTTTAATGTATGATGAGACACCTCAGAAATATTTCCATGCAATTTCACCTTATAAATGGAATGACAACTTTTATATACTCATAGATCATCTGAGGATATTTGAATATGTCCAAAATGCAGATTTTGCAAGAAGCACTTGCAGGGTTCTTTAAAACTGTAAATTCTTGGACAGTGTCATCATAGACTATGATACTGCCTGTCATTAATGCTTCTCCTGCCTTCCTCAAACACTTAAACACTCACTTTTTTTTTACATACTACTTCTACATCTTTCCCAACAGGAAGTAGCTCATATGAATTTATTAACAATGCATTTAAAAAAAAAAAAAATTTACTTTTTCTATATTGCTGAGGAACATTTTCATAGACTTCAGCAGAAGGAACAGATTCCAAAACACTTATGGTAGCTGGTAGGCAGCTGAGCTTCCTGGGGTATTCTGAGAAACTGACTGTTCCCCAAATGGACATCACAAATTATTTCTGATGTTCAGAATTTTTTGGTTTAATTACTGTGTCAGCCATCCCCTAACCAATTTATAAAGAAGGGTGTCTGTTATTCATCTGTTTGTTTTCTAATGAAGTCACAGCTCTCCCTTTTGTATAAACAATGCTATGGAATCATTTAACTGGTTAGAGAGAATGTATAAATTATATCATAGTTATCTATAATATACCAAATGGACTATCTTTATAAAGAAAAAAATTGTGGCCATGGTGTTCTATCAAAGACATAACAGAAGAAGATTAACATCAATAGGAATTATAATTTACATATGCCATAGTCTTTTGGGTCAGGAGACTGGTCCTTCTGCATATAACAGCGTCTGAGCTGACTTTTGCTCAATTTTCTTGGGAGTACATTTTTTGTCATTAATGCTTCCATTGGATGTCATAAAATACTGCCATGATGCATTTATATCCTTACAGGTTTGCTACTGCCAAAAATAACAAACTTGTAAGATACTAAAACATTGACTTTATCTTCAGCTCTGAATTAAGCTTCAGTCCAGAGGATTTGTCAAACCTGGTCTCACTTTGGCCTTATTGAATTATAGGTGGTAATACTATGTGATGTGACTACATATCTCTGTGTGTGCTAGTCTGAGATTTTACAATACAGATGGCACAGGAACACACATGGAAAACTTGATGTGTTTTAACCCCAAGCCTTCAGAGATGATGCCCTGGCTCAGGATGCAGTTGAGAATAGATTTTTGATACGTTGTATTAGATATAAACAGCAGAAAGATTAACAAAATTGAATAGTGCTTAGTTTATGAGGTTGCACAAAACTATGTCAGCCCAGAAGCAACATCATGAAAGTTGTTAAGACACACAGGCATTTTTTTTTCAAGACTCCCATTTACCAAAAGGAAGATGGAGAAGATCCTGCACTAGCTCTTTATAAGGTACAGCAGACATCTGCTTAGGTTTAACTTCTGTTTGACAGAGTGGACCTTGTGGCCAGAATTGTTTCCAAACATTTTGTCTGTTTGACCTTTTTCTGAGAATTTTTATGCACTCCCTAATGTTCTACAACACAGAAGCAAAGGGAGAGTGGAAGTGGGATCTCATTTCCTGGTTGTGCTACAACGATGAATTTGTTGTTTATGCTAGATAAATTCATATCATAAAATGTGAATTTTACGATACAAAGGTTTCTAGGGAGAACTATTCCTACAAGATCACTAGAGTGTTTTATTGTAGCTGCTCTACAGATAATTCCTTGTCCAAAGGGAAGGTCAAAATATTTTACTCCACTGTGTTGGTATAAGTGAAATGTTCTAAATAAAAAGAGACAGAAAAATAAAAAACTAATAATACCCAATCAATGAACAGTAGTAGTCTAAATGGCTTGACACTAGTCACTATTGATGTTTGAGATACAGAAAGGCAAGAATATTGAATGTCATGTTGTCCAGCAATGACCAGCACTAGTCTGGTCATAATAACAAAATATCAGAGGTGGCAAAATAAATCCAGGCCAGTTGGGGTTTGAAACAAAAGAAACTAGGCATTTGTTTTGCTTGCTTGGCAGTAGATTACTGAAATGCCTTACACTGTCATTGTCAGACACAGGACTTACACCTGTAGTGGATGCAGCACTAGAACAAGGAACAGAGAGTATGGCAGGGACTTGCATATCCTTGTAGAGAGATCAGTTTTGGACTTGCTGCAACATCAGCCTCAAAGAAAGGGTGATCACCTACAGTTCCTGGGAGCACACTGGGGGAGTACAAAGAAAAGGGACAGACCATGTCCAACTAATGTAATAAACCTCCCCTGAATTCGGTTCAATTTTAAGTCTGGGTGTGTATTATTTTCCCTTATCAGTCTTTCCTTCAAGCCATTAGAAGGAGTCTGTGTCTTTCTTTCCCCACAAATGGAGATTCTACACAAATGTGGTCCCACAGCAGGAAACTATACAGTATAGTATGAAAGAACCTTTTATCAAACTTAAAAGGATTAATGTATTTCTTTCAGCAAAAGCTCTGCATGTCTCCCAACTCAAGCAGTTTATAAAAGGACAAGGATTTTTGTTTAAAATGCAAGTAAAGCCCAATTATTCAACATAAAGTCTCAAGCTGTTTGTTTGGGATCGAAACCGAAGGTGGGAGAAGCAGCCATCTCAGTAACATGTGCTGGAATGTTGGTGCCTGTATTTTGTGGACAAGGAAGCCACAGGGAGAGAGAAAGATTTTAGCGTTTAACATCTCAAGCTAGCACTGTTTTCAGCTTTTGGGCCAGGGTAGCTTAACTGCAACAAAGGACCATGTCCAACAGAACCTGTTATGATTTCAATTTTCATAATGAAAGATGTGAACAGTTCTTTTTCAAAAATCTTTTACCAGCCATTTTCGCTGTGCTTTTTAGAGCAGTAAAATGAAAATTAGTATCGATTTCTTGTCATTGTTATAGAACCGCAACCCACAAAAGCATTAGGTGCTACAATGGTGGACATCACATGGCTGAACAGCTGGATATTCAAGCTCTAACACATCCTGTTATGATGGTTTTAGAAGTTACTTCCGCAGCTGCCCTCTCCCCTCCTCTGCCAGTTTACCACTCCCACAGCAGAAGGAAATGTATGCCCAGCCTTCAGCCATTACAATGCAGAGCCTGACATTTTATGATTCTATGATTTTAGCATAAATCCACCTTTAAGGCTGTACAAATGAATTGTTATGACTCAGGAGCTTTGGTGATGGTTCAACACTAGTGGTTACTTCATCTTTCGATACTGAAAGTACCCCCTATAGCAGAAGCAAATATATACTTTCTCCTCAGAAAAGAAGTTCCCAGGCCATTATACTAGCTTAAACTGCCAGTGAAGGTAATATTCTGAATAACACATTGATGTTTTTTAACTTGGCTCTTAATAAAATTGAGGATTATATCACAATTACATTAGAGAATTATATGGATAAAGAACTGTAACCAGAGAGTTAAAGTCTTGCATTGACATTGAATCTAAAATTAAAAACAAACAAGACAAATCGTAGCCTGAACAGACTTCTACATAATTTGGAATTTTGATGCATTACATTGCTGTTAATCAAAGTCCCCTTTCTTTTAACCTTAACTGTTTGAATATCTCTCCTGCCTGAATGTCAATATGAGGCAACAGTGAAGGTCAATGAGAGTGCCTTGCTGTTCACACCGTGTCCTTTATCAACATGTTCTTGTTGGGAGTCAGGCAAGTGAAACATTAAGCGACATCAGCAGAACTTACATTCTTGAAATCACAAGATTTTTTAAAATATATTTCAATCAAATGTGGAGCTTGTTGACAGACTCCATGAACTAGAGACACCTTGGTAAGTGCAGTAGGAAGGTGGGGAGCTGTGAAATGCCATTACATGCAACTGAGCTGGATAACTGTGACACAGATAAAAGCAGACCTATTGTCTTTGGGATGAAATAAAGGACATTTGCCCTCAAGAGACATTTTATTGATAAAGGGACAATAATGTTGATATTTGGAAATTAAATGTCAAATAAACAGAGGCACAGAAGCATTTGTTGCCAGTATTACCAGGGCCAAGTATTGCATTTCCACTGATGTCTATAAGAATTGGTGATGCTCAGCAGTTGTGCATATCAGCCTCAATTCTGAATCCCAGCCATGATGCTGGTTACAAGGAAGAGACCAAGAGATGGCTCAGTTGCTCCTTCTCTGTTTTTGCCATGGTGTGTGAGGATAACGGATGTGCTGACAATACTAGGTGTTAAACTGCTGGAGTATCCCAAACCAGTAGGTTTTTCTGGTTTTCAGACTATGAAAGCAATCCTCACCCCAGGAAATTTGAAAGGATACAGAAAAACCTGCATGAAATAACAGGCTTTGTAACACCATGGGGGGAAAACCAGTGTTAGTATATAAGGATGAAAAATGAACACAGTTTGTGCATATCCTGATACAAATATATTTCAAAATATATTTTTGTCTCTTCTGTCACCACCAAAGTATCTTGTTAATCAATCAGTAATCCTCTTGTTCTGTTACCTGTGTACACATTATTTGAATATCACCTCAGTTACCATCATTATTCATTAGCCCCAAATGCTCTACAACCTGACATGCCGAATCATGCACTTTTCTTCTCAGTGTTTAGTCAAGTAACCTCATCACACACCACTGAAATGTTTTGTGAGCTAGCAGATTCCCAATTACAGTGATGAGGACTGGTGGAGGGGAGGTGCTTAACCAACGAAAGGATCTCACACAGATCTTATATTACATGCCTTGGCCTCTTTAGTGCAATGTGACAAGGAGACTCACAAGCAACCATCTTTTTTTCTTTTCTTTTTTTTTTTTTATTTTTTTTTTACATTTATAATACTGGAGAACTGTAGCATAAGGTTTATGCAACAAGTGAATTTACCTACTGTCAAGTATGTTTCAAGGTTTTAATGGTGTCCCTCAGACATCACTGTTTAAAATGCACTTATAACTACATTAAACATACCGAGAAAATATAGGGAGCTCAGATGCTTAGGAGCTCCCATAGAATGATGACTATACTACATCAAAGCAAGTTGAAGACATTCAGTATTGTTCTGAAAGGCATTCAGTGGCTAGCATTACCATGCCTGAAGCCAATTTTGGATGTTCTTTTGCTAGGATTTCAGAAGTGGTTACAGGGAGTCACTCTCCACCTACCTGTGCCTTTTAAAAATGCTGGATTTAATAAGTAACAGCACCATAAAACCAATTAAAAAAACCCTGCCAGACAGTCCAGCAGAATGAGACAGAATTGGGAGGTACTTGTTCACCAGTGTTTTATACATTTATCTTAAAAATCTTTCCAGATCTATAATGAATATGTTGACTGATCTTTCAATGTTTAGATATGCTTTCATTGTAATTTTGCCATCTGCCATGAACATAAAAGGAAAAAGTAGATACTAATAATTGTGAAAAGATTTAATTATGGTACCTGTACTTGCTGCATGTGTAAACTATAAAAAATGGGAACAAGCACACCAAGTTTGAAAACCTTGTCTGCAGAGAAGGCTTTTATGCAGTGAGATCCCTTTATAATTAAACCAACCTCCTTTGGTTCTGCACAGTCTGAATTCATGGCCTCTTGGAAGAAGCATTTAGTCAATTAACTATTTTATTAACCAATTGATTTTTCCTGTTAGCCCTTAACCTCTTTGTACCTGTTAGGAATGGTTATGAAAGCTGAATAAATTGGTTTCTTTCATCTCTAAAAGGCAACAATAAATAATAAAACAGGTTGAACAAGGTTTCAGTGGGGAACCCAAATACGAATAAAAATACCTGCCGTGTATCATATAATATAAAATACTAACTGCTAGGAGCAGCACAGTATTTCAATAAATCACATTGTCACACTGACCTTTATTGATATACTGTTTCTCAACTTAAAGGATTGGCCCTGCTGCTTTAGGAGATCTTTTGTTGTGAAGGGCCTGCAGATTCATCACGTAACAAAAAGATTATTTGCCCACCATAGGGCTGTCTAAGTCTGTATGCTAAGCAGAAGCAAGAAACTAAAAATATTTTAGGGATAGTTTAAATTTAGAGATTTATTTAGCATCACAGGAGAACAAATACGCATTCCTGAAATAAGTACAAAATGTGATTTATATTATCACTTAGTACAAAGTGGAAAAAAAAAAAAAAGGAGAATGACAAAAAGAAAAGCTCTTTCATTTCTAGTAGATAATAGACTGCGTGATTTTATGGAATGTTACACTGTGTTGCAACTATGCAATGACAGTCCAGTATTACAAAATTAAATTCACCATACTGACTGAAACTCAGCAATTATTGGTTCCTTTGTACTGATGGCTGAAACAAAAAAACTAAGGAGGTGTGCAAAGGACACATTTTTGCACTGACAAAAAAAATCTCACAGTTAAAAAAATCATGTGATCCTCTAAAGAACTATTCCCCGCTTCAACAAAAATGGCAGAAACAATCTGATCCAGATCCAGAACACAACTGAATTTGTACTGCCTAACGAAAAATCCAAATTATAGTCTAGACATTCTTCTAACATATAGTCAAGAGCTATAGAACATTTTCAGTCATATATACAAGACTTTTGTACAAATTAGTGAAAAGCTTATGAAATCTAATGCTCTTCATGAGGTTCCTACTGCCTTAAATAATAAGGTTCTCCTGGGAACTTTTGTTCCTGTTAATTTTAAGGTTGACTCATGCTGGTTTGAATAAAATTCTGACTCCAGATGCAGCTGTTCAATGAGGAGGGAAGTTGCATTATTTTGTAAAACAAATAAACAAAAAAAATATGATTTGGTAGTCTCTTCCTCTTACTGAAGCCATAGCTATTAATCTCTGGTTTTATGTGGCTCTGTAATGAAAAAGGCGTTGAAGACTGAAGGAGAATATATTTAAAGAATAGCTCATTTATTCACTGAGCAAAGGTCCATGAAGATAAGTGAGGAACCTATACCTTGCATGATCCCCTGTGCTGTGACTCTTTTCTGCCCATGTTTCTGGTGGTCTTACACAGAACAGTTATATGGTAGGGACTGGTTGCTGCTTCTGTATCAGATGCTAGCATAATATTCCCACTTCTTGCTACAAAATCTCTCTTTACAAATAAATCCCTGTATCTTCATATCTTCAAATAGTTAACCGACTTTGAAGAGCCACTATAATGACGCTTTTTGACCCCCTTCTTCCTCTAAATCAAAAGTTTTGCTAAATTCCACACAAAAGTATCCATGGCTGGGCTAACCTTCAGGTGATGCTTGGCTGTATTATCTGTTCTTTCTTTTTCCTTGGACAGCTTATATTCTGCACTGCCTCTGCATTGCTAGCTATTGGCAAAAATGTGTCCTCCCACTTCCCCTTCTTCAGTCTCTTTTGATGTTCCTCTAACCCAGACTTCTACTTCATCTTTCCTTCTGCTTATCTCCACCTGTTTCTTTAGCAAAAATTCTACCCCTTGCTGCTTTCTTTGCACCTCTCCACCTGAGCCTCCCTATTCTAGTTCATCCCATACAACTGCCAAGGCACTTCATCCACCGCCAACTGAGACCACTGCAAATCAATCCCACCTTCTTTCCTATTTCCAATCTCCTCTTCACCAACCATACATTCCACAAAGGAGTCTGGATGACGGGGGTGGAGACAAGTGTTGCATTTAAATACAAAATTAAAATGCCACCATATGGCACAATCAGATCAGAATTAAACCCGATGTGCCAGGGTAATGCCTTTGCTTTCCCAGAATATGCCACCAATGATGCAGACATGCCATTCCTTTGTTGGCAATGTTTGAGTTGGGTGGTAACACACAGAAGAGCTGAAGGCAGTAGATTTGTTGACATTTTTGAATATACCTGTCATGCACCCTGCCTTTCTGGCCCCAGAACTCTACAGGAGAAACAGGGCATAATAAAATTGATTGATTTGTGTTTGTCACTCATCCAAGTGGCTTTCATTTTGGTGTCCCTCAATCTTGCTTTTTCATTTTCATTTGGAGCCACTGAAATCTCACCTTCCAGAGAATCCAAACTGTTGGACTTGTCATCTGGTTCAAAATGTCTGCACAGCATGAAGAAAATTTACTGTCCTCTGTGCAAACTGTTTTGGTGGCTCTAATAGAAAACACAGCAATCCCTCTTTTATGCTCTGCTAGGAAACAATCTGCTTTTTTTTTTTTTTTCATGAGGAGGAAAGTTTTTGATAGAATTTTTGCTAGCTTTATATAAACCAGAAAATCCTCAAAAACCAGCATGCAGCCAACAGTACTTACAGTGAATTTGAATCATTGAATGTCCTTACTACAGTTTCCCTTAGATTTAAAGTCTTGGTTAAAGCAAATTTTTTAGTTTTGCAAGGGCTAAAAAGTGGCAAAACAATTATATGACTCATGAAGCACTGTGCTCAGTTGAAGTGTTAATGTCATCAGCACTAATTTGCTTTTGTCTTTTCTCATCCTAAAGTTCGTTGTCCATTGAAATGTATCACAAGTGTATCATCTTATGTCTCTTAACCTGCAAAACAATTGCATTTCTTAACAAAACTTTTCAACTCTGACATGTTTTTTCAGAAATTTTAAGGTCCCTGAGTTTTAAACAAGGAAACAGATATTTTCTCTCCCCCCTCCTTTTTTTTTTTTTTTTTTTTTGTTGTTACAATTTTTTATATAAACTATGTGGCTTGCTGTTGTCAGCCAGAAAGGCCCCAATGGGAGACCCAAGGTCACTAGTAGCTGAAGAGAGACACTGCACAAGTAGTTAGGATGAAAGAATATCCCACTGGGGTTTTGGACTTAGAGTTTCTTGGCTCTTGCGACTTGAAATAAATGTATCATCACTGTCTGGAGCCACGAGCCATATTCTCTCACTCATGAAGCTAACATTACAGTCAGATTTAAGCAGGTGAAGAGGATAAAAACCCTCATCATTTATTTTATATATAATGATGCTTTGACTTCTCACTACTAGGGACAGCATGAAAATTTTTACTGACTTCTACAGAGCCTGGAATTTCACACAAATATTTTAGGAAAGCTCTCTGCTCAACAATTTGTTGTAGAGATTTAGGGATATACAAAGTGATATGTAAAGCGATGATGACTCAGCAAAACCCCCAAATTCTCATACATGCTTAACTACTCTTATTCAGAATGTGGTTTACCTTTTATAATCCTTCAAGAAGAATCTGATGTTCTTCTGGGACTCCCCCCCCCCCCCCCCCAGTTACAGAAGAGAGAGACTGAAGTGAAGAGATCTTGTGCTTGGAGTCTTTATATTAAAGTCTAGGTTACCTTTCAGGTTTTGGTACTGATTTCCCTTGTGATCTTCTGCATGTTGATTAAACCTTTCAGTCCCTATCCTTACAAATGGAATTAAAACACATCTGTGCTTTATTTGGATATTACAAAAAAACATCTTTGATGAATGGCTACTGTGCTAGCTTATAAAAGAAGTCACAAGAAGAATATAAACATATCAGCAAAAAGAAACATCCTAAATTCTTGTCACATGGGACACTTGTAGCCATCTGGGAACTGACCACAAAACTTCACTCTTTCAGAGTAATATAATGAGCTGTCTAGTCAGCTCACTCTCCTATGGTTGGAAATAAATAAACAAAAACTCTTCACAAAATTTCCAAATAGAATAAACTGTGCAGAAAACTAAAATCCATCTCTGACCTCCTACACTGCCCATCTGTAAACCAAGCTTGGCTCAAGCACTTTAAAACCTAAAGATATGGAGAAAGAAAAGAAGAGGGACTGTAGATAACCTGCTTAATTCTCTCACTTACAAAACAAAAATGTCCTCTATACCTTGCTTTGACCTTTTATCTTTAACAGACATTCAGCAGGGAATACACTCAATTAAGTTTGACTTTAGCTATTATTAATGGTATCTTAGATAAAATGATTTACCAAGCAACCAAAGAATAACTGAATTTTAGCTCTCCAAAGTAATAAAGTAGAAAACCATCACTGAGTTATACTAGTGAAACAAGAGTGGACAGAACATCTAATGTTCTATTGAGCTGACAGGTCTTGAGCAGTGATACAGTACTGTATGATGGATCCAACTGGACATGAGATATCACAAGCCACAGTCATCTCTTGCAATATGAGTATGAAGCTTTTCCATTGCACAAATAGGGGTCCTCAGAAGCTAGCTCTCAAAGTAAGAAACTGCAAAAGGTTTCTCAACACCAATACTTAATAGTTAGGAGCCAACAGTCTCACAAGGAATTAATTTCTGTTCACTCACTGGATCTGGAAGGGTAAGTCAAGAAATTCTATCTGTCCTTTGGGTCCTGATGAAAAGTGTGCTTTCTTAACAAAAACCTCAGAACTCTATCTGCTTCAAACAGAAATCTCAGACTGTCTGAAACATCAAGGCAGCAGTCAAAATGAGATCCCTGGGAGAGACAATGCATGAGGTCAGAATGCTGCAGCTTCAGAATTTTCACAGTGGAAATAAACAGAACATCAAGCTATGTACTACACCAAAAATGACAGAATTAAGGGCTACATTATGCCCTTTGCCTTCAGAATCATTCACAATTCATCTTAACTGAAGTTGCTTGCATATAGATGGAGAAGAAGATATAGATAAGTGCCTTGAGGGTCTCAATGAAATGACAAAAGGCAGGAATTAGTCTCTTACTAGATCACTAAGTGCATCTGCTTCTAAATTGCACAGGGACATCTCTGCCCCCTAAAATAATACTGCATTTTTTCCCACTGGTTTCCTAAAGATCTCAAAGGAGACTTGACTTTTGCATTTTCTGTTTTTCCTTTAAATGACAAAGAACTGAAACAGTATAATGTGGCTTTTGTGAATTTGTTACTGCTTTTGTTTTAGCTACAGTGCTTCTCTCTCTTCTTGACTGTTGCTGTCCTTACCTTGTTACCCATATACCTCCCTAACTAGACAAAAAATGCAGATACCCAGAGCTTTGACCCTCCCTCTGTTACAAGCATCAGCAACACACCCCTGACTGTTTATATCACTATAGAAAGATCACTGGGAGTAACAAAAGATTAAAATGAAGTATTCAAGGCAAACACGTTCCTTACTGTTATAAACCACTCTGCTTGTAAGCTGGGAATGCTCCAGGAGAGATGCAGCCCCAGGAGAGCAGCAGCAAAAGGGACACTGCCCACTCTCTGAAGAGTAACTCTTTCTGTCAAGTTCTCTCTTGACTAAAGAGCATGGCTGTCATGATAAATCACCTCATAGAGAAAGATAGTTTATAGTCTGAGATACTCTGACCTCAGACCACAGGCTGTTAGATCAGACATAGGCTGGAGGTCCTGTCATGATTGTGCATCGTGGAGAAGAATATGAGCATTCATTTGGAGAGTGGCACAGGTGGTGTGTACTGGATATGGGCCTTTGCCACCTCCACGCTAGCAAATATTACTCAGAGGGATGTGGGACAAGAAGTCAGACTGCACATACCTTTTAACATGTGTTATCTGAATATATTCACAAATAGATACAATCAAGTGAATTTTATCTGTTGCTGCAAGAGTTCCAGCTTGCCCATAGGGTAGTCCCTAGTAGGATAAAAATTTCTCATCTCTAGTATACAACATTGAGAGGTGCTGATACCTGCCTCTGAGTACATCACTTGTTAAAATTTATCCTCACGGTGAAAAATCTAAGCTTTAGGAAAGATTTTTGTATAAACCATGGATACCTACTGAGCATAGTTAAATTTAACATGGAACCTTCTAAGGCTGAGTGACAAAAATTGTAACTGATCTCTCTGTCTAAAGTGCCAAGAATGGTAATGTTGGATACCTGGAAAGTTTAGTTCAAACACTGTTATTGCAATCCATAAAACCATAGAAGAGTAGAGGTTGAAAGGGACCTCTAGCAATTGCTTAGTCCAACCCCCCCTGCTCAGAGCTGCATCAACTAAACCAAGTTGCTCAGGACTGTACCCACTCACATTTTGAGTATCTCCAAGGATGGAGATTCCACAACCTCTTGGGGAAACCTGTTCCAGTGCTCAATAACAATTTAATCATAGTCTACAAAGTTCAGGGCAACTACCCTCCTCACTTCATTTTCTGTCCCTACGTTTGATTTCATGTTCTGCCAGATCAATATAAACCTCATTTGGGTCCTGCACATTCAGCTTCTGCTCCTAGAAGTCAAGGAACTGTTTTCCTGTGATTTCCCTTTGTTTATAAGAGAACATGTCTTTGGCAAACACTGGTCGGACCAATACATAGAGGCACCATACTGTATACTTCAATTCACATCCAGGACTTAAAATACAAATGTCTGAAGAATATACTCTGAAATAAAGTACTGGAAGACCATGATGAATGTATTTCAGTTAATACATACACATGAAACACAAATAAGAAAAATGGTCAATACGTACATTAATCATACATGTATTGAACCTCATTTGCACAAGTAATCCCTAGAAGCTCTGTGGATTATTCAGATTTGTGAAGTTATATATCAAAAAAGTATTTCCAAGACTGAAGACATAACTCTGGAATTATAAACTCAGACCATCACTCCAAGCTATTTCATCCTTTATTGTGGGCAAAGTTTTTCTTTCTTTCATGTTACTCACAATAGCCAAAAGGGTAAAGAGTTGCCAACAGCAATTTTTTTATTATCCAGTTTGTTCTGTGCCTCTAAGCCAGCCCTCATTCTCACCTAGCGTTTACTGTTCCTTTCTGAGTTAGCTAAACTACTATCTTTTGAAAAATGCATACAAATTCACTACAGACAATTACATCTGATAAATCAGCAAAACATTTTTGCATCTCCGGACTCCTGAACAGCTCCACTGTATCACCCTGTGAGCATCTGTCCAAATTCTTTTAATGAGTTTTCAGGGCTGTGGGAATTCTAGGACCAGCAATTCATTTCACATAGCTTCAATAGCCATCAGATGGTTGTGATTATCCTCTATTCTGTGCTGAGCTTGGTTAAAATTTGAAATGATGAATAAGAGCTATAAATCCCTGCACTTTCCTTGACCATTATATTCATTTAAAAAAAAAAATAAAAAATCAGTTGAGCAATGATGTATGTTGCCAATGTACCCAATCTATCAGACATTTGACTCTGCTCTCAACTGTAAAGATAGACTAATATCAATTTTCTTCCTGTCAGCAGCACAAGTAGATGATTCTCATGCATTCAGTTCCATTCACAGAAGTCAGCACTAATTCTGATAAAATCTGCTCTAATTTTGTGAATTCTGATATGCTTAATCTATGCAAAATATCCCTGAAGAATTCCAGAGAATCACAATTTGACTGAGATCAAAGCTCTGGCAGACATTCAAATTAAGTTTGATTTGAAATGACACACTGTAGACCGTAAGACTTGACTGTGACTACAGCCCTTTGGGATATTGGGTGGGTTTCAGATACAAATCCTGTTCATGCTTTGATCACCCAGTAAACTGCTGCATACGAGTAAATAAACTGCATCAGAGAAAAATCATATAAAACTTCCATTTTACAAAATAATAGACAAAAGTATTTTTATACCAGAGATCATCACAGGAGTAACCTTCTAATACCAGCTCTATAAGCACTGATCATGGGCATAAATATCACTTGCGAATTGTACTATAGCCTTTTGCATAAAACTCTGGAGTACTACAAAATAGAGCAGCAAGGAAAACCATATTCAATTAACACGTTTGCCTTCTCTTGAGGATTAATAGATCCCAAGCTATTGGAACCTTGAGAACTATCTCTAATTTAACTGAGCAATACTAGTTTACACCTGCTAAGGATCTGACCTTATGTAAACTGTTACAGTGCACAAATAAAATCCCTAAAAGCATAGATATGTTCTTCTAGTCAATCCAGATCATCTTAGGCTGCACAATTAAATAGGTCAACCTCAGCAGTTTGATAAAAGACTTCAAAAAGACAGTGTCATTATGGCTTTGATATTTTGAAGACCTGGACTGCATTTGTAAGTGAATGCATTGAAAGCATTAGCTGAAGGAAAGAGTGCCTACCATAACAAGTAGGAAAAACAGTAAGAGAGTCCATAATAATACACCCTTGCCTTCAAATGGAAATGCTCTCTCATTTAGATAGGAAATTGGACTTATAAACCTTAGCTAAGTATGACCTTATTCTTCTGAGTGTCTATCATCATGAATAACTATTGTATGGAAAAGAATTTTAGATCTGCAGCTCCTATAGTCAGAAGTGCTTCTTATTATTGTATCCATTGCTCATAAACTAGCATACAGATTTTGTGCTACTATATATAACAGTACAAAAAAGCTAATTCAGTGCTCTTTGGGGGGCAAAAATCTATATTATAAGAAAAATAATCTTTTACATGCTGACATCTAACGTAGTAATTCTATCATAATCAGACAAAACATGCAGACAGGTCATAGAACTAGTTTAAGTTAGTCTGTATTTCCTAAAAGAGAAGATTTAAATATTTCTGTAAGGGGTCCTTCGTTTCTGCAATTTACCATTTCAGCAGACTATGCAAATAATTTACTGTCTCTCATTTCACTGTGATTGGCAATTACAGTGATATAGGACATTTTCACTGAGAAAATTATGTTATGGAAAGATGTATTACTCATACAGTCATGAGCAGTCACAAATCAGCCTTTGGTATTCCCTTTGTAAGTTAAAATCACCAATCATCTTCCTCTTCCTAGAAGTACATTTGAGGCTTGATTTTTGGCTTCAAAATGAGGCTGAAGCAGGAAACTTACACTACTTTAGCCAGTACTCACAAAATCTTTGCAGCCAAGCAACATTCACCTGTTTCCAGAGCAAGGGTACACTATTAAAACACTGGGACACCATTTGGAGCTGGACTGTGTATCTCTTCCCCACTCCACCTCGTACCAGATTTTCTTATCTGCATGAAGGAGCAAGGACTTGTCTTTAATTTAGTGAGTTTAACAAAAGCAGATATGAAAGCTTGGAACAGTCACCAAAAGTATGAAGACTTACTCTCTTTCTTTCACCTGTCTTATTTCTATAGCTTGTCAAGGTAAAATGGTTGCTTGAAACTGCCTTGAAATCCTTTTGCCCTTTCATCCTTGCATATGGCAGGGCAAAGGCAGATTAAGTTCAATAACTAATAAATTCACGCTGGTAATTCATCCTGAATCCTTCCATTTGGGAGTACTTCCTTTCCTGGAATACAGCTCATCACACAGTAAAAAACAAACAGCTTTTGTGCTTAGCCGTAAAAACAGTTCCCAGTTCTCCAATGCAATGCGCCCTATAGGGATGTTTCCACCCATAACAATATCAGCAACTGCAGAATTCTAAATTAGAAATGATTAGCCAATAGGAAAGATTTAGAATCATACTCCAGCGACACAAGCTTGCTTTGTAAGACTCACATGCTTATTTATATAATTATAGATAACACCTTCTGGTAGGAAAAAGCATTGTTCAATGCAAGTATGATATTTCTTTTGCAATTTTACAGTGTATTATGTACATACTTCTCCTAAGATGCTGTCCCCTTATTATTAACAATTTTTGAAAATATAAAGCAAAATAACTGAGTTTTCACCCCGTACATAACTCACAAGGAAATTTGGATCAATAGGGAAATATTTAAAGCACTTAAATATTCAGATTATGAATTGCATGTATTGGAAATGCGGTTAGCCAACTGCAAGGCTCTTGAGTTATCAATTTCAATATGAAGCAGTTTATGCCCTTTTCCAAGCAATTTTAGATGAATAATAACCCTGGCAGTAATCAGTCTTAAGTAGCATAAAGCTTATCTTAAAGGCACACCCATCAGCATGGTGTCTCCAAAAGTCATCCATAATCTCCCTGAAACTTGGTTGTAGTTACAATGATTCCTCCCACTGCAAATTAATACACTGATTTTTCTCTGTCCATTGTGGGCTTGTTTACATCAGGAATATTTGCTGAATTTATAATGGTGCTGACTTACTCCCACCATACTGATGGCATCAATTTTTGAAAAATCAATAGCAAGTTATTTAAAATGACTAGTTCTCATCCACTACTAGCTAGTTCTTTACATTATTTTAATGGTGACTTAGAGCTTCCTTAATTGAAAGCTTTATCTTCCAGCCCAACAGATAGCCATAAATCATAGGAATCACTATACCAGACTAGTCCAGCACCACTGGTAGGTCTGTGGGTAGCTGCCACATGTTCCATCACTGCTCAATTTGCAGAGGCCTGACCCTTCACAGAATCCATTACTCTGCCGAATGACCATGTTTACTGATCATTTTAGTCATGGATGTGCTTCAAATCTCAACTGGAGACACTGCACTTCACCAGACTCCAGTGTGGTAGGTGATAGTAACAAAAACAGAACAGATTTGCACTGTGAAAAAAAATATCAAGTACAGACAAGTCTATGAGACACATCACAGTTTCAACAAAAATCCTTTTATAAAACAAATAATCATTCTGGACTTTTTATTCATCTGAAGTGCTTCATTAAGTTCATAGAAGCAAAAAGCTCCTGTCTTGGGACTCAAAATGGCCCAAACTTGGAGAAAGATCTGCCTAGGACTTCTCCTGTACTGAGCTTTCCAAAGAGCAGAAGTTAGAACGTTTGTAACTAACTCTTCCTTAGTTAACTCTGTCTCTACAGATGCATCCTTGCCTCCTGACTTTTAAATGAATCAATGACTTGCAAATTGTGAATTGTGGCAACTCCAACCCATCCCCTTTAACCCCCTTGAAGTTTTTCTTTCTGTTTTTTCTGTGACCTGGATGCCGGCTGTCTGTTCCTCAGTCTCTCTGCTTGATCTACAAGCTCACAAATCCTTGTTGTGACCCTCTGCATATATCCTCCTGTCTGCCTCACACAGCAGTCTCTGGAATCCTCCCTGCCTTGAATATTCTCAGTTGCCAACAGCATATAAAACCTCTCCTTGTCCTTCCAGAGGGCCCACTTGACCCAGTCACAGTCACTGAGGAACATAACACAAATGAAGAACAAATGAATAAAATACATTCTATCTAGCATATCCACTAAATGCATAATCAGTTCAAGTATGAACATTTGCTCAGACCAACGACATCAAAATCCTCCTTTATTTAGAAGCAAAGGTGAAATAGCTGCAATAATGCCTCTTATAAATCCTTTTCCTCTGCAGATCTCAGAGCATTTCACAGCAGAAGACAGTTATTATCTCCATTTTATTCAGATGTAGACTAACAAATAAAGTTTACTAAGATACTGGCAAAATAAGAAAACCTTGGTTTATAGGTTTCTTCTCAAAACATTAAGCTGGTCAGCATCATTATTTACTTTAAAGCATAGGGGTGACATGATATGCTCAAGCTTCCTTTCATAGTGAGCATCATACCCACATACAAGCCTAGCGCTCAGAAGAGAAAGTAGAAGGGACCTTGACAGAGAAGACAGGATGTCTCAACAGCAGAGTCCTTATCCTAATGTGGTGCCAACACCAAAATGTATCAAACAATTTAAATTCATGTGGCCACAGAACCCCATATACACACATGTTCAGTGCTAACCATAATATGTTCAATCCCTATTATATCATTGCAATGTTTCTGGTTTTCAATGCTCATGATGAACTTAGTTAATTATCTGTTACGAATAACGTTGAGAGGTATTCAGAATAGTATGTAAAAAATACAGTAATTTGGGATTCCAGTCATTAAGTAATCTCTACTCTTGGTGATTACCATCATCACGGATGGTCTGGCAGCCATTTGAGCTTTGTATTTGCTGAGGATTATCATAATTCTTCAGGGAAAATTTATATACTGTTTAGCAACTCTGGACCTTCTTACTATGCCCAGAGGCAATTAGGCTCTTTATAATAGCATCAGGAGAATCCCAGTGAGATTTTTTCCCTGTGTCTCTCTCTTCCATCTCTCCTTGCATCTCATTTATCTCTTAAATGTATGCTAAAGAGAGAAGATATAATCACATTATGTCTGTGAAAATACAAATGAAAGAGTCTCCTAAATGGCAGACCACCCATCTCTTCCAATAATGTTTGGCAGGACATGACAGGAGGAGAGGGGGACAGAGTATCCTGCAGCTATGCAGGAAGCCAGTATTAAGCTTCATTTGCTGTTTAGACATATGCCATACAAACTACCGATATTCTGACAACATAGGAGTGCCTGAATGCATGCACACACACTGAGCAGCGTACAATTGCATTTGCTTCTCTTTCCTAATGCTACATCATTATCATAAAAAAATCCTATGTATTATTTTATATAAAATCAGAAACATTATTATGTACTAATCCTTTTAAAGACAATTGGCAAGCTTCCAATTGCTTTACAATCAGCCCCACTGTCATAGAGATCACTAAAGTAAATGAGATTTCCATATACAGACTAAGAGTCTCTATCTTGTGCCACTTTGTGATTATATCTGCCCCAAATCAAGGGCCTGATTCACACAGCATTAGCCCAGGATGAAATCCTGCTGGAGTTCAAACTCATTTTGCTGGTGCACAGACTGCAAGAATGTCGGTCAGGGTAACTAAATATACAATGAGAAGTTCAATGAAAGACTTCTGAATCTGTTACAAATGGATTTTCCCATCACCATAAGAAGGAAAAATCAGAAGCATTTTATTAGATGCCATATACTTAAGCAATTCGGTTTTGGTTTCCATACTCTCTAGATTTGCTGCATTCAGGTGTGCAGTAAGGTTACCCTAGAACACTATACCATCACTGGTTCCCTCCTATTTCTGCTGTAATTTCTCTCTTCCCACAGGCACAGGTGAGAACTAAGTATTTTTTGTCAAGATATAACTTTATAATATTTCCTGTTTCGTATTACAGAACAAGATCAGCTGAAGCTCTGGAGGTATTCTAACAACATAATAACGCTCACTTTATTAACTGAAACATCTGTGCTTTGTACATATTTTAAAGGAAGTTGATTTTTAATAGTTTAAGAATAATTTACCTCGTTTGGTCATTTTTCATTTTCAAACAATTTTTTTCAAATATTACAACATTTCTTCTTTATATTAATGATATGTAAAGTACAAATGAACATTAACATCGTGAACTAGCATTATTTTTAAATCAATGTTGAAAAATACACCACCAAGAAGACACTTTTAAGGAAAGATTGAATGCTCTGATATAACTAGCACTGCACTGCATTAGCACCAGGCAAGTAAAATTAGAAACATGTTGAAAGACACAGGCAGAGTGGGATTTTTTTTAAGTGTGCACTGGAATGTATTGATTAATGCCAGATTAGTCTTGCATAGCACTTTTCCTGCAACTGTGAGGAGAAATACAACAACAGACAGAAAACTCTTTGGAAATAATTAGAATACGATATAGATCAGGTATTAAAGGACAAGAAAAGACACACACATTTTTATCAAAGTCCTGCAGGATTATCATGATGTATTGGACACCTGAATAGCAACTACTTCAACAATTATATCAGTGTCATGCCTCACTTATACCATGGCATCAGAGACCACATGGGACAAAACCAGGAGTTTCAAGTCTCTTAACCCTTGGATGTTTCATTTCCAGTATCAGGCACTCCTGGAAAGAGCAGCAAGACTGGGAAAGATATAGCTATATTCTGTTCCTGCCAGGAGGACTTTTTGAATTATTATTTGCTGGAAGCTTTTAAAACTACTTTTGCTACACTGAAATTGGCACTAAAACTCACTAGGACAAAGAGTTCACCCGAGATATTGCTTAGTTTAACTGAGTCATATTTACAGTTAGAGGAATAAACCAGTTACATAGTTGATGCAAAAATTTAAAACATGATAATCTGGTCTATTTAGTTTAAACATGTCCTCTATCATGATGTTAAAAATATGCATTTCCTTTTTTGCCTATGGTTTGACCTACAGACTCAAATGTTTTGTTTTGAGAGCTGTGTAGAGAGGTGTCTTTTTAAGGTGAACAGAGTTTAATGTGATGAAATTACAAAGATATCTAAATATAAAGTCCTTCTGGTAGCTTGGCAATGACCCCAGTGAAACTTTTCTGATAAAGCATGCTAAAAGTGACAAGTACATGAGTAGGACTTTTGGTTTACCTCCAAGACAGCACGGTCATTCATAGCCTGAAGAAGCTCCTCTGTTGATAATATAACTTTGTGTCATATTTAATCCATGCATTAAAAAGGCCCTGCATAAAATACTGAACAAAGACCTTCCTGGGGAACACAACAAATAACATACCATTCAAAGGGTAGCCAAGAAGGAAAGTGGGCAGTGATGGTGAAGAGATAGTAATTGGTTTCCTCTGTACCTGTCAGAAAGCTGCTTGGTTGCTATATATTTAAAACTTCGTTCAAGTATAAACGAGATCATAGGGGACACCTATACCTAGATGCTATCAACAACTTTGTACAGAACAAATACAAGTATTAAGTTTACAGAGCTGGCAGGGAATGGAATTACCGAGAAAGTCCTGCCCAATCTAGGTTATTAAATTAGCATATCCAGAAACTTCAGGAAGCAAAAATGTATTTTACAAATGATACAGAGGCTGAGGAGGTGAATCTCTCTGTCCTTAACTGTATCTCTTAACTTCCATTTGCAGTACCATTAAAAGGGAAGTTTTACCATGCTTTGAATGCTTAACATTTATGGCCAGTATTGCAACATTATTGCAATATGTCAACATTACTGCAGAACTGCAAACTTACTTTGCAAAGAGCTATTACAGGCACCAGTAATCTCACCTATATATGTGAAAATTCCAGAATTTACCTTTCTTTGAGCTAATGCAAACTGGACCAAATATTATAATTTGTTTCTGATTTCTCTCTCAACAACAAACTGATAAAAACCAAAACTAGTCATGAAGCCTAAGGAATTATATTTCCTGTACTGTTTATTTTTTGGCATAATAATTTTACATTTATCTTTTCCTCTGGATCCCTGCGGAAATTAAATTAACATTTTTAACTGCCTGTTTTAACTTTGCCGTAATAAAAGAGAAGAGTTATGGCTAAGCTTTGGAGCATCAAAATCAAATGTAATATTGGTAAAGCAATTTCTCTGAAATTTGTAAACAATATATTGCCTGGGAGAGCCTGCTGTTGTTAGTAATTTTGGACCGAGTCCTTTATAGCTGCTTATTCTAACATGGCGTTTCCATCCTGTTAAAATGTCATATGGATAAAGGAGTAAATTTTGACAGCTGTGACAGGGTTATCATTGCCAAGGAAATCACATTCCTGGTACTCATATGTTTCAGTACATCTATTTTGCTTTGTCTTTGGCCTTGCCTGAACTAAAAATTACCTTCTGAGACAAGAAGAGAAACATGACAAAAGAAAGAAACAAAATATTGTTATTCTCTTAAATAACTTGATGCTTGAAATTATAGTAATAAGAAACAATCTTTTAGGGTTGTTATTAAATCCATTGTTCAGATTTTGAGGGAACACAAAGCTTCTTCCTTCAAGGACATAGCCAATATGCATTTTATCTGGGCATATTGAATTACAGGAGGGTTTTGCTCATATGTGTGTTAGACGAAAAACACTATGGAAGATCTCCCTAGCATTAGCCACTCAATCTGTTCAGCCATGTGCAAAATGGATATGAAAAACCCCAAATGATATTTGCAGTATCCTAGACTTTTGGATCAGGGGAATTGCCATGCTGAATCCATCCAATTTCAATATCCTATCTCTGATGAATGCCAGTATGCAAAACCACAGAATCTGCAAGGATCCTGCAGTGGACACTGGTTCTCCTTCTCTTCAAACAATACAAAACTGAAACAGCAGGAAAGACAAAGAGTGGCAATAACTGTTATTAGTGTTGGCATTCACATACCGCCTCCCAGGGTTCACTCCTGAAAATTACTTGATATAAAGGGCATGTAAGTTCCACTGATTGAAACACTGATTTATGGGCACTGAAATACTATCCCCAGAAACAAAATCTCTCAGTAAGTATCAGTCATAGTAGCAGTGGTAGTATTAAAGCGATTGAGCAGCTGAGAAAGGGGATACAGAGGGAGTAAAGTGGTGCTAAATATTTGAATCAAAGCTATCAAATACTTTGCATTAGTCTTAATTCATGATAAGGCTGTGTTTAGAAATATATAACATCTTAGGAATGTTCTTTCCTACCCAGCTATTTCGTTGAATGCAGCCATTTATTTTTGGAGCTAGCAAGATAACTATGGATTTGTCATGGCAACTTTCTGTGCTGTATTTATACTGATGTGACTAAATGGACATAGGTTTTGACTCTCTGTCTTCCAAAAATGCCACATACAGGTATTTGCAAGGTCTGCAAATCTTGATTGATGTCTTCAGAGTTTGTCTTCATGCAGAATTGTACTAATTCACCTGTTCTTAAGCCATTATAATTTATACAGTAACAGTATCAGATCTCATCCATGTATCTTTATACCCAATGGCAAAAAAGAACTTCCTTTCTAATACCAATCAATGTCTGTCCATACATTGGTGGTTATCTGTTTATAATACAAAAAGATATTTACATCACTGAGAGTTTTGTAACAGTACAAAAATAGTGGTTTTGTACTGATCACAGACTGCTGTGTTCTCTTTGGCCGATCACATAAAACACCAAAATTATACTGTGAAGATGTTCAGCTGCCTTATGGTTCTTTGACAATCTCTTAAATATGAGCCCTATGTTTCAAAGTATAATTTACAATAGCTGAAATACTAACGTTAACATCATTGTTCATACTCATTACACTCTTCCTGAAGGGCAGCACATTTCCTTGAGAAATGTGTAGTTCCATCAGAGATGGCTTTCCTGTTGGTTTACTGAGGCATTTCATAGTCTGTTTTCACCTTCACCCTTTACCCCTTCCCCTCCTCTTTCATAGAGAAGATCAAAATAAACACAATGCTAACACTCTACCATTTCACAAGCATGCCCTAAAGAACAATCAAAAGCAACAAAAAGGCCACAAACACATGGTCACCTGTGAAATACATGCCCTTCTCAAGTAGAAGCAACATTTGCCCATGCTTTTGTTATAAGAATAGCTCCTTTGTCGACTAGCTAATGAAAATGTTACACCTGACACTCGGAACTTAAAAAAAAAAATTACAAAGGCCTTAAGGTAAGGTTTGCTACAGAAGTTTCTTTATATATGAACTGATCCAGGGTCAAAGCTGCCAAGGTATTTAGGCACCTAAAGCTAGATGGTATGTTATGTATTAAAAATACTTATGTGCTTCTGTAAAACTCACTAGGCATTCATGCTGTGTTAAATTCCTAAACACAAGAAAAATACGATCCCTGATAGGCAAACAGCATCATGTGTGAACCTAACTGTACAGTAGATATAATGTAATAAATGTTGCTGTATTGTGGCTTACATTAACAGTCTCCCTTTAATTGCCCACAGGAAGCCCTGCAACTGCTTGCAGCGACTATTTCACACTTCTAAGCTTCACTTCACACTTACACTGCTTGTGCAAATGTCACGCTCAGTCAATTTGCATTTGTGAATGTAGGGTTTTGCATAGGCAAACAGGTGCACTCAACACCAATTATGTTTTGCAAGGATGATGCCAAATGCTAATGTTTTTAGATTTGAAAAAAACCCCAAACCCTCATACACTTCTTTCCCCTTTGCACTGTCCTATACAGAAGATGAGGCAAACATAAATAACATCTGACCTGTCTTAAAATACTTCTCAAGAATGAACCAACTCCCACAAGTATCAGTGGGCTTGTATCAAGTCCACAGAACAGCAGATTCAAGACGGTTGTTCCTCTCTATTCAGTATTTGTTCCCTTTGATTTTTGACATTGTTTGCATCATGTAAAAGTGATACTCACTGAATAGTAGAAGTAGTATGTACTACACAAAAAGCCTCAGGCTGTTGTTGTTTGAAAGATTTTGTAGCTTTAAGCATTGACAATATCCTGCCAATGGTCCTTCAGCTGTTTGAGTGAAATATAAACAAGAAATATGCACACAGTTTAAAATCCTTGAGAAAGCCATAATTATACATTCACAGACAATTTGTTTCTTTGGAGATTTTATTACCCACACACCTCTACTTAATCCTGGTGTTTTTACAACAGCAAAGTTCACAATACTGCAGCTAAGGTTTTGTCAGCACTTTCATTATTAACTGATTTTTACCATGCCTACAAAGCATCTTGCTTGTCTGAAACTTGACACAGAGGCCTCACTCTGTTTCAATGGTTCCCCAGGTAAACTCTATGTCTGTATCTTGTGAACTCCCAGCTCTGCGAGAAGCAGGCTTAAGACCTTAAAACCATTTTGAAACGCTTCCAAACCTGATGTTGAGACAATGATCATCCTTTTTAACTTGTCAAGAATCAACAGCAAAATCTTTGAGAATGTTCATTACAGTGAAAATAAACAGATACTGGTCTAATTTCTGTAGACATTTAAGAAAAATTCTTGCTTTGTTACTAGAGACAACATTTTCATTCGTAACATCTGAACAAGTTTTGCCCCTAATATTTGCACTTTTTGCCCGCTTTTAATCATACTTTTCTGTGGTGTGTTTACAAAATATGTTTTTAAGAATATATATATAATTACTAGTTCTCCTAGCTGATCAGATTAGTTACTGTATAGTTTTGTACACTTTTAAGTTAAATGTAATTAATTAGTAGTCATTGATGAAATTTTAAGTTTTAAGGGTCAAGCTACTTCCATTCTAAGTTAAAACGCTCCCTGCACTGCAGCTTCAATAGATTTCCAAATCTCAGAAAGGATCTTGGACATCTTACGTGAGCAGCAGTACCACAACAACCCAGGTGCTCTACAGAGTAAGAGGAAAGGTGGGGGAAGAAAGCACTCCCCAAGACGACTCTATGAAGTGACACTGCAGTGGCCTACTAGAGTCATGCTGAGATGGGTTCTAGATAAACAAGTTATTTCGTATTTGCCTCAAAGTTCCTGAACTAATGGGGACTAATTCCGATTAAATATTTTTCATCATTTCTGCTAAAAATATTAGTTATACATAGAATTAGAGAAAAACCTTACATCTCTTGGAATTTTGTTGTTTTGTGTGGCTGTCTCTTGCAATGTGACACATTTTTTACATTGCTAGTAGGACAGTTAATTGGGGGTCAGGTTTTCAAATGTAAGACAGAGAAAAGACATCTCAGAATTGAAAAGTGTCTGAGTGAACCTGTTGCTCTTCAGACAGCTGATGGAACCAAGGAGCTTTTCTACTTCTGTTTGTAGCTCAGTACTTCATTATGTTAAAAAACTTGGCAAGTCAGTATCATACAGCCCTCCTTTCCATGTGATAATAGTTTTGTTAGAAAAAGGGATAATATACTGCTGTGGCATTTTAACTTCTTTTTCTTGTCCTCTCATGTCGGCTAATCATTTCTTTGAGGTTAAATGAGCTAATTATGCCTATATCAGAGCTCTTTGAGAAGCAGGAATCACTTTCTGTTGTTGATAATTAAATGAATTGAGCTTGATTTTTGGTTTGGGATACAGTTCTAGGCATTTTTGTTTAATGTACGTAGTATAAAGTCGTAAAAATAATTACAAGTGATGTTTTGTTGATGACAGAATGGAGGCAGCTTTTCAACTGTGGTGTAAAAGGTTTTGTAAATTGATTTCAATTACTAAGGGTGAGAGTAAGGAAAAAGGAAGGGGAATTGTACCCATTCTACTCATCCCTGAACAGCTTTAACAATCTTACAAGAGTTAGAGAATCCATCAAAAATTCACATGATATTTAGGGAGGAGAATGCTATGTGAATTCCTTTCACTACTATCACATGACTAAACTGTAATTATTTTTTTCTTCAATTTCATTCATCAAGTCATGTGCATATCTTTCCCTGTGACACACTGAGTGGAAATACAAAAAGCTGAAGGCTTCTATACAAAGGTCTGATACTGTAGACAGCGCCTAATCTTCTCCTTACTCTAGAAATGATGTCCTCTTTGATCTGAGAGATATTGTCTGCTAGAATAAAAAAGTGTTTCAGTCTTCATGCTAGTTCTGTTCCAGCTGTCTCCTGACCAGAGAATATCACATGTATCCAGTTGTATAAATTATACACAGCACAGAAAGGTAGAGGGCTCTATATCAGTGATTAAGCTAGAACCCCTAAATACAGTAAGAGTTGAGAGCTGCAACAAGACATGCAGCTTTCACACACAGTTACCCTCTGAGCTGGGACCCAACAGCAAAATGGTGAAAGTTAAATAAAATGGATACATATCATTCATTCTCTCTTAGGCCACTTCAGCAAAACACACTTTTACTTCAACCACCCTTGCTGGCATTACTAATGTTGTGGACAGAGGGAGATTAATTTCAATGTAGACATTATCTCACTGCATACTAATCACATCTGTATAATTTCTTGTCTGTCTATAAGGCTTGAATCAAAGTCTATTGATACTGATGGAAAAATGCATATTGATATCAGTGGGATGTTAAACAACCTAGGCATAAATTGCCAAAGCTATTTCTGAGCACAGGTGTAACTTGCTCATGACAACCTACACTACAGTATGAAGACAAACCCTAAGTACAACAGAAAAAGGCCTCCACTGTATGAAAAGAGGTTTGAGGAAATAAGAGCACTGGAGGTAGAAGCAGAATCACAGGATAACCTTTCTGGATAGTAACTGAGTAAGAAGTAAATAGCCACTGAAATTGAAGGTTCTGGACTGGCTCTGTGGGTAACCCATGTACTGCACTTTTTAGTTTGCTACAGTTGAACATTCCCAAACCTGAAGTAAGCCAATGCAGAGACCTTGATTCATTGTGTTTGTCTTTAAATATTTATGTCCTTTTGTAAGAGTTATTTAACTATTTTGAAGCCTATTTTAAATTATTAAACCTCTCATCTCCTCATTTCAAAACCAAATCTGAATACAGAAAATCACATAACTGACATATATGATTGATATTACCTGACTAGGAGAGCATATGCTGTGAGGCTCAAAAGTGGAAGTCTCAAGCAATTAACCTCTGGCACTCTGGGAACCCAACTTTTGTACAGAATTGACTTTCATCCTCAAACTCTCTAACTTTCCCTCAAAAAAACTGAGAGCAAAGTAAGTTTCCATTCTTATGCTGCCAAGGAATCATTTAATACCCAACTTCAACCTTCCAGATCCTACAAGAGTGTAATATGTCTATGAATTGGCAATGATCACTTAAATCCAGGCTGGTTTTGGGTATTAGTGTTTAACTATGTCTAGTTGTGCAATTAGTTTCATACTCTATATTTTTAGCATGTGTGAGATTACATTCCTTTTTTGACTTCTAAAATCACTAAGATTCTCTTTAACATCTGACACCAACTTTAAGGCAATTAATGCTTCATTTGCAGTTCCTTCTCCTGCATTTATATTTATCAGCTGTAGAACTACTGAGAAATATGCTTCTCTAGGTTACAGCTGTGTCAGCTAGGACAGTTTCAAACAACAAAAGAAGACTATGACCCTTTCACTGGTGTATGCTGTCATATTGGTGTTTGCTTCTCTTCAGGAAACAACATGTGTTGAATATATAAATATTTATATTGTCAAAGTGTACTATTGAAATAATTCTTTAAAAATCCTGAATCTGTGAAATAATGATTTTTATGGAAGAGTTCTTCAAAACCCTAAACGTAAAGGCTTATGGAATATAATAGAAAATAAATATTTCTTTTGTATGCTCATATCTAGGTTTGCAGATAGTCTCTTTATATAGTTATATTGCCACCTTTATTAAAAAAATCAAACTTATTTGCATGACTGAAAAATATTTTTCTTCTACTAAATTATTCTAATGGGACTTGGTAGAGATAAAAGTAAACTGTTAAAATATTCTGCGTGGCTAAGTCTGCTATCTGCAGGTAATATTCATTCACTAAGATAACGTTTTTAGGGTTTGGAACCTAGCTTCTTGAGGGTAAAAATAAGCCTTTATCTGTCCTTCAGGATTATTAACAGTAAGTGATTTCCACATTAACATCAATAGCAATAATGAAGATGTCCTTTTCAATTCATCCTGGGGAACTCTGAGTGAGAACTGTTATTTGGCGAGGCTTCATTCTTTAATAGAGTCCAAAGATAATTGGGTATTGAAAATTCCATCTAAATCAACCAAATAAATCTTTCGGTTACCAAATTAATAATTTCATTGATGCCATCAGCCTTCAATTTTCACTCCATTAAATTCCTAAATTCATGTGAGAACGGCACAGCAAACAAATTAAAATGAGTTTCTTATAAAAATGAGAATGATAAGATTATGCCTTCTAAAAAAGCAATTTAACTCCAATAAATTATTTTTAAATTATTAAATGAGGCATTGCATTAACTATAAAAGAGGAGCATAAAAGGGCACTGGCCTATGGAAAATAAGACATCTATAGACCTCTATAACCTTGGACAATTATATCTGTAATAATTGGCTCATAAAACTTTATGGCAACTTGTACAATACTCCTTTTTTCTTAAGATATCATTCTGATCAGCAGAATGATTAGAAAGAGAGGAACAGAGACTTTTTTTTTTTTCCTCACGAGCACATGGCTAAATGTTTTCAAATAGCCTCTTGTTGCTTTGCTCAACATAAAGCATTAGAGCAAAGTGTTACCGGCTCTGTGTAGAATATTAAATCACATTTAAACTACATCACGCTGCAGTAAGGCAGCTTCGTGTCAAGGAGGTCTGTGGGAAGAATTCAGGATACAAGACAAGAAAATTTAGTAACTGTTTTCTTTAGACTATATGCTCAGTACATTGAAGGTTTGAACCTTTAAATGTCAGGTTTGATATGTTGTCTCCTTTTCAGTTCTTGTTCCATCAACTTCATAGAAGGCCAAAATTCTGAAGAATGAGCAAAAACAAAATAGCAAGAGACTGCAGTTACATCTTGATAGCAAAGCATTGTGAATAACAGAGGATTTTATATACTTCCTGAAAAAGGAATAAACACAATCTCCTGCTTGTGGTGGAATCCTATCAATAATGTACAAAATACATGGAGCTGAAGAAGTGTTTCACACATGTACTAGACCTGGAAGTCTATACAGGGTAAACTAAGGTCTGTTAAATGAAAACAAATTCAGACTTTCTATCTCATGGCTGTTTTTGCACAGATAACTCCTCCTCCTCAATCACACACACATATATCTCTTTACCAGTGCCTTGTTTTCCCTACCTTCTGTTCACCTGAAAAAACAGAAATATGAACTATGTACTAGAGTTAGATAAACATTACTGATGCAGTAAAACGTATGCAAGCTTTTCCACTGACTTCAATGAGGTACCATATTTTAGATAAGAGAATTGCAGTGAAGTCAGATCTGCTCCTTGTTTTCAGGAGATAACAGGCATATATAACCACTACTATACCAAAACTTCCTAATGAAAGTCTTGTGGGCACACATTAAATCCTTCTCAAAGATCCTCTGTTTGCCTCCTCTCAGTACAATGAACCAGTCTACTCTCAATCCAGAAACCAGAAGCCCTACTGATTCCAGTTATTCTTGCTTCTATAAGCTAAATCCTTTTGTGGTTTCCCTTCACTCTCCA
Source organism: Strix uralensis (assembly GCF_047716275.1). Lineage (NCBI taxonomy): Eukaryota > Metazoa > Chordata > Aves > Strigiformes > Strigidae > Strix > Strix uralensis. The sequence goes on along the minus strand of NC_133983.1, from coordinate 17,617,833 downwards.
TTCTACACATTCCAGCTAATTTTAAAATGAAACAAGTACCAAACCAGGCAACATTAAAGAACCAGAGGCATGAACTCTATCCAACAATGTGAGTGCTGTTTGAATTAATGCACTACAGGGTTTAGATATCCCCGATTTCTTCACCTTTGATTTCCCAGTGATGTCCAGAATAAATAATTGCCTTATTAAAGGACTTCTGAAGCCAATAGAGCAAGGTAGAAAACACTGAAGTCACCAATTCAGCCTTTGATTCTGTCTGACAGAAAATTAAAAATGAATGAGAAGAAAATTAATAATAAATGTATTCATGGCCTTATTGGGATTCATGACTCTCTTGCCAACATTAAACAAGTTCAACCAATTGTTCTCTTAAAGTGAAATAGCATCAGAGTTGCCAACTATTCAAGTAGTATCAGTATATCTTTTTCTTAGGTATAGTAAATTTTAAAAAAATCCAACAAAATACCACTTCAGTTGCAAAATCTTTAAAACTAAGATTTCTAGCAAAGTCTTTCAAGAAAATTATACTTTCACATCTTGATATGTGTGAAAATAAAATTACATACTAATGGCCTTTAAGCCAAGCAAGAATTTGAAGACAGACTCTTACTCTCTTCCTTTCATCAAACAGTAACCTGACATCAGCAGGGTTCTCAGAGTTACTGTCCCCCCCCATCACCCAAAGGACATGGGGCATTTTACTAAAAGTACAAAAATAGCCTTGTTTTCAGATGACTGAAGCTGTACAGGTAATTAATAAATCCTTCTCAAATTTCAGCTCAAATACATGGGGTTTGATGAAGTTAAAAAACTGTAGCAGTCAAAACCAAAGTCTTGTCATGGAAAATGCCAGAAAATAACTAAAGCAAAGTTGTATTGTGATTCTGTCTACATACATAGCTACAACAATACAGATTTATACTGTAATACAGAGAACCTTAGGAATCATAGGAAAATTCAGGTTAGAAGGGACCTAAGAAGGTCCGTAGTCCACCCTCTTGCTTAAAGCAGGATCAGCTGCTATCTGATCAGTTTGCTCACAGTTTTTTTCATTCAGGTCCCGGAAATTCCCAAGGATGAAGACTGGGCAGCTTGTTCTGATGTTTAACTGTCATCCTGGCGAAAAGATACCTCTTTATATTAATTCTGAATTCTTCTTTCAATTTATGGCCATTGTCTCCCATCCTTTCAATGTGCACCACTGTGAACAGTTTAGTTTCATCTTCTGCACAATCTTCTCGTAGGTATTAGGAGGCTGTTATTAGCTAGAAACCCTTTTTTCTCCAGGCCCAGTGCCTTCAGCCTTTACTCATAGGACAAGTGCTCCAGCCCCGAACATCCTGGTAGCTCTCTGCTGAACTCGCTACAGTTTAGTGATGTTTTTCTTGATAGGGAGACCCAAAACTAGACAGTCTTGCAAGTGCTGAACAGAGGAAGATCATTGCTCTACTCAGTCTAATGGCTATGCTCCTGTTAATACAGCCCAGCCCAGCGTGCTGTCAGCCACCTTTGTTGCCAGGACTCTTTACCAGTTCTTGCTCAGTTTGTTGTCTGCCAGACTCCAGGTCTTTTCCAGCAGACCTGCTCCCCAGGCACTCAGTTCCCAGCCTTTATTGTTACAAGGGGTTACTCCTTCCCAAGTTGCCTTTGCATTTATACTTTTTGAATTTCATGAGGTCCTTGTCAGCCCATTCTTGCAGCCTGAAAAGGTCCCTCTGAACAGCAGAGGGACTTCTATACTCTAACATACCAAATACCGCCCCTTCCAGTTTGGTGTCGTCTGCAAATCTGACAAGACTATGCTCTGTCATTAAGCCCCTTGCTATATTCCACTTGTCATGAGCATGAAAGTTAACGTATGACCCATTAACCACTGTGCTCTGAGCATGATCATCCAACCCAGTTTTCCACCCACCGGATGTCCACCCAGACTACGTAGTCCTAATGTAGATATAAGAATACTGTGGGCTAAAAAGGACACCAACATCATGAGGCAATTGCTTCTGATTATACACCTCAGCCCCATTTCTTAGGGAAGCAAGAGTTAATTCACAGGGGCAATGTCACACTTATTATGAAAAGAATCCTTTTATTGAAATGGTGAAACCCTCAGACAAGTTCAAGAGTTAAAAATTACAGAGGTACTTTTCTCCCCTGTGTACTCTCATCTGCATATTAAAACTCTCCGACCCATGGCAGGATTCAAGCAGCACAAGGCAGCCAGTTCAGTCTGTGCTATGAAGCTGGGGAATGATATGAAGCCAGAGTCATAACTTAGCATCATAAGAGCAGCCAAGGATCTGGAATTCCTTTGAGTCCAGCATCCTCTCAGTGACTGTGACCACAATCAGACACTTAACAAGAATAAGTACAGCTATTGCAGATACCCCTTCTTCTTGTCCCACCCTGCAGACAGATGAAGCTGTCCAGTTCTAGTGACAGGGTTTTTTTCCACCTCTTTCACGATCAGCCTCACCACAATTAAACACATGATCTCCAACCAGTGAAAGTCTGAGAATGAAAGAAGATATCCTTTAAATTGCCAAAATCTGAGAGAAGAAAGTTTTACCATTTTCAATGCGTATTTGGGAAAATGAAACAAAATGAGATGGAGGATCTTGGCCTGTAAAAGATAATAGACAATGAAAAATAAATGACCATGAGTACAGTTGTGAATGATGTCAGCATGACTTTGGTCAGGAAAACACAGATTCCATTTAGCTCAGGGACAAAAGTGAGAGCTTGTTCACTACAAGTCAACCTACTGTGGGTCAGTATAATGTGAGAGACAGCACAAGAGTAGTCCTTACTCTGCATGGATGCACAAACCATTCTCATAAGAGCGGTGTCGAGCTTCATGCTGCTACTTCATGTTGCACAGCTCTGCACAGAGGCGATAGGATCCCGTGCACCAATCATCTCTACTGCAGCTGAGTTTTTCCAGAGGCATTCCAAGGTTTAATCTGTCTCTGCACAGGGCTGTGGCATGGAAGCGATTATCCAGCAGTTCTCCCTGCAGTTCTCAAGAGCAAAGCATTTTTGCTGTCTTAAGAATGGGATGACATTCTACATACTAGAATAATACTGATTTATGTGGCTGAAATCAATAAGCTTAAATCAAGATCAGTAAGTGATAGGAAGGAACGTCTAATACAGCAAGCCTTTTAATGTCATGCATGTTCCCGTGTTTTAATTCATAAGTGACATTATCTACTATTATCCTTTCAATGCACTTGTTTGGTTAGGGTTGACATTTTATATCACTGTATTTACTGATTAGATCTAGAGTCAAAGGAAAATGAATACAAATTAGTTTTTCTAATTACTGCAAGGCTACTGTACACTGCCAGTCTATTTCAAAAGTAATTTCTGTGGCTGATTGCCCGGAAACCTACTTGCAAAACACAAGACTAAAACAACTCTAAATCTTTGATTGGGAAAGGAAAAAAAAAAAAAAAGGGGAAAAAAAATCCTGGCAAAGTCTGTATCTGCACAGCTGGTGAGAAAACTGATTGACCAGACTCCAGCACCAAAGCCTCAACACCACATCACAGGATATCCAGATCAAGTGTCCTATTAAGTTACAAGAGCCTGTTATAACCCCGCTCATTCAGGAAAATCAAGGAGTATCTGCCCTGATGTCAAAGTAAATTATGGTGCCATAAATAAATGTAATGCTAAATTAGCAGCAAAGAAATAAGGTAAAAAATGTGTCTGTTTTTTAAAAAGCAAATGCTTTCTGCAGTTCAGAGTAACAATAAACACATATTTGTATATAAAAATAAAGGAAATAATCTTTGCTGAGAGAAGTAGATTTCCTATCTTTATGCAAGTGGGTCTTCTACCTTTTTATTTTGAAAATTGATTTAGAATTTGGCCATTGGATCAAATTCATTAACAAGATAATTCCAATAACTACAGTGTTTTTTTCACAGGGATAAATTTAAACCTAGTGTAAATATATCTGTTGATTTCAATCAGTTTTGGATCAGAACTTCTATGCAAATTTGCAAAGTGATACAGAATGTGTCTCATTGGGGCACATTAGCCTAAATATTCTTGTCAAAACCATACACCATTTCCAATCCATAAAATTAAATAGGCGCTCATAAACTTATAAATATGTTTATTAGTCTTTCAGAGACAGGCACAGACTAGTAAACATTTCAAAGTCTGCATCCCTCTAGCCCCAAGGGTGTCTTCTTTAAAGAAGTCATTGATTTTTGTCATCAAAAAACAAGTATTCAAGCAACAGTCTCAAACACAAGCTGATGGTAAAGTACCCAGGATTCCCAAAGGTGCCATCTGTAAAAGGATCATTGATTTTGACCTTTTGGGTGGATTTGTCTCTTTTCCTAGTGTTTTATTACGTGCATCAATAACAGGGAAGGCAAAGAAGACAAAATGAGAGAGAGAAAATATAACTTTTTAGAGATGTATGTTTGGACTTCTGCCAAGAAAATATTTTTGCATTCAAGTATTCCGCTGTTACCAGCTCCTAATCGAGAACAAAACCAAAACAAAACCTAAAATCAAAATACCCCTGAAAAAATGTGATTTTTAGACCAACAGTTGGCTAAAAATTTATTCTAATTATCTGTTTTTCTCAAATTACTTAGGACTTTGCATCCCTCAAGCATGGCTTTAGTAAACATATCCATATCCATTACTCTCTCCCCATATGAAAGTATAGATCTTGATTTAGGAGAAGGAAGCTGGGATCAGATTCAATTGCCAGCTATTGTAAAAAAGAATCTAGAGAAGCACCAGTAAAATCAGCCCCTAACGCCACAGGAAGAGGACACTGAATTTTCCCTACACTATCCTTATAAGTACTTTTTTTCTGTTAATCCCAATTAGTGTGTGAAGTTAAAATACAGACTTGTCTGACTCCCCTGCATCTCAAGCAGGGTTAGGAAAAGGCTGATATTCTAGTTTTGCACCAGTAGAAATACTATGTGATGTCTAGACTGCAGGAAGAAGGGCAGCAATGTTAAAAAAATAAATCTGCTTATTCTCCAGCACTCCAGATGAACAAAACAAAGAAGGGGCTGTCACTTCAGTGAAAGTGGGCACATGCCAGGACATTTGGAGAGTATTTCACATGTAGGATGCTGAAAATAGCAGAAGTCATGTCCAGTACAGCTGCTTATTCCATCTCCAGACTGGTAAAATTCTGCATATAGTGTGACAGGATTGCCTTTATCTTCCCTCAGCAATGCAGCCAGAGCCAGTGGAGGAAGGAGCATGGATAAGTACTTTTACTGCTGCCAGATAGGGCTTGGCAATGGACCAGGCCAGCAGGTAAAGCCATGGCCTCCAGCTCTGGTCGATAATAACAGGGAGCACCTTCAGATGCCAAGCCCTCCCTCTGCATCAGCAATCTGAGCCCAGTCAAAACACTTAAGGCTGCATTTTTGCTGCCACCTGTACACCACATATTGCCTGTTTTAATGAGCTTCAAACAGGAAGGCCATATAACCTTTATTTTCTAGCTTAAATTAAGCCATGTCAATATTCTGCCACAGCTATTCACATATATCTGGAGTCATATTAAGCACAGGTAAAGAGGGAGTGCACTCTCCAAATGTGGAGTCATGAAGATAAAATGCATGTGATTTGCCCCATTAAACAAGTTGCATCTGGTCGTCACTCTCCAAGCATATGCTGCATGTGAAAAATGAGAAGCGTAAGCTACATCCACAGTAGCTACCCGTACTCCAGCTGTGAAGGTTTACTCTTATATTCCTTTTCAGCTTCTACAATGGATTTAACTAAGGGCAATTTTGCACATTAGTAAGAATTCTTCTAAACGAAACAATCCTTTCAGTGAAAATGAAGAGGCTTTGAAAATGATTGCAAAGTGGATTAGGATCACTTATGGTAGATAGCTGTTGACAAGATATTGCTTGTGATTACCATGAACATACATTGATAGGTGCCAGAAAGGAAGCTCATAATTGAAATGATATAGACATTTCAACATATGCTCTAACAGAACATGTTATGTCAAAGAATTCCTGTCATTTCAACAAGAAAATTTCCTTTGGCTATCTACCAGAGGACATTCAAAACAACCCAGTACCGAGCTGAGAGGCAGTTACCCATATGATTCTAATCCACCTCAGAAAGAAGCAATTGTACCCTCATGCTAAGTGTTTGCACACAGTCACCTTACTTGTGCCACAGATGTTCAGTGATAAAACAGTTTTGGTGAATATGTTGAATATTAAATGTCTCTTGCTTTTACTCTGTTTCATTCTTCTTTATAAATGGGTATTATATTACAGGATTATCACTTTACCCTGTGGCAATCAGGCTAATATTTAGCTAATGCTCATGGGATCTGCAACAAAGGCTGAAAAAGATTTAATACAATATTTGGTCCCACACCTTTTAAAAATTTTGAAAATTGTTCCTCCAGAAAGACAGTTGCTCTACTGCACTTCCTTATGGCTGTCTGCTCTCAAGTTTAAATGGACAAAAAAAAAATTCCATTGTTTTGAAACTCTCTTGATTCCTATACATATGCAGTTAAATATGTATTTCATATACTCAAGTGAGCAGAGAATGGAATCTGCTTGGACTTACCAGTTTCTACCTTTGCAGTAAAGTGTCACTGGCACCACTGTATAGACCAGAAACTACAATAAAGCATTTTATTTGGGAATGATTTTGGTTTCACACTGACATTTTTGACTCCTTTATCTCACTTATTTTTAGCTTCAGATGATCTGACTTTGTCAGATAATTCCCACAGTTGCTTTCCAGTGCAGAAGGCAACAGTAGCAAATCAGGATGTGGAAAAGGATGAAAACAGTCTCAGAAGAGAATTCTTTATGCAATCCATACTTTCCCCTGGCACCCTTTGGCAGTCCCACTCCAACTGCACTGCTAGGCTGTGTCTATCTTCAAACCTTACTCTTTACCATCGGTATGGGCTAGGCCCTAGACCAAGAACCCCAGACATCACCCAGATGAAAAAGTTCACAGGGTAGAATTATTCTTGCAGACTAATCCATCCTTTGTGGTAGCTTAGGGTGTATAGTTAAGACATCCAGTTATTCTTTGCTCTCTTTGACTTTGGGTCTTTATTTCTCTTCCTGCCCTTCTCCAAGTTCCCTCACATTCAGGCTCTTTTAATCTTACACATCTGTGTTTTCTTGATTGTAGTTGCCATTCCCCCATGTTCACTCTCTCACATAAGTATTCTTATGCTCATTTCTGCCTCTATCTAGTTGACTCTCTTTTTCTTCTTTTTTTTTTTTTTTTTTGTTCCATAGAGATACATATCTGTTTAACTGATGACAAGGTCAGTACAGTGTATTTTGTTGTGAGTCAGCTGTAGTGCACAGCAACTGAACTTCAATCAGTGCTGCTGAAGAAGCTGAAGTACACTAGGAGACAAGCCAGGCTTTGGACAATAGAAGAACTCCGGTTCTTTGTGGGGAGAAACATCCTATACATTCACCTAACACACTTCTATCATATGGTACCCTGGTCTGCCAGGCACTGATAACAAAGTAACTCTCCCTAGATCATGCCAGATTCCAAAACACAAGGGTGCTTTCAGAAAGGAAGCAACATGGAAGCACTAACTTATGTCAGATCAATGGCAGAACCTGGATTCAAGACAGAATTAGCAGGAACAGGAGTGCTTAAATAGCTCTTTATAGGCTCAGGCCCACAAGCCATTATTATTTTGCACAAACATGAAACACAACGCCAGAAAAATCACTGAGGTAAGCCATCAGAGTTTGTTTCATCCTGGCACAACCACTCCTCCTTTTGGGATGTTGTTATTGTGTCTGTCAACAGGTGGTCAGAAACTAGGGGAGACTGACCAATTAGTGGAGTCCTCATCTGGCAGGGTGTCATGCTGTGTGTTTGTCCTACGCACTACTGCATCTGACACTCAAAATGGGATTCATGTGGTGCCCTGGCAGCAGCTCTGCCTGAGGAGCCAAAAGGGAGCCTCCCTCTGGGTAAGCCAGCAGGTGTTAAGTGTATGCTAAACTGGTCTCAGCTGGAAGCCACTCTTTCAATGTTAGAGGATTGTCTTGCATATCCAGAATAGTTTGCTGAGCATTTAACTAGAAATACAGAAAGAATAATGCTTCTTTTATCTATTTCAGCCTATCATTAATAATAAAATTAGTTTGTCTCCCTTTCAAGGCAGGTTCAATAATATTGCAAATTTAGAGTAAGCTCTAACTGGAGCAATTAAATCAATTCAACTTCCTGATTATAATAATAATAGTACAGAAATGACATGAAGAAAGTGAATTCAACACGCAATTTGGTATGATGAAAGACTCTGGTAACATAGTGGTAATGTTTAACATGCTTATTTGTGAAGGGTCTGTGTTTTGAGATCCGGGGGGTCAGCCTGTTATTTCCTTTATTGGTACCCCAGAGATTAAATAACACATTTACTATGTATACACATTTACAGTGATCTGCATTTTGGAACTAAAGACTAAGGTATTCCTCAGTGGACAAAAATATCACACATAGCACCACACCTGTTTGTGCCCTATCTTTAGCTAACAATGAAGTTAGCAAGTAATGAGCTTGTTAAATATCTATGTATATTTCCATATATTTTTATATATATATTTTTACATATATATGTATGTGGTGTTACATTTCATTGACTCTCATGACAGACAATTTAATGTTGCTTTTTTCACATCTAAGGGAAAGCAAGACAGAGATGGAAATAATCTTTAAAAAAGCTTTTGGACAGTGAATACATTGTTTAGTAATAGGGAATGGTGACTTCAATAATACTTGGAAATATCCTCTTAATAGATTTTTTTTTCTGTTTCATTAGTAACCAGGGATGTTACAAAAAGCTGAGGCATATGTACAAATGCTCTATGTTCTCTGATATCTGGTAGGTATGGATTTAAAGTTGTGATGGAGCGTCCAAAGGTGGATTATTTTACCCATTTATAGTAGCAGCCATGACACTTCTTTCAGTAGCCTGAAAGAGATTCCAGATCTTTCTGATGCAAGAAATGTGGTAGGGGAGAAGAAGCAGCCTCACAAGAATGCCTAGAAATATCCACGCAAGATACATTTTATGCAACAAATCTGAAATCCCCAAAAGAGGAAACTCCCTGACAATGTACGGATAGAAACTTTGTTGTCTTTCCAGGGTCCAAAAGCATATGGAGTATTAGGCACATAACTCTAATAGTAGAGTCAGCTCCAGCATCAACACTCCTGCTGGCATAGTGCTGGGAAACACAGTAGGATGACCAATACCTGTGTCTGTTTAGGAAGTCAAGGGGAAACATAACTACCCATACATGTACTGTTAAGGTTGCTCCACTTAGAAGGTGAAAACCACTTTAATTTAATCCTAATCTTCTTTCCCTGAAGATTAAATACTGTATTTTAACTCTTCACTGGGAGAAGATAAAAGCAAGCATGTACATATCCATCAGATGCTGTTGGGGGTCACATTATCGATGTCATAGATTAAAAATTAATTCTCCTCAAATATTTCCAGTTGGTACACTTTTAATGGCCATAAAACAATAATATCTTGTTGAATATGCACCTGTAGTGAGTTTAAAATTAAATAGTCAAGCCTTTGTTCTTTCTTCCAAGCATAGCCTGAACTGTACTGTCTCCTCTTAGCTCTTTTCCTAATGAAAAAGCTCTGTCTCCTGTCATTTTAAAAGATGACAATAGAAATGGGAGGCTGGAAAACAAAGGCGGACAAAATGCATTAGCAAGAATGTCTACAAAACAGTTGTTAAAATGAAAAGCTTTTCCCATAATTGAAGAGTCCTGGCTGGTATCTCTGTGCAAGGAAATAAAAGAGAGGGCAAGTGCAGAGACAAAGGAAGAAGATCTTCATTAGTCTACCACATGGTTCCTCTAAACAAGAACTTTCTAAAGGACTGACATTTCCATTAAAAGGGCAGGCAGTTTGCTAGGAAATGACATTCAGTTTTAAAGGCTCATCTTAGAGGCAATTTAGAGCATGAACAACAGTTTCCAATGCCATCTTTTCATTGCTTGGTTGGCTCTTTACATGATCTCACAGTTGCCACATGAACAATAAGGGAATGCCATTATCACCAACAAAACCCCTTATACCATCAGGGTTTCTTATTTACCCCACAGTCCCTTTATATTGCTCAGGAAATCAGAATGTGCATGTACGACATTTAGACCCACATTACGCTTCTATACACTGACAAAGTGGATGAAAAAGAAGCTTCTGATGACAGAACTCTGGCCTGCTGTAAAGTAAAAAATATCATCAGCAGCAGATAGTAAAATATCCTTCATCTCCCACTTTTCCTTCAGGAAAAATGCACAGGCATGGACTCTGAAGGTAACTGATTCTTCTAACTTTGTGTTCCCTGTTCCCACATGTCTACACTCAATGCCACTCTGGATCTGTTAGCACCAGCAAGAGTCTTTTAAGGGCTTTCATCATACTTAAAAGGCAGGACAGGGGAGCTCTAAATTAGCTCCCCAATCAACTTTGTAAGTAAGACTTAATAAGCCTACTGACTTTTCAGGAGTCGTTTAGTGCCACTTCCCTTCCCTGTCTTGCTGTGACACTCAGCAGCACTTGAGAAGTGACTGCGCTTGCTTAAATGCTGAACTGGAAGCTGATTTAGGTCTCTTCTCCTTCCTACTCCAGCAATTCACACTCACAAGGCTAAGAACAGTTAAAAAAGAAACAAAAGAAAAGTTACCAGAAGAGGGAAGAAAAATACATTCTGCTAAATTTAGGGAAAATGTAGCTTTTTGCCGAATGCACATAGTTCTTCTTCTCTTACCTAACCTTTGAAACAATGGAATCTCTCTCAATATTGCTAAGGACATAGTAATATAGAAGTATCACCTTCCTTTTAAATTTACTTTTTATCTTAAGCCTAACGGGAAAATGGTTAGAGTTCTGCGATCTTTTATAAGTTTCTTGAATTATCTTGTGAGCAGCTTGCTGCAGTTCTTTTTATTAACCTCCAGACCTTACTATTTAACCACAAATAAATTTAGGTCATGCATATTGAATTGTTTTGATGACAGTCTAGTATTTAATAATAAACTCTTCTCTAGAAAATTAAACAGTACCAAAGCTGTGCTCTACAAATGTGGTTTTGGAAAGAGCACCATATGACAGCTCAGATGGGCAAAGAAACCACAGGACACTAGCAATGCTCAGTGCAGAATCCTTCTAAGTTGAGTAATTCCTTAGGGATGATTATGACAGAGATAACAGGATATAACAGAAAATAAAGAAATAATAAAATATCAAACAGCCAGTGCCAGACAGCTGGCTATTAAAAGGCTACCACCCAATAAAATCAGTAATTGAATTACAAGTTGTTTAGGACCCTGAGAGTCATCCTCTTCCATACATGGTATGCATTTCTCATAACTTTGATAACCTGATGTCCTTTACGGAACTTTGTTGTGTAAAGATGATGTAATATTTATTGGTTTACAAATCAGTCCATCTTAGATTTGGTTTTTCCTCCTTTCTATTTACCACAACTTTTTTTTTTTTTTTAAATTTATGTATCTATCCACTGAAATATTTATGCAAGTTGGGTCCAGAGGGAAGCAATCCTGTTTTTGCAGATTGTAGTTGGTGCTCTGAGACAACTCCACAGAGTAAGTAAACATAGAATAAGAGAATTGGTTTTGTGTGTGCTTTCCTTGGGCACATGCTCCCCACTCGCTGTAATATTTGGAATTTGGTATTACAGAAGTGTTAGCAGCTCTGCTGAAGCCAACAGGAGTGAAACATTTGAAACGTGATGAAGATCTTTCCAGAGATTACTGTTTTTCTTCTTTATCAAAGTCGACAGAAGCACTTATTCTCTCAAACATAATAAATGGATTGATTACGTTATCTGCTACATTGATCTGAGGGTCAACCACTTCACTTGATATGCTATTCACAGAACTTGATTAAAAATGTGCCAGTTTTGAATGTAATAAGGAAAATGGACTTTCTTCAAAGATTAAAGATGGCTTCCTGAACAGTAAACACAGTCAAAAACCAAAGTATTTTTATGAGAAGTGAATTATTCAGAACTGCAACACTCAACTGAGCATTTTGCCACAACTTTGTCAGTGGAGATGCTATACTGTTGTTAACATAATCCAGCAGTACAGCATCTTACCTGAAAAAATATCTAGATCATCAGCAACCTGCTTCTCACTCCCCACATTCATATCTGTGGCAATCTTACTCAGGAGAGCTGTAACATCACCGAATATGGTGTCACATACTAGTGGATGCTTCACAGTGTAATCTACAGCTTCTGTGACTAGGTGGAGAGACAAATCCCATTGATTTGTATAACAACTTGTGTGGGTTAAACAGCAAACCTCAGTCTATAACTGTCAGCCTGATCATTTCTTTGAACGGTAAGATATATGAAATAAAGGTATTAGAAGAAGACCATGCAAAAATAATAAGGTTGTTTCCCTATTGCACAGACTTTCAATAACTAGCATTTCGGTTCTAAATTTGAAAGTATCAATTACACTTTATGTGTTAACATAAATATCCCTGATAATAAGTAGTTTCTTGATTGAAACCCTCACTAAACTGCATCTGTGGATTTTTCTTGACCTTGCAGAATCTCTAAGCTGTAAATAATAACATCCTCTCCAGCTATTTTCAGCAACAATATTAGTGCCTTTTTTTTTTTAAATCTCTTTCTCATCCCATCTCATGTACTTTCCTCTTGCTTCCTTCTCAAAACTCACTTCACCTATCAACCATTTATGCCGCTAGTTCACTTCTGGTTAATCCTCCCACACCTCATTCCACATCTCTGCTTACAATCCACCAACATTTCCTTCACCTTCACATCTTTAGTCAAATTTCAGATTACTTCCTTTCCACCAAAGCAAAACACATTCTTTTGCTTTCTTTCTCCACTGCCTTGGGGATTTATCACTATTCTTCCTGTCAATCAGATTACTGTCCATTCATCTTTCTTCTAACATATGTAAAGTGTTATGAAGTTTTGTCATTTGTTCATCCACAGATTTGTAAATTATCCAGCACTACTTTTTCATTCTGACAACAAAACTACTTGATAATGCATCACTTGTTTTCTATCTTAATTCAATAGCCTCCATCTCTTCTCTGATTTTTATGATGTCCACACAATACCCTTTTAATTCACACAAATGGATGGATATGGCAGGCATTCAAGCAGCCTCCCTGGGAGAATTCTATCTCTCTCACATGGCCAGAAGAACAAAAGCAGGCAGCTGTTGAAAACGTCATCAGGAAATACAAACTGCAAAAACAGGTCCATCATTTAACCCATACTAGGTCTACCTTTCAGCCCCTTCACTCCACCTGTGGCACATCTCATCCAGACAAATTTTTTATTACCTTCATGATATACATAGCTTTTCCCTGCCTACACTGTAACACTCCTTTCTTGTGAGAAGCTGCCTGACATTTACACCCTTACTCTCTAACTAATAGTAGCCTTCCCACCTTATGAATTTTTCTTCTTCCATTCAGTTTTGGCCTTAACAGCCCTAAGCATGAAAGCACTGACTCACAAATGCTTCTGCTCTAGTCCTCAAATATGTTTCTTCAGCCCATGCCCGGTAGAGTTTGGTAGCAAAAAAAAAAAAAAAGTAAGTTAAGCTCTTCATTGTGTCTACCTCATCTTGTTAAAAATTAACTTTTGCCCACAGTCACCTTTTTGCGTGTCTGAAGACACCATCCACAGCCTGGCCCAGCTCCTCAGCTGGTATGAACTTGCTTCACACTTAATCCAGTTTTCACACACTGGGGCTCTTTCCCCAAGGTAAAACTGTTATTAATAATAAAACCTTTTGTCAAACAAAAAACTAGAGAATAAAATAAATTAAGTCAACAGTACAGAGAGGCAGTAATGAATGCCAGTTTACATGCTATAATATTGTACCTTGCCATATGTTCAAGTAGCTTTCCTTGGAGAATTCCATTTCTCTCACATGGACAGAAGAATGAGAACAACAAACTGTTGAAAAGGTCATCAAGAAATACAAACATCACAGATGGCATAGGTGAAAGCACTGCAAAAAAGCAGAGTGCAGAAAGAATGTGGAGGAGTATCATTCTCTAATTGGCAGTACTGAGATAGAAAGTGCACTTGTATGCTACCTTTATTAATATTAAAATGCCTATTGCAAGGATACCTTACAATGTACTTGCCAACTGGTCGTTTTTCTAATAGAGAGATGAAACAACAACTCCTGTCACTGACATTCCGTGCTGAATGTTTCTCCTTTTCAGTAGGTTTTAGGGAAAACTGAGTAATCCAGTGAATGCAGAGGGGTGCTCTGATGTCCTGCAGGAGAGTTCTCTCTTCACAGAAAGTTACCTTAGAATTCAAGGTTTTAAAGTAAACCTCCTGTCCTGAGAAGGAACCAATAAATTTCTTGTCTCACCAATGTCCAGAAACCCTCTACTCCCTGTTGTGTCTGTTAAAGAAACTCATGAAGACTACAAAGAATTTCACCAAGTTTCCTCAGTGGCATTCTTAGATCAGGTGACTTTTCTTACATAATGCAAGGTCATTGGATCACATTTCATCACAGTCAAAAGCAGTATACAGAGACAAATATCCATATACCGTGACTAAAGCACAAGGTGAGTACAGACACTGTTAGAGTAGCTGTTTGAAAGTCCAACTTGCTAAAACCAACCAAAAGTGTTTTCTGTAAAAGTGGTGTTTTTTCAGACAGCCTTTAGCCTCAGAAAACTTTTTAAAAAACTCAAACACCCCAAAATAACCCCAAACAAAACCCCTCTAACAACACATTGCTACAATAGGGCAGGTACTGGGTACTATAAAAACTCAACAGTTCTCTGTGTTCTGAGGCATTGTACTCTTTCCCGATAGATCTAAAGAATTGTGGTAATCCAAGACAGAATCATAAAAAATTAAATATAGATGTAGACACTCACAACTATCCAATTAAAGAGCAACTTTTTCCATTTACCACTACAGGTAAATGGTAGAGTAAGAGTATGTAAGCGTACGGACAGAGTAGGTACACAAGAGCAATTCTCCACAATTTTTTCCACAGGTTAGACTTGACACAGCTATTCCTTTAAGATGGTACCAACACTGATATTATAACCCCTAAAATGGAAGGATGCCAGAACAAGTCCAGCATCCTTATCTTTAAGCCAACAAAAGTTGTTCCAGTAGCTACAGTACCAGAAAACACTGGGAAGTACTAGTCCTACCCAAGAGCTCAAAGTACAGAGGGACATGTTACAACCTTGGATGTGATCCTCCTCCATTCAGAACTGATAATGGAGACTTCAGCACTTCACTGTGCATTATGGTACTGTGCAAAGAGAAGGAAAAAATGCACTTGGAAGAAAGAATAACAGCATCACCTAAGGACAGGCCAAGATCATTCAGGCTGCCATAATCAAGAAGAGGATGGCAATGACTACTCATACTGAGAGAGAGAATTGCTTAGCCCAGAGACATTCACTGTTTGCAGGAACTAATCACAACAAAATTGTGATGATTTAACAACCATTCTTTTAAGAAAGCTGTTTAATGCTAATCTGCGTCTCATCAGGATAGTTTTCTTCAAACCGAAAGCCTAAGAAAGGCTTAGGCCAAAAGGAAAACCATAAATAAATGAAAAATCAGCCTGATTATACAGCAAACCAGAAAGCTTAAGATAAAGTTTTTCAAGAAAGCATACAGAGATAGTCTAACCTTAAGAGCCTGACTACACAAGGAAATTACTGAGCATAAATTATGACCTGAATGTAACATGCACTAGCAATTCCTCACTAATTTACTAGGTGGGAATACTAAGGGTTTTGACAACACAGTCCATGGAGTATGTTAGGACAGCTGACAAAGTTATCCTCTCCCACTGTTTGTTACAGCCCTCTCCAAAGGACTTGTCAAAACCAATGAAGTTTAACAGCCCACACAATAACTCCTCACTTGATGCAGACTGGCATGCTACTAACATATCTGGCAGCAAGTTTGGAAAGTTCCTCAAAGTCACTATTATGGGCCATGCTGTGGCATGGTAACAACATAGCAACGTCTGTCACAGAGAACTGGGCCTTTTGGCTGTGGCTAATACTGAGTCAATAACTGTATTTTGTTACAAGAATGCCTTTTAATCTATTTGCAAAGTGGATTAAGTAAAAGGTAATCTAGTTCTAAAATAAGAACATCCCTCTAAGTGTTAAATAAGAGCATCCAGAAGGAAAGCTATTGCAGAAGAGTATTACAGGATACAAATTATTCTTAGTTTAAAATACACAGAACATCAGAGAGAAAAATAAGAGTGTAAAATGCCCATATCAAATGAGAAAAAGAAACCAACTGGCAACAACTGTTCCTAATGACTGGATCAAGTTTGCCATAGTATTCATGTGGCCTTTCAGATAGGACATTTTCTGTATATAACGTATTGAACATTGGTTTAGAAAAGCAGGGCTTGCACAAGTAAAAAAAGAATTTTTTTATCTAAAAAGTTGGGGGCTTTTTAACTTCAGGCTCCCTACCTGAAGTTCTGAGACTTGAAAAAGAAAAAGCATCTTCTCACATTCACTTTCATTTTCTTTCTCCCCTATTGTTAATAATGAGTGGTTTCAGAAATGTGATCACACTTAATGCAGTTTCTCTGTTTTCACCTTTACACACTTCCACAGAAGCCTTCTATCAGAGCACGGCAATTCATTTAGCACCATCATTAATTGTTTACTAGATTTCTTATTTTTGACAGAGAGGCTTTCTGAGCAGTTTCTTAGCTGCACCAGAACTGAAGAGCAAATCTACACTATAAATATGGCTGACAGTCCTGAGAACCATATGTCAGATGGCATCTCACAGAAGTAGAACACTGTGTTGGGGCTGGATTCAGGACAGCATGTGCTTTGAGCAGGGGGAACAGGAAAAGGCCAGAAAACATACAACAACACTGTGTGAGAGGAATTACAAAAAGGGATGACAGCTATGGATAACAACAAATGAAAACATGAAGTATTCTTTTCCTTGGAGGTTCAGAGGGAGATAGGCAGGAGAGACAGGCAAACAAAACCACAGAACTAACCTTGACCCAAAGAGACATTCTCCCAACACATAGATAGACAGTTGTCAGATATCTGGGTGAGGTGTGAAGGTTTATGCTTTGCATTCCAACTGCATGGTGTCAAACAGGTTTCTGAGGTGGTCACTCATGGTGAGGATGTGAGAGACACAGATATTCTGTTCATTGTCTTTAATTGTTACAAACACACCTCTGCACAGGATGGTACTATGTTTATTCAGAGATCTGGCCTTCCTGTCACTGATCTCTTGCAATTGCACCTAGACTTTAAGCCTCAGGTGGATGTGAATTTTATTTTTAGTATCAAAAGAGTCTTTCTAAAAGGGATGGGTGGCCCCAGTTGGGTTGGTAGGGAAGAAAAAAAAGAAAGGGAGACTATTGTTATGAATGTTAATTGTCATTGGGAAGGTGGCAGGAATGACCAAATTTACACAGGAAGGAAAGTGAAGGACAAAAAGTTTGGAAAACAGTGTATTAATGTTAAAGCCTTTTGCCCACCCACAATCTTCCACATTTGTCACTTGTTTGTACTACCTTGGTTATTCTGATAATTTTTCTGGAAAAAAGCTTATTTTCCCTTTTTTATTTAGTTATTAGTCAGACTGAGTTTTTTCCCCTCTAGCTACAGCAAAAAGGCTGATGCAGCAGTATGCTAGCTTTTCCTCCACTGGCAGCAACACTTAGTGTGCTTTCATTCCTGAGAGAAAGGCTGTTTCTAGCCATTGCTTCTAAAGTGCTTTTGGCCTTTCACTGGGGCACAGTCAACATGGTCCAGCACTAATTTATACAACACAGTCAGCAATTACAGAAACTACTGTTGGGTTAAGGTTGAAGATTCCCATTATAAGTCTGATTTCCAGTGTTTCTAAACACAGAGAAGAGATTTAATGGAAGACTCCAGGCTATGACTCAGGTGTTTTTATCTTGTTTGTTTCTGAAATGTTAAGAGTTAGATAAAACAATCACAAAGACAATCCGAAAACTGCAGTGAAATCCTAGTCCTCAGTGACATGGGTAGGTGATTGGCCAATGGAACCAGGGTGATACGACTTTTTGAACAATGTACCTAGAAGTTCTCTTGGAATTTTGCGACCTATTAAAAAAACCAGAAAACCCCACATAAGCAATTTAGATAACAGGAACTGATAAGTGATTTTGTTTCTTTGGTCTGCATGAAGACTATCATTAATTATTACCTCGATATTGGTGTCTAAATAGAAACTCAAAGTACATTACTGAGAAATGTAAAGTTGTATTAAATTTCTGTGTGAACAGGAGAAGGGAAGTCATACAACAGATTGTCTCACAGGCCATAATCCTGGTACAGACTGTTGCAATATTTTAAGACTCCTAGATCTCAAACCCACAAACTTCTCTGCCATAACTAAAGAGATCAAGAGCATGCTTTTTTAAACATACTTTGATTAACATGTCTAACATTTGCACTTTTACTTAATTCTCCTTAATTAACAGTGTGAACAAGCTCATAACCCAGAAACTGCCAAAGCCCATTCCAAATGAGAACAGAAAAGGGTCATCAATGAGGTTCATTAAACAGGCTAATATTGGTGGGAGGCTAACAAGATACATGCATGAAAGTGCTAGGGTGAATTTTTTTATGTCCTTTGCTCTTACTTAAACTGTTGAAAATGTTGTGTACCTCCAGTGGCTACTTTAACATCACCTCAGTGACCTTGAAAAGTTTTTAAGCAAAAGAAACATCTATGACCAAACTATTGCCTGTCTTGTGGTTCAGCTGTCTTACATGCTCAGCACTGGAAACACTAAAAGAACTCAACTCTTCATCAGAAAGCAAAAGGAAACTAACAAAAACAGTGTAATAACAGTCCCCTTAATAAAGATATTGCTTGGTTTAAAAACAAGGGAAAAGGATGCTTGACAACATTAAGAATAGCACACAAAGACAGTGAGTTGTAGTGGGCAATCTATACAGGACCACAAATCAAATACAAAGGAAATCAGAAGGATATCAAGAAATGAAATATTAACATGGGAGAAACAAATCACATGGCACTGTAAAACTCACCAGAAAAATCCCAAACTAGACAGGGCAGCTGGACTGGACTCATCATCCTCCTGTGCACTGTATACCTATGGAAAACAGAAGTAAAACACTATAGTAGTGAAAACTGCAGGTTTCCCGGGCACTGTGTCAGTACAGTTTTAGCTTAACAACACAAGGTGCAAGCAGATGGCAAATCAGGTCAGGGTGCTCCTCTTGGTCTAATACCTCTGAATATTTGTTAAGTTAAATCTGGAATACTAAGCTAATGTTGCTGATTTGGTGAAGGACTGACAGCATGACTCAGATGATCAGTGTCTCACACACATGGCTTTTTCCACTATCCAAATCAGCATGAGTATGTGTATCAGACTGGGCTTGCTACATAGTGCCATAGCCACCAAATCCCAACACCCTTCTCTCTGTCCCAGGGGTGCTGCTCTATCCTCATTTCAACAAAGTATTTAAGCAGATTTCTTTGTCCATTTGCATTTCAGAAAATACTTATGAAAATTGTTCAGTTTAAGCATCAGACAACAATGGGACTTAGTAAGAGTTCTAAAAAATAAGTCTGTATTTCAGTTTCTGTTGGATATAAGCAGGAGGTTAAAATGGGGACTCGTGTGTGCAAAAAGTCTTATACAGGCATGGTAGGAAAAGTTTAACCAGCTGTGCTGCACAGTATGTTAAAAAAAAAAAAAAAGAAGGCTGCAATGGTCTGCCTTCTCCTCATGTAGAGACAGGAGGAAGGGTTTAGAATGGACAGGTTATTTTTATAATAAAATGCTCTTTTATTCACTCAGAAGACAGGCACAGGGGAAAGTTCAGAGGAAGATGGCAGGATGAGGTGGGAGGAGGGGAAAATCTCTGACATAGAAAAACTTTGTTGCATTTTTCCAGTGAACAAATATTAATACTTCATTTCTAGCCATCTAAAAAACAGACACAGCAAAATATATCCCCAGCAGTAAAAGGCACTGCCCTATCACCCTCCCACTGTACACATTTAAACCAAAGGGCAAATAAATGTTGGCAAACAGAAATGTGATGACTTACAGTATTTTCTTTGCTACAGTAGCTGGGAGGAGAAAAAAAATCCCCCAGAAAGATTAAGAAGCAAACATAAAACTGATCTTGAAATTCCTATTTGTTGATGCCCCAGGGCAGGTACTTTTTCAACATTATACCTATTTTTGAAAAGTACCTGCCTATTGGGGCACCTACACTACTGAAAGCTAGTCTGTTTTCAGATACAGAAACACCGACTCACTTGATAAAAAAAACAAATTAACCAACACTCCCCTGATTAAAACAGTATTAGACATACAGAAAGTCTTCAGGAAAACATCTGTTGAAAAATACTACTTAATTTGGAGGGACTTTATCCAAAAGTGATGGAAACTGAATGTATTTAAAAAGACCTGAATTCTAACCCCAGGAATGATTTCTCATTTTGTAAACTGTCTAAACTGCAGATTGCAAATCAGGAGGAGAAGGATTAAACTCTATCCATCTGCAAACTAGATTACTGTTTTGCCTTAAAGGTTCCTTTTTTCCTTTCCCCTCAATAATTTTCACATTCACTGGCCAAATCTTTTGTTTGTGGCACATACGCAGGCTGGAATAACATTATTCTTAATGTACATAAGATGTTCTCACTGGCAGGATTGTTAATTCTTAGGGAAACTTTCTTAAGATTATTTTACCCCCTGCCCCTTACTATTCTAGCTCCTAGCAGGAAGGGATCTTTTATCTGATGTTTACTAATTGTGTTTATTTCAAACACATTTGATTCTTAGCAAAGTTACTGAGGTTCTGCTTGCACTTTAAATTTGCAGGTTTACTGTAAAATGCCAGGCACATTGAGATGAATCAAACTCATCTGAGCATGAATGAAATGTACTGAGAAAGTCCCTTCTGGCATCATTTCTGGGATTAGTAATTTGTGAAATTGTGGTGATGCAAGGGAACAGCATGAGAAAGCCATTTCCTTCCCCTTTGTCCAGTCTAAATGCAAATCTGAACTTTCTTGGCAGTTCATTTGCATATTAATGCATATAGTATTCCACTCCAGAGATCACTTCAGATTTTCTAAATTAAGTTGGGTGGGTGGGCTGAGGGAAAGGGGTCATTTTTGTCATACTAGCACAAATATTCTTATATACTTTACCAAACAGACAGAAAGAAGGCAATTATTTTACTTGCCCTATCTCTATTTCAATTTGCCAACTGGACCACTGAGGAGATGCAGAAGATAAAAGGCAATGGTTGACCAGAAGGAGGGAAATGCTTCATGTCACTGAAGAACAAACATGATGAAATTAAGAAAGGGTAAGAGTGCACACCAGTCTAATTAGCATTTCTTCCTAGTAGCTTGGGAAATGTCAGCCACCAGTTGGTGGCAAAATAAAGATGTAATGTGAGTAATAATGAATTAAATTGTGGCTATTTGCATTGAAATGTTAAGATAATGATCTCAAATTACTATTGTAAATATTCCCCTTGACAGTTGAAAATTGGACTTAAAGCTAATAGTACTTTGGATGAACTTTAAGCCATGAAATCACTTTTAATGCTTTACACTCCTTTTGGCTATGACAGTGAGTTTCAGAAAGTTAATTTACCTCTGTTTTGTTCAAGCTGTTTGGTAATTGATGCATACATCATGGAGGTTTTAATGAACAACTACAGGGACTATTTACCCTATTCACTAAGTATAACTGAAACACTTGATTACTACTCCTGAGTCGAATAAACCAATAGAGTCAGGCACAACAAATATTTTTGGCTGGGGACTGGAAGAGGTGAGATCAGTAAGGATCTTTTTAAATGCAAAGAAAAAGGCAACATTTTCAGAAAATGCTTGAACATTCCAGATACATCTTCTTGCATTAGCTACAATTTATAGTTTTGCTGTTAGCATTATGAATCGCTTAGGGAGAATTTATGTCTGTATGTCTACAAACTAGTACTGTCAGAGTAAAGTTAGCTGACAAAATGGAAAAGCAGCAGATATCTTCACATCTGCTGTGTAAATAGCTTTCCAGTAATAGTGCGTTTAAAATGAGGGTTTATTTCCAGACTATAGAGTCTAATTACATTGTAACATTATTTTTGCAATAAGGCATGTTTTTATTTAAAGATAGATGATGTCAAAGCTTTAAGATTACACAGAATTACGTCATGTTCACAAAAAGTGGTTTCACACAATTAAAAGGAAGGCTAAAGACTTTTAAAGAGCGATGAGGCTTTTGCGCATCTAAACTGATATTTCCTTAGATCTCTTCGATGGCTCTTGCTTTCAGAGAGTACTCACATCCTGAACATGTCCTGCAATGGGCAGTGAAAAATGGATGTACTTCAAACAATTACAAGTTTTTCAGATGCAACTTGCAAGGCTGATGAGATTCAGACTACCAAATCTATATTCAGTATATCAATCCCCAAAATCTGTATGAATAGTCAAAACTGCTTTTTGGAACTCCCCCAGAAATCTGCCCAAGTCTAAGTCCTGCCTCTTCCCAGTTGCCAGTAGTCACAGGTCTTCATGAACTCTCAAGAGATGGTCTGTAAACCCCAAGCTCACAATCTCCTGAAGCCAAACAGCTGTTTAGTTTTCATGAACTGACTCTAGCATCGAATTACTGAGCCAAACTACCTTCCCTTTTTTATATGGATCAGCCACTCTGATGACCATTCTCCCTTTAGTTATTAGAAATATATTATATATATGAAAAAAAAAATCAAAAAATAAAAGGTAGATACTGTTAGTACTTTAAATGGTTTTGTGAAGAAAAAAAGCCCTGTAGTCTGACTATATGCAGTTTATATGCAGTCTGACTATACGCAGTGCTTCAGGTGTTAACTGTTAGCTCTTTTTCTGGATCTGTGCAGCTTCTGCAGTGTTCTTAACTGGGTTACCAGAAACCAGATGAAAAATAAACTCTATTGAATCATCTTGCATTTCATATATGCTATGTTATATTTAGGGATGCAACTAAGCAGAAATACTGTCATTGTATTTGTCACACATTATCCTACTGCGGGAATAGTTAAGAAACATTTTCTTTTCCAGCTCAGAGCCAAGTGAGTCACTACATTTCTAGTCTTCCTAAGATTTTATGTTTTAGTCCTTCTGTATTATTTTTCTGGATAGATAAAATATATTTTCTATCTCTACAGAAATGTCATTGTTTAGGCAGCACAAAGGCCTTATCAATAAACAAATATCCCCTATTTGCAACGTCCAATGCTGTGCATCCAGGACTGGATATAAAGCTGCACAGGCTCCCACAGCCTGAGGGAGCTAAGGAAGAAGAATTCAAGGTATCTTGGAAAAATACTGGGAGAATACATTGGTATTCCCCCCCCAGTGGGAAATCACTAAGCATCCCTGGGCACCTCTCTCAAATTGTGAAAGCCTAAAAATGACATACAACATATAGCCAAAAACCTGGAAGGAAGAATTATAGTATTGGCAATGTAAAAATTTTAAGGTACAGTACAACACATTTGAAATAGGCTTTTGGCGTTACCTCAGTATCAAAACTCTGTATTGTGGGTATAGTTTCTGCAATGCAAATCTGTATGAAGCATGGATGAATTTGAGACTTCTGTAAGTGATCTGTCTTGAAGTGGAGTTTTTCAGAGATAGAACCTAAATGAGAGCTATCTGGGGATTTGGTCAAAAGTAACATGGAATGCAGACAGCTGAATGAGAAGTTGGGGTGGAAAAAATTCTGCCTTGGAGCCATCTGCCCTGCTAGTCTCCTTCACTTCTTCCAGCTCCTGTTCATCTCAGTTGCTGCTTCTACACTCATCTCCATCATGGAGAAGCACAGCAAAGACATGCCAAGTAGCTGCATATCTACTTACAACTTTGATGCAGTGAGTGAAATGCTTATGTGACAGACTTGCTAAAGATCTGACTTTTGTCAGCTCTTTGTTTATATTTATATATTTGATCAGAAAAACAAAGATGGGACATGCTATAAATGTGAATACAAGTTTGATCATACACTCTTAAAGCTCTCGACTTTCCTATTTTGCCTCTTACCTTAGCATTAACAGCTTTGGACATTTGACTGCCTTGATTTTTAAGGGGTGGGAGGGAGGAGGGAGGGTGGGGAGAAACAAACTTGCTTCTTGTTTACAGTGTTACTATTTAAACAGTTCCAGTTAAGCTTTGAAAAGCACCTTCCTTTCAGGTCAATGAAATGGCTGCAGGCCAAGTTCCCATCTGTGCTTAACTTGTATTTGCTGGCTGGAGACAATTTTCTACTAGGCCTGTTTAAAAAGAAAGCAGTGTAGCGTGATAGCTCTCTGCTAGCATGTGTCTAAATGTACATTCAGTAACTATGATATCTCAAAAGTTTCAGTCACACTAACGTAATATAGCCCATATTCTAATTTTGCCCACAGACAAGTAAAGCCTTAGTGGTAAAAGTCAGGATGCTCAAGTTGCACTGCAATCATTTACCAAATAAATCCCAAAGCATTCCAAAGAAGACAGCTCTGATGTGTCCTAGCAGAAGAGGCAAAAGAAAAAAGTTTCTCTTGAAACTGAACATACTTTCTTCTTCCCTTTCCCGTTTCACTCCCACATACATGCTCCAGCTAAATGAACTGATAGTTTCTATTTTCTAAGTCTTAACCTTTCTCTTTGTGAAGAAATACCATTTCATCAAAACATTCTGAAAATTCCTACATTACTATACTACTATTCTTACTGTACAAAGAGACACTAATTGATAAGAGCCCCCTGTGCAGTTAATAAGACCCTGAGACAGGAGGTATTTTAAACTTTCAGGCCTCTTGATCCCAAAGCTTAAAGTCCTGAGACTTGAGCAATGTATCTGAGGATACGTGTAAGTTTCCTTACTCGGTCCATGAGCAGACAGGTCTAGAGCTACTGTTGTACATTTCCCTGCTCTCCCTTCATTCTCTCATGTCTTCCAAGCAGACATTGTACTTCAGTGGAAAACAAGCACAATAATTTCACCAAATCTCTGCTTGGTGAAGTAAGAGTATCGCCAAGTCATATTAAAATTAAAAAAAAAAAAAAAAAAGTTGGTTTCAATCTGATACTGAAAAATACCTCCTTTCTCCTCTTTCCTTCCTCGTCCCCTTGTGCATATTACCACAAACGAATCAGTCAAATGAATGTATGATCTTTGCTTCATCTGTACGTCCTGTCCAGAATAGAACTGCAGCCACTGCAGTATCAGTACTTTCATAGGAGCAGCCCTGCACCTCTGAGAACGGGGAAGAAGATCTTCTCTAATTGGTGGTGAAAGTGAAACCAGTAAAGGGAGAGAATCTGGGGTGACAACACTGCACAGCAGACCTAAAAGACACAGCAAGTTGTTCACAAGAGAATGCCACAGTATGTCTGCAGCAAAACATACAGCAACAACACAAGAAACAAAGCAGAACAAGCGATGACAAGGAGAGGTTGATGGGACATTTTGGAAGGCTGAAGACAGGTTGCCTGAAAAGCTGACCTATTCGATATATAGGTCAGCCTGCCACATGTAATGAGCTGTTGCAGTATGTTGTAAAACTGCTGCAAGAAACCACTGCTATAGCTTTATCTCTTTCCTATTAGGAGTAAAGGTCAGGCACACGCTCCTTCTGTTGCTCTTGGCTGTTCTCAGTGAAGGCCATGGAAGGAACCCATTACAGAATAAAAGTGAATTGCTCCAGGCTCGTAAGTTGCATTGCCAGTGGGGAGGCATATTGCTAATAAAAATGGGCTGGTAGTAAATCATTTAATTTCTTGGCTGCTCCTATGCTCATTTTCAGATGGAAGTTGATGTTTTAAGAGCTTTAAAATTCAGCTCTGATCAGGAAATGAGTTTAGTTGTTTGAAAAGCAGCTGTTTGAAACAGCTTTGTTCGTTCTTTAGCCTCAGTGGAGCTTGAAATCAGCTGCTGATAGAGAGATACAAGTGTACAATCCTCTGGCTTTTGGGGTTATTTTTTTTTCTTTTAAATAAATTACAGTGAAATGTCCTTTCTCATTAGCATGCTGTTTCATCAGTCTTGCTAGGGCTTGCTACAAAAGGACTGCCTATAGGTGTGTTATCTCATGTGAGAGCCAGGGAGCCTGAGTTCTACCTCTGCTGCTCTCTGCTGAGTGGTTTTGGGAAACCACTCCACTCTCCTGTGCTTTTGTGCCTGGTCCTGTTTTAGGCTGTCAGCTCTTCATGGAAGAGACTGAGTTTATTTGCAACATTGCCTGTTTTATGTAAATTTGTGTAAAAATGAGTGTGTCATCAGGTAGTTATTATAGGATATAAATATCATAATGAAATAATAATCCTTATATTTTGGATCCCAAATACTATGCTATGCTAATTGGGGGTGGGGGTGTTGACCATAAATGACTCATTAGGATCATTATAACTTCTAGGTATATTCAAACTTCAACATACCCATCTTTCCTTTTACCTTTCCTTAGAGACCTCCTGTTTTACTTATACTCAATGCTGCCCCATCTTGGATCTGCAAGATATTAACCTGCTTACACAAGCGTTCTCTGTGATCACCCCTACCACTGCACTGCTCCAACTTCATCCTGGTCACTAGTTTGTGGGATTAAGAATCTGAAAGTAAAGAATACTTCTTAGCTGTATTTGCTGTATCTTTATGATAGCATGTGATGCATTATCACAACGTTACTTTCAATCACAATGTTACTTTCAAATATTTATGGAATTGCCTTATTTTTTTGTCTTGTCCAATAGATGAGGTATTGATAGATTTTAACAGTCCACCTTACTGATCTTGTACGTTGCACCAGCCTAGTTTATTGACCAATTTCATTTTAAAGGGGCTTATGTACTCTATAAAATTAAGGTAAATTAGTACTTTTCTTGCACTTCATAGAATCTTCAGAGGCCAAACACTGCCATGTAAAGTGCTCACATTCTACCGAGATGAATACTTTGAATACGAGAGGGTTTAGGGGATGTGTAAAGTTTTTAATGAGCTGCATATAACAGGGCCCTCTGCATCATAAAATAATATTCTGAAAAGCAGACTATATTAAGAAAAAGAAAGCTTAAGTAAACATATAAAATAGTTTATTCTATTTTCTTCATGGCACAGTTTAAGTTACTTGCTATCAATTTTAACACAAAAATAGATTTGTGTGACTAAAGAAGATCACTTATGCACTTCAGTGTAGGCATCCCACAGCTAACCTATTTTCCCGAAGTGACATAAAAAATTAGTAAAAGGAAATCAAGCAGTTTTGTGATACCATGCAGAGGAACAAGTGTTTCTGATATGTTTAACAAAATTAATTAGAATGAGACTGGTAAAATTTGCTGCTTAAGAACTGATTCTTAGGTTTGCGAAGTGTATGGTGCTTTTCTTACTTTTCATGCTAACATAAGTGTTTCCTGTTTTGCTATTTCCAAAAACATTAATATCAGCATCAACAGTGGGTGGTAGGAAGTGGAAGAATCTCATCTAAGTCATTTCATACCCATCTTTTTCTTCATGTCTAACATTCCATTAGGTGTCAGAGATAATACTTTAAATATAATCAAAAGAAGGTAGTTATTAATCCCCAAAAGTAGAGAATTAGGTCATTCTTTACTTTTGTTAAAAACAGAACGTGATTAAAAAAGCTTGTAGGTTTCTCTGAAAAAGTGTTACATTTTTCATAAAAGTCTGAAGAGATAAAGAAAAAAAGGAACAACAGGAAAAAGATAAAAAAAAGAATTAAAAGATATTTAAAGTCCAAGTTATGAAACCGATGGAAAGACTTTTCTATTCCAACTTTGTCTTAGGCTTTGGTTTGGATGAAAGTACGTTCCAGTCCTTACGAAGTCCTGACTTTGAATCAGAGTTCTGAGATTCTATTTCCAGCTCTGCTACTACTTTGCTCTGCATTTTCAAACACAATGTTTCCATTTCTGTACTTAGTTTTCCTTCCCACTTTACCAATAATGCAAACTCTGTCAAATCACAAAGCAACGTAGAACACAAAAACACGAGCAGTGACTTATGGTACTTCTGGTATTGAGATGCAGTTACACGCTCCATTACACAGCCATTTTTAATTTGTGGGACTGACCTAGAGATACACATGACTACTGCAGTAACAGAGTAACTCAGTTATTTGAACAACTAATGTACAAGTCACCTATTTTGTGTGCTGGGAAATGATAAATGATAAAGAATGATAGATTCAGAATTTCAGCCTCAGATAATTATAGACTCTGCAGTCAGACTCCAGTAAACTGTTGATGGGTATACACAATCCTCCAACTGTTCAGAACTATGCCTGTATGCTTTGTAATAACTGTTTTGGCTGACAGCATTCAGATTTTACTTTAGAACACATTATTATAGAGAACAAATAAAAGGCTAAATATTTTAGCAACTCCTTCTTTGCACTTTAAACAATAAAAATTTTTCCATTATTGCAGATGTACCTTGGCTTTTTGGGATATACAATGTAAGAACACATAAACTCTATCTACCACATATTTGTGATTAAAGCTTCCAAGTAGATGGTAAAGTACAAATGCTACTACAAATAATACACAGAATCTCTTTTGATTTCAAATAGCTGCTTGAACACACAACTGAGGTGCTTACTAAGTTATAGCCTCTTATTTTCTTTTCAGCTGATAAGCTCTTAATAGTATTTCAAAGAAATGTTGTGAGGAATTTTTGACACCTCTGAAAAAATCAGTGATTTTGAAAATTAAATGTAGGGTAATATTAATAAAGCAAGCCTTTCCCACATTTCTTTGCTTGCACTCTTTCAACAAAAAATCATAGAAGACAAGGTGAACACCCATCAAGACCAATACCATATTTCTACTGCGTTCCCTTCTGGTTCTTCATTTAAAATTTTGGATCCTTTGAACTTCACCCATGTTCCTTTTTTCACGTCTTGCTCCCCTTCCCTAGAATAGTTGATTTCAGTTTCTGTATCCCTATCTTCTTCCAGAAGGCTGATAATTTTCCTTTCGCAACAGCTGAAACTTAGTAGTATCCAGTAAGGCCCACACTGGATTTCAGGAAGAGGACAAACACAAAATAATCACGTCTAGAAATATCCTCCCAGCCTCCAAATATTAGCAGTTAGTGGGCTTCCTATAAAGCCTGATGCAGAAGCTTTACAGTCCTGATGGACTTCTCCTCAGTGAAACTGTCTAACCCTAATTTATACTCTCTGCCTCCACAACAACCTGTGGCAATGAATTTCACAATTTCAGTATTGCTGAGCAAATGTACAGCTGATAAACAGACTTATTACTCACTTTAGTGTAATCTCTATGCTTGTCACAGTTTAGGAATGTGTCCTTAAATGCTTATGGGATATGCACATTAGCCTGACTTTATAATCTAAGACATGCAAATTGGCCTTTATACCAATGTAAAACCCATTAAGTCAATGGAGTTTCACATGGACGTATGGTCTGCCCACACAGATTGAATTACAGGTTGAGGGCTATAATTGTAGCAAACAGCACATAATTACTAGAATGACACTCTCTTTGTTACCTCTGAACACTGAGAATATTTCCTATACTAAAAAGGTTATTCACAAAGATAATACAGTTCCTTTACAAAAAATAAAATGAAAAGCTACAAGAAAGCCATAGCCTATTTTTAATACTTCCATTTGTCATGAAGTGACAGAGAAGTCAAAACTTCAAATTAGTGAAATAGGGTAAAAATATATATGAAACTTCAGTAGTGTCTGGTAGTTGCACTGTGCAATTGTACTCATCAAAAGCTATCCTGACAGCTTTTTCATACTAAGTTAAAGGAAAGTATAATTATTTGTTTATATTTGGAAGTTCTAAGAATCCTGTGTACATATTTCATTTGACTGTATCACAAAAGAATAATTTATTGCAACTACCTAACAAAAAGCTCCCAAACCTGGCTGTTTCAATTCCTCACTTATTTCCTTCAGAATGTCTTTTTTATATTGCCGTAAGATTTCATCTTGCCAGCCCTGTGCTGTAAACTTCTAGACTGTAACAAACCTCAGCCTCAAAAATGTCAAACAATGAAAAATGGAAATCACCACAGAGTACGCTGGTCTCAGAGCTCCTCTGAGCCTCACTCACTCTGGCTCTCGGGTCACTGCCTGAGTTGAATATGCAAGCTTACCACTAACACCCACACGCTGTTGAGTTTCTGTACTATGTTACTAGAGTGAAATTCACAGGGAAAAAAGCATCCATCCAATCCTCCCCCTTCTCTCCTCTTTTCCTCCTGCTTCCTTAACAAGAACATAGCATAGGAGTTGTAAATACACAAAACCAGTTACATTTTGAGCAATGCCCATTTTTCTTAATGTCCACCGTAAGACATGCTTGCTAAGGGCTTCTGTGAAAAACAGTATGTTAGAAAAGTCTACAGGGCTGATCTGGGAATATAATTTTTTTTTTTTAATTTAAGGATTACACTGGCTATAAGCCAGGGAAGGAGAGGGTCAGTGTCTTATGACATAGATACAGGATATGATATGTGCCTTAATATTTGCTTTGATGGTAAAGGAAAATTCTAAAAACTCTATGAAGGAAGATTTCGTCTGTTATGTCAGCTTTAACAGTCAGGTGAACAGAGTTTTCCCCACAGTCCTACCATAGCCTGGCTGGGACAGGCAGCAGATAAAGGAAGAGAAATATTTTCCTTTCAGACTAAGCTTCTTCCAGAAAGGAGGAGGCAAGATCAACATTTTGGTAATTGTAAAACAAGAATTCAAAAGAAGCCTTTCAAAAGAACCTCTGTATTTCCTCAATGCTCTTTCAAGATTTGTGTGGCCTCAGTGTCTGTCCCAACAGTGACAGACTTTGCCATGGGAGATAGATATGGAGGAGGCTGAGAAATCACACTGAGATCTAGACAAACAGAACGAGGTGATTATATCAGGCACTCTGATGTTACATTGAGCTATTATCTAGTAGACCTAAAAGGAGTCCGATTTTTATTTCCATGCTAGATTGTGACATATTTTTTGTTTGCTTACTCTGGTAACCCTAAGGCAAGTTCAAGTGCTTAGTTAGAGAAATGTTCCTTTAAAAAACACAATGTAGTTCAGCTCTGTTTTCCAGCAGATCTTATTCTAACAAGCAGTAAGACCACATGCTCTGGTGGTGTGACATTGTTTCAGTGAAGTTAAGAGAACTAAAATGATTTAAGACCCCAGCTGAGGAGCTGGCTGCACACATGGAGTTATCATTAAATTACAGGAAGATAAACAATGACTAGCTGTTTGAAGTATATGGATTCCTACTGGTTCCTCATGACTGCATGCATGCATTTGCACACTTTCTGACACAAGTTTAGCCTGGTCAGAATGATGCTTAACATGATTTCAGTGTGCACAGTCATATGTTATAGATAGATGCATCCTGCTGTACAACAAGCAGCTCTCTAACTCACAGTGACTGGCACAGGAACAATTAATTCTGACATGCAAGGTTTTCTCACAGTGTGTGGGCTCTTTTAAATTATTGATAGTGATTTGGAGAATACAGAGCCATGAATAAGAGTGCAGCTGTTTCAGTTGCTTTTTCATGGTTAAAAAAAGACAAATTATATGTCTTAAGTGACAGTCTATAGAGATTAAAGGTAATTTACCTTTCTCAAACCTAAGGTTTTAAAAAAAATATTAAACAACAACAACTTTGATATCATTCTCTGAAATCAAAGAACAATGAAAGTACCTGGAACCCTGCTGATTAAGAATACTGATTTCCCAGAACAAAAATTAAAAACTATAATTTGAATCAGACTGTGTTTTTAATAATGCTCATGTGTGAATTTCATTATCATAATCCAACTTCAGCAGTTCTGCAGACCAGCTGAGGTCCTCGGTGGTGCATGCAATCAGAAATACACCAGCATCATGGCAGGCATGATAGTGTAATGCAAACATATATCCAACTGATATGACTTCTGTGATTAAAAACATTACAATATAAAACAATCATTGAGAGTTTACTTTTAATTTACTTTTTAATCAGCTTTATTTTAATCAGAAAATTGTATCTAGCAAAGCTCATTAAATGACATCTATAAGGAAAAAAATAAAACCTTACTACTCTGTTGGTAGTTTTTATGTAAAGTTTAGAGTTAGTTTATGGCCAATGAGCAAGTTATAAGCAGAGAAACCTCCTGAAAAATACTAAATATAATACAATCCAGCCATTTATGTAAAAAAATCTCAATGTATTATTTTCGGTAATACTCTCTAGTAAGCTGTTTATAGCATGAAAATCCATTCTGTTGAAATCAAAACCTTATCATCATGATCGGGAAATGCATGACTGTAGTAACCTGCATTTTATTTTTGTTTATAAAGACTGCCAAAAAGATCGACTAACAGCTTTTGCAGTCTTTAACTCTAATTGCCTTTTAGGGCCAATGCCTCCGTATTTTTTTTTCACCTAATCTCTATAATACTAGAGGTAAACTGGCTGGCTTTCATAAAATATCTTAATGAGCAGGTGTTAGTTTAGAGAGAGGTATGGGAAAAAAGACCCAGTTTGGAGCAATGAGCTGAATTGAAGCCTCCCATTTCCCAGGAAAATTCAAGAAGCTCCTGATGTCACTTGGCTACTCCTGGTGCTGCTGGTAGTAGGGCTTACTGAAGAGTATGAAAGGATTTAGTGTTATTCTGATGCTCAAGTTAAAATTAAGTGCTTCGTGTAGATTTTCACAGAAATGTGATTGGTGATGCCTAGTATTGTTTAACCAACTTCCAGCACTGCAATGAAACAAAACCCAAGAGAGAGTGTCTCGTGCAAATCAAGTTCTTTCCCAAGATGGCTAAACTTAGCAAAGAATGATATAAAATGTTCACGAGTCTGCAGATATTGTTACTATCTACCCACTTAAACTATTAGGTTGGTAACTGTCTTTCATATTAACATTGCATTGTTCTTGATAGATATACTTCTGGGACTGAGATTTTAATTAACACTGTGACCATTTCCCAGAATTGCTGCAGGAGGAGTCATTCTGGTAGAGAACCTGAGGGATGGAGAACATCTCATCTATGCAGCAGAGAAAGAAAACTACTCACAACTGGGAAATACCAGGCCACAAACAAGGTCACAGTCATATAACACAATAGTAACAACAGTTACTACTTAAAACTCTGCATTTTAGTTAGGAAACTGGTGTTAGATTAAGACTGTGAACATGATCAACTATGGCTCAGCTATAAGCAATACCTTACCAAACTATATAATTGATCACTTCTAATCATGTGACAATAACCTAATGTGTCAAGGGAAGTATACTGCAATGCAAATTATTTTTCACCATCTGTTTATTGCATAAATATTTTTACTCCGTCCATTAGTTACCATCTGCAGGATGATACCAGTCAGTTTATAAACTTTATGTCCAAAAGCAAACAGTGCAATAGAGCCAATTCACCATCACTAACTTCTTTGCCATATTCATACAGAATTAATGACAATTAATCAGAATAAATCAGAATTAATTCTACCAGTTCCTAAACCAAATCAATTAATTGTAAATGGAATTAGAATTTATTTAGCAATTTAGATGTCTAAATTATAAAAATCAGACATACTGTTACGCACAGGTTAGTTTCACGCCAGGTTTCTACTATACCTGGTTGTAAGAAATTAGCAATGTTATTTACATACTTAAATAATGACTCCAGCAAACTGAAGAAAAAAAAAAAGTGTTATACCACAGAACTACCACAAAGTATTTGCTTTCCATTAGCATGGCTAAAAAAAAAAATAAAAATAAACCACTGAGTTACACGTAACCGCATGTATTTTAGAAGGTTGATTCAGACACTGCCCTTGAGAAGGTAGATTACGTGGACTTATTGCTTATTCTTTTAGTGTTATTTTTTCCCACAGCTCTTGCCTAATTAACATTTTTATTTCACTGATATTAGTTAAAAGTATGCCTACTTATGCCTGAAATATTTTTACAATTATAACATTAAAGTTTTAATATTTAGGTCATAACAAAGTTTACCATTTCATTCAACCCAACATGTTCTATATTCTGTTTGGTATGGAATACTGAAAAATTGTCCTTTTTCAGAACAGAAAATTCTAATCTACTGATTTTCTCATGCAGATACCAATATTATTGTTTCACAAGCTTTAAAAAGGAGATTTATGTAAATGGTTCATAATAAAGATTAGGAATATATAGGTGTCAGGAACATCATTTTAACAGTATTACAGCAGCACCTAACAAATTATTAAAAGACACATGATATGGATCCATGAGATATATATAAATCCTTCTTATAGTGCAGCATTAGCTGCATCTCTACTTCAGTGCAGAAGTACTGGTGAAATAAACGCTGGCTTGCTAACTGTTTTGTCAGTGAGGTGCATTTTTTGTAGAAGCTTAAGTCTCAATAAGGCACACCTAACCTGGACAAGCATTTGATCACTCACAGCATGCACTCTTCATGAAGGGGACAAGCAGTTTTCCCCTACTGTAACTGAAGCTTTGCCATAATCATACCATGGCATTCTGACTAGGTCAGATTAGCACATTTTGTGAGTGCTAAAGAAGTACATGCCAGTTCATGGTATCCACTCCGGAAAGAAGCACTTGCAGCCTGCTTACCAGTGACAACAATTAAAAAATATTAAATTCAGGTGCAGAACCAGTTTTCACCACGTTCAGGTGAAGAGTCTCAATGATCAAAGTGCGCAATGCCTCAGACAAAGGCCTATAACCCCTCCTTGGATTTCATATCCACAAATTAGATTACTGATTCTGGTTCATAAATATTTAGGAAATCTTGTCCTTCTTGCGAGTGCACCCCTATTTATTTAGTGATGTTTCTGAGGCACACATACAGCAGCTAATTTCAGAGACAAAGATTAATTATAATGTATAGCAGTACTACGTAAAAAAGAAAAAAATGTCCATTATATGTGGCCATAGATGCACAGGGTGTTTCTTCAGGTAAATTAATTCTAATCAGTAATATGACTACTAAGTGGCCAAAACCACTCTTGCTGTTTTCTTCAAAATGCATATACAATGCTCCAGCCACTACTGGCATTCTGATTAACATGGTTCATGCACAGCACAAGGTCAGAAGAAAAACAGATTGTGGCTTAAAAAAAAAAAAATAGAAATCTATACATGTACTTTTTTCCCCCCACTTGTAAATGTTAACTTGTTCCTCCTTAAGCTCTTCAAATCCCTTTTTGCATGACCAACTTAATCCAAAAAATACTAATTAGTTAAGGTTTTTGTCAATTTTCTACATGTAGAGTTCTCCTCTTTGAAATTTCCTCTGCAACTTCTCCATTTAGTAGGGAAACCAACTGTAAACAGCTTGTATTTTGCCATTACATAATTCCTAAATTTCGGCTTGCCTTATTGGATCTTCCTGCCTGAAAAGAATAGTTTGACTCACAAATAAACAATTCTCCAAGTGAGTTCTGCATTGGGGTGAAGGAATATTTTAACTGATTTCTATTTGTTATTGAAACTGTTTCTCCATACTAAATCTACTTGTGAGAGAATCATATTAAGGAGGAATAGACGATTGTGATAATGTTATTCTTCTGGCCTTGAAAGACTATTTAAATCTTTTCTACAACACGATATAGGCCAAATTGAATTGGATAGTGTGTATGGGGATTACCACGTGGTATCCACACATCATCCCATTAATCACACTCTAACCTTTCAAGCTGTTCAGCACCCTCTCCTCACACATTATAGCCAGATTTTTCAGCGGAATGAAGGGTAAGGAACCAGATGGAACCTGGTGGTTTCTGCTTTTTCACTACCCAGTGATTTTATCTCCTCAACTGTTTTTAAGTTTTCAAAGATGGCAATCGTACATCTCCAAAACTGTGTATACAGAAAGCTTTTTATAGGTTCAATTTATTAGGTCTAGATCCATTAAACATTAAGCTCTTTGCCCACTCTCAGAGTGGAATTGAGAACATTATATTAGACAGCCGCTACGCTTGTCTCTGTTCAGCCTAGAGAGAATTTGGCAATTTGTTGTTCTATAAAAAAATTGCTATTATGATGAGTGGGACAGATGCTTTGAGCTAATCAGTAGGAAATGGGAACCTGAGTCAGCCAAAGCTGCACCTTTCCTGAAATAGGTATATCACACTTCCACTCTTTGCAGTTGACTTCTTAAAACCTGAGAAATAAACTTAGGAAAACAACCAAACCTCCCAAAAATCAAAACTCCTTATTGAACATTAAATAAGAAGCTCTGAAAAGAAATCTTTACCTGCATGCCCATACAGGGGTGTGTTCTTGCAGCTGTGCTTCGGAGCAGCGTCCTAAGCGGGGCAGCCAGCCCCCTCAGGGGTGCAGGAGACTCCATCTTTCTTTCTTTCTTTCTTCCTTCCTTCCTTTCTTCCTTCCTTTCTTCCTTCCTTTCTTCCTTCCTTTCTTCCTTCCTTTCTTCCTTCCTTTCTTCCTTCCTTTCTTCCTTTCTTTCTTCCTTTCTTCCTTCCTTTCTTCCTTCCTTTCTTCCTTCCTTTCTTCCTTCCTTTCTTCCTTTCTTCCTTTCTTCCCACCCTCCCTCCTTCCTTCCTTCTTTCCCTCCCTCGCCTTTGGGGCTGCTCCCTGTTACCAACGGCAGTAGGAGGTGCCCTGCTTGCTAACCGCCTGCAGGGACATCCCCCTCCTCTTCTCCCACCATTTCAGGACAGGGCAAGCCAGAGCCGCCTTCTCTTCCGCCAGCCTTGTCCTCCTCAGCAAACCACAAAAACATAGGCATTTAGCCACAAACCCACACTTAAATGCTTCAACCAGTTACTACAGCCACAAATCTCACCTTACTCAACATCTCTTCCTGTTCTGAAGGCAATGCCTCATGCTGTCTTTAAAAAGAAAATCCAATGGCGTGAGGCTTTCCCTTAAAGGAACAGCGACGGCCTCCATTCCTCTCACAAAATGGGGGCGCCATCAGCCTGCTGCTGTTGGTGGGTGCTGTCGTTCTTCCCGCCAAAGCTGTGCCACGGGATAGGAAGCCAAGCAAAATAAACAGCATGGTAAAGTGGAAATACAGCAGGGAGAGAGGTGAGTAGAGGGGTTAGAGAATCCTATCTCTGCAGTTTTTGCATTTAATCTAGCAGTTATTGTGCCTAAATAAGCAGCTAGACTCTTTTTTGAAGCCTGTATCCTACTAGGTTGTAGAGTCTGGGCCCCTCTTTCTTCCTCACCACATACTTAGTTATTTTTGGCAGAATTACTCAGCTTTAATGAGTAAAGTAGAAAAATGCATCCTGAGTAGGCTTCTATCCTCAGAGGTGGCCATTTTTAGGTTTGACTAGACTCCATAGTATAACAATCCCTACAATAGTATCCATTAGTTAGGGGCTCATGATCCTCCTATTTCTAATTTGTGTTCAGGCATGGTTTCAAGGTAAATGCTGTATATTTTACTCAGTCCTGCCCAAACTTCTGCTAGGTTAAGGTGCAACTTCAAGTTTAAAATAAAGATACAGGAATTTGGAGTTCATTCTGCTCTAGGATCAACTGAGCAAGTTTTCAAGATCATGATTTTGAACTCATGGGGAATTTAGGTGTTTGAGTCCCATTTACAAGTCTCTCATCTTTCTTTGAATTTGCCCCTAAGGCCCTTTGATACAACAAGAGATTTATAATTCCTTGGGTGATATTGTTCATTTTGATCATAACCTCTCTTTAGAGAGACCAGGGAGTTAACTGAGAAAAATTTTCCATGTGGAAGAGGAATGTGAATTGTGAAACAAAATGGGCAGTCAGCTTTTTAATTTAAGCATAACTAACACTAAAGTGCCAAGTAGGGTTTGATTAGTAAGAAACAGATTCAACCAATTATAAGACATGCAGTAAATGTGCTTTCGCTGATTCCCTCAACCAACTTGCTCACGGTGATTAATTGTAATAGCATTTTACATGTAGATAGATTTGAGCATATGCATAATCTTATGAAAAATTGGGGTCTAAATCATGTGCAGAGGTCAAATTACTGTTCAGACTAATGATTCCCTATGTATTTGTTCAACTCCAGTTTATTGTGACACAGCATCTAATGATGAGGGCCTAAATTTATATGTTAACAGCAAAAGCAAAGATTTTGAACAGAAACCTGGGGGAAGTAGCATTTGTAGAGCTGCTGTGGACGGTGCTTTTTTATTTAAATAGATGGGTCAGTGACCTCCATCATCCTTGTATCTGTGCTCAGTGTTCCACTGTGCAGCACAATCCCTTGATTGAGAAGAGCTATTAGAAAACTCAGCCGGCTGAAAAATCTGACCTGCTGAACACTCTTAGGTACTTTATAATCAAATAAATGATCACATATATTCTCTGCTGACAGTTTATGGCTGTGATTGCAGAACTGCTGAATATTGTTAATGTGCCTACAGTTCTGTAATGAATTGTTTCTGCAGTTTTTGATTTATCTTCTTTAACAAGTTTATTTTACTTTAATATTTTTCAGGACTGTAATCAACAGTACTCCAAATTTCTCCCATAATGTTGTCACAGACTTCCCCTGATAAGCTTTTTTTTTTTTAGCATTTGTAGCTCATATGTTGTATTTGGGACTTTTTTAAAATTCTGGATTGTCACAGATGAGTTCAGAGTTCATCTTTCAATGCATCTCTCAAATATATATGAATCTAAAATGAGGTAATTAAAAGTATCTTTTTTTAATACTTAAATATTGATTGCTTTTTTATTCCTTTATTTGCTAACAACATTTCAAATAGCACATAGTTCTCAGAACCATGAACCCACTGTTGAGTTAGGCAAACTGTAGTTAGCCTGAAATGTAGATTTGTTGCTATCCTGCTTGTGCTCTTACCCTCACAGCATTATAGCAGACAAAAAATGTCACAAGCTATACTGTGGTGGAGATAAAATGGCAATGTTAGATACTTAACCAAAATGTGCTAGAACTGTGAATGGAGCTGAGCTATACCTTTGAGCTTCATTTACCCTTTACCTTTGACGCCACTAGGACAAGTAGAAAGACTTGCTTTAAAAGACAGTCATTTTGCTTCTGTAGAGCAAAATGATTAAAGGTATATTAAAAGCTCTATTCTTTTCTTGCTGAACATTATGATTTACCACTGGAAGGAGCTAGAGTAATGATGTTGAATTACTGAAGAAACCAGCATAGGGCCAGCAAAATGGTTAAATAATCTGTGAGAAAGGGAATCAGAATCTTACCTGAGAGAAAGGAGAAGTCAGTTATTTTCTGAGATGCAGAGAGCTGTTTTTCTGATTTAGAAACTCTTACATATGAAAAATGGGTCGTGTGAAAAGCAAGTATGATAATTTTAAAATGGAAATTATTGTTTTCTGTTAAAAAATAAATTATGTGGGTGGAAACAGAGGGAAGTAAGCAGAAAGAAAAAGCCACTCAGATGAAACAGATTGTCTGTCTTGCTTGGTAAGGCTACAAGGTCATATACAGAAACTGTTACTGAAGTAAGAAAGTGACTCAGTTTATTAAGCAGATTTTTTAGTTTGTTTGTTTAAAACTAGTGATTTTCATAGGGAAGATGAAAATTGATCAATAACTTGACAGGAATAGAAAGCCTTCTAGGTTTGTTTCTGTTTGTTTTTTTGAGGATCTGTATAATGTAACTGAAATTTCATCCTGTTTAAATGTTATTTGTCTTGGAAACTTTCACCTGCTTTGCTCACAAAAAATATGGTTTTAATTTCCAATCCAGGGGGGGTCACATGAGGGTATGTGTGTGGTTGGGGAAGCTTAAAGACTGACAGGGTGTTTAATCTGTCTATTTTATTGTAAAATGCAGGCGATAACAGTTTATTTTAAGCAGAGTAGTTTTGATATACAACAGCCTGAAAATTCTGGATAGAGAAGCAGAGTCTGACTAACAGTTGCAATACAGAGAGTAGATTTGTTCTGACAAAACCATCTTAATTTCAGGCATTTTCCAAAAAGCAAGACCTGAACCACTGGGTGCCACAGCCCAAGCTTAGCACGAATGCTCAAGATACAGCAGAAGCCAGAGCTGGCCTGGTGCAAATATGGGCTGTAGACAGAGCCAAGAGGGGAATATATGGTGTTCCTAGCGTACAGTGTAGACTTATTCCAAAAACTTTTTTAATTGTTATGAAAACTCATGTTAGCTACATAATTAATAAGTCATATATCTGTAAGATAATGTGTGTATGTGATTTTACATTAGGGTCTCCTTCATGTAAGCCTTTTTTCATCAGAACTTGGTAACTGACACTTCCTTGTTATGTCATGACTCAAATACTAATACCATACCTAAACTTGGTAGCTCATTTGATGCCAGTTTTCTTCTCATGGTCCTCTGTCATAGCAGGTTTGGGGGTTCTTTTGTTATGCTGTTTTGTGTTTGTTTTTCTTTTTTCACTAAAACATTGTTATTAGTATAATCTGACTTCTAGCTATGGCTAGAAAAACCATGTAATGTCAGGAGCCAAGAAAAGCCAAAATCAGCGTATGCTTAATGAGCTCTTCAATATTTGCTTGTATCTGTTATTAGGATAGCACAGTTCCTGGCTATTGCCTTTGTTCTTGTCTTATAGCATCCTTAGGCAAAAGACTCTGATGAAGAATCAATCACCCAAACTGATTACCATTCTGTCTGGTCTAATTCAGGAACTAGGGATGAGCTACATAGCTTTATCCCATCCTAATGTTCATTATTGATGTTGCTATTAAAGTTGTTTCACACTGAATGAGAATTGGGTGGTGGAAAGAGTTTTATGCTTTGGTGAGGCTAATGGTTATTAAAAGATGAGAAAAGCCTAGGTGATGCTGTATGATTTAATGAAAACATCTTCTTTTTCTGAAGAATGGTGCAGGGGGTCTAACCCACAGAAGGCAGTGTCAAATCTCTTGATTTACAAGTCTGAAGCAAATCCTCTACACAGAACCTGCTAGTAGTTCCCTGTTTCCTGTTCCATATTGCTGTTTGCAATGGTTTCTTCTGCCTTACAGTCTATGTAGCTATTTGTGTCCCTACAGTGTAACCCACTATTTTCCTGTTCTGCTTTCATTTACTTACACACTATACAAAACGACCTCACAAGGAAAGCAGGAAGGCAGGCCTGTTGCATTTAAAAGCTCTGTTCCCACATCAGCCTGATGCATCTGACACCAGTGTCTTCTGATTCATTCCCATTCCCTGTATCTTGACAGTTGCTCAAACACAGCATTTTGTTGAAGTTGCTCTTTTAAATTAAAGTGTTTGAGAGCTGTGACTACTATCCTGTCTTTTAAGAACAAATTCTTGCAATGGTTGGGATTACAGTGCTGTGGCTGTTGGCTAATGGCTCAGGAAAAAACTCTCATGTCATTTGGTGTTTCATTTATTTATTTGTTTTAGGTTGATGCCTTTTCTAGCTCTGTAATATTACTGGAATAGCTAAAAACATTCACCTGGAAAAACTGCATCCAGCTTATTTTATTCTGGTTTGGGTGTGGGAGAGTGGGTGAGGAGGGGGGTTAAACAGGCATGTATGTTTCTATAAGCCTTTTTTCTGGTAACCCTAAGTAACATTTTTCTTTACTTTCATGGAACAGAAAACTGAAAGCTTGTAATATTGTAATAGTACAGTAAAGAATGTCTGAAAAATGTTGATTCAAAAAGATAACCATGTTAGATTATGGGACTCATCAAAAGATGTGTCAAAATATACTGACAACAATATTGACTTGATTGCCTCTTCACAATTTGTTCTTTTCCCAGTAGGAGTAGCCATGTGAAAGCCTTGCTAGCTCTCCTGTAACCAAATCCTGCACACTATATCGTATA
Source organism: Strix uralensis (assembly GCF_047716275.1). Classification (NCBI taxonomy): domain Eukaryota; kingdom Metazoa; phylum Chordata; class Aves; order Strigiformes; family Strigidae; genus Strix; species Strix uralensis. Next base: position 17,575,915 of record NC_133983.1, on the reverse strand, counting down.
TAAAGGCTATATAAATACAAAATCCTGTATGTAGCTTGTCTAGGACAGCGAGCTTCTTCAAGGACCATTAATATAGCTGCAGGAACAACTGATTGTTCTTTGTCTGAAATTAAAAACAGACAAATGAAAGAACCATTTTTAGCTAACACCAAGCTCAAATTTTTTAAATATTTTGGAAATTTTTTTTAATCGGCTTAAAATTATTTGCAAAATACAGGCTCTACTTATAAGTATTGCTGGTCAGGATGGCATTTTCCACAAAGAGTCCAGAAACTTAAAATTTATGCAGCCCTATCTATTAATGAATAAAAAATGCACTAGAATTTTATTTATATGATAATACTCTTTGATGTAGGAGGAGCAATAATTCACCACTGCATTTTTAAACATTTATTCAAAGTAAAACAAGTAATATTTGTAAGACTGTAGAATTTGAGTTAATAATGAAGCTTAATTTCAGTTCTAAGTATGAAGACAGGTATTTAATGGTACTACTGTAAGTGTGCATTTTATACCTCGACTTTTCCTCTTGCATGCTGTTTCACAATCCATAGGCTTAACCACCAGCTATATTATTATGCCAAAAGTGACTATGTTATCAGAAGTATATGCATCCATTCATTGAATGTCAAACTTCCTTCACTCATAAAACTATTGATAAAGAGGCATGAGTAACAGGTTAGTTCTGTAGACTTCATCTGAAAAATTAATCTGCAGAGAAACAGAGCGTGTGGTAGGAATACTAGAAATCTCTGGGAATACTAGAAATCTCTGTTTTCTATTCGTGTATCCAGAAAAAAAAGAGGGGGGGGGGAAGATATAGTTAAAGAAAATGAGTTATCCAACGAAAGAAGGTGCCATACGATTGACTGACTGTACAATTAGCAAGAAAGTTAAGAACAGAATAACACACCATTAAAAAAAATTCCTAAGACAAAGTGAACCATTCCATTTTCAGGTGCATGTGGGAGAAAAGTATATGAGTAATGAATTTTATATGATATATTTCCCATGCATTATTGAAAATATTAGTGCTGACTACAAATAATCACGTGCTTTGTCCATTACAGTTTTGTGATGCACTTAATATATTCTGTTGATAACATTAGCGTAAAGACATCATATTGGATGTGGTTTACAGCTTACAATATTTTTTTGAAACTTCAGATGACATACAAATATTTTAGGAGATGATTCATTACAATATAAATTCTTTATATCAACATTCCAGTGTTGGGGGGAAGGTTCTTTCCCCAAAGGAATGAAGTAAAAATAAAAAGCATTTGCTAAATCATGTTTTCATAAATGCCTATGCTTAATAGCACAGCTCATTAGTTTTGTGACCCACCTTTTATGATATTCTTGAAAGCTCTATTGACTCTTCAGTAATATATGCTCTTTACTACACAGCTACAGCATGATTTGAAGTTCATGTGAAGGTTTCACAAATAAGACACACATCATACCTTATGTGGAGCACCAGGGGATAAGTGAGCCACCTGGTTATCAGTGAGTTACATGTTTCTCACAAGTACCTGACTCACCTACTACTTCAATTAAGAGCAAAATCCTGGTGCTGATGACATCACTGATAGAACCGATTCCATGATGTTAGTGCCAACAGAAATTTTGCTATGTACTTGAGTAGGTTTAGGATTTTGTCATCTTAATTAAAAAAAAAAAAAAAGCTAAAGGAGTATTCCGCAGTGTAAGCAGCAAGAACTAGCAAGTGAATTTTTTTATTCACCTACAGATAAAAACCATATGAGTCAGTGTATCAAATATCTGATTAATGCCTGATATAGGTCTTTTTTTATCAGTCTGAATCTAAAGGTATGTGAATTTAGCAACTACTCGCAGATGAGGTAAACATGCATTAGAATTGTAAGGGTTTTGGATACAAGTATCATTCACAAAACCTTCAAGAATGGAGAAGTATTTGTGATAAATTCCCCACTGCAGAGTTTTTAAGTAATGGCAAGCATATTAATTTTGTTATAATTGGCCTTTATAGTATAAGAAGGTATTTGAAAATCAGCAATAATGTGAACCTACTGTCAGAAAATAAGCATGCATGTTGCATCAATGAAGTTTCATAAAGCCCCAGGATCTCATTCATCTTGTTTTATTGAAGACACTTGATTATTTCTATTGAATCGGTAGGTTCATAAGCTGTAGTTCATGCTGAACAATAAACGAGGAATGTTGTAGCTTAAATGTAACTGAAATTCATTATTGGACCCCTTTGGATACAATGCATTGATTAGTATTATTTTTTTTGTTAGAAGTCTTATTGCTTGAGAAACTCTTCTTTTATGAAAACAATCATTCTTGTCTTTAGTACGTCTAAAAATTCTTTTGACCCTGTACTTTAGTGACCTACTTTTATGATTTTATTGAAAATTGAAATACACCATGATCCATCAGTTACTAAGTCTTGATTCTGTATATGTGGAGGTCAATGAAAGAATCTCCACATTAAGAATTGGATTAATAGTTTTCTTTTCCACTCAAATAAGTATTTCAAAATTAAATAAACTTACCACTTTAAGCAGTATGGAAAATGCAATTTTACTTTGCTGGAAAGAAATGAAAACTTCCTAGAATTGTTTATTACCACTAATATTTACTTTCTTGAACAAAGATTGACAGTTATTATTCCTTTCACTACGTTTTCTGCATTCAGCCTCCATTATTCTCTCTGTGGTTCATTTTAAAGTGGAGCACAAATAGTTGCTCAAATCCAGACTAGCAAATTATTTTTGGTGACTTGTCTATAGTGAGAAGTATATTATTGATATCTGTTATTATCAGGCTTCAGCTATTCAGGTAAGCTTTTATTCAAATCAATTACAGTTCCATCACCTCCAATCCTCTTCTCTAAACAAAACTAACCAAAAACCCAAACAAAACCTGAAACACCCCACAGTTGTAGTCTGTAAAATATATGCGAAAAAAAATTGAGCACAGCTTGTGTTCTTAAACATTTTCTCTCAGTGTTAATTTGGGGTTTTTTTTCCTGCTTACAGTCCACTTCATTATCATTTCTAGAGTCCTTAAGAATCTGAGTTAGCATCTTTGCAGGAAATGCCCTAAGAGGCGTCAGGTTATTGAATCTAGTTGAAGCAAACTGAACAACTGCTAATTTCCATTTATACATAGACTCCACCTTTTCTTTACCCTGGCCTTTAAAGTCTTGCTTTTTCAGACTCACTGTTAAACAGAATTTGAAGGAGAAGGAGGAAGGGCTAGTCCAGGTGATGGAATACAAGGAATGTGAGTTTCCCAGAGCTTTGAGGTGACCGTGCCCAGGCCTTCTCTTACCATGAGCTCCCCAAAGAAAAACAAACAGGATAATATGTATTTTAAATAGAGAAAATGTACTAAACAAGACAGATCAGAAATTAAAGGTTTTTTAAAAGGACCTTTTTCTTCCCTATTATTGCATGTAGTCCCCTACTTTGAGTGTGACTCTGACTTTGTGTTTCATCAAACTCTGATCCCCCAGGTAATTCCTTCAAACTCAGCAGCCTGTCTGGCTGCTCCCTACAGCAGTCTCTCCAAGGCTAATCCCAAAGAATGTTATAAGAAACAGGAGTTAAAACTGAGTGTTCTTCATCATTGCTCAGGATAGTGGCCGTAGGTTAAAAAATATGCCATTCCATTTTACAGTTATGAAGGAGAAATAATCCAATTATTTTTCAGAAGGGGGAGAAGGGAGCAAGCTGGTGCACATGCAAAGAAAAACTACTTTCTTCTGAGATCTTTGCACTGTGAATCCCACATTACTTTTACACAGTTTTATTTTTGTTGTTGCAAGGATTTGAAATTTAGAACTGTTACTTCTATTATCTTAACGTACCACCCCTCTCTCACTCCTCCCAAAGAGAGGAGTCTATAATACTAGTGCAGGGTGATATCTTCTCTCTTCTCTCTCCCTGCTTTCCTCCCCACCCCTCCACCCTGCCCCAGATATGAATGCTTTTAAAGGAATAGAAGGGAAGGAAGATTTCCTTTTTTCCAATAACTCATTGAAAAGGGTTTGTAGATTGAAGGTGAGGAGAAGACCAAGTTTTAAGCAAGTGACTCTGAAGTACTAAACAGGTGCGAAGAAAAAGCAGTTGCTATTTTATCAGCTTGACAAGAGGGAGAAAATAATAATTTCAAGCAAGATTTTGCACCTTCTTCTTCCTGTTAAAGGCAATCAAGATGCAAAGTCTTAGAAAATGCAGGAATAGGCTTTTGGAGAATTTTGGCAGTTTCTCTCCAGGGCATCACAAAATGTCCTTCATTGACCGCAGTCATCTTCATATTCTTGAAATCTTAGAGTCAAAACTGTTCATTTTAGTCATCCATATGTGTTAGCTGTCATAATTAATTCTGCTCTAAGCAGGATGCGGTAGATTATTTAGGGATCAACCATGTAAATTGAGCTTAACACCAGGTTCAAAATCTAATAAGATCAAACGGAAAAACAGGCTGTCAGTAATGTGAGTGGGCTTTGGGTTAGGTTGTAAGTGTGCAGGTGGAGAGAAGGACTGCGGCGCTTCAGTATCTTTGCAGTCCAGTGCTAGTCCTCTCCAGGTCAGGATGTTCTGTTGTAAATCTGTATTGTGGGGAGAGGAAAAAAAAAAAAAAAAGGCAAAAAAAAAAAGGCCTCTTCAATAGATTTTTCTAATTCTAAGTACGTATTTCTCACTTGTGAGGAAAGACCATTGGTTGCCTCCTAGACTACTATAAGTATCTATTTCAGAGACATTTTCACCATAGTCCTAGTTGACTGACAAGATCACTTCATGTAGTGAAAAAAAAAAAATGTTGTTTTTACCAAGGATATTTTGTCATGGGAAATTTCTCTGGGCGTATTTTTTTCTCATTTCCGTACACACAACTGGCAAAGTCTGTCTGTGCAAGACTTTCAGCTCAGTTTTGAAAACCCAAGAGACGTGAATAATTCAGATAATCTGTGGATAAACAAGCTGACTTTGAGGCATTTACCTGAGCTGCCAAGCCTGTTGAGGCTTTGTCATCAGATTCTCATTTACCAGTTACAAGATTTGTTAATGTTATATAATTCCTCACTCCACTGTGCGGGATGTTGCTCTAAGAACTCAATTCTCTTTTCACAAAGTTGCACTGATTTTAAACCACGGGAATTTCAGTAGATTTAGTTCTAAACTGAATAGCTCTGAGTGAAGAATCAGGCCCTTAATGTTTCATGTGAATAATGTATCAATACTGTGAGTCACAGCAGCAAACTCCTAAAACTAACAGGTTAGATACAAAGTTGCAGTTTTTCTGTATTGCTGTTGTCATGGGAGGAACTGTCAGCTACTTAGTTTTAAGGCCTCTTCCCACTACTGGAGCTCTGCAAAGTGGTCAGAGCCTACCTGCAAGTTAAGTGAAGATTTTCATTGCTTTTGCTCATTTGAAAATAAAGGCACAAGACTGACACAACTAGAATCACACTTCTTTTTTTTTTTTTTTTTTCCCTTAGAGACAAGCCGTCACACTTGGACAGTCAGAACCAGATCTTAGAACTCTTAAGCATGTGATTGTGGGACTAATTTGTGACTATGATTACTTCCCTTATATGTGCCAGCTGGGTAAGTAAACATTGAAATCCAGTGTATGGTAACTTCTCACACAACTATCTGTATAATCAGAGTAACTGCAGATCTAGGATATCTGAAGGTCTCTCCAACAAAAGGAAGAACTGAACACTTTTAAAACAATTTTACATAAAAAGTCATACAAAATACTGAAGTTGACTATGTGCCACAATAACTATTTGAACCATTACTCAGTTTCTTAACTCCCTAAAATTCTGAAGGCTGATGGTTTGATTAGTTTAAAATAAAACTTTTGACAGGACAAACTAGCGAGCATAATTTAATCCTTTAATAGCTTCACAGAAAGTATGTTCTTTGGTATATCAGAATCATTCAGAGCATAACCGTGGTATTTTTTTAAAACTGCTTTAATTGTGACCCCAGTTATCGTCATCCAGGTTACCTAGTTTTGCTGAGCAGCTTCCAGCCAGTTTTAAATACTCTTTCACTAGCACAAAATGCCAGTCAAGCCTTTTCTAGTGTTTAGTCTAGTGACTAAGAGGCCAGTCCTAGTCAAGTGCTCTATTCAGGGAGAGAAGAGGGTAATGCAGATCTTTGGGAAGATAGGAATCCTTAGGGAGTTGGATACATGGTCTTTAAGAATCTTGAGTAATACTGAGTGTCTGAGCTGTTGTTTTTACTCAGGTCTGCTAATAAAAAGATCCCCTGTATCCTGAGGTTTGGTTCTATGTTAAGAAATACTCAAACTCCAAATAATAAGGATCTTTAAAAAACTTTCAGTTTTCCTGAATCAAACTTGGGTTTGCTGTTCAGTGATACCAAACTACCTCTCTGACCCAGACCTGTGGGTCTTCTTTCATATTGCTTTTCCTCATATGGCAAAGAGTATATTTGGAAAAGGGAATACACTGAAGAGAAGTAGATAGATGCAGAGTTACACACCAGTACGTGTATTTTATGCAAGAATGTGTGTCAGTTCTCTTATCGCTCCCGTCAAGTGTCTCAGCGTGGTGTATTGAACAATGTGACTAATCTGCATTAGTCCATTCCTTTCCATCAAGGTTTCTTTCAGAGACACCTGGAAAGATTTGAGTCAAGGGTAGGCATATACTATCCAGGGACCTGGCTTCAATAAGTGTCTCTGTAGCTTTTGCAGTAATGCTGGCTGACTGCACAAGTGTTCCATTAACAAACTGCCTCACCCTTTCCCTCCCACACTCTGCATTTAGCCCAAGTACATTATGAAAAGGTCACAGTTTTTTTCCTCTCCTTGCATGTATTTAGCAAGTGTGTGCTTAATCTTTCTGTTTGGAGCTTGCTTTCTTTGCTTCCACATGCTTTTGCCTCTCCACCCACCTGTTATGAGTTAACCTCAATGCCCTTCACACATTAGCATTTGCTATACTGTATTATTGACTAACCAAAGTACTCCCTCTTCTTAACTTTGATTAGGTTGGATGTAAAAGCACAGAACTGAGGGGTTTTAAGGTTTAACTACTAATATGGTATCTGGGACAGCACTTCAGCTTATGAAACTATGAATGCTAATGCTAAAGTATATCATGTCTTGTTTCAGACGCTGTGTGTCTTACCTTAGTTTGCCTTCTGGTTCTTTTTAGACCAAATAACTAAGTCTAGCTTTCCAAAGTGCTGTTTCCGTGGTTGAACACCTTTGGTATTCTCCCCCTGACTTATAGGCCTACATCTCACAGACCTCCTAAACTGAAGCATACATCTTCCAAGACATCTTCAGGTTCTCCAAAAGAATCATCTGTATCAGAAACAATCCTTTCTAGCTAGCCATTTTTCCCTCAAGGGGTCTGCTTTAATCACACATATGCTTCCCAATTACTTCAGCATGTATTTCCTTCACTGGAATAGTTAGCAGATGAAGTTAATCTTAACTCTAGCTCCTGCAGAAGCAGTCAGTTCATCCTGAAATACTAATCCTTTAACTGACTTGGAAATCTCTGATTCAAGGAGTCAGCACCTTCACAGGGATATACTAGCTTGCTCCCCTTCTGTTAGAAATCTTGCTTTCTTGTGATTTGAAGCTTAATTTTATTTGGAATTCCCTAAAAAGTGTCTTTTACTGCTAGAACTACGGCAGCAACTAAAAGTAGAAGAAGGATTCTCAGACATACAGTAGTTCGGATTCTTGTCTCATGTTTAACAGTGCGAGTGAGTCTGTGCTGAAAAGTAATGAAAGGTTTGACGTTATGGGGTGGGACTGGCCACTTTGACACCACAGAGCACTGATCTCTGTAACTGCAGACTTTGCTCTATTTTGCCAGATGTGACTTATGTTTATAATTTTCTATGCTCAAGCTATACTAGTCTTCGTTCAATATCGTTCAGGAAAAGTTTTAGAAATCAATTTCTGTGAGTACCAGGGCTGAAATGGTAACTGAAACAGTACAGTGCAGGTTATGAGGGTCCTACAATTGAGGAGAAAAAGAACTTCACTGTAACAAATACAAAATATTATTTTCTCAGGCTGCTGAACATGGATTAAGAGCAATAGCTGTCTAAAACCTAACATGAATAGATGTTGGGGTGTCATTATTAAGCAGAGTATTATGAACAGAATAACAAATCCTGTCCTGAAATCGTAACACAGATTGATGAATACTTTTCGTTTTAATCAGCTGAATGTTATATATATTTTGCAGATCTAATTCAACAGGTATCGAAAGCTCTTCACAAATCCTTAATCTGGTCCATTCCTACACATGCAAACTTCCTTGAAGTCTCTTTTTTTCTCTTATACCCTTGAGATGATTATTCAATACTCTGCCTCTGTTAAACTTTTTTTGTACAATTTGACTTGCGCCATGATTGTCTTCCTGTTTCCCACCATCACCATTGTCTGTCAGTTATAAAAAAAGAGAAGTTTTAAATACCTCTGCCAATCTGCTTGTATTTTGTGGTGCTGAGTTAGCTGTTTGCAACATGTGCTGTTTCCTCCATTGATTCACAGACAACAGTGAATGGCATTTTCATCTAAATGAGTGTAATTTACTGTGTTTGTTGGATAGATATTTGAGTTTTTGTGGACACCAAGCTCCTTACAGACTGGAGCTGCTGTTTAAACAGCTAAATATGTGAGTATATTATCTTACTGATGAGAGCACGAACTGTCCCACAAAAAAGTAAACATAAATTTATTTACAAAATATAACTGAGGAATATGTACTTTTTCCTTATAATTTTGTAAGCAGAAGAAATTAATTTATATAAACCAAATACAGTGGAGATTTTGCTCATCTGAACATAACAGTCATAGTAGAGGAATAATGCACCTATCAGAAGGATCCATTTTAGCTATCTCCCTTTTTGTACAGGATGGTGGAATCAGTATTATCAATCATAATGAATACTGAGCTATAGTATAATGACTGTATTTATAGAAGCTACCTAGTTTCCGTTTCTAAAGGGCCAAATGATTTGTCTGGTCCAGAAAATAGTTTGAAATACCATCCTCTGTTACTTAAACTACATCACAGCTTGCATTGGGTAGCATGTCCAGCCATTTCAGTTCCAGTTTTGTCTTTTCTGGGGCAACTATTTGCAATGTGGGGATTAGCACTTTCAGCTCTGCTGGTTATTCAGGCTGTAAGTGCTACTCATTGGCAACATTTTTAAGAGTTTGTTGATTTTACAATACGAGACAAATTTTGTGTGACTCTTAAAAAGTTAAACTTTATGTTCCATAATTTATGTTACTACTAACTCTCAGTAGTTCTGGTAAACTTTACTGTTTCAACCTATTATTAGAACCACGGGCAGTGTCAGAGCCTGGAATTGGTTTTGGCCTACTGAACTAGTAATTTGAATGTTTCCAGCTTTATTAATGATACCTTTGGAGTACTTGGGTCAATATGCAATAATCAGTTCTGAATTTATGCTAAAATTAATGGCATCAGTGGTCCCATTGATGTCAGCTGCTTTGTGACTTGGTCCTTTCTTTCGCTTTCTCTCCAAAGTTAATGTTAAAAATATGTTATTTCTGATGGTCAGAAATGACATGGGAGAATTTAGATGCAGTTAAAAAGCAGCCTTTAGTATGTCACATAATAATGTAGTAATTCTCACTCACCTGTACCACTTACCACTATTTACAGCAGCTAGGTGCAATTTTTGGTGAAAGGTATATGAGGAGAAATTATCTTAAAATGAGCCCAAGGAAGAGATGATGATGATGGTGAACAGATGAAAGCATCTCAAAGAACAGAAATCTCTTTTGGACAGTCAGTTTATCTTATCACTTTTCACTATTGCTAAACTTTGCTGTAGCAGTATCCACAGTGTTTAGTTCAATCATGTTCTGTTGTCTTGGGAAGTCTATATACCAGAAGAAGAACGATAGCATGACTCAATTACCCATACATTTGTCACCTCTTGTCTAGATTATGCAGTAGGACATATCAGGGTGTGAATCTTATTCTGCTTAGGAAACTCGAAGTAATAAAACAAAATGCTGAAATACATCTCTTCAGCACTTTAAATCTCTCCTTTTTTTTTTTTTTTTTTCTGTACTGGTTGACCACAAACTCACAAAATTGAATCACATTCTGTATCCTAGTCCCTTTATTATGCTATGGCATTCATCCTAGATTTTTAAAGATAAAGTCTGTGCAGAAAGATTCACATTTCTTTCCCATGGAAATTTCTACAGGGCTAAATCTTACCTGTACAGAAGACAGCGTGGAATAATTGCCTTCAGAAACAGAAGCTCATCACCATTTCTCCACCTACAGTTCCATATGCTGGGAGCATTTTACTGACCTTACCTTCTCTAAGTTGGAAGTATCACAACATTTCCTTAAAAAAGGCAGCAAAGAAAGCAAACCAAAGAAAACTACTATTAGAACAAACAGCACTGTACACACTCCTTTCCCTAGAGAAGGCATAGGACGTTAAACAACATATCAACAGATGCTAGTCATGTTGCTGAATGTGGTACTGGATGATACATACAACAGGAATTGACACAGTTTAAAAATCTTATGGAACAGAATATAATAGATGGATTTTGGGAACTGGCACTAGAGGAATCTCTTCTGACACAATTATCTGTGTAGGTAAAATGATAACAGATTACAATGTTGAAGGAGAAATTAAGAGAAACATTTCATATTTTCTTCTCTAATTAAGAGAAAATCCTGTGGTTTCTACTGTTGTAGAAAATGCATGGGGTAAGTAGATAATTTTACAGTAGTTCCTGAAAAACATGTTGTGGGTTTTTTTTAAATTTAATTAGTTATTTTTGAGCTTCTCCGAAATGATTTGATTCTTCACATTAAGCCGCTATTTTTCAAGGAAAGAAAAAAATAGTTTTTAAATTGGTACATTCCTATACTGTGAAATTTTTTAGTTTCAAAGTGTATCAGTAGATATAAACACAACAAAAATATACTGAAATATTTTATATGAAGATTGGAATTTCAGAAGTATTTTGTAGTATCAGGTCCTTATTTATACACCTAAGTAGAAGCAAATCTTTTCTGACAACCTTCTGCAATTATGGATGCAGTGCAATTGAACACCTCCTCTTGTGGAACTCATTTGAAAAGGTGTTGATAGCCTGTGCGACAAGAAGTGCCTGTGTTCCCTCAGAAACAGAATTTAGCACAGCTCCAGAGTTATGTTGCACTGTCAAAGAAGACACTGAAACATGACCATTAGTTACATGCTGTGATGTAAAATAAATGATGATCCATGCATGGCCTTGTACATCAAATGAAGTTGCAAAGTAGGACACTAAAATTATGTTTCTCGACTCACCCATCTCTAGTGTTGCTCTGCCATCCTTGACTGAAGTATATTCATGGTCATGATGGGAAATTAATGCTGACTGATGACAGGCAGCCTACAAATCTTTGCCTCCCTCCCCTCTCTCCACCCATGAAAAATACAACTGTGTTCACATCACTTTATCCTGCTATTCATTGACTCCTAAATGTCTCAGTATAATCTTCAAAAAGTTAATATCCTGTAAGTGAGGAGAAATCTTTATTTGCAAACTTCATCTTGTAAAAACTTTAGTTGCGCAACTTCAGAGTCTGTTTGTTACAAATTAGTTTAAAGTACCTACCCAAAATCAATTCTGTCACAGAAAAGTACTCTAATTACATTTTGCTGCTATGACTGAATTGATTGCTTTTACAGATAACATCATTCACACATAGCATGTACTTAAATGGAAGAATAATGTCTCTTGAAATAATTGTTCAGATATTTATGGTAAAATATAAGTGAACAACCTGTAACTGAAGGATATTTTTAAAGCTCATTCCACATCTTGTTCCACCCCAGCCTTTTACGGCTGAGGTGATAATGGCAAAAATGGCATACTGATATATCTGTCTGTATTTATCCATCAGTCATGCTCTTTTTTCTTGTACCGTAGTATGTTTTCCTGCAGCAGTATAGATGAATTCCAGTGTTTTGACAGCCTCAAACAATAATACATAACCAAATTTCAAATATCAAAGACATAAGACTTCTTAATTGTGACCAAGCATTGCAATAGGTGTGAAGATTGTTCTTCAATACCAGTTTAGTGGGTTTACAATCCAGATTCTTTAACTCTCAGCATTTGCCCTTTTTCTTTGCCTTAAAAGTGACTCTTTAAAATAAATAACAGAGTTTGAGCGTACCTAAGAAATCAGGTTAGCAAGAAGGACAATGTTTTCCCTCAAGTGAAGCAGTGCTGACCTCCTCTCTGCATTAGCTCGGGAAAAATAGCCCAGAGATCATCGCAGCCATCACAAGGGAATCACTTCGGGGTGCCTCCTCAGCTTTCAGGGATTTACAAGGTTTGCAGTCTGGATCCAAAATGGCTTTGGTCCTAGAATATAGGATTAATTCCTGTCAATCGAATGGTGTTAGGGACTGTCAGGAACAGTGAGAAGGGTCACCTAAGCCATTTCTCCTTTGTGGAAACTGTCTGTATAGCTTTGGAGACTGCTTCTCAGCTTACAGAATAATTGCTACACTCATCTGGGCTCCCTGTCCTGATCACCATACAATAGAAAAGTATGGAGAATCTGCTTTAAGTCAATGTACCTTCCACATAGCTTTTTTTTTCCCCTTTGTAAAGCCTCAGATATATCCCTTAGCAGACAGTTCCTTGGAAGCCTATCCCGCCTAAACTGTATTGTAAATGCAGGTAGAAGCAGGGAATCCTTGACATTGGTAAATGTTCCAGAATTGTGCTAATCATGACAGATGTTAGTATTGTTCAGTCTGGACAAAGACAGGCTCTTGCAAACTGTTTAGGAAAGGTTCAAGAATTTATGACTGTAAGCATCCTTCTAGAAAGTAGAGCTTCCTTTCTCAATTGCTAGGATGTTGTAAATGACCTTGTTGACACTTACAGTCTCTTTCAATACAAATTAGAACATGTTAGCCTAAACTGAAAGCATCTCTTTAAGCCACTTCAACACAATCTGTAAGAATGTGTATGTCTGTGCCCTTTCTTGCTGTTCATGAAGCTTCAACTGTAAATATTACTGATACTGACACATATGTTCTGTAGCTAGTTTCTAGGCATCTCCATCCTTCCGCCCCCTTTTGGGTTACTGCAGTTGAATTCCTTCCATAACTGGTCCTTCCACCTCATCTATGTTTTTAAGGAGGGATACTGATTCCGAGTCATATCCTCCCTACTTTACATATCAGTGCAACAGAGAAAAATACCTAACTTGTTCCTCCTTGGATTCTCTCAAAGAGCAAATCCCTGTGAAAAAAGAGTACTAATGAGTTACTACTTTCACAACCCATGGCTAATGCTCACTCTGCTAATGAACTAATAACTAGGCAAAGTAAGCCATCTTATGGAAAGATACACCTAAGAATATAGATCAGAAATATTTGGATATCCTTGATATGAGGTTATTGAATTACTGTTAACAGAAAAAAGAGGGATTAATATCTACTTCAGCATAGAGTCACAGAATCCTAGAATCATTTAGGTTGGAAAAGACCCTCAAGATCGTGAAGTCCAACTGTAAACCTAACATTGCTAAGTCCACCACTAAACCATGGCCCTAAGCACCATGTCTACAGTGGTAGATGCATTGATAGGAAAGTGAACAGGACCACCAAACAGCAAAAGGTGAGAAAAGGCCACATTATTAGACTGTTCTCCACACTGCTCCACTGATCACATACCCTCACCAACACCCTTGTAAAAACTCCTGGGGTGAGACAGTGTCTCTCTACCACAGCATTACTGCCTCTCTAGATATAGTTGTTTTTAAAAAAACCCACCTGATAGATTTTGCAGGAGGCAGATAAGATAGTGCCCTCCAGGCTCTTGCCAGATGATTATCAAGTGTCTCATCACCTGATACAAAGAGAAAGGAAATATGAAAGCTGCATTTTAAACAACAAATATTTCTTTTTCCCACTTTCTTTGGTGTTTTCTTAAGCGGAGAATGATGTTGGGAGACGTCTAGGAATCCTGTCATAACTCTTTTTATTCCCACCTAAAGACCTCATAATTTGAAATAAGATGGCTCATGCTTCCCAGGCAGTCTGTGAAAAAGAAATTCAGAGCAAACAGCTTTCAGTTTTCCCTCAGGAACATACAGCCTCCCAGTGCTCAAGAGCTGTGAGTGTGAGCTGGAGGTATGAACCTGAACGTCCTGTGAAGTAGTTTATTCCAGTGCCCCTGTATTTCTATTTCACTTTCTGCTTCCTGGCCTCTCCTTCTTATGAATAGGATGAGTATCTGTAACCCTTTATTCCTGCATGATTTAATGAACTAGCTACAGAAGGGAAATATAATGGCTCCTGTAGCACTTGTGTAAAGAATAATAAGAATAGTAAACATCACAGCAGATGTTGCTACTCTTCCCAGCATTATTCAGTTCCAAACAATCTACTTTCCATTAATGAAGAAGAATACAAATGCAGAATCTGGCAGTTGAGAGGGAGAAACAAAAAAGTGAGTGACTCTGTTATGAAGGGGCATTACTGTTGCTAGTGCCAGGGGGTATTTACACATCTCTCACTTCTTGTGTAACAACTGACCTTCTTTTCTAAAATGTATGTGTGTATATGGTGAGTGTGGCTGCTAGCTGCCTGTCTCTCAAGTACAAGCGTTTCTCGTATGCCACATATAACAGTTATACTTAAATTTGCAGAATGAATTATAAAACAGCTTCTTGACTAGGAAGGAGATTCAATAGTCACAGAGAAAATCCACAGCTGTCTGGGCTAAAAAAATCTTAATGTCTTCTGAATGTTTGTCTCTGCTCACTTGCTCTTCTTGTGGTTTTGTTCTATTTTTAATCTTCTTTATGACAAGACAGCATTATTGAATACTGATGAGACAAAACATAGTTCAGTTCCAGGCAATACATTTTTTAGTCATTTTTTGGGAGCCCTCACTATCTGTCCTACAATATTCTGGATACTCTTCCAGGCAGTTTAGGCTGGTGGATTACATTCTGCTGTTATTTGGGGGTGTGGGGAGATGGTAAAAGGAGACTGGTAACAGAGAACACCTGAGACGATCAGGTTTTTAAGCTCTTGCCTTTCTAAGTCTTCCTCTGCCAGTAGATCTTATTTTATTTTTCAATATCTAAATAATTTTTGTGAAGTATCGGATGAGATGTCCTGTACCTAAGGAGCTATCAACATGAGATAGATCCTCTGTTGCGTCTTCGAGACAAAAGAGCTTTACAGGGTTGAGCTATCTGTGACTAGCTCATTGCAGTGGTATAATACACACATTTGAGGTTAACTGTAGTAAAATCTGGACCTGTAGTGTTATGACTATAGAAATCTTGTGCAACTAAGGTAACTTTGATTGTAACAAGATCTATAAGCAAACTAGTAGGTTGAAAATTAGGTCACTTAGATAAATCCCTTAATGGATTTAGGGGAGTACAGTAGCCTTAATAGTTAATAAAATCACTGAACAGTAAATTGAGCCACTCGTAATATCTATATAAACTACTCCTCCTGAGATGGGTGCCTGAAATAGAACTGAGTGTCTACACAAACCACAAACCCAATAAAATCTCTGTCATATTTCTGCATAACTCCTCCCTAAGTCTACATGTTTCAAAAGAGGAATTAAAATGACTGTGGTGTACAAAGCTTTCCTCAGCAGCATTGCTTATTCCACATGCAATTATTTATTTATGCATGCATGGTTTCCCCAGTATACCTCCCTTAGAACATTTGAGTTATCAATTCTGGAAATCAATAAAACACATCTGGTAAGTAAAATTTGGATGGTATCATGCTGTGATAGCTTTTGTAATACTTCCTGCATTCATTATTAATGGTTCATTATGGAATTAATAATTTAAAGTTATCTCTGATAATTTTAACAGTCCCCAGTCTGTTACGTTTTGTTCAGGTTTTTTTATTATTATTATTATGATGTTATTTGAGTATAACTTTGTGTTCTGGGACCAATATCCTTCATATATTTTCAAAGCTTCAGGGACTAATCAAAATACAGTAAAGCTCAGGGAAAATGAATATATAAATGTTACTTAATATAAAGAAAATGTAAGTTGTATGTGAATCTTATTTAACTTTTTTTTTCTTTTCGAAGCCTTCTACTTTTTCCTATATCAGTAATTCTCTCCTCTCATATTCACTTTACAGATATAAAGGGTCTATCACTTCTGGGACCTGAATAAAGATGAGGTTGAGAATTCTACCATTTGAGTCAAAAAATGAATATCCAACAGTTCTTGTAGCTAAAGATAGTCGCAATCCAAACAGGAAAGGGTTGGATTTTCAGTATCAGTATCAACCTATCACTGTAAGGAGAGAAGGTTAATTCTTAGATGAGTTGAACAACAGAATCTGTGGTGACAAGTGACTTAAAAAGAAAGTATTTTGTCTATGATATATTAAGTCCCTTTGTATACTGAGGTACAGAGTATCCAGTATTACAACATTTAAAAAAAAAAAAAAAAAAGGCAGTTATTCTGTATAACTTTCTATTGGAAGTATCTCAGAACAGTTGTTCCAGAAAAATATTTTGTTCCCAAATATCCAGGTAGCAGAGACAACAAGAAAGGAAGAATATCACTGTATAATAAACATACAAGTTAACTTAATTTGAGTCCAAAAGAGTTTTGATATTAACCTCAGCAATATCAGGCTTTCATCTCCATGATTTATTTATTTTATCTCCATGATCTTCATGATTTCTTCCTCAGTAAAAACTTGCAGAGCAAACATGTTGTGCATTATAAGTAACATGTAGAACTGCATACATATTCTCTAGTGAGAAAAAGATTATCAGGAATAACATATTTGATTTCTAGTTAATATTTCATTTACTTTTAATGCTTTACATTTTTCAAATTCTGCTGCTTTTTTTACAGATTATACATATTTTCCCACCTCAAATAGCATTACACCAATCCGTAGAAAATATTTAGATTTAAGAATAAGAAAATCTTTAATTGTTACATGCATTCATATTTTCAATATAATAATGAAAAGGTATTGAATGCAAGATAGGACTTAAAATATATATTTGAATGATCAAAGCCAAAATTTAAACTTTATTTAGAAAAAATCTCTGTTTTCAATTCCTATGTCAACGACACTGGGAGTCAGGTCATTATAGTTCAATAAGATGGGGGACTGGATGAAGAAGAATAAAAATGTGTTCTAAGTTTGGTGCCAGTTGAGGTCTTCATGAGACTCCAGATAGCATCAGTCACGTGGGAGCAGAACTGCTGAGAATAAAATTATGTAGGGTTGGAGGAAAGGTAGATCTGCAGAATCCTGAACTTTATGGTTCGGTGGACAGATTTTCTATCTGCAAAAGGAAGAATGCTAATTTTATTAAAGTCTGTGTATCAAAGAGCATCCCTGAGAACTTCAGAAATAGTATTTGTTCTACTTTTGAAGCTCCCACTGAGGAGAATTTTACTTTCCTTTTTTTTTTTTTTATTGGACATTTTTTAGGCAGTAACATTCCTACTAAAATAACTGAAGTCTTTTTGAGGAAAAAGAAGTCATCCAGCTTTCTGAGCAGAAACTCCTTGGAGGCAATGAAACCATTTGTTCTATAAAACTCAGTTTGTCTGAGGTTTCTTTTCAGAGTAACACTACTAGAAAAACTCCAGTGAATTTGGAATAGGAAAGATCAGTCAATAGGAGAGATCTTTCTTAAAACGCCCTCAAACTGTTAGAAGTATCTTCATTTGGACAATAAAGTTCACCATCATTTTGTGCACCTGCTCCAGAAAGAATAGACAAGCATTGCAATGGGAGACACTGAAAAGGAAGCAATAATCCAGTTTTTGTGCTTTGTGTGTGCTTTCCTGTTAGAAACTGGATGGAAAAACTGCCTCATTTCTTGCAGATCACAAGGTAGTTTTCTGATGGTTATGTATTTCCAACACTTGGCCTCAGAGTAGATGTTTTTCTACTACTCTGTGGAAATACAGCAGCTTTTAGAAACTTGCAAGAGTAGGAGAGACTATTGCAATCCTTTAGGGTTGACTCCTGCATAGCATAGGCCATAAGATTCCCTGGAATTAATTGTTGCTGTGAGTCCAGTAGCTGCTCTGTAATTAGAGCTTTTCTCTTAGATAATATATGAATTATTTTTGTTGTCCACATGTCCAATTCTTCCATGTACTTCTGTGGATACTAGAAACAGACACAGTATTCCAGATTTGTTTACCAAGTTGCCAGTACTGAGGAAATATGACCTGTTTCTTCCTATTTGATGCTTCCTTGTTTGTTACGTCTAAGGATCATGTAAATCTACTTGGTGCTTACTATTTCACTGCAAACTCATGTTCTTCTAATCATTAGGATTTCCATGTTCTTAACAGAATCATTGTTTCCTAGGACAGATTTTCCTCTCCTGTAAGCATGACCTATGTGCTTTGTCACAGAACTGCAACTTTCCATTTGAACTACTTAATCTTGCATGCTTAACAAAAGATCAAATGCTTTGTTTCAGGGACCTGTATTCTTCATTGTTTTCATTCCACTAGTCTTTGTATCAGTATTTATCTCTCCAGATACACAGGTTGCCTTAATGGATACTATATAAAACTGCATGTATAAGTAGCTAGTGCAATCTACATTGTCTTTCTTTGTTGTACAAAAGTGTTTATGAAATTTCAAGTTTTCCAGCACATGTCCAGATACTGTAAGACATTAGATATTACTTACTATTTGATTTCAACACATAAAATCAGGGAACAAAATGAACAGAGCTGATAATATACCTATTATTACTCACTCTTCAGTATTTGACAGAAGCCCCAAAGTAAGATACCTTTAAGGAATTACCAGGTTTACTAAAAAGCCTCTTTGTCATCATCTCTCAAGATGGTTTTCATCAAGTTATGTGTCATCAAATGGATAGTTGATATAATAATGCAACCAGCTTGCTCAAGCTGGATCCATCATGTATAAGGGATTCGTCCTATCAAACTGTGTTGTTTTATGCATTTTGACAGACAATACTGAGCTAATTTAAACACAACATTTTAGTAAATAAATACAAATTGTTGCATTGCATTCTTGTTATTTGAATTTTAAATTGAAAGATAACTTCATTATCTCACCATTGGATCTGTCAAGTTAGCACATACATTTATCATCATAAAATATATATATATGAGCTACAGTCTTTCGGCAAGAGGTTATTTTGACCCTTATCATCCTTTCAGGGACATCAATTTAACCCGCCTGTGTTTTCATGCATAAGGAGTTTTATAGGTCCTACACTGTATATGTAGCAAGGTACCTTACGTGAGTTTGATATAAATCATGTTTCTTCTGTCCATTTAGGATGTTTGCAATTATGGGCCTTGTTATTGTCATAGCATATGTTGTATAGGACATGTAATCACGAATACTGAAATGTGTGAGAATCTAATTTATGGCTGAGGGCTACAAGCCTGAGGAATTTTCATTGACATTAATGGGAGCCACACATATGAAAGCATTCATTGACTTACAAAATTCATATTCTTCATCAATGCTATCAGTAATTTTTAAGAAATATCTCTAATTTCTATCAAACCTGGCCACAATACAGTAAACGTGGTCCCTTATGCAGAGGGACCTTAATGCAGAGGACTGAAAGTCTTTCTGAAAACAGCATGATAATAAATCTTTTAAAGATTGAAAATGTTCCAGATATGTAACTTACAGTGCTATAACATGTCTGGTTGAAAGCTTTTCTTTGAAAGAGTTTTGAGAGTTTTGGGGTTGGCTTGTGTTTCTGGAGAAACAAAATTAGTCACAAAAAATGGTTGTTTCTTCAGAAAATGTCAACACCTTATAAAAAATGAAACCATATATTTCATTCAAAGAGCAAAATCTAAAATGGTTTGATATGGCACTAAAGAATCTCATGGAAATATAATGTAGGTACCAGAAATTCTCACTGTCTTCCATGAGCTAGACTGTACTGGCCAGTGCATCTAGAGAAGGCAGTAGGTCTAACAATGCTAGCAATGCTCTTTGAACTTTGAAAAAAAAGGAGATTGTTTGAACTGATATTTGGTGCTAATGCTTTAAAATGGAAAGCCAATTTTCTGTGACGTAACGAACTAGACATATTTATAAACAACTGTCTAACAGCAACCACTTTTCCTTTATAAACTCCTCCTACTTTGGGCCCACTGCATCAGCTGTGGTTCAGATTATGCTCCTGGATGTTTGGCAGCTAAAACTGTGGCCAGACAAGTGTAGATGGAAACTATAATCCTCAGAGGGAGCTGAAAATCAGCATCGGTAGAAAAGTCTCAACTTCCAAACACAGATAAATGCGAGAGGGATAATAGTTCTCTCTTTCTTAAAGAGTTAATTTGCAAGAGGGATAATAGTTCTCTCTTTCTAAAAGAGTTAATTTCATTTGTTTTCTAAGAAACATAAAAGTCATAGCATGGGAAAGTGATTTGGTATAGCTCAGTATTGTGGATGTGATTTATACAAACATTTAAGAATAGTGAAGGACATAAGCATTATATTTGCATTATATATTATGTCATATTTGGTCTCCCAGACCCAATCCCAGATCTGATATCAGATCTCAACCTTGGGGTAAATCAAGGTCAGAGTATGATAAACTGGAGCAGCCTCAAGGTCTGTTTTGTTATTTGGGGACTGCCAAAAATTAGAGGTCCTGTGCTCCCTAGGAGTCATTTACCCCCCAGGCTGCATCTTTTTCTGGATGCTGGAGTCAAGGTGGCTGAAGAGGAGCTGAAGGCTGGCCTATTATATATATATTTTTATCTGTCCCCCACACTGTTAGGTGTATCAGCTTTTATTATTCAAAATTATTTGCCTTTGACATACTACATTCTGAAAGTATATTTATAGAAATGTTATTAAAGAAGTGAATCTTTCATTGCTGAAAGTATTCTGTGATGCTATTTCCCCCTAACAATATCATAGTGGAGTGTTGGAACAGACAGCTTTATAATAAGATAGAATGTAATTGATAATGCAGACTTACTTGATAGTGAAAAATGAGACTGTCACCAGCCTCATGGAAAATCATTTTGGTAGAACAACCTTGCAACTGAAAGAAAAGAAATAACCCAAACCAGACAACTGGTGTCTATTAAAATTAGTTCACACACTGCTTTCCTATTCCATGCTGGTTTAAAACTTGTTTCTTGATTAGACCATCTTTGATCTCATTTGTCATTATCAAATCATTGGACATACTAATGTTTCTCTGAAAGACCAATACACTGAAATAATCAAGAAAACAGACACTTCTTAGGGCAGAATTCATCCAATCTTACTTGTTTTGAATAACACCTTATTCCATACCTGCTCCTATTATTCTTTTTTGTGCATTTCTGCTCACTTGCACTCTGAAGGGTTTTGAATAAACATTTTAATCTATTCTTATTAATTAATAAAAAAATAATTCAATGAGAAAAATGTTATAACCATCTTCAAACAGATGAAGGTTACTAAAAAACTGGAGGAGAGACATTACTTGCAGTAGTATATAAAGGCTTTATACTCTGAGTAATAGTATAAATTAAAAGGAAATATGAATAAATATAACAGGTGTAGCAAATTAACCTAAAATTGAAAATATATTTCAAAAGAGGCAAAGTAAGTCCCCTGATATGCATGTTTCTGCACCATCAAAGTTAATGCATTGACCATCTATATGCATTTTAAGATGGACCTGAGAAATAAATGAGAAATAAATATGCTCCAGAGGAACTTCTGTATTAGCGGAACCCATCTACGCACATTTTAAAATGGACCTGAGAAGTAGATGAAGAATAAATATGCTTTAGAGAAATTCCTGCATTAGCAAAGCTAAGTGGTGTACTAAGCCTTTTCCACTTCTAATTTTTGTGATTCTTTGATAGATCTGTAATTAAGCTGCTGATCCTTAAAATGCTTTCTGTTAAAATAAGGTATAGTGCAGAATGAGCATTAGTAAGCTATAAGCTAGCTTTTCAGAGGGTGGAGATTATTTTTTTAAACACACAAAAGAAGAGCCAAGACCTGAAAGAATTTTTCTTTTTCTCTCTGGAGTAAACTTTACAATTGTAAGTGATACCCAAGATATCACTTCATGAAATGTCCATCTAAGGAAGGACGTCTCATGTATAAAGACTAGAACCTAGTAAAACTTAACATCACACAAATTAGGCAGATTCCGTTTCTGTTAGCATTTAAAATTCAACTTTGCTCAAAAGCAGCCAACAATAGCCAGAATTAAAGTCAAAGATCATAGTTTCCTGTGGAACAATTTTTTAAAATATCAGCCTCTTTGATTAAACATAACTCTGGCAGAGTTGCCCCACCAGATCTTCTGCCATGGCAGCTGGTTTCCCAAAATCATCTCCTCCCTTCCATCGTTATGCCTCTACTGATCCCTTGCCAGCATTGCACCATGGCCTTTCAATGCCATCATGATACCCTGGGCTAGATTTTCTGCAATGGCCTTATTTGTCCTCTGCCAACGACAGCTCCCCAAGTCTAGGGTCACACAGAGGAAAGCTGATGTTGAGGTGTTCTCAATCAGTGGATATGGCACCTTTTAACATCTTGCATGTGAGAGGCTTCCAGTTCCCCTTCCTCATTGCCCCTGTCACCTGTCCCTGAACATGGGACCTCACACAGGGGTAGAGAAAAATGTGGAGAGGATAAAACTCATCTGGTGCACAGAAGCCTAGTGCAAAACTCCTGTGATTTCAAAGAAAGTGTCAGATTGCTGACACATATGGAAATCACACTTTCAGAATTCCTGTGAGCTTAAGGGTAGCTCCTCTAAAGTATATTCGAGCCAGTGAAGCAACACCACCAAATACGAAGTAATATGTATTTGTACAAATTTTCTTCATTTCTTTTCCATGCATTCCTTTCAGGCCTGGCATTCTGGATGTAATGGCATACTGATTTAAGCAAATGTCATCTGACACATCAGGTTTACCAAGATAAACCTACATGTTTTATGTTCAATAATTCCTTAATAATAACTATTGCTGACATTCAGTATGCTGCTTGACATGTCGACGGAAAGCTAATTTTAAAATGGAGTTAAATAGCTAACTTTTTGACTGCAATAAAGACAAAGTAGAAAAACTCTTTTACTGGTTTCACCCAGCTTCATCTAATTTAAAAAGAGTAAATTTTGTAGGATTTAGTCAGTCAGATAGACAAGTGTCATTTGCTGTATTTTATAAGTGGCTCTGACAGAACAAAGATATTAACTTTATAAAAGGGCTGCTAAGCACACACAGTGGCAACTTTTCATAGTGTTTTTATTAATGATAAATGATTTTGAAGCTATCATGACCTGAAATAACATTGTAATACTACTACAATCTTTGCTGCAGCATGTCACTGAAAATTGGCCACATTAAGTCCTGTCTAGCTTTCTGTTCAAATGTGTGATTGTTCTTTAACAATTTTTTGGCTGGCTCAGCAAAGAATAGGGCAATGGCAATACAGAGGGGCTGATCTGATTTTATTAGAGCAAGTATATTTGCTGAGAATTTGATGCCAATGTAGAATATGAGATACCTAAGCTGAGCTTATAGTTTAGGTATCTTGCTCAGAGCAGGCTTTCTTGCTCTGCTGCTGACTCTTAAAGCCTTGAAGAAGGCTTTCTGGGACAGGTTTTTTAAGTGTTTTTAGGAGGTATCAATGACATTTCGAAAAATGTGTTGGTCACACAAAATTCACCCCTTTTTCTACACCAGTGGTTTTGTACAACAAACGCCTCCCATATTCCAAGTGTTCTCAAATTACCATATAGGGAAAAAGGAAGTAGGAGAAGAGGGGCACTCATCACTTGTTTTACTGAAGATGTTCCACTGTATGAAAAAGCACATCAAGAAATAAAAAAGAAAGGGAAAAATAAAAGACAGAGAATGAACTTTGGCTCAATGGGTTAGCTTTTATCTGCTAAAAAAGTACCGTTTTCCTGGTCACTGCTACAGAAGCCAATTCTATGTATTTTGTGTTGGAAGGTTGTTGAACAACATTTCAAAAATATTATTATTTCCAAGACAGAAAAATTTATTTTTGAGTGCTTTAGCTGTTTGATAATCTGTATTCAAATTATATATTTGGTTCCTCTTCTAAGACTTTTTTAATTCCAGTCAGATTAAGATAAATAGACTACAGGGAGTTATGGACATGGCAGAAGACAATGTTTTGTCCACATATATATTTAAGACTATAAAATGTTTCTTTCTTCCCAGTCTTTCTTATGGCAGGATATAAAACTGAGAATTAACAACAACTGTTCATTTGCAATGAGTGGTCCTCTAGAGGCATAATAGTTATAAATTATATTATAACACAGGAACATTTTTATTCATTTGCTGTGGTGGTGAAAAAATACAATTTACCTGATAGTCATTTAAAAAAATACCTTATATTGAACTGATGATCTCAGATTTAATCACCCCAGGTGAGGACTCTGAACTGCCTTCCCATTCACAAAATGAATAGTTTATCCCATACAACACAGTTGAGGCTGATGTTTTGCTACCAAGTCTTTGTAGCATCCAAGACTGGAACATTTTTGTTATTTTTTTTAGCCCTTCCCTCCAACCACTTATATTAGAAGTAGTCTTTGTTGACTGCACACACTCCTCAAGTGCTCTGAGTCTTGTTGCATTTGGAAAAAAAATCATTAATACCAGAGAAAAAGAAGTGAACAAAGCCAGAAAAGGAGTGAAAGTTGTGCCTCTGCCAAAGATGAATATTCAACACTTGTGATAGTTGGGGCAGGGAGCATAGTCTCTGGTACCTTCATGAGTTATAATGTATGTGCCCACTGTATGACCATGATCCATATATCCCTGCTCTTGCATAATACTTTTCTTCATAGAATCATAGAATGGCTTCGGTTGGAAGGGACCTTTAAAGGTCATCTAGGCCAACCCTCCCTGCAATGAACAGGGACATGCTTCAAATAGATCAGGTTGCTCAGAGTCCCGTCCATCCTGATCTTGAATGTTTCCAGGGATGGGGCACCTACCACCTCTCTGGGCAACCTGTTCCAGTGTTTCATCATATCTCACCTGGCAGTCAGTGTACGTGATATGGGAATTTTAATCCATCCATACATTTTATCTAGTTGGACAGACTATTTGTTATAGTAGATTGTGGAACATTAGAAAATCAGGCTTTCACTCAACTGGTGCTCTTTGCCTTAAAACTCTTTACAGAAAAAGGAAGTGTTAAGTCCCACTTTTACAAAATAGAATGCTCAGTCATGTTGAAGAGCTGCAGCAATTAATGGTTTAACCACATTGCACAGAAGGCCAGATTAGGATATTCAGTGTTCCTGATACTAGAAGAGCAGTGCAAGGACACCCAAACCAGTTCTGCAGATTGGGAATGTGTCTGGTACATCTTATTAGCTCAGGCTCAGTGCTCACTCTCACAGCCCAAGATTTCTTAGCAGGGAACATTTCAGATGTTTCTGCACTACTCTGCCTAGTGCATCTAGGTTTGAGAGAACTTGGTCAGCTCAGGCTCAGCATAACATGAACATGAGCAGATTGCTTCTGGAATATTCCTGTGCATGTCTGTGGTGTTGTCTACATAATTGCATTTGAAAGTGAGAATACTTGGTACTACAATTCAGAGAAACCTGTTAGAGACATGTCAAAGCTAGAAGCAGAATAGGACAAGAATTTTTGAATCATCTGGGTTTCTCAGTGTCTGGTTATCATGGTTAATGGAGACCTCACTATAGCTACTTAGTCTTTGTAATATCAAAGGCCAGAGGAGACTTTTGCTATTAGCTCTTCTCACCAACCTTTTAAATAGGAAGCAGCATTGTCAGCTGCACAGACTCCTCAAATGCCCAGTGTAAAGTGAACAATTCAGACCATTAAATATCCTTAACAGGTCTAAGTCCTCTTAACCTACTTAGCAGTTGTTAAGGCATTTATTTTCTTCACCCCTCTCACCTATTCTTTTGAATTTTGTATTTTATTTTAAGTGTTTAATATCTCTGGTAGAATTACCACTTCTGTCACAAGCTGTCACATACTGACAACTGCACTTCTATTCCTTGGATACAACCTGAATGTAATCCTTATTTATATATATATATTTATTTTTTTTTTTTTAACTGGGAAAGGATAAAGCATTCTTTTAAAATTACTTTGTTTTATTTTAACATTAAAATAAGTAAATATTGTTCCCACTAAGGAAATTCGGACACGATCTAAGCAGTTCATACTTCCCCTGAAATATAGCAACATTTCAGGTAGATTAAACCTTGACAAAAAGTTAAATCGAATTTTATTCTCTATGCTCAATTTTCTTTGGGGAACCAAAACTCACTGAAGTCTAAAAGTCTAATTAATTATGTAGTATGCTAATAATTTTTAAATTAAGAACACTTGTGATTTAACTCTAACATGCCATGAATATGTTTGCAATTGACTATGACAAGAAGATTATGAGAGCTAAAAATTAGAAGAATAAGAAACCGGTCACTAATACTAGTTCTGCTATGGTGAACGAAGAAT
This sequence comes from Strix uralensis, assembly GCF_047716275.1. Taxonomy (NCBI): domain Eukaryota; kingdom Metazoa; phylum Chordata; class Aves; order Strigiformes; family Strigidae; genus Strix; species Strix uralensis. Next base: position 17,549,340 of record NC_133983.1, on the reverse strand, counting down.
GGCAAGCCTGACTCAAACAAAAGGGACGTCTTTTATAACACTGAGGCATAGTGAAGGATTAAACAAGTTTATATTACTGCTTTCCCAGATATAAACTCCCAGCTTCTGGACAAACATTCTTTAGAGACTTTCTGAGACAAAAATTGCATCATGATCATCACATCAATAGCTATATTTGAACATATCATTACATGCTACTTGTATATTTACTCTTTGAACCCATTTAAGTTTTTGCATGCAGAGGACCTTGTGGCACAGCATGGATTTTGCATTGTAGAAAAAGGTATTTCTTTCTTTGAAACCTCATGCCTTATCAGTTTTTGTTGGAAGGACTAGTTAATAGTCCTTCGTTTCCTTCTTTTTTGCAATTCATGATCTTTTCCAAGGTTGTGAATTCTGGTTTGCTTAGCATCCCTCAATAGAGTAGCTGTTCCATATCTCTGATAACACTACTAATCTTTCTTAGGTCTATTTTATTCTTTGTTGAGATATGAAAATTGCATGTAATAAAGAAGATGTGAATATACCACATGTACAGTGGTATAATGCTGTTCACTGCTCAGGTACCAGTTCCTTTACTAATTATTTCCAGCAGCCTGTATGTGTTTTTCATGGCTATTGTATGCAGAGTTGCTGTTCACTATATCTGTCATAGACTCTAGCTTTTACATCTAGTTGTAAAAGATATTTGGACCATTCTAAAATTGGCATATATTGGCATCACATGGCTTCCTTGAATAGATGCGTATCTTATGTAGGTGTATCTTATTCCTTGAGAGATCACTCCAGAATATGAACCTTCTCTTGTTTTATTATTTTATTAAGGTGAGATCTGGTACATAGCTATGCTATGTATAGATGAATTCTAGGTACAGACGATTCTCAAAGTTACATCACCTTTTTTACTCATGTAACCCATTTTCCTGACTAAATCACTGCTCTCCCATGTAGTTAGTCTGGTTGATGGTAAGGGACAGGAGAACTTGGATTTCTCACATTCTGTGTCCTCTCTGTGTTTTTTCTTCAGGCTCAACACCTGTTGGTTTACTTCTAGATAGCAGTGGTTAAATACTGTGTGCTTTCACTCAAAACCTTCCTAGAGTCAGAAACCCAATCTGAACAGATGCTATAATAGTCTTGTGGCCATGGAAGGGCTAGGAACAATCTGTGCTGTTTATAAACACTATGAGGCAAAAATAAAACAAGCTTTTCTCTTACTCAGACAGATTTTGAGATACTGATCCAAGTAATCATGTATAAACCTCACTATAGCTGTGTAATACTGAATGTCTGGAATGTGGTATCAAATATTTCCATCTCATAGAAAGATATCCAGATTCAAAATTTCATCCATAATAATAGCATTTGATAAAATATTCATTTCTACTTGCCCATAGTAATACATTAGGCATTTCCAGAAGATGAAGATTTTTCTTAGAATCTGATCTGGTAACTTCTGTTTGAGAGAGAATATACTGCAGTATATCAAATTGAACTCTCACATTTACCAGAGATACATAAAACATAGAAATGTAGGACATCCTGCACAATCTAAAATGAACGTGCTGCAAGGGTAGCAAGCAAAAGCCCATAATAAGAAACCGAACCTCTATTTTTCAATATACTTGTGTCATATCATATAATATTTAACCAGAATCTCAAAAGTGAAGGAGGCTTTAATGTGGACTCATAAATCAGATTCTTGCACATCTTAGGGAAGCCTTGTAAAAATTGAATTGAGCCACACTGTGGATAGTAACACATTACACAGTAAAAAAAAAAATCATTTTTGCCTTTTGTTTCCAGTGGTGACATTTTGAGAAGATTCACAATTTCATATCTGATAAGACAGAGAAGATAAAAATCCATAATTGTGTCCTAGATCTCTTAGTGGCATAGACTATAAAAGAAGCCAATATAGACACTTATCTGCAATGCTGATATTCTAACATGGAAAATCAGACTCTCGGACACAATATCGTTCTATTCTGGAGCACAGCTACAAGTGACAGAATGTTGTTCCTGACAGTGATGGTGTGTCCATTATGATATCTTATAAACTAGGAACTGCTGGCGCCACATATGATGTAGTATTCTTTTGTAAGCTAAAAGGAGTTAAATGTGTGTTAACAGCAGTTGTAAGTGAAATAATGTTATAATAATAACACTACCTACATTGTATTGTATTGTATTTTTGCAAACGCTTTAAAAAGAAAGCCATTGTTACATCCCTACTGTGGAGAAAAGAGGCCCAGAGAAGAGTATAAACTTACCTAAACAGACCCAGGAGTACAACAGCAGTCTCCACTATCTCAATATATTGCTCTATCAACCTTCATAGCAAGGCAGAAGGTGTCTGGGTTGGTGCAGGGATAATGGACCCGATTCTGTAAAGTGCTAAGTGACTTTGGGAGGGAACTGAACAATGTTTTCATCCTGTTCTCACAGAATTAAATATAATCTTTGAATAAGAAGAAGTCCAATTAAAAATGTGTCAAAAAAGCCAAAAGGTCAAAATTTTGAGGAATCCAATATGCCAAGTAGAAAGGAAGAGTACTGCTAGATATTTTAAATACTGCTATTTATGAGAGTATATTGTTATAAAAGTAAAATTATTATGGTTGTCTTTCTATGTATGATTATTATTTCTTATTATTTCTGCCTGTACCTGGTAAGAGCTTCTAAATTGTGCATCAGGGTTCAGTCCCCACTCTCACTTCATCTAACTCCTGTCGGAGTACTGCATACAAAAGAGCTAAAAGATAACAGCAGTATATCACACTGTTTCAGAAGTACTTCTGCATCCATCACCTTGAGATTTCTTCTTTATATGAAGAAGATACTGCTATAAATTCTGCTGCAAGAAAATACATGAAGATAGACAGAAATGCAATGAAAAAATCGTTCTGAACTACTGGAGAGCTAAACTTTAAAGTAATAAAGATCAAAAACTAACTGCGTGAGACTGCTTTTGATTTACTGAACACTATGACTAGTTTCATAGCAAGCAATTAAGAATGATAACTGAGAGAAATTAGTTCAGGATAACAGTATTTAACAATGGATATTCTTTGTTTTTTCTTGCAGTTTTTGGAAGTGGATATTTTTTTCACACCACATATTTAAAACTATCAAGCGGTCAATTTCTTTAACAATACAAATTACAAACATGTCTTTGTTTAAAGCTAGTATTTAAAATAGTTCTGGAGAATGACATTCCTATTAAAAAAAAAAAAACAAACCAAACCCAAACCAAAAGAAAATGTGTTTACACTTCTTGAAAGCTAGATAAACCCTGCTTCTTCAAAAAAGTAAGAAAACAATGAGAAAGCTGTCTGAAAACCAACCAGATATTCAGCTAAAACCCATGTGAATCTAGAAGGCAAGAGTTCTGCAAAATCTAAGAATTAATGAAACATCTTCCACAAAGTTCCTGTCCTGTGAGCTGAAATGCAATAAATAACTCTGAATTCCTTGAAGCTTTCTTAGGGTAAAACGGTATTCACATAGTAATGAGACTCTGTAGCAAAGCAAAGTTGAGTTGGAATAGCAGTACCAAAATGATGCCCAACAGCTAATGTATTGCAAAGCCTTTTCCAAAGAGAAAGGTAGGACTAGATCTCCAGGATGATTTAATCAAGAACTGACAAACAACGCCTTTCACGTAGAATTATGCAAGAAAATATATCTTAGACAGGGACCTCATTTTGACCAAATTTAAAACTTGTTAAGGTCAATGGAGTAGTTTCAGAGCAACTTGGCGCTTCATACTAGCTACCAGAAATGTGCAGATCCCTTTGAAGTCACAAATTTAAAACCTAATGGGACAAGATTTTAATTTACCAAAGCTGTCATTCCTAACTACTATACCTGAAGCTATTTTATACTTCATTAGGTTTTTTTCCTGATGTATGAGTAATCTTACATAATATCAGAATATCCTTTTTTAGGTTTCTTGTGGGTTCTGTAGGAAATCCTGGTCTGTTACTTCATGCACAAGCATATGCTTTAACTGGTTTATTCAGCATTATCCACATCTAAACACTCTCAGAATGAAGTGATTTGCTGGCCTGAATGTTAATGTTGTATATACTTGAAGCAGAAAATCTGCATTTAGTTCAGCAGTATCAATATGTAGGTACTGAAGCAGAAGGTAGAAGCAGCATGCGCACCCATGGAGAATAGAGCGCTTTTGCAAACAGTGTCACATTTTTTTGAAAAATACATCTGTTTTGCTCAATTGACACTCCATGATACTGCAATTATGAGCCATATGTGAGTGTGGTAATTTGGGAAGATAAATTAACATTTTAAAATCAAGACTTGGTGATGTTTATATCATTGTGCAGCAGCTTCCATAAAGATGAAAGGGGCTTCCCTTACTTTTGGGACAGGATCTGTCCTAACTGCTGTTAGATACACTAAAAGAACTGTACAGGGGCTGTGCTGCAACACAAATCCCCCAAAGGAGTTCTGGCATATTCAGAGCTTGTATTTATGGCATGGCCTCTGCTGGGTTTGAGCATGCTTCTACTGCTAGTGTAGCCACAGATCAGGCACTTCTTTTAGACGTTAAAGGCACAGTCTTGGCTTCAGGTATGTTATGTCAAGATTATGCCATTTGTTCCCCTCAGGGCACCTACAGTCAATTCATGTTGGACCTGACAAGTGAAGTATTAAATATTTGAAGTAAATGGGATTATATTCGGTGGATATTAATTTAATAATTTAATTAAATTATTGATTTGATAATTATTACATTTGGTATTGAGAATTGAAAATTTACAAATTATCTAATAAAATGGTGAAATAATCCAAAAGTAGTCAGGAATCAAAATTTGAATTTGAAAGTAAAATGGAAGGAAGGAAATGTATTAATGGTATGTTGTAGGCAAAAAAAATAGTTTAAATTGTGAACACTAACAGGGGGCATATAATTGGGAGTATGTGCACATGTGGACAGATATTCAAAATTAAACTTCTGAACTCTTAAGCAGAAGTCTGTCCCTTGCTAGCTGCAACCAGTATGGGCTGGCTGTAAATTTTAATGACAACTGGATTAAACAAAAGAGGCATGTCCCAAATCTTCCAGCTTATTAATAAAGAGAGATGACACAGAACCATGAGAAAGAAGGCTGTGCACACACTGTGCTTCTGCACATAAACTATTCAAATTGGCAAGATCAGGTTCTGTAAAGTTGAGTTGGTGGCAGAAAGAAGGAGTCGTGAAGAAAATAATTGGTCTTGGAAAGAAGTTCAAGATCTCAGCTGGAAGAAGGATCCTGGAGATCGAAGATGGTTGTGGAGAGAAATGCCATGGGATGCCCAGGGACCTTGGCCTTAACACCTGAGACAAATCTCTGGGGGGCTACACAGCACTGGTGGAGAGAACTTTCTATCCAGCCTCCCTGGACTAGGAGTGACCTCCTGTCTGGGAAGGAAAATCAAGCTCTCATGAAGGTAGTGCTGGGGGCTGTGTGAATGAGTGACTATGATAATCAGGTAGGCTAAAAGCTCTAGTTGTGTTGGTTCTTAAATAAACCCCAGTATCCAGATCCACTGCAGGACTTTATTTACTCCACCTCACCCATGATGTGGTAGCAGATAACTGAGAGAGGCAAGTTGACAAATGTCTATTCCTTTCTGCATAAAAAAAGCAATTGTCAGAATTTTTATGGCGTACTGAAAGTGCTTTGAGACAGTGATCATAGGGGAATTTTTTAAAAAACAGTCATTATTATAGTTAATTTTAGCAAAATATTAATAAACTTTCATAAAACGGCCTGGTTTTATTCAGTTTTATGCCAGCCTCAGCTGACTCTAAACAGTACAGGACACAAAGCATTTCATGTAAGCATAGAGATAATGCATCCATAGTAGATCTGATACAGTATAATGAGACTTCAATATCAGTTAGATCTGAGTTGTGCAGCAAAATGAGTCCTGAGGAAAGTCAGCTTTCTAACTGGCTTAGGTAATCAAAGTGCAAGATTTAAAATTATTTTATTAGACTACACAAAGGTCCAGCCTTGCAAACAGTCTTATAGGACGTGATTAGTTTTAAGTGGAAGATGTCAAGAACTGGAGTTCTTTCTAATTGCATCTTAAATTTGTATTTAGGTTTTTAAGCATCGTAGGTGGAAAAGATCTACCAGTGTGTCTCATAGGCAGAAAAGTTCCCTACAACGTATAAAAGCTGAGATATTTGAGTAGAGATAGGTATTTAACTATCTGTCCTCTGTTGCTGTTTTATGACTCAATCCTTGATTCAAATTTTGGGAGTTTAAACCATGGTAACTATGTGTTCATTTCAAGATAAATGAAAAACATAACATTTATCATAGGTAAAGGATTTAGAATGCAAATTTGTTAAGAATACTAGTTCCTTGTCAGCCATGAAATGTGCTATATTAGAACACCATGTGGTTTATTTTTACATGATGAGTGTAACCTACATTCAGTTTGATCTATATGATTGAAGGAAGGATCTTTGCCTGTATGAGGGACTGCTAGTACGGATCAGATAGAAATAGGCTCTGGTATAGCATCACATGTTGCATTGTGAAAAAGCTTTAAGGGTTCAGCTAAGAAAGTTTTGTCTGTTACTTTGCAAATAAGCCTATCCTTTTGAATTCTAAATAATGAATATATCAGGTATTCCAATGCTGTTACCATACATGAGAAAAAAATAATATTCTCTGCAATATAGGTCATCAGCATAGATATTTTTATCCTAGGTTGCATTTTAATTTAAATACTGCTTTTTTTTTTTTTGGTGTGGATCTTTTTCACAATAATGAGACAACATAATAATTCTGCATTATAGAGCAAGCAGGCAGAACATTTAAATTATCATAAATAAATGGGGAGAGTAAAATCATCATTATAGAAAAATGAGAGCAAATACAAACCTACAGTTTATCATCAGTCATTTATTAAGCTGTCATTATTTATTTTCAAAGAATTGATTGACACTAATGCCAAAATACAAGAGTCATGCATGTAGAGGCATCATGGGTTAAATTTCCTTGCTCAAACTTTGTTAAAAAGATGGAAAATATCTTAATGCAGGGCTATATTTTCTACCTTTTCCAACAGGCAGCTATCTTCCTCTTTTTATGAAATTCTTTCCCACAGTAGTTTTCTGCCAACTGTAAAGACAGCATGTTCTGGATATGACCAGATCTCAGCTTGCATTGTGTCCATTCCCTCAGTGAAGTACCATCCTCAAGTGCTATGTCAATAGCATAATTTAAGCTGAAAGCATTTACAGATGGGATTTCCTCAGGATTAGGAATTCACAACCTGCAGCTCAGGAGCACTTGGTGCCTAATCTCTAGATGAAGCTCAAAGCCAAGCTAGCGTCTTTCCCTGACAGTGACATATTTTCAAATATGTAAGTAAAAGTTGTTGCCCTCTGTACAAAAGCAAAGTGGAAGGATATGAAAAAACCTTCTTTTTTCCTGCCTTGACCTTGGCCTCCTTTTCTCTTGAATTCAAGGTTCTCTCATCCCAGTGTGAGCCAGCAGTACCTCCTCAAAGTCTTGTTGCAGAAAGAATGTTGAGATTGGGTGAGAAGCACAAAGATTTGTTGGTGTGGGCTGTAGCTGATGACATACATTGACTCTGAAAGTGAAAGTTATTTTGGTGAAAAAATAAAAATGAGAGAAAGTGGAAAAGGAAATGGAAAACCCTCCCCAGATGGTAGGAGGGAGAAATGATGGAGTTGCCAAATAAGCATGCTTCCCTGGATATTTCCCCCATGTAGCTGGTGGTCCCCCTGTGACAGTTTTCCTTTAGTGACTATATACTTTTCATCACGAGCCATACAAACTCCTTAGTGGTTGTTCCTGCTTACGATGCTATTAATCTGGCTGGAGAACACCATGATCAGGGGTACATGTTGCATGCTGATAAGTTGTTCAACCTCATGCATGCGTGTTACTGTAAACCAAATGCGTGTAATGTAAACCAAAAGCTACAATGGAGGAGAAAGAAGAGGTGATTCTCATGCCAGTGACAATCTTTTCCTGTGAGAACTTGCAGTAACAGCAATATCAGGGTTTGCAGGTACAAGGCCATGAGAATAACAGCACAAGAACAGCAGCATGAGAACCAGAAGAGAAAAATATTACCAGAGAGTCTCTGGGAAAACGCTGCCACAACACTTGAAAGGTTACAGAGCTGCAAGTTAAAGAGACTACCAGAATTTCAGACAGAAGGCCCTTAGCATTTCAAAGGCTAAGCACCTAAGGCACTGTAACTGCGAGTGATGAGGGTAATTCTGACATGCCTGTGTATGTGGAATAGAGCACACCAGCAACACTAACCTATGGTGCCTCAGCAGCCTGTAGTCTCTATGTCCATATAGTTTCCACATTACTCCCTACTAAAATCTCATTTGAAGGAGGATAGTCTGACTTCCCCATTACAAACATTGTGGAAACAATGTGGAAAACAAAGTGGAAGAATTATGCCTTTAAGACAGATATGGGTTAATTGGGACAGTATCTAGCTAACAATAAGGTTTTGTCTGTATAATTAAGCAACAGTACAGCAAATACACCAGAACACCAGCATTGGAGTCTGAAAAGTATTTCTTTATTCCATTTTCTCTCTTTCAGATCCTATTGACCAGCACATACCTGCCTGCCAGGTGACTATTTGCAGTGCAATAAGGGCTTTTTCTTCCTGCTACTCCCCAGACAAAGAAATTCTTTGTTGCAACAATAACCTAATAGTTGTTTTACCTTTTGCACACATGAGTTAACCCTTCAAGAGGCAAATGGGAACTGGCTTCCAGCTGGACATTTGATTTTGAATGGGCTCAAGCCAAATGGCTGCTCTTGTAGTGATAGTCAGAAATTATCACTTTTTTGTCTTATTCTGTTGTGGACAGCCAGCTGGCAGTCCTTTGCACATTGGAATTTCAATGAACTCCTGGCAACTGTTTCCCACTTATCCCTCAAAGGAGTGGCATGCTGTCTTACAATGTCATTTTGTTATAGTTTATTTCTTGCATAATGAGCAACATTGACAGGGATATTTGCAAATTCTTAAATATTCTGGCATCCCACTGGTAAAACCAGTAGATTACCATTTCAGTTTGAAAGAGCTTCAAAGAAGATAGCAAGTTTATACCTTCCAGCCTTGATATGTAGAAAACCAAAAGTAACCTGGTTATCTTTGTGATCTCCTTTTAAAAGTCGATATTTACCAATAAAAAGGGAACAGTGAGCCTAATCCTTCAGGCTTTAATGACCAGTTCTCCTAAGGAGGATGCCTTTTACCTAAATAATCAGTAATTGCTTTTCAGGTATTTCAATACTTGGTTCAGGACAAGGATTCAGAGTGCATGTGCACACCACAGCATATATGCAGTAAATACATATTTGGTCATATGCTTCATATTGGAAAAATTAGCAATTTACCAATATACTTGTTAAGAAGTCTAGATATTTGGAGGTTTTTTTGACAATTTTAATATAATCACTTATTTCTGGTCATGTCTGGTCATGTAATTTCTTCAGTTATGATTAAGACTATGAGCACAAAAGAAAGCAGGAAACATCAAGGTTTATCAGCATGGGGTATACATTATTTCCAGTCTACATACAGATCAAATAGGAGGTTTTTCACTATCGTGTTGCTATGCATGTAAACTCCTTAATTGTGTAGTGGCCTATGACATGAACGGGACTCTAAAATTGTGAGTTGTTTGTCATGGAATTTTTCTGGTGTGTGTTTCTTACCCCATAGATGAATACCGTATCATGTAGGCTTGGTCCTGTGAGAGGATAAAAAAGCAAGTAATCTATTTGTCTAATTCCTCACCTAACAAGGCTTCCTACACAAGTTTATTAATATTTCATTGTTTCTTTAGCAGAGTTCTTTTCACACTTCTGTGTTCTCTCTTATTTACAACTGAGGAACATGGGCTCTTTTATGTTATTCATTAACAGACATTTATTTAACAAATGCTGGTGGATGTTTTTTTCAGGCAGAACTTCTGTGCTGCAAAGACTCTGCTGGCTACTTGGTTGAAGGGTGTTAATGCAACAGGAGGAATACTTGAAAGAGTCTATTTCCCATCTGCATCCAAGGCAAGTTGGTTCAATCCATATTTGAATACAAGTAAGCAAATCCCTTAATTTCATCATAGGAAGAAATGAGACGTTTTAGTCCAGGTTCCTACAGTCTACTGAATGTACATATAATCTGGATGGAAAGAGGTGGTCTTGGTCACCCTATAAGACACGGGGACATGTTGGCTTAATTATTCAGACCAGTAAGAAATTCATTAAAGAATATCCAGGTTGACCTTGTTAGAATCACAATTGAGGCACAGACTGTGTGTATAATAGCAACTGAAGGAGTTAATTTCTTCTACAATATGACAATAATATATACTTGCTTTGTCATTGGTAATGGAAACTGTAACTATAGCTGGCAGATCTGTTTTGTCACAACCAGTTTTGCAGTGGAACTACTTTAAGGACAAGCCACATAGTTAGAAAGCCCCCAGGAGTCACAGGTTGTTTTAAATCTTGATTGGTTGACAGGAGTTGCCATTTTTGGTCATAGTTGCATGTTATTTGCATGTATTTGCATTGCCTTGCTTTTTAAAAAAAAATGAAAGCTGTACTGGTAAGCAATACTTTCAATGGATTTTAACTCCTGTCATAAGGCAAAGGTACAAGTCATCAGAATTCCAACTCAGGTGATATGCCTGGTCCTAGAAATTATTATAGTTTCACATGACTTTTGTTTATTGGTTCACATTGGGTTTGTGCATGCATTTTGTTACTCTGTTATTTCAGTGTTGGTGAGGAACACTGTATACTATTAAACAAATCGTATCTTCCATATGATACACAGGACTACTGTTGTCTCACTCTCAACTCATCCAGATAGTGACCAGAATGTAAACCTAGCCTTGTCTAACAAGCTTACTAATACGTCATAGCTCAAAGGGCTGTGAAGTGAATACTCAGGTCGGACAAGAAGTCAGCAGTGTGTATACAGCAGCAGGAAGCCAATACCTTCTAGCAAATATTTTTCTAACTAACCCAGTGACGTTAAAATGACTGTTTCATTCACATGCTGATCTTCACATTAAGACATTTTATTCATCATTAATTTAATTTCATAGTACTAATTCCATACACATATCATGAGTCTTACTTAATCAAAACAAAAACCCCAACAATCCTGAACTATGTATTTCATAATCAACCAGCAGAACTCTACTGTATGTGTTCATCTTGTCTAAATGCTAAACCAAATGCAAAACTTCTGTTCTCTGACTTCCAGGAGCTAGGCTGAGCAGTGGGGGTTTCAATTAAAAACCACAGGAAAGGAAAGGAATATGTCAATAAAACCACAGACTTGTAAGTACTGCATACTAGTTTGCAAACAAACACAGCAAGCATTCTCCGAGTATGAGTCTATTACTGTAAATTTAGACTGAATGCATGATGTTGGAGGTGACTGTCCCAGCGTGATCTTCCTTCATTTCATGTATAGTGAAATGCTCTCTAGCTTTACGTTCAATAGCTTGATCTAGTCAGTCTACAATGAGACTAACGGAGGAAAATGCCATGAAAAGGAGAATGGCTTGAGCCAAATTAGCAATGTTTTGTTCTATTTCAAAAGAAAATGAGAACTGTAAAGGAGAGAGTAGAAGGTGAAAAAAAAAGGGAAAGTCGTGAATTGATTCTAAGGCAATATCCTATGTGAGATTTTAAATGTAGGCATCACTTGAATAGAAATGTAAATGCCGAGATTTGCATTATAAAGCTTTGTTAAATAATAACTGTCACTAGAACAGATTATGTTGATAATTAATTAGTTACAGACTGGGTGCAGTCACTTTTTAAAAAGGTTGCATTAGGGCTGCATTTTATAGTGAAGAAATCTTGAGTAAGAATAATGAAGGTGAAAAAAATTTATCAACACTTTAGAATTCATAGAAAAATATATACTCTAATGCATTTTTTAAAATACAGTGCACCCTATGGTGCTTTTATTGCTCTCATATTAAAGAGAGAAACCAGTAAGAGAAAAACAATGTAGTTTACCTAATTAAGTGAGCAAAATGCAGCTTAAATTTACAGAAGGTTAATAACTAACATTAAATGTATTGGCTTCACATTATGTTTGAACTGTTAATAAAGTGAACTCAGTGACTGCTCAAGTATTACAATTATTTCTCACCTAATAAAGAAATGAAAAGGGGAAACCTAGTAGCAGAAAAAATACGCAAATATTCAACTGATTTTTTTCCACTTCAGCAGTCATTTCTTTATGCAACTCATTCCTAAACAGTAAAAAAAGCCACAAAGGATAGAAAGAAAATCAGCTTTGAAATTTGATGCTGAGGTTCTTTGACTATGTAGAGGCTGAGCTACTGATTTAATAGAGGTTTTCAAAGGTGCTCAGCACTGACCTAATTCTGCTGCTTTTAAAATCTCTTGGTATTTACCAATGTCTTCAACAGGACTGGAGTCACACAAAAGCTGAACACTTGAAAAGTCCAGGTTTCATCTTATTCACAAAAATGTAAAAGACTATGAGTAATACTGAATTATGTTCACCTCCTATCTGAAAATTGCAGTGGGGACATGCTCTAATGATTTTTCACATACTTAGTTTTTTAAATTGTGAGCTGTTCTGTCCAAATCAATGTGAAAGTCTTTGCAAGACATCTGAAATGTCAACACACCATATAAATATAAACAGGTGCCTGACAGTCACTGAAAATTAGAGCCCTGCAATGTATGTTTTAAGATTACATGGGCTCAAGAATGTGCTGCCATAATCCAAGGAGTAGTTGCTATTTTATGACTGTGAAGCCTAACTATTTGAAGAAGTGATGCTGGTGATTCTGGACTAAATCCTATTTAATCTGGTTTCTAAACATGCTTGGTGCCAGGAAAAGAGAGCCCAGGCTGTAAGAATCGTAAGCAGGAGAGATGACAGAATAAACACCTACATTATTCGAAGAAAGAAAAGTGCATACTCTACCTGAAGGTAGAGCTATTAATGTGTCTCAGTATGGATGGCACAGTGTGAGTTCTGATCTGATGTTGAAGTCTGCCCTTAGCTGAAAATAGCCAGATCGTTTAGTCTAAGGTGTCAAAGATAACCACATATGATGGTAACTGGATCGCTCTCCTGTGTCCTCTTAGTTAGAGGAAATTAATTTCTCCTAAATGTGTTAATGCAAACAGTCATCTTGATTCAGAGGGAGCCTGGCAGCAGGAAAGGGGCTGCAGAACCTTAATAAACTCCCCTTACTGGCCCTCCCTAGCACTCTACCCTGAGAACTCCCTCTCTGTATACCTTCCCCAAAAACTTTATAGCTGCTGCTATTTTCTTATTTCTCAGTTTTTTCCACTGAATAAGTATGAAAAGAAGGGCAGGGTGATGGTCTGGGAAAGGAAATCAAGAAGAGTTTTAAGGGAAAGACAGCAGAGATGAAGGAAAAAGGAAGAGGAAGTGGAATGTTCAACATAAATGGGTGGTGTTCTGAAGAATACTGGAAAGCTTATAAAGGCTGCTTCAAATCAGGAATTGTAATTCTTTGTGATTTTGGTTTCTACACGTGGTAGAGGTTTCTGCTATCATATACTGTGAATCATATATGAAATCTTATCATTGAATACAGAGGTGTATTAAAATATACTTCTTCCAGTTTCAGATCATCTTATTTGTTTCCACTCTGAACTCATCACTCAGTATGGTCTGCTGTTAACATACTCCCTGGTGGAGATGGGTACTCAATGATGGCTAGACTACAGGGTAGTTTTTGGAATCCTCATTTGGCTCTGCTTCTTGTAGTTTTGCATAGGCATATGTTTAACTGGCATAATTCTTAAGGGTGTAAAATGTTAAGAGTTTTCCCTGTCTTCCATTAAACTCAGTGGAAAATCTCCCATTGACTTAAATGAGCATTGAATTAGGCCTTTTGAAATAATACGCAAAAATAACTGTATTTCCACTCTTTGTCATCCAATTTCTTCCTCAATTGATCCTAGAAAGTATTGGGTGTTCTGTGTAATTATTGAGTGTAATCAGCTTCCACTGACTGCTAAGCTCCTCACAAGAATTTTCCGTCTCCTTGCAGGATTAAATCCCTGGTTTACCTATCTCTCACCCTGAAAAAGTGTCAACTAAATGTTAATAATGGACAATTAAAACAACAAGAAACAAGAAAGGAAACGTAAACCAAAGCATTTTTACACAATGAAAGGTAAATGGATTGGTAGTAACCAGCAAGATAAATGAGATACAAAAAACCCGTGTCATGTTCTGAACTTTACATACCAAGTGTAACATCACTCATTTCCTTTGCAGAGGCAAAAAAACTGTTTGAGAGACATGAATATAACCCTGCAGAAGATGACTGTAAAAGATCATGCTAAACAACAAATACAATGTCAACTAATTAATTTTAATTTGATCAACTCACTTTTATGGGTGCACTTCCCTGTGATTATTCAACTGATTTTTGGCTGACAGTTATGATGAGTGAATGACAATTAATATGTACCTCTTACGAATCTAAATCACAAAACATTTTATCATGTACTGTGCTCTATTAATGGGAAAGATACCTTGAGCATCCAAGAATTTGGATACAATGCGTCTTAAGAGTTCAAAGAAGTTACTTTGTGCAGAGTTACCTAGCAAGCATACATAGCTGTATACTTGTAGGTAATTGCAGTTCTTTCCTTTTTTGTTTCCTTTTCTTCCTTTGCATCCTTTCATATTCTCAAGGGACCTTAAAGTTATATACATGATTGTGTGAAATAAAGCAGCAGATTCCAGAAAGACCATGAACACATCTTCAGTGTATGAATTGGCTGGCTGGCTGAAACTCTGTGGTATGTATCACTCCAAATAGTGCTATATTTCATTCATTCCATGGTTTCAGTTGTATTTTGTGGTATTACAGTGGCTGTCCTTTGCCTCTCTCTTGCAGTATAATGAAGGCAACTGCCACCAGGGCCCAATCAGAAGTACAATTGCCCTCTATTTATCAGACATTGGTTCTGCTACTCCTGATCTTCAGAGACCCCATTCTGAAGTCCAGTTATAGACTGTCAGAATTAGTCTTCTCAGACATACCATGAAGGCAATCCCAAAGACTTACTCGACATATAAATCCCAGGTTAGAAATCCAGAGCAAAACAGACTTTTGGTAGAAATTCTTCTTTAAAATGGAGCCTCCTATTTCTGTTTTTTTAAGCCGAATCTCTTAAAACTAAAATCTATTCCTCTTGAATTCAGGATGAGTAAATTACTCAAAGATTTTTTTCTGTAAAATTTCCATGTCCTTTTTCCTGAGTGCAATTACAGTGATGATTAACAAATGCAGCACTATGGATAAGCAAATGTATAATTCATATGAATGTACCTGGTCAGAGCTAGGGATTTCTTTTTCTCTCATTCTTTATAAATGGAACAGAGATTCTATCTTCTTAAGCCTTCTTGTTCTTCCTTAATTCATAAATGAAACACTTAATTTGAATAATATCAAAATCACATAGTAAGTTTTGAAAACTTTCATTTTATATTTTTGGCTGAAACTATTCTTTGAATAGTTTCTCAGTTCTTTTCTGAACACCATTTACCAGTACTTGTTAAAATTTACCTGACTCTATAACTTAGTGTTGTGTTGCTTTTGTAAAGCATGTAAAACGCTCTGAAGCTATAAAATGTAACACGAGATCTCATTTTTATTCCTTTGTTTTGGTTTCAGATCATTTCCCATTGGCTTCCACTGACTTTGAATAGGACTTCAGCTTTGTCCAGCTGTAATCATTCTGCAAAAGAAACAGTGAGTAAAAGGAATAAGCACTGTTTGACAGTCTGCACAGGCATTCCTAGGCCTACAGACAAATAAGTAATAATCATCAGTCCATTTTTTGGTTGTGCATAAGACCCAAATAACCCTCTCTCTTCTCTGTTTGAGAAGTATAACTCTTCTACATTAATTCTAAATTGGAATGCATATTAATTATACTGGGGAGTAGCGAGAAACCTTTTTTTTCCAGGCACATTAAATCTATATCTGGTATGTACTTTAGTGGTGGCTAAGGCTACTTGTTGTAATTACATAATCTCATTCTGAGATTAGTCAAAAGTATTCTGGGTTCCAAGGCTAAAGCATGCAGGACTGCCTAAGAACTCTAAAAGTTAAAAAACTGGAGGATGAAAAGACTGCCTTGAACGATTACATTTTCTACGTGTAATTATTAATGTGGTTTCTTTTATGGAAGATTTTCTATGTAAATACTGCTTTATCTACCTGAAACATACATATATACTCTCCTTATTTACAGAAAGGTACATACTTTTTCTACAGTCAACAGAGCAAAATCTCTGCTATGGATAACTTTAAATATTCATTACTGGACCTGGGTTTGAGCAATTTAGCAGAAGCTCTGTGTTATAGTAGGCCATCTTCATATGTCTTTTGTATCCCTCTTGTTCATTTTATGTAGCTAGGAAAGCCAGCATGCCAGTTCTCCTCTCCAGGAATAGTCTGTGTGTTTGAGTGAAAAAGAGCATTGCGAATGTGCTGAAAGCAAAACTGTAAAAGTAGATGTTGGCCAAAACCTAGACCACAGAGTTTCAGAATATAAATAGTCTTATATTCCTCTTTAAATTCCAAGGTAAAATCAAGAAAACAAAAGTATTGTATACATTTACATTTTAAATTGTGTAATCATGTTATTATCTGAAACTAATACCATGCTGTTAAAATTTAGATAAAGTGTCCTGCAATGCATACAAAATGTTCATTTGTTGAAGGCCATTAAGTTAATTTCCTGGGAACAAGATTAAATGTAAGGCATTTACATAATCATTAGTTGTGAGGTGAAGAATAGATAATTAAATATTCCACCACATTAATTTATATTTAATTAACTGTGCTTCCATGATCCTTCTGCCTGAATATTAATATTGTGTAAATAAACAATTAGGATGCATGCTTTGTAAAAGCTTTATTGTAAAAAATGCGATCAAAGGATTTCTATGAAACACACTTAAATTAATAAACGCTTAAAGGTTTTGTAAAGTAGAGTTGTCGATCTTGAAAGTTTTGCTAAATAGGTCCAAGTACTATGATTTTTAACACTTTAGTTCTTCAAGTGTTCAGTATGTCAGAGTTGTCATAACAAACTTTTAATTCCAATATTTCCCATTCTACATTTCACAACCTCTCATTAAAATTGGTTAACGTACATAAAAGCTAGTAAAGCATGGAAAATGAACTTTTCATTAAGTTTGGAAAAGACAGTAAAGCCATAGGAAATTAACGAACATTATATTTTCTAGTAAAGAAATACAGTTTCAGAGCTTCTGTTTTCATATTAAAGGGATATAATTTGGAAGCACTCAGACCATACCTGACACTCTTTTTTTTTCTTTCCTTTGGAAAAATATGTTCTCACCAGAAGCAGTTTCAGCTGTATACATAGATGAATATACAAAAAGCTGAACTGAAGTTCAGAGCATGTTTTGTTTCATGTAAATATAAGTTATTCATTGTTACTGGCCTATAAAGACTTGTCTGATACTTGTCTTCTGTTTCTAGTAGGAATACCTCTAGGAATTACCTGTACTCTAATATAGCACTTATAGAAGTATTGTGATAAATGGAAAAGAAGTATCATAGTATAACGATAGGGAGAAGATAGCTGTGGAAACCGATCTGTCTGAAAGGGAACATGACAAAAATGGAGACTGTCCAACAGACTGGAATTTTGGGGGACAGTGTGTGTTATAGGAATTCTCTGCAGACCTGTGATTTTCTGTGGACTGTGCTATGAAGGATGGAGAAAAGACTTCTTAGAAATTTTACTTTTGTAACTGAAAAATCTTAAGTTTTCATGGTTTTGATTTGCAGGGTACTTGGGACATCTGAAAGTCCAGCTGCAGTTAGTGCAAGTTGAGAGGGCTTTATACTTCTGAATATAGGTCTATCCAGAAAGTATCTTGAGGATTCATCAGAGCAAGGAAGTGGTTTGGCACAGGTTCTGTCCTTTGTGAGATTACAAAAAGCTCCAACTCATTGTATATAAATATATAGACTCATATATATCAATACATAGCAACTTTTGACCCAGACACCTCCCTCCCTTCTTCCCCCTGGAACATGAATACATTCCAAGTGTCTTTAAATAGGTATGTTAACATTATTGATAAATTGTCGATACATTAAATGAAGTCTGACTAACAGCAGCTAATCATGCATAGAAACAGTCTACTGGTAATTCAAAGTGACTATTGGTGAAATGCAGACTAAATGGACTCATATTAAAAACAACTGTAGGATAGTACTGTAATTATGTTGGTGTCATTGCATTTAATTAGAGATCTGAAGTTTCATAGAGAAAGTTCTTACTGTTTTGTAAAAAGCAAAACCTGTTCCCTGCAAACAAAGATCTTATCTGAAACACACACAGAATGAAAATTAAGGATGTAGTTTCATATAATTCTTAACCTGATCTTACAGAGGTGATCTTTTCTCCCATAACTAATCATGGCTTCCTGTCTCCACTTTTAAAACAGATCTAATGATTAAATGACTATAGGAGACATAGGATCAGGTTGCATGGACACACAAAAATGTCTGAACCAAGTCATTGCAAACCATGTAGTTGCTAGAAGTGACCCCTGGGGTAAGGTAGGATGCATGGTTGGAAGTGGAAGAGGAACAAGACGACCTCTTCAAACAGCTGCTTGCATTAGAACATTTCCAACACACTGTGAAACTGCATCCCAATCTTAATTTATTTTTGTATCTCTGAAATGGGAATTCCATGTTTTCTTCTTCAAGGTTTATTTCTAAAACAAGAAGGTAACCCTATTTATTCAACAACTAAAATATGCTAACCCTGCTTTGAAGGCAGCAGTTTTCCAAGTAAGAATTTAAATATTCTGTCTTTGAGATTTTCATTAGTACATTTGAGGTTTGTGATTACAATTATATAAGATGCAGATGGCACTATTTTTTCTTCCCACATTAATTTTAAAAGGTGTTTGGGATAGACGATTACTCAGAATAAAATTTGGAAGTTTTGATACACATTTATCATATTATACAGCAGTGTACTGCGTAATACAAGACAATGTATTACATCAGTTATGAAAACTGGTAATGTAGTAAAATGGTGTTTTCTATATGTCAGAGAAAAACAGAAGAAACACATAGTGAATCGTGAAGACTGAGTATTGCCACTTGAAGTTTTAGATGGTGTACTCCCTGAAAATAACAAGTTGAGGTGATTCATGGATGTTAGACAATCTTCCTCCTTTTTGCAGTAGCATGAATAGGGTCATGAAGGTCAGGAGGAAAAAGGATAAAGAATATCTCCAAATAAATTGAAAGTAGACAGCTGGCATCAAAGAGGCAAAGGCTGTGGTAAAAATGGAGAGCATCAATTAGTAAAGGCACATCATGACATGCATGCTGCTGGCTAGTTGAAATAAAAGTTAGGAAACAGGAATCGTAGAAACTGGTTAAAACAAAGAAGGATACGGCTGTTTTTTCAACCACCCATAAAAGTACAAAGAAAAGTGCAGTCAATATAAAGTGTTGCTAATTAAAACTAGAAAACCAGAAAAACAATTAAAAGCTAAGGTCAGAGCTGATGTGAAGGTGCAGTAGCAGTTAAGATCTGACATTCCTGCCTAGTATGAGGGAACTAATACTAACCAACAGGCCAGAATAACAGTATTTTAGCAAATATGTGTAGGATTTCTGGAGTGGTGTCATAATCCTAATTTATTTTGGTGGATATGCAAAAGTAATAGTGTATATTCTGACGACATAGCTTTTGAGTAGGATCATTTTGTTTTAATATAAATGAATATTGCCATTTCTAACTCTGTTGTACTTGTCCCAGAAATTAATTGGTATTCATGTAGACACTCATTGTCAAACTAGGGGGAAAAAAGCCATCCTCAATGTTTTTTGAATTCTTGGTAACAGAATGAACACAAACCTATGGAATGTGTAGTAAGAATAGCAGTGGCATGTCCAGAGTCAGGAAAGAATACTAAATTAATAAGTCTTTGTCTAGAAAAAGGAAGGCTTTGAGTATGATCTTCTTGGCTGTGTGCTTTGGAGTATATCAAAACGGACAGGGCCTTAGGACCAGAATTCCTAAATTCTAATTCCATCACTACTACTATTTCATTAGCTGTGACAGTTTGACAGACTGATAGAGGCACTGAAAATTACTAGATCTTCATTAACATCTGAAGAGGCTGTAGTATTTGTGGGAATTTTTTACTGTGAGTGATTAGTGATGCATCAGTTGAGTCTTAACCCACCCCTAAAAATGGAGGATTCTCTAGTCTTACCTAAGAACAATGCTGTGAGGCTTACTATTTGTTATAGTTTTGTGCAATATTAACTAATAGAAACTGCTAATGCTAAGTAATGCCTGTGAAATCTCATCTAGGAGAACCTTTTAATGCAAAGTATTAAAACCAATAATGAGAGAACTAAAGATTATTTCTCTGTAATATACTATACTATCAAAAATGCTGTTCATTAGAGTCCCCTTCATAAACATTTTTGCACAGGATGTTTTGCAGAGTTGTAGAAGTGCACTACACTGATTTCTACTGCTATGCTGACTAATACCATATAGTTTACTCTACCTTTTAAATTTAAGATTATATATTACTGCTTCTGAAAATGTACCATATTCTTAGGAGGAACTGATGCTCTGAGTCTTGTAATGTAATTATCTCGAGACAAGATGATCCTGTGGTAAGATTATCCCCTAAAAAGATTATCTTCTGACACAGTCATCCTCTGACAAGATTATCTGTAGAGATGATGCTGATAATTAGCTAGGGATGTGGAAGACCGATCTAGAAAATGTAACAAAAGTGCAAAGTAGACTGAGTACTTAGCTGAACCTCAATGCTGTATGAAAGTATGGAGTATGTTAAATTGTTGGTATCCATATGAGGCTTCAGACTGACTTTCAGATGGGGGTTGGTGGGGAAAAAAGCATGAGCAATTTTTTTGCAAATCTTAGAACTGGGCATTTCTACTTCAGTTGGTCAATCTAGCATTCATTGTGGGATCTAGTTAAAGAAATGTCTCTACTTTCACTGAAACTGATTTAAAATTATTATATTCATTTCATGTTAAGTGCAGATACTGCTTAGCTTAAAATACACAGTACACACATGAAATAATGGATTGATGATTTTTATCTAATTGGTATTAATCAGAGACATTTTCTAGTTGCAAAAACAATACCATGCTTGGTGTTTTTTCTTAAAGATGAGAAACAATCGATGATGTCAACTTCCCTTTGTACGTTTGTTTATCAAATGCATTGGTTCTTGATACTACATGAAGGATACTAATGTGGGGATCCTAATACAGGATTCTCATACAGTGAGTAAAGAGAAAAGGATTGTACTGTTTCCATTGAAATAAAATATGAAAACATACTGGTTTATCATCAGTTCTTGAAGCCTCTTCAAGGTTGAAGTAAATAGAGTTATTGCTGCCAAGAAGCTGTATGCTTTAGATGAAAGTTAATGTGTTGGACAGTATCCAAGTATGAAATGATCAAAGGGACATAGGTCTGGAGGTTTTAGCTATGCTGATGGGTTGAAGAATAAGAAGTTATAAAGCCAAACTTTGAGCTGACCTTAAATACTCACAGGCAACAGTTGTGTAAACAAATACCATATTTTTTTCATGAGAATTAAATGAATTTTCTGGTTTTATTTTTGATTAACCTAAACGTGGATGTTGCACTTGGAGGTATTAAAGGGCTGTAAAACTGAATACAGTTTTGATTCCATCTATCAAAGTCACCTGAAATTAGCAGTTAGTCCCTCAAGTTTGTAATCTGTGGCTTGTACTATGCACATAGAAAGCTCCTTCCTTTAGGGAAAGAATCCACTACTCATATTTGTAATCTTCAGAGTGCCAAATCATCGGGAAATTAAGAAATCAATCTTTGACTTTAAGAGTTAGGAAGGATGTTGGAACGTGTGGGGAGTGGAAGGTTTGTTTTTACCCTTTCTTTCTATATCAAACTATAAACACAGATCATCTTGGTCAGCTATCTTTGGAATAGCCAAGAGAAAGGCTTAGAGATACCCTTGAGCAATGACATATCAACTGCCTGCTAAATCACAGCACCATCATATATGTGACAATTTTTCTCTCACTCTACAGTCTTCTCAAAAGAACTCTCTGGTTAAAAGAACAAAAAGCATGAAATAATCTTGAAACAGCTCCAGCCTGCTAGCTAGGATGGGCCTACAGCTTTTGCATAGGGAAGAGCGCAGCTCTTTCAATAATTCTGTTTACAATATTCTCAGTCTGCCATCCTTCATTTTTTATTACATTCCTCATTTAAATTAAAAAAATGATAAAAAATGAAATATTTTAAGTAATCTGTAGACATTAAATATTTCTTGTTCACTCAGCCTTCTCTGAAAATACTCAGTAAAATCACCACAATAAGAATGTATTCTCCTTTTGTTCCAAGATGAGCTTATGTCTCTGCATTAATTTCTTTTCTTCTATTCCACAGATAATTAATAGAAGATACTAGGAAGTACTTAACTTTACTTCAACCTATTTGAAGTTTATTACCCCTGTGACTCATACATCACAACCACCAAAAATGGATAAATTGTAAAATCTACAATACTAAATCTTCACTTCAAGGACTACTACTCCCAAATCTCCTAGCAGCACATTTTTAGACTGCCCTTTCTAATAACTTAGTTTCCCACTGAGTAAAAAGCTTTTAGTATGTTGAAAATGGAGCAGTGTTATTCTTAGCTATTTGATTCTCAAACTTCCAGTTCTGCTACGGTTCAAGTGGCAGCTCCTTCATATACTCATTCAGCAAACCATTTTTATGACATTAATATGAAACATTTTTATGTGACATGTAGTAATTTCATCAAATTGTCATTTGATTGATGTGATTAAAATATATTTGACTACATCTAAATTCCTATATATCTTAAACATTGAACAAGATATTTTGAAAATGGCACAGAATTCAGAAGGCTCACTTTGCTACTTCTTTAAGTTTAATAAGGTCTGGCAATATTTTCCTGCATTGTAGGGATGCTTGTAATACCCACATGCAATTTACTTGTTTGAGTTTGAAGACAAAATGATATGGCATTTTCCATGAGGTTTGAAGATAGCTATCTGTCAGAAATTGCTGACTAGGTAGAAATAAGACTGAATTTTAAAATTAAAAACAAAGAATGAGGATAATTTTGAATGAAGGAAAATTTGTTCATAGCACAAGATGAGAAAAACATTGAATGTGAGAGACTAAAGAGAACTTTAGCAATGGCTAAGTGAAATTTAAATTCCAAAGAAGACAGGAGATTTAACCTAACACTTTTCATTGGTTCATAGATTTTAAGGCCTGAAGAGATGACAGTGATCATTGGTTCAGTCTCAAATCAGTACTTCCTCCATAACATATGCAAATTCCCTGGTTTGATGGGGAAAATTTATCTATTAGAAAGCTGCCTAATTCTGGTTTTCAAATGAAACAAATGCTTGGAAGTTCTAAGTAGATACTCAACAGAACATAGAGAATGTATGTGAGATCTATGAAGAGAAAAATCTAAGTTTACAACACAATTATTTTTAATGCTAATTTTAATGTTAGTACTTCAGTACTGTATGTAGGCACGTAGCTAGTATTTGCAAATATATATCATGTGAGCAAATGACTCAAATATATTGTGTATATTGAAATTTGATGGTATTTCTTACTCCATAATGCATTCACTCTGACCTACACTTACATACTCACTATATCACTAAAAGTGTCTTTTAAGTAGTTACTGAAAGGCTCTTCAGCAACACCTCCACTTGCATTTGTTTCATTTAAAGGAAATCTGTGAAATGATATGTAGAAGCATAATCAAATGATGGGGAAATGAAGAATCAGCAACTAATTCATCTGATATCATTCAGAAGCTTTTCCAAGTATAGAATGTAAATGACAGCAACTTCTGGTCATCTTTGAATTACGTTGTTTGTTTCACAAGAACAATTTCTGAGCAAATATAAGAAAATATATATACAGTATCCTAGTATAAAGTGAAACAAGCATTCAGAACTAATGACTCTTGTGGCTAGCTCACTATTAACAAACCAACATTTGTGGACAAATGTGGCATCACCTAAAATGAAAAAAAATATCTTTAAATAGTGCTTTCCCACTAACTTTTCACATTTTCTCTAAAACATTTACATCACTTTTATCCAAAGTGATTTATTACTTTGAGGTAAAGAGAGAGATTAAAAACATACTATTGTAGAATATACACAAGTTCCTTCTGGACTCTGTTATGCTTATTCTAGAACTAGATATGCATTTACAATTTACATCTCCCACTCTGTAAAATGGGAAATCCCTTAAGAAACTGTTTGCATTTGGAAGCTTAAAAACATCTCATTTTTCATTGTGTGAAGATTCTTAAGGGAATTAAGAAGAAAAGGATAGTGGCAACAGAAGATATTGAAAAGAGCTCTAGTGTTCTGAATCACATTATTTTAGACCATATTTTATAGTATATGCAGAATTCAGGTTGAGAGGTCTTGCACTTAACCTCCCCCTCTTCTCAATAACACACAATTTATTAGAAATTATTTACAGAATGATGGTTCTTTTGAGATTAAATTAGCCCAAATCCAGGTGTCCTTAAAGTAAATAATTAGATAAATAAAAGAGGAATAATTCTGCACAAAATCAGTTCATCATTTGTCTGTAATATTTTTACTCAGAAAATGAACTGTATTCTTCTTTCCCTCTTTTTGTTGCATAACAATTACCATTCCAATTTCGTTCTAACTCAAAACAGCTTGCCAGGAAAAAGCAAACAAGGCATGACTGTTGTCCCAAAGGAATGTGAGTTTGTGAAAACAGTTTATGTCAAGATTTTACTTTTATAAATGTTGAGCCCTACCTTGCTTCACTAGTACTTTTGAGTGATTTAATTCGTGGATCAAAGTACTGCTCAACATGAACAAATGTCCAGGGACTGTTTATATAAAGATCAAAGATATATATATATCAGCAGAGTAAACTTATCAAGTGTAATTGCACCAGGGTCCACAGCTTACTAAGGCCCAGGAGGCAGATTCTGAAGATCAGGAAAGGCAGCCTTAGCCCTAGGGGTCCTGTGTTGCATTGCTTGCACTAGTACCAGTGCCAGCTATGCTATGTCATGACATGTAAACACAAGTGGAAGCAAGAATCTCAGCAGTATTTCTCTCCTTTGATGCCAGCCTGCTAAATTGTTTACACATAATCCCAGTATTTCTAGTATGCCAGTATTATATACTGAAAAGACAGTCTACATTCCAGATTTTTTTAAATCATTCTCTTAGTATACATGCAGTGGTTTCTTTATGCCAAAAGGCCTTTCCTTTGAATTTTCTTTGCATTTTGCTTTTGCTGAATTATTGCCAGTCTTCCTCTGCTAGGGTTTCTTTTTGACAAAGAGGAATTTTCCTTTGAGTTGAAAATGTGACATCCACTAAGGAGTAGTTCTCATTGCATGTAGCTGCAGGGAGAGGAGAACTCATTTGGAACCTACTCAGAAGTGTGTGATCCAAGCAGAGAACAGTGTCGGAAAGAGTGAGAGCCTACTGTTCCCCTGGACTCTGGGAAAACCTCAGTCCTGGGCTGTGAATATTAATACCAATAATTCTGGAAGGATGGCATACTCTCAAACAGGAAACATATTATGTGCAGTCTTTTTAATCAGAAATAGCATGAAGGTAGTTTTTTCATCAAGTTGGGTTTTATTTTTCTTAAATTAGAATGTTTTCATACAGGAAGCAATATATCAGAGGAAATAAAATCACTATTTTTGCCCACACCTGATTATTTTGTATTGCTAGCCATTCTCTAGCATTTTTTAAGCAGTTTTCCACTTTAAAAGTCATCTCCAGTAGACAGATAAACTGTCTAAAAAGAAATCACTTTTGTCAATCACGGAGTTTCCAAAAAGTCTTCCTTGTGTGACACTGTTCTCATACTAAGAGCTAAAAATATAGGTTTGGGTGGGAGAAGGGAGTCTTTCCCTGAAGTTAAAGGAAAAATATATTTTCAAGAGTTGAGACTGATACTCATGGTTTCAGGATGTTTCTTACAGTGCTGAGTGTTTCAGCCAGGTGTGGAAGCAAGGTACAGAGTCAACAGGAAGATCATTATACCTCTAAGCTTTCCAAGGGAAAAATAGTTCCTGTTTTTCCATTGACCTATGTTCTGAGAACATTTTCTCTAGGATGAAATGGCAGCATGGTGATGAGACATTCAGAGGTTTTATAATTCAATCTGGGACCCAGAGAAATGAGAAAGCATAAAGAGAAACAAAAAAAAGATTAGCTCATTTTGTTGTTTTCCGCATCAAACTGTTACTCCAAGTTAATTTATGGAACTAAGAGGCAACAGAAATGTTATTATTTAAAAAAAACCAAACAAAAAACCCAAACAAACAAACCCAACCCAAAACCCAACAAACAACAACCTGTGATTTATTATTCTCTGTGAACACAGGTATGACATTCTTTTGAAAAAAAGATATAAAACTATGAAACAATATAAATAACTTTCTGGAAATAGAATGTTTTGTAAATAAAGCATAGGGATATTTCGTATGTTTACCATCCTTTATAAAAGAAGGTAAGTGTGTGTTTGAGAACAGGTCCTAAATTACGGGAAGTGACCAAAAATCTCTTCTTATCCCAGAGGAAGCTTTGAGACAAGTAATAGGAACATGTACAATTGTCTCAGTCACCTATTCTTTTAGTTCTAGCTGATCTTTAAACTAACTTGAATACATTCAAGCTTGAATTTGTAGTCTGAGAAACTGAAATCAATTTAACTTGAATTCATTTGATAGCTAAGAAAGGAAGCCTGACTAGAGAAGGGTATACATCACATGTAGAAGTTATATCTGTATTTGAAATCACTTATTGCCATACACTGTACTTACCAGCATAACGAAGGTAAAGACAAAGAGCCTAAAGGTGACCTAAGGTTAATAACTTTATAACATACATAGCTCAGCAATGATAATAAACATGGTGTTGGTATGAAGTAGATTTTACACCCTGCAAAATTTATTTGAAAATTCAAGCATGTTCCTATTCTGCTTGAAGATAAAACCCAGGTCTGTTTAAAGAGTTAATTAGAAATACAGTAAAAAGCACTCAGATAATCTAGACCTAAGGATACTCAGGAAACACAGAAGACCCAGATTTGAGACTTTGCTATTCCTAATTTTGAGCAAGAATTTAAATCCTTGTCCATATCCTTATTCACTGTCCTAATTCCAAAGCTATCAGGAAGTGTTTTTTTTTCCCCTAGCATTTCAATCTGTAATGGCATCTTTTTGCTCAAGTTCATTAAGATGTAGGGGAAAAAGCAAGACAGATATCACCTCTCAACTTTATTTGAGAAGATTCCCAGCTAACTCTACCATGACATTCAAGTTGTAACTTTAGCAGTCCCCCTTACCATTACAAACTAGGAACATCATAGCACAGGTTTCAAGTCTTTTTGAATGCTCTGTAGCTGCAGACCCCATTTGGTAAAAAGAAAAAAGAACATAATAGAAATCACAGCAGTATTAACGAAGCACTTACTTTCCTCCCCCAGCTGTGATGGAGGAGTCAATTAAAAACAGGTGTTATAAAAGATTGGGGCCTAGTCAGAACAGCAATGGTGGGTGGTTATGGGTTGTAACTTTGTGGTATTGAACCTCTGATAAAAGAATGTTAAGTAGAAAAAGTACACATGGAGACATTAGAAGAGAATTTAAGGAAGCAGTGAAGGATAGAGAGGGGCAATATGCTATGCCATGCTAGGCTATGCTATTTAACTCTCTTTGTGGCAGAGGGAGATGAGTATGAGCTTCCTGGTTTTCTGTCTTCAGTGTAATATGAAGTGATGGTCCTGGAGGCAAAAAACCTTAGAACTAATGAACTCCAGAATAGAGGGAAGCCTAAAGCTGTGTATAAGCTTTTAGGGAGTGAGTTTGAGTTTTCTGTTAGCCTGAGAGCAGTGAGCCCTTCTGTCAGAAGGGGTCATGGGTGAGAAATTCTCAGCTAGATCAGACCTGATTATAAGGGGTAGGATAGAAACTGAAATTCTTCTGACATACGCAACATAGACTCTTCTTAAAGACAAACCAGACTTACAAAGCAACAGCCAACAAAAACCTCATTTGTGTGGGCTTTGTATTACTAAGTCTACTCTTTAATCCTCTCTGCGTACAAAGGCAGTACAGCAGCTCCTTGCCGCAAGTTGTAGATGAAGCACGGTAGTTATATCTTCCTAAATGTGCCTTTTTTTTTTTAATATTACTTTTTTAAACTGAAGATGTATGTATTGAATTAGTGGAATATATAAGTATTTGTATTCTGCGTTGCTATTCTTTCACCAGTCTCCTTGCACAGGCGAAATTTACTTCTGTGCTTTCACTATAAAGCATAATTGCATTCTGTGCTCAGCTCTGGCTGAGTTTAAGAACAAACATGGTTTGTTTGTAATCACAGATGCTTCTGAGATTGAATAGTGAATCAGCCCTTGAATTTTCAGGAATGTTTGAACTGTATATTTGTGTGTTACTGAAAAAAAATGTAGGAACAAAGAAACTCCAAAATTAAGTCTAGTCCCTCCTACCACCACCAATACCATATGTTTTATATGTACAATTAGCAAAACAGTTGAAGATCCTGTATCTTTTTTTTTTTAACCTCTTTCCTTAGATTGTCATCCAGAACTATGTTGGATATACAAAATCCCTTGTCTATGCTGTTTGTGTTTAGATTTGAATCAGTAATCAAGCACATTAAATCAGTCCCTTAAGCTTCATAATCCCCTTTAAAAACAACTTTAGTATGTACCTGTCTGTATTCCTTGATTTCTCAGTAGCAGTATAGGATGAAATAGTGCTGAGGTTTCCTCTTCATAGCGCATGGGAGAGACAATTCTTTTTATTGGTTTAGTTCTTAATAATGTTTGAAATTCTGATGGAAAAAAACCTTCATATTTAATCTAAAATAGTGTATGATAAATTAGAAATTCAAGCATTCACAGCAGAACTCTGACCTACATATCATCTGGAAAGAAGAGGTTAGCTAAATGAAGCAGCTGGACAGCTGAATGTGAATGGAGGGCCTCTTTCATGATAGGTTTCACATGCCTCTTGTGAATATCTCATACTGTAAATTGGAAATGTAGTAGCTGGATTTAGAAACTTGGGAGAAATTTTTGGTGGAAAAAGGCCTATGGAAGGAGAAAACTTTCATTTAAAGGAAAAGACAGATTATTGGTTTTGAGGAGAGGATCATGATTATAATCTATCAACTAGATATATAATTAGAAAAAGTATTTTGTTGGTTGCATATAGTGAAATCTGTCCTAGGTATAATTCTAGCATTAAAAAATCTACTGATAAATAGAAAATTCCTTTTTATGAGGATGAAGGGGGAAAAAAAGGCAAGAATATTCTTTCATACATTTCAGACTTGCTTTTGAAGATATGTCCTGGATACAAAATAAACTGATGTGGCCTGAGCTGGGAACCTAACATTTGGATTTGGACCTGGACCTGAATTTTTCAAGGTATAGGGAAAGCTGTCTGACCTGAACTTTTATTTTGTGAATAATGTCCAGCAAATGCTGAAGTAAAGAAGGAGGGAGGGAAATAAAATGATTTTGTCTTTTCTGGGAAGAAAGGAAGAAAGTATATGGAGTTCTTTCTTTCTGCATTACTTAAGTCCAAAATTATTGAGGTAGTGACTTTTTAAAAATATATTATGCTATACATATGTGTATTATGTTTTACCACTATTCTTTCAAAGGTGCTACATTGGCTTAACAAAAACTGCTACAAAATACAACCCCAAACAGGTGTAAATGTCCTTAAGAAATAAATGTTATAAGGGAAGAATCATGAGAGATATATGATAGTGAATGGCATTTCTGACGGCAAGAAGGCTATGACCTTAATATTAATTGAATGCATTTATTTTAATTTTTTACTTAGCCTTTCCATTAAGATTCATATTTTGTTGAAAACCCAATGATCTGAGGTGACTGCTACTTTAAAAGTATGCATGGTTCAACTATTAACTTTAGGAAATTTTGGCAGACACGTTGAAAACTGTTTTTTTAAATATCTTTTTATAAATGTAAAAAATGCAGGATGGCTTTATTACTTGGGAGAAAACATATCATAGTTTCCTTTGGCAGAATTCAAAGTTATCTACCTTAGGGTCCAGTTTCATGGTCTGCTTAAGCTGATCTGGCTGGAGGGCTGTTACTGAAAACAGAAATCCTGATCTCCTGGCCACTCGGCCTCCCCCCTCTCCTGTGTTTTCCATGGCCTGGGTGAAAACTAACCTATTGTGGAGGTAGGCAGGAGTTTTCATACAACAGCCACACACAGTAATTAGGCACCCTCAGTAAGTTTGCAGATGTCACCAAGTTTGGCAGGAGTGTTGATCTGCTTGAGGGTAGGAAGGCTCCACAGAGGGATCTGGACAGGCTGGATCAATGGACCAGGGCCAATTGTATGAGGTTCAACAAGGCTGAGTGTTGGGTCCTGCACTTGGGTCACAACAACCCCACGCAACGCTGCAGGCTTGGGGAAGAGTGGCTGAAAAACTGCCAGGCAGAAAAGGACCTGGGGGTGTTGCTCCACAGCCAACTGAGTATGAGCCAGCAGTGTGCTCAGGTGGCCAAGAAGGCCAATAGTATCCTGGGTTGTACCAGAAATAGTGTGGCCAGCAGGGACAGGGAAGGGATCGTCCCTCTGTACTCAGCAGTGCTGAGGCCGCACCTCGAATACGGTGTTCAGTTTTGGGCCCCTCACTACAAGAAAGACATTGAGGTACTGAAGCATGTCCAAAGAAGGGAACGAAGCTGGTGAAGGGTCTAGAGCACAAGTCTGATGAGGAGCAGCTGAGGCAACTGGGGTTGTTTAGTCTGGAGAAAAGGAGGCTCAGGGGAGACCTTACTGCTCTCTATAACTGCCTGAAAGGAGGTTGTAGCAAGGTGGGTGTTGGTCACTCTTCTCCCAAATAACAAGTGATAAGGCAAAAGGAAATGACCTCAAGTTGCGCCATGGGAGGTTTAGATTGGAAATTAGGAAAAAATTTCTTCACCAAAAGGATTATCAAGCACTGGAACAGGCTGCCGATGGAAGTAGTTGAGTCACCATGCCAGGAGGTATTTAAAGGATGTGTAGATGTGGCACTTAGGGATGTGGTTTAGTGGTGGACTTGGCAGTGTTAGGTTAATGGTTGGACTGGATGATCTTAGAGGTCTTTTCCAACCTAGATGATTCTGTGATTCTGTATCCAGTTGGCACAGAGGTAAATGGCTATAGAAGTGCATACTAGGACAAAATTGCTTTATAGGCTGAAAGTCAGGACAGAATATTAGACCTTCAGACAACACATCTTGACAAAAGGCATCATTGTTCTTTTGGGAGTAGCACCTTTCATCCACAGAAACTCTGGCTTTTACATTTCAATTAGCATTAATGCAAAAGAAAATATATTTCAATATTTTCAAAGTGTTTGTTATTTTAATCAGCATTAAGATTTTTAATACACTGGCCTTTGTTTCAGAC
This sequence comes from Strix uralensis, assembly GCF_047716275.1. Classification (NCBI taxonomy): domain Eukaryota; kingdom Metazoa; phylum Chordata; class Aves; order Strigiformes; family Strigidae; genus Strix; species Strix uralensis. The sequence goes on along the minus strand of NC_133983.1, from coordinate 17,517,642 downwards.
TGTATTCTTTTCAATATTCCCTTAGCCATATTTAATTATTCCCTATTAGAGTATACGGTTTTTCTTTGCTTAAACCCATCTCAGGCAATGATAATTCTGTTTAATATATGAGGCTCACTCCTGTTTTATGTCACTGGAACTATAAGGAGACATGGGCTTTCTTTTCCATTTGACCAGTAGTTTTCTCAGTGAAGTCTGGCCAGAGTACAAACTCTGATGCTCTTTTGACAAAATGTTGATAACATTACAGCAGGTTCATTGTGTCTGAGAACTGCAATTAATAAGTGAAGTTGTTCCCACAGTGCAAAGAATGTAAATTGTAACAGAAGGAAAAAAAATATTCCCTGTTGAGTTTTAAAAAGGGTAACACCTAAATGATGATGATTTAGTTTTGATCATATCAGAGAACCTTAGCATGATATTGTCTGAAGTTGAAAATCTGATTCTTGTTGAAGTAGTGTAACAACAGCATACTAAAATTTCAACTACAGTATTGCTGTGGTTTTTTGTTAATATTAGAAGACAATGGATTTGTAGCTGTATTTATGCATCATTCTCACTGAAGTATTTAACTGCCTGAACAAAATATTAGTATCAAGAATTCAGATGTAGGCTCTAGAAAGTAAATGTTTGTCTGTCTTTTGAATGTAGTAGAAATCTTGTACCTTCTCTTAATATTTGCTGATTATGGCAAAGATTTTTGTCTGTTATATCTGCCTATGGTATTTTTGTTATGCATGTTCTCCACATGAAATCACAGTACTGTGATGGCATATGTATTACATTAATAGATAACAACTGTAGTAAATAACAGGGAGAGGTTTTGCTGTTGAAAGCTACTTTTTCAGTGTCATTTATGAAGGAAATATAAACCACTTCCCACCTCTACAGTACCTTTAGATACTGCCAAATCAATGTGAGCAGAATGTATGCACTATGTAGCAGAAAATATTTAGCTGTATCCTAACTGTTTGAACTTGCTTTATAGCCCTGTTTCCTTCTCCTGAAGTTTAAGCCCAGCTACCTTTTTCAATTTAGCTTCATGTGCACTCTAGCAATGCAAACTCTTGTTTTGTATTTCATAAAAGTAGATCAGGGAATGCAATACTGTTCCTTTGGCAACAATTAAGAGAAAATGAAAAAAACAGTGTTTTCATCCAGTGAAGTTTCCTACACCAAAAGTGACAGCTCAGTTGTAATGTAGGCCTCCAGCTTATAAACATGTAGGCAGGTAAGACATTTAACATATCCGAGTACTCCCTTTGAACTAAATCAGATTATTCACTTGTGTAAAATTGCTCAACTGCCTAAATGTCTGCAGGATCAGGGCCTTAGATTGCAAACATAAACACCAAAGTAATTTCCCTCTTGCTGTGCTGTTTAGCCCTGCTCTCCCATTTAGTGCAACTGAAGGAGTGGATGGGCCGTTTTCAACTCCTATGTTCTATTATCAGAGGCTATGGTGGGAGTTTAGGGGTACATAAACACATTTTTTAATTATAAAACATAGTAGTTGAAAAAATTTTATAGCAAGTAAAATCATAGTGTTAAAAAAAATAAAATTCATCACCCTGCAAAGATGAAGGGGAGACTCTGGAGATCAGAAAAGTCCCGATCATTAAATTCCTGCACAATTTCAAATGACAGGATTTTTAAAGAGAAGGTGTCATGTAGTCTAGGATCATATTTAAGTTTGGCAAAAATGTTTTTGAACACAAAAACTTCTGTTAAATTAATAAAAGGAAATAGCCTTGCAAGCCAAATTAAATCCATATCTTTGTTAGCATCTCCTTGATAACTTTGTGTTATCAACTGTGTTTTCAGCTGTTAGGATCTGATTGATAGTGCTTGTTAAGCCCGTTATCTTTCTGAGTGTATCTTTTGACATTCTAAATATCATCTTGATAATATTTGCTGGGCAATTGAATTCTGTATCTTCAAGACATTCACAGCAGTAACTTAGAGATAGAAATGACCACGCTTTAGTTTTAAATTTTTTAGCTTTGTTTTTTTTTATCTAGTATCCCAAAGGCTGCTCAGATAGATCTTCTAGCACATACTCGTCATTCTGCCATGATTAGTTTAAAGCAAGGTCTTCATTACAATGAAGATATCTCAGAAATGACAAAATTTATCACTGTAATTTCATCCTCCATTTTCTTTGTGTACCAATCAGTAACTAATCTCATATTGGCCTTGGAAAATAAGATATTAAAAATAGAGAACATCTCCTTAGGAACATGTATTCTGTAATCCTTTCAGGCTTAGTTATTTTTGAAGTTGCATGCCTATATATTTTTTATTTCTATTTAGAGGCTCTTTGACTCATTTCTTATTAGAGTGAAATATACAGAAAAAATATTACTTCATATTCACACAAATATGGGCTTTTTAAAAAAGGAATGCTAGGTATATTAATTCATTTCAGTCAGTTCTCCACTCTGCCTAAAATGGCTTTTAATGAATGCATAAATTTCGTAAGTACACAAATCATCTTTTAACACTGTAGTGTAAAAAAACCTGTCTATCTATAGGCAAGTTATTGAAGCTCATGAAGTAATCCTTCAAAAGATCACATTCAGAAAGAGTAGTCAGCTGAAATGGTGTACAGACTAGTAAGGGAGGCTCTTACTCTTCAGAGGTAAATCTATGGATGCATCCTTACTGTGCATCTCTGTTACATAGATGAAAAACTGTACTGAAATTTGACCTTCAGCAAAACCTAAAGATGTGTCTGAAGGGTAGGAAAGAGCTTGTGTCCATCCTGGCCATGTGCATGGACCAAAATTTGTATCTGACCATGTGGGTGCTAGAACAGATATTCTATCCAGTCTGTTTTCATGGCACCCTCCCATAGGTGACAAACCACCTTTGTGGCACGCTCTGAAAGAGCCCGGACTTCAGCTGCCACACAACAGATGGGACTGCAAAGGGTCTTGGTTGTGCTTTGAACAGTGTGGACACCAGCAGTTGAGTTAAAAGCCTTCTGTTGGGAGAAATGAGGATGTGCCATTCTGGGTCAGGGAGCCGCTCACAGGGTTACAAAGATGCAGTATGGGGTTCCAGGTGCACTAGGAGTAGAGTGCATGGAGTGCTGCTCAAGGACATTCATCATGGAAAATGGATGCTTAAATGGAAGTGGAACTGATCACTTTAAAGTGTTAAAATTTGAAGGAGTTAAAATCTTATAAACTGCATGGTTTCAAAAAGTGCAATAACCATGGTGAGAGTTAAGCGCTGCACAGCATAGTGCCTTCAGTGGTAAGCACCTTTCAGAAGTTATGTGCATACTGGTATTAGTCTGTGTATATAATTCATGCATATCACAAGCATCTTCTTGTACCACTTCTGTTTTACAAGTCAAAAACTTCAAGTGATTTATCTCAATTTATCTCAGGAAAGAACAGATATACAGAGGCAGTCTGAATTGCAAACCAAAGCTCAGAGATTCTTTTCTGTCCCTTCTGCTTCTTGAACCTGCTCCTTCCTCAAAATGGGCAAGGGTAGAGGAAGAGAGCAGAGAACACTCCACTTTCAAAGACAGAGCATACTAAATCTGTAAATCAAAATAATAAGCTGCAAAAGCTCCTCTAGGTTTTTTGGGGTTTTTTTAATGCATCCAACATGATTAATTGTCTTTTCAATTCTTTTTGAACTCTGGAAGTTGGTGTGAAAAATAAGAATGGCATTTGTGCCTTTGCAGACACTGAAGCACTTCTAAAATACAAATCATCAATGAACTTAAATTATTTTACAGGATCTATGAAAAAAATCAAAGGCTGATTAAATGTTGAGTCTTGGGTGGTATTTAATTGGTAACCATTGTATTAGGAAATATAATAGTTTTTACAATACAAATGGGATACAGACTGTAAACAATGAATGCTAATAAACTCAATGAGCACTCAATATATGGGCAACAGCCGTCTGTTTAGAGGAAAAGGAAAAGATTAATTCACTGGTACAAAGCTAAAAATGAAAGATTAATCTTTTTCTGTACGAAATAGGATTTCTTGCCTGCCCCTTTGCTGTGAGCTATGTAGTGTTCTCATGTAAAACTTTCGTTATGTTTGTGCTAAAGATAAAAGGGGTCACATTAACCTCCTCAAAAGTGAGCTGAGGAAAGGTGTTCACTGCAGTGAAAGCAGCTGGGACAACACTGTGGCCTCCAGTCACGGTTAAAAATTTCTATACCGTTGGTGGCAGATCTGATTTAAGAGTTCCCAACGTGTTCCATGCTGCTGTGAGTAACTGTTAAGTTTGCCCTCAGTTGTCTTCATTTGAATCTTTGTATAACTCTTCTCAAAAATGAATCTAGTTTAAAAAAAAAAAAAAAAAGACTGAATTAAAGAAGCAAGTAAAAAAATCCTACGTAGAAAGCAGATTTCTCTGAAATGGGTTACTTCCAACCCAGGTAGGGTTTTTTTGTTTGGTTTGGGTTTTTTTAACTGATCCAGTGATAAGTTCTAGCAGGATTTGTGGGAGTGAGAAGCACAGCACAGAGGGTCTGATGCATAACAAGATGGTTATGTGGAGTCATAGTCTCAGATGCCTCTGAACACCAAGTGAGTATGCATGGTAGTGGCCATCCTGTCACACACAACGGTGTGGTGCTCCAGTTGGTCAGTTTTGGCTTATGGCCAGAAGACAAATGAGTCCTTGGAGTTTCTCAAATCTCAAAGCCTTGTGGGTCCTTTAGTTGAAATAACAACATAATTAGTTCCAGGAAAGACTCATGCTCTGGTTGTGCCTATTAAGCAAAATTTCAGCCTTGTGAAAGTTGGCAGGAATGCTAGCCTTGCTGTTAATGGAATTGAATTTTCATCCATTATGCTAGAGAAGTAGTGGAGGGTGAGTTGGAAACAGTAGTATTGGTAACAGTGGTGATGCAAACTGTCCGGATGAGTGTAGGAGAAACTGCATGGAAGTTTGAGTAGTGAAAGACAGAGACCTTGCTAGACAAGAATGGGACATTTCAAGCTGTTGTCTCTTCATGGTGGCGAATACACTGCTCCTTTGGATTACTCTTTTTCTAAAAACATGCAGGTCAATGCAGAGCCAGCAGTTACCTCAAAAAGAGCAAAAACTCTCTGTTGGGCTACTCTTCCTGGTCATATCAGCTCATGGGCTTCTCATGGCTCAGTGTTAGAGTGAAAATAATGAAAGATCCAGCTACCATAGCAGGTCTTAAAAAAGAGGATGGTGAAGGGTAGTAGAGAGAAATAGAAGGGAACACATAGTATTTACCCATACCAGTGACGTTTCCAGTCTTTCCCTAGATAATTCATTTTTCCATTACTGAAAATGGTTATTCTGACTGGAAGAATAACTACAGACAGCTTTTTTAAGAAGCTCAAAACTATGAAATGAGCAAGCTACATTTTAATAGAATTGAATCACTTCAAAGTATACATTCCAAGCCTGCTGGCAAATTTCTCAGGTGGCTGACTACACACAGCAAAAAAACCACATTTGTGGAGGTGTGGTTTAGCAGGCCGCTTCTCTGTACTGACTGATGTCTGTATATTTGTCACTTCAAAGGTGATGAATTAGAAATATCAAGCATCATTAAAATCAATGGGACTTTGCTCTTGACCTTACTGAGGCCAGAATTTTACCCATTATCACTGATCTCTTTGTTCTTCTATTTTGTCACTTTGGTCTGCAGCTGTGAAACTTTTGCTAACTTATGTTTTATCTCCTATGTAGAATTGTAATCAGTACAGGATTGGCTTCCAGGGGAGCTATTCTGTACTCACCGTATTATTATCAGGCTAAATTACCCTTAATATGCTGACTTTACACTACTTTGAGAAGTCCTGTCACTAAACATTTTTCCCAGTATAACAAATGTAGATGACAAGATAATGTTGATGTACCTCTTACCTATCTTAATATATAACTTTGATATGTGCATGTATGTTGTCATCTGCCCAGATTTGACAGGGTGTCTACATGATGAGATCAGTATAAGCATTAAACTGGGATGTCTAAATGCACCATGTGTTTTAGAGCAGCAAGAATCCTGTGGACAAGTGGCTGTTTTCATAGAGCTGACTACAAATAAGCCTAAGGCAGCCAAAACATAAATGCCTAATTTTTTTTTAAAAATATCTCCTCCGTTATTCTGAATGAAATCAACCTTTCTCTGGGAACATGTTGGTTCTTCAGAAAAACCACCCAAAACAAACCAAATCACAACACACTCTAGTTTCATTTCAGTGTAAGCAACTTAACAGCTAAAAAAGAAAAAACAGAACTCTTTTTTAGGACACAAAATCCATTTCCTGAACAAGTCTATCCCCAAAAAGCATTTTCTTTCAGCTCGTTTCTTCTGGTCTCTCCAAAGCCACATCCAATTGTAGTTTGGCTTTTGGCCGGGAGGAAATCCATTAATACAGCATATTGGAGATGGAAAACATGATGCAGCAATTTGTTAATGGGAGAGTATATTTTTGTTGTATGCAAGAAAAATCACTGATTATGTGCAGTGATAAAGATGCAGGGTCTGCAGGGTCTTTTAAGCCCTCTTTCTGTGTAGTGCAAAGTTCTTACTTCAGTAGGAGCTGTAGAAGTCTTTCCATATTAGCTCCTTAGTGAACCAATGCAATCAAATGTGAAATGGAAAATGAGAAAAGTAATTAATATTACCAATGGCATTTGTTTAAATGTTGCTTTTCAAAAGCACTTTAATTACAATATGCTTTTCATGTTGGTTGAGTTCATTTATATAGGGAATACAATCATTAATTATCATAATTAAGACACCTGAATTCAGCCTGACTGGCATTCCTTCCACCCTGAGTTGTATCATTGTTTTATCTCTGACAGTTAGGTTTTCAATCAGATGTTATCTACTTTTTCCTAATCATTAAGAAATGCTTTACTAATTAGCACATGAAATTCATCCTACATCAGACCGAATTGAATCAAGGTCTATTATCTTGAACAGTAAGACACTTCAGAATTCACAGTAATAGGGCATGAATATGTGATACAGTTCATACACATTTCATGAACCTCCACGTTACCGTTATTTTTTCAAGACTCTGCAATTAGTTATGCCATTTTCAGGTCACTTAATTCTCTCTCACTGTTTAACAGTCTGTTAGATTACAATGCTCTAAAATCACGAGTTAACTCTTTCTGTACCATGTTTTGCTGAGATATTTCTGTTCTCCAATAAAGATGCTTCTCTGCAACATTCCCTCATATCCTGAGAAACAAGCTGCCATGTGCAAAACTTTTCTTGAATATTGTTTCTTAGAAAAAAGGACATATTTTCAACTATTATGCCAATTCTAATTATAATTTCCTAAAATGAATAATGAGTAACCACACATAAAACAGAAGTTCTTGCCTTATCACAAGGATGTACAGCAATCGTGCTGAAAATTTAACCATGCTCCTCAATTGATCTTCCACTGAAGATATTGTCATCATAGATGGAATAAGCCTAACCAGCTTGGGACCAATCTAAACCTGATTAAAAGGCTTTAATCCTGTTTCTAGGAAATTGTCCTACATGCAAGGGAAGATATGCCCTTGCCCTTCTCTGTTCTCCCAGTCACAATTCTGTAGTTGTGAGCAGTTTTAGTTTGCCTTGATTAAGTAAGGGAAAAGATGTTGGTTTTTATACATACTTACTGTAAAACTGCCAGAACAGATGGAGTTGTACGTTATGAAGGCCAGGCTATATTACTGCACAGATATATTAAAATGATTCTGTACAATATTAAGACTTCTCATTTATGTAATAAACCTTACAGGGTTACAGTCTTTATATTCATATACTTGGCACAAATTTCAGACAGAATCTCTTGTATGTGGATTTATTTTAAATACATGAATTTATGTCAGCTTGCAAACATCTACTCTTTAATAGTTCTAAAAGGTGCAAATCTCTCATTTAGGCAAAATAAAAACACAGAAGCTTTTTTATCACTAAAAAGTAGAATGCTGTGTTATAAATACTGGATACTTAGACATTCTCACAAGGCCTTATTTAGGTACACAAACCATAACAGCAAGTGGAAATCCTGCGCTTGGCTGGACTTCCTGTGCAACTACCAAACCACAATGGATTTAGGAAAATATTTCCATCACAACAGACCATTACTGAGTTGTTATACTAAGCAAAATCAAAATAAATCTTCCACAGTCTTGTCACACTATGAATGAGACATGTTTGTGGATGGTGACAACTTCTTGAAGTGGAATTGCTAGAGTGGCTTTTATCTAGATATATCTTTGATAAACATATCCAGTACTGTGTATTTTACCATAGAAAGTCTGAGAGCTTCCTACCTATGCTGAAGGAATGGTGCTGACTATTGGAAAGTAAACATGTAGCATTGGAATAGGACCTTCTTATCTCTCCAAACCCTATTTTAAGAGATAGGGGTAAGAAAAACTTCTCCACATTATTCAGGGTTTCCCAGTACAGAGCTATGAATGCCTCTCAAGCCATGTACCAAGATCTAAACTGTAGCTTCAAAGACAGGAGTGCACTTTTGTGGTGTGTATCTTAAGACTATTCATCCCTACTGTATATCATATCAATTATCTTAAAGTACTGTTGACTTTTTTTAAAGCAACGTATTTCTGCCTCATAGGGGCTACTGGAGCAAAATTATCTTTTTTTCTACATAATTTTACTGCAGGTTTATGAATGAAAGGGCTTGAATTTGCAATCTCTGAGTTAAAACAGGAAGTAGCTGATAGCAGAACACTTCCCCAAGGGGACTCATAGCTTTAGAAGCATTTCCCAGCTTGTTGTCTTACAGTCTGAATTTCTTGACCTTAAGGATAAGCTGTAATGGGCTTCTGTTTCCCAGGACTGAACTGTCAAGCTTTAGTGCTTTAAGAATTCAGTTAACAATGTTCTTGTTTAAAAGTTGAATAAGTGGCCAGAGTTTTACAGGTATTGACTCTTTACAACCCCAGGATCTTCAAAATAATTCATCAATGAAGTGCTCAGAATATCACAGAGCTTCTGAGGTTGCAAAATACAGTTTGTACCAGCCCTAGTTACATCTTTGAAAATTTTAATCTTTTAAGTTGTGTGAAATGGCACTTATTAGGTCTTGGTAGCACACGTAGGACTGTAGCCATGAAGATGATTTTGCAGAATCATTTCCCTCACTTTAGTCTTTAATTTCAGATAAAGAGTTACTGTGGTTGCTTAGAAATTATTCCTTTGGAGTTTCCTTCTGTAATAAATAATAGTTCATGTTGTACTTCTATATTAAATATTCTGTTAGAAGTGTGTCAGCTATTCAGATAAGAAATTACCTCTTCCCTGTTTTCCCTTTTTAACAGAGTTAGTATACTAGCTTATATGAAGCACATTCAGTGAGGAGCAGGAAAAAATAATCAAAATAGCCATACTGCTGAAAATGAATGATTACTCTTGGGGGAAGAATGTAGGGTGGGAGAAGAGCTGCATCATACAATTCAATAGAAAATAACATTTGTGTGGAAGCAGGAGAGTAGCATATGATTTCCTTCCACATCCACACTGAGCAAGTATATTTTTGTAGTTCATCATTTCTCTTTAGCTGGTGTGTTCAGTTACTGCTCATCTCCCTGAGGGATTTTTATTAGTAATGAAGGAGACTTCACCTGAAAATGGAGTAGCCTGAAATTTGTCAAGTTGGAAAAATACTTATATTTTTATCTGAATGAAAAAGAGTAGTATTAAAAAAAGGGCAGGGGGGAAAGTAAATATGTATATCAACAGTCTCAAAATGTTACTATGCCATTTATGGAAAACAGTGCAATTATGAAACATAATTAATTAGCTAATTACAGAGGTATTTATTATTCTCATATGGGGAATCATACAATAAATAGTCCATTAATATATTTGTACCCGTAGAATCTGAAAGCAAGTAAATAATGTTCTTTCAGTTCATGATCATGTGTACTATGAGAGAAGGCACTACCAAGGTGATGCACCATGACTAGAAATGAGATCTGACTTTCCAAGAAGCTGGGTATGTAACTTTGGACATGAAGACTAAGGGTCTTGGAAGTCAGAGATAAAGTTTATGGTTGGATCTAATATATGTATGAAGTTGAGGCACAAAAATAGTTTTCAGCCAACTACACTATGACTCCCTAGTGCTTTCACACAAAGGCTGTGTATAACACTGATTTCAGCAATTTACTGAGCATTGTCACTTCCAGGAGCATTACCGGTTCCAGTGTTAAGCCAGCAATGTGAATGTTACTAGAGTTTATAATTTTTCTAAAAAAAAAAAATTGTTTCTGTGATAGTGTGTGCTATTCCCTTTCCCATCATCTACCTCTGTGTCTTTGTTTCATCTTCCTGTTGTCTGTTATTTGTATTTAACCCTTTGCTTTCTATGACTGGCCTGCCCCCTAGCTCTCACCAAAATTCTTGTTTTGCGGAAGAGTATTTTATAAACTTGTGCATTTTGCCTTTAAAGCTGAATGTTGGAAACTAACATATTCCAAATGACAACCAAGCAGAAAAATGTCTTCCAAAATGCTACAGGTGCCCACAGTGGCAGGGAGGTAGAAGTGTGTTCTAGATGGAAGTGTGTTATACAATACATAGCACAAAGGGTGTGCCTGACAGTGAAGAATAATAGCATCAGGCTTCTGAGCTGCAATACCATGATCAAAATTGGCATTGTTTCCAAGTCAAAACTTTAAACTGTGTGAGGAGAAAGTATCCTTCTTTGTGTAATCTTTACAGCATAACAACAGCTCTACCTTAGCAGCATCAAGAGTTGGTAACGTATGACAAATGGTTTCATAGGGACTTGCTAAGCTAGAAAGTGAGAAGGAAGGCAGAGGTAAGCACACTATCATTTTCCTTTAGCATTCTTTTATTTCACTCCTTCCCAGGGGCATATGCAGCCCCAGTTTCGATTCAGGGGGATGAACACACCCCATCGTGTCACATCATGTTTCCATATCTCATGGCTGTAGGCAGGGAGAGCCATACACTGTCGGGGGGCCTGTATCTGCCACACATAAGCAGGAAAACAGAGGACTTGTAGCACTGGGATGGTTACATGTGAAATTCTTATCACAGCAAAGGGAGTGGGAATTGGAAGTAAACTGTTGGGCTGACACTCTCTACTGAATCTGCACTGTGACTTCATCCCATCCACAGGGAGCGACTTGGACAGGAGCTGACCTTGAATATCAATCACAGCTTGGCCTTACTACAGGTAGCTTGTCTGTGGTCAGTCATGACTTGTACCATTTCCCATTTATAACAATTCCCTCAAGACAGATGTTTCAGTCTGTGCTCATAACTCATTTCCTGTAGGATAGCTCTATCATGAGCGTCCCCACTGTGATCCTTCCCAGAGAAGATGAAAAATCAAGCAGACCAATGGTGTCTTCTACCTTCAGAAGCCAGTGTCTTAGTCAGAGCTGTGGCACCGCATTAGTGCCACATTTTAGAATTTTGTTCTCCTCCCTGTTGCTCACTATCTCTTGGTAAATGCATGACTTCAGTTTTCTGTCTTACAGACTTCATGAGCTAAAAAACCATTGTAAGGGAAGGAAAACATAGAAAAACACCAAAAGTGCTATCTGGAATGGCCTTGTCTATGAACACATAAATACTTTATCTAAGGCAAGAGCTTGAAGGATAGATGACTAAAACTTCAAATATAACAGCTTAAATTAGAGTTATTTAGTTCTGCAATTGCAAGATGCTTATATGTAAAAACAGACTTATAAGATGAAGAGATTGCAAAAGTAAATTGCTTATGCCCCAATATTTCACTGGTTCCTTTCTCAGCACTCTAGTTTCTACCCAATTTTTACATGCATACCAACTTCATTTTCTTACAAGTAGTTATTTTGGTTTGGTTTTGAAATAAGAAAATAGATGGTTGTAGTAAGGGTAATTTTTTGTGTATTCTTCATCTCGTATTTTTGTGGGGTTTTTTTTTCCCCAAGCAGTCTCTCTCTCAAAGTCTCCACTAGTTGTGCTTATAAAGCAACCCACACATTTTCCAATAGTATTTCCACTCTCCAGGATAATGTTTTTTAGACCGATATATTGTAATATTTAAGAGGAAGAAAACATGTTCTAAGAATTCTTCTTATTTTCACCTTTTGATGTTCTCAACTGCCTTTTTTCTGAAATCTGATGGGTTGCAAGACAAGATTTTAAGTATTTACAACCATCTCTAATAAACCGCTTCATGGATATTTATGAGGTGCTGTTTTAGCAGGCTGTATTATAATATTAATCAAAATCAAGGCTGCTGCTTGGAAACACTCCAAGAGTTAGATCTTTGCTGAAATCTTTCCAGGTATCTTTATTTTCGCCATTCCTTTTGTTTTTTGTTGTTGTTAATTTCCAGTTAAGTTATTTATCAGATGATATTTGAATACATATGAATACAGTTTTGACAGAAAGTCGGAGAATCTTAAAATTAATCTTCGTTTTAATGTTTATTCAACACTTTTATATTTGTTTTCTGTTTATTTTTAAAGGAAAAGAGTAATATTAGCAGGAAAGAATACAAGGCACCCTACTGTGCCACTAAAATTACATTGTACAATTTTATTGTTTACAACTAGAAATGTCCTAGCACGTTCTGAAGACTTGTGTATGAAGCCTTGATGCAATTTTCATATCCATCACTTAGAGGCATAATGAATCCAGGAGGCCAAGTTTTCAAGTACTCGCTTCAGGTTAAGGATTGTTATTTCTGGATGCTCAACTTGAGATCCTTAACTCTAATTTTCAGGAGCACATAAGTCAGGCTGTCAGTATGTTGAATGATTCAAACCTCCAAGATTGTGAACAAGATTTAGTGGGTATTTTTCAGATTTAGTCCTTAACAATTTTCACAAGTTCACAAAGGTAAGGGTGGCCAACCAGCTACTGGGCACCCAAGAAACTGCATGTCCTTGATAATGTATGCATATATTTCTATGCTGAACATATTACATCCTTCCTTTTTAGCATGTTAACTTAAAAGCCACTCTGATGTGGTCAAACAGGATCAAGACCAGAAATTATTTCTATTATGACTTGCTTAGGGTTCAGTACTCAGGCAAAACATGCCTGCTATTATATGAATCTCCAAGAATTATTGCAGAATTGCTGGGGATAGGACTAAATCAACTCTTAGGTCTCTGCTTAATGTTATCATTTGCCACAAAATAATTGTATACAACCACACATAAAGCTCCATAATAAAACAAAAATCTGCAGATTCTATATGAGAAAGACTAGTGACGTTAAAATACACAAAACAGAATCTAAACAAAACCAATTTAAGGAATAAAAGGTCAATCATGAAATATATTACATTTCAAAATATTTTTTGAACTGTAATGATGTGAGATATTACCTGCAACACGTAATTTAAAAACTATAATATCCTTTTTACTGCCTTTCCCATTGCCCTTATACTGCAGTCACTGCATTATGTGAAGTTATAGCTAGAAAGAGAGATTACTGAAGGTTAGTGCTGGTCATTTCTAATTAAAACATTTCTTATGTGTTTTATTGATACATAGTCTGATTTGCTATAACAAGGGTACTTTGGTACTCAAATGTGAAACTTACCAGATTTGTGTGGACAAGTGTCGATCCACAGAATACCGAGATTAACCTCTGTGCATCATGTTAGAACCATCTGCTTGCTCCATCCAATAAGCTGTAAGAGCTGATCTATCTGATCACACAGAGACTTCCTCTATTCTTACCACAATGTTTTTGTAGAATCTAATACTGTAACATTTGGTCAATAGCTTTAAGGAATATCATGGCAAATGTATCTGAGTGGAGATGACGAAGTCTGAGAAATAATAAATGTTGATGTTCAGGCAGTCTTACAAGAGTGTTAGGAGTTGCCATAGTCTCCATCTCTTACAAAGATTCACTTAATTCTTCCATATTGAATTTAACTCCAAGGGCCCAATTCTCCATTCCATTGCACTAGTTTGATGCTGGTCTAATTCCATTGACTTTCATAGAAATACAAGACTTTAAGACTCATGCAGTAAATTGGCCATTAGGCCTGAAGTCATACAAAACATGCTCAGTCCACTGTTACATTATCTGTTAGCCATTTTGGACAGCAGCATCACTTGGGAAATGTTACTATTCTTACCAGGCTGATAACATGCTATCAGTCCCTTCTGTGACACCATCCTGAAGCTGAGAGCTGTAACAGAGTAAGCTGTTAAAAATCAGATATAAGGAAAGAAGAGGACTCCAAAAGACCAGCTGGAGATTGCTGGAAACCTCAGTAGAAAAAACATGTCCGTCTTTATCAAAACCTGAGAGGATTTTTACTGTTGTTGAAGTCAGGATATTCTCATTAATGTTGTGAAATCAAGTCTGGCTGAAGTTTGGGGTTGAGGAAGAGGTTGTGGAAGTTGCCTTTAAGTGACTGTGGAAGTTGCCTTTAAGAGAATGTGGAAGCAAGCAGAATATGCTTGAGGGCAGGAAGGAGGAATATGCAGGGAGATATCAGCAGCCTGAGTTCCCAGCAGTGTGAGCTTTTGACCGTTAGACTTACATGGTGACTTCAGGCATAACCTTGTGGTCAGTGATGCTCCATTTTGTGCCCTAGATCATCTGTACTGAAATGGCATGCTCTTTAGACATTAGAGACACAGGCAAAACAATTGTGGCTTCTATTGTGCAGAAAGCCTCTGGTCAGGGTAGTTTTGTCTGGTCAAATCCACTTCTACATGTAAGGCCTCACATTTTCAGCACTGAAATGGCACAGGCATTCTTGTGCAGATCCTCTGCACTAAGCTGAATTTCATCCTAATAGATTGAGCGAATAATTAAACTTTAATTTGCCTGTGCCTACATTTCTAACACTGCAAGCTTGCAGAGAGTGCAAACACAGTATTGTCGGGAAGGTTATATGCAGAAATCTGCTCTGATTGACTGAGAGTGCATCAATCTTGATGTATTCTTGCAATATTTTTCAGCAACAGAGGGAAAAAGAAGGATGCATTACATCAATCAAATTAGCAGGGCAAAAAGGCAAATACATGAGAAATGTCAGTTCATTCTGCAGATACAGTTCTTGCCCAAGTTAAAAGGACGGACTAAGGTGGGCCATTATACCGATTATTGGTTTGCCATACAGAATAGGCAATTACTTATACTTCTGTTGTTTGAGACAGTTTTGCTGTTTTCCTATGCTGAACTGCTGCTTTCAAATTCTAGTGGTATGCAGTTCTAGCTGGCGTGCTGTAGAGAGCAAGCAGAGAAAAGGCTGTATGCCTGAATTAAAACATCAGCCAGTAAAATCTATTGTATTTCATATCTTTAAATAATTCTGATTTGTAATTATGGAAGTTCTTTTATCCAGTGTGTCAAAGTGCTTTGAAAACAGCACATCTTTTACCTCTTTGTGAAGCAACTACACAGCGTGGGTATTGCTTGCTGTACTATGATATCAGCTCTTGGAAATGTACCTCAGGTACACTTAAACTGACAGCCTAGCGGTCAGTGCCAAAGAGGTACGTCGCCTGTGTTTGTGTTTTCCAGATGCCAAGGAGATGAGGCAATGCTGAGTGAACTAAGCCCTGCTGTACTTTGAAACCTCTGTGTAAAATGGATAAGAAATCCTGAGCCCAAGCTACATATTCAAACCGCTTTCTCTAGTTCCAAGTACAAATAACAGAGAGTGTCTGATTCCTTTCCTGGGGTTATCCAGATTGGTACTCACCTCTCTGCAATAGCATGAGTGCTTCTGCAGTTTATGTCCCCTGTGGACCTGCCTGCAGGATGTAGCCTGGACATCACAAAAAATGGCTAGATTTTTAAGCAGAGGCATTGCCATCTCAGACTGCCTCTCAATAATCACAGCATGAAAAACTCTAAAAGCAGAATCCCAGTAAAGTACAGTTCAGGCAACAGGGGGCTGGTTCTTAACCTCCTCCTTGCTCTTCTGACCCAGAAGGATGTTTAATGGGAGAGGGCTTTGGAGTGGATCTCCTGCGGAAAATGAGGCCGCTCATGCACTTCTCAAGCTAATTTCCCCTTTACTTTTGACTGAGGTGTTGGTAGCCTAAAGATTGCACGGAGTTCCATTAATGAGCAGAGCACATTCACCCTGCATTCAGAAGCTAACTGCCATGGTCTGTTCTTCCTAAAAGCCACTGGAAATTCAGCCTTTTTGCTTAAACACACTGCAACAATATCAGCCTTTTGCACAGTTCATGTATCAGGCTGCCGATGCTAAAGGGGTGCATTTTATCCTTGACGAGCCTGTTAAAAACAGGTGCTCACCCCAGGAGTTTAAGATACCCTAAGGGTTTGACTTAAATCCAACAGAATTAAGAAACGTTAAAGGAGGATCTGCATCTTTAAAGTAGACCCATTGTGTCTCAGTGTTGTAGATAAGCTTCAGCCAGTATAAGAACAGGGGAAGTTTCACTCCAGTAAGAGCAATGCAATTTGAAATGTTGGCAGCTGATAAGTGCAGGTGAGGATAAAGGCATGTCTGCATCATTCACTTGCATTACATTTTGAATATATTTTCCTTTGTTGGAAAATCCGGCAGATATACGCAGCCTACTGCTTTTCAATCCCCATTATCTTACTGCTAGCATGCTTAATTATATCTTTTCCACAAAATCCTCAGTTTTAATATTCCTTGGAAGTTTATTCTGCCACTTCTTCCTAAAAGAAAATATCCTAAATATCTCTCCAGGCCTCCAGCTCCAGAGACCTGTGTTTATACTGAAAATGCTAATGAAAATGGTTTTTGTTCTCAATGAAGACACCTCTAGACCCTAAGATTATGCAAAGTCTTGTCTTTATGTCATGATAACTGTGTTTTCTGCTTCTGAAAAAATTGACCCAAAGGGCCTTTCCACACTTCAGTCAAAAAAAACACTGTAATTGAGTTATAGCTGTACATGAGGAGGTACAATTTGGAAGTGTACTATCTATTCATTCTGGTAAATTCTCACACTTTCCCATTTAGATTTTGTTCATGTTTCAGTCATGCAGGGAGAAAATAATGCAGCAAGCTTTCATTTACACTACCTGAGGTCCCTTCCAACCTACCTTATTCTAAGATTATGTGACATTACGTATCTTTAATTTAACTTATTTGCATTGAGTTTTGTTTAACTCTTTGATAATGGGATCCTGTTCAAGTATATTGGTTTCGTCTATTTTGAGTCTTTAAGTACAAGTAATGTCAAAATTTCAGCTGAACACATTTGATTATGCAGTTTCATAAAGCTGGTGTTGTCCTATAATAAAGTCAAATAATCACATTGATTTTCACTTGGCATCTAGGCTAACTCTTAAGGAATATATGTTGTAATTGATTTGTATGCTAGAGTTGCTTCAGGGTTTATTTTCAAAATGAGATTTTGGGGTAGGTTATTTTTTGTTAATTAAATATAGTTAAAAGGATTTGTGTTATTTTCTTGTTCATGTAAACTGAATTTTCAATGACTTCTATTAAAATGTTAGGGGATCCTCTGCCATAAATAGACCTTCTTGTAAGATTATATAGGAGCCTGATAAATCCTTATTTTTGCATTACTTCTCCCAAGCAAAATCAAATAATACGGTTATCATTCAGGTTCCTATGGTTTTAATGACATTTTAAAGACACCAGCTGAACATGGTTTTCAGTTTTTTAGTTTAGGTCCTAGATTTTGACTCTGTATTAAGCAATTCATTTCTACTTTTACTAGAACCTTTTGAATAAAAATGACATTTATTGAGGAGTACCTTTAATATCATCGCTCCTTCTTATTGTTGCTTGGTCATTGTCTCTTGCCACTTCTTCTCGCCCCTTCTGCAGTCCAGGTGGAGAGCTATGGCTGACCTCCCATTGTTGAAGTTGCATGTGTCTGATGTAGTTGATCAGTACGATGACCGGCTACATCTATCATGTGGGCTCCAGAGTTTCAGAAAGGCTACAGCTGATGGAGTGTCTTTGCCCAGCTACATCCTGACTTTTGGCATTTGTCCCAGTGAGAAGGAAGGGAGAGAGCTCTCCTGGGTCAATTAGTAATTGCAGACATGTAGCCAAACACCCGGCCATTCACCACAGAGCTGGGCTGGGCATCCCTGGGCTGAATGCTAAAATAAAATCTAATCATGTGAGATGGGATTTTCAGATACATTTATGTTCTTATTTAGTGATCTGTCAGGTGATTTGGATTTATATTTAAGTGATCATAAAAGCTCACAGTGCAGAAATCAAACTGTTTTTCAGAGGCATGTTTAAGAAGCCAAACCTGTGAGTCTTGACAATGTTGCAAAGCAGCTGAGAAACTTAACTGTGTCTTTCAGTTCTTAATATTGCTCTGATACTCAGCTCCAATGGGTATGAGTTGTATGTAAACATGGCTGTTAAAACTACCATCTCATCCTTCCTGTGATGGCCTTCCTATATTTATCAAATACTTATGTGGTGGTTTCAGGAGATGACAGCACAGGAAAGGAATAACATCTAGCAATTGGTTGATAAACTGGGCTAATTTTTGAAATATCTGAGTTCCAGCCCCTGATTTGGCACACTTCATAATGCGTTTGCACAGGCAATTCAGCCTTTCTGAGCTTCTGTCACTCACCTTTAATGGAAGCAATAGCATTCTTCTGTCTTGGAGAGGGGAAGGAGGATACACCTGAAAGATAGTAGTAGTAAGGGAATAAACCAGGTAATATAAATACCTGATTAAAATAAAAAATTTAAAAAGCAGTCACCAGGTTTTGAACTGGGTTTACGTGGGGCCAACAATCATTGACATTTAGGCATCTCTTCAGGGAGTGAATTTAAAGCTTGTCGCCTTCAACTGATATACACTGAGTAGCGATATGTTATAAGGATACTTGACATTTATTGAGACAATTATTTAGTCATCAAAACATCTACGTACATGTGCAAGGTAATCGACCCTTGTCTTACTCAGGGGGCTGTAAAGACGTACGCATCACTTGCCTCTGGCCTCAAAGAGAATTAGTGACAAATCCAGGTTTACAGTCCACAGGAGGATTCCTGGCCCCCAGTGCTGTGTTTAGACTATTGATGACATCAATCATAGTGAAGGCACAGTACAGTTGTCAACCCCCCTATGTATTGCTGTTTTTTAAAGATAGCCAACACCAAGTTGCAAGTACTTGAGCTTCTTTGCAGGAAGAGGTCTAGCCTGCATTCTGTCAATCCTGAAGAAAAATGCAATGCATTTATCACAGGAAAAAAGTGTAGACTTAAGATTTAGGCTTCTTACCATGTATAAAGAGTTGGTGTATGTTATTAGAAACTACTTGCTTAGGCTGTATTTCATTCAAATTTTAGAGCCATCTAAATCAACTTCTTTAGCTTTAGGAAGAGAAAGATAGTAAAAAAATTATCTGAGCATCAGGAGACCTACCATGTTGATTTATACTTGCTACATACAGCAAGTATGTAATTCACTTATAAATCACAAAGTTCATGCATATTTTCAGAATTATCTGGGTATTTGGTTAGTACAAGTTTAAATTAAATAATATGAGCATGTGTTTACCTTTTGTAAGGCAAGAAAGGACCACAGGCAAACAAAAGCCTTAAAAATGATTAAAGGTACCAGGAATACCAGGCCATTTTTCTTCTGTTGTCAATGCTTAGAAAGTAAGCATCTGCCTGTGGAAGCATTGTTCATAATAATAATATTACCTATATAGATCAGGATGTCTTACCAAGAACTGAATACATTTGCTCTACCTTTATAAGGCTGTATTTGATAATCAGATGGTTCTCCAGCTCACTGTAACTGGACATCTGGAATTAATTTCCTCACAACTCATTTTAGTTTCATTTGTATGCATGAGAATTATTTCTTCAGAAATTCTCTTCTGGATATAAGCAGGAGCTACAGAAAAAGATAAAATGACTATGTGTCTTGGTCATTTAAATAGAAAAGTTGTCTGAATTGTGGCATTTCTTTAGATACCATACAGAATCCATTGCCATGCTAACTCAAGACCATCCATCTTGGTTGTAGCAGTCAGCTGGACCAGAGATACCAACCTCTGTAACCAAGCAATATGAGAGAAGATGGTGTGGCTAGAATCACATACTGGTTGTCTTCGATTTCCCTAACTTGAAGGCAGCCATTTACAGCTGATCTGTACCCATTCACTGCTCTGTTTCAATGTCTTGACCATAATCCTCTTCAAAAAAAAAAAAAAAAAAGGGAAAAGAAAATATAAGCAGTGGTTTTAACATGGTTGTTTCTTAATGTCTTTGATCTTTGTTTCTGAAAGAAACAGTAGAAGTGGAGGAGAAAGGAGAAAATGTATTCATTTCTTTTGCCCCTAGGAATTAGGTGCTAGGCAAAGTTGTAGCAGACTTTAGTGATCTTTCCCTTTCCCCTCTTTCTTAATGAACTTGACTAATTAAGTACTACTTACATTGTCTGTGGAGTTGTTTGTCAATTTTTTCGTATTTCTCTATTCATAGGGAAATGATGTATGTGTGTGATATTTTCGTATGGCTGGCTGTTACGGTGTTTGCAATACCCCTGAAACAAGCCCTAAACATTGTCTTCCTTATGAAGCTATTGTGCTAGACAGCTGAAAAAGTAGCTGAATTCTGCTTTGCCAAGAGCTCTCCTTTTAAACAAAAATTTATATTAAAGAAGTGTAAAGCTGTGCTTTAAGAGTTAACATCTGAGTATAGTAGGGTCCTCATATTTCCATGGCAACAGCTTAACATGATCAGTAAGTAGAGTGGACTATTTTGCTATGAGGCGTCATTAAAAGAAAAATCATGCTGGGAAACACACATGTATCATAGAATAAAATCTCTTCTCCACAATTTTGAAAACAGCCTATTTCTTTGTTACTTCATATTGATACATTAGTTTAAAACTGCTGTTACATTAGAAATGGAAACAGTAATTTACATGGCTTTTAATTACAGTTTTTGTGATTGCAGTGATGTAAATTTAAAGGAGCAACTTTACAACAGAGGTAATCTGACAGCTGCCACTAAACCTCTTATTTACAATATCTATCGCCAAATACACTTATTTTTTACAGCAGCTTTTTGTTGCTGGTGTGTTGCATAGTTCTTTGTGGTAGTAGGGATGGGCTCAGCTGCCGTTTTAGTCATTTCTATTAAGAATATATTGATAGCTAGCGCACCAGCAGTGGCCAGTCTTTTCTGCCAAATCTATTATTTTTAAAAGGTCAAAGGTCTACAAAGAATGTGATGGGACAGATTTGCTGTTCCTCTTCACTCCATGTGTGTCACTCACAGGGTGTCATGGGAACATAAGGCATCTATAATTTTTTTCTGGAGGTTCTTCCTAATGATAATTACCTGAGTCCTACTGCACCTTTTGAAAGCAAGCAGAGGGAGTTGCTCCTCTTTGGTATGTCACTCTTTTGAACATGGTCTGGATGGAGAGAACATCTGAAAGTTCTGGCCTATTCTCTACTGTCAACTTCCGTCCAAGTCATTTAAGGGTGTGCACCAGCTCAAGATGTCAAGCATCATTTTAACATCCTGAAATGAACTAACCTACTTACAGACTGCATCTTCTCTACAGGCTGTACAGAGGGATCTGGACAGGCTGGATCAATGGGCCAAAGCCAATTGTATGAGGTTCAACAAGGCTGAGTGCTGGGTCCTGCACTTGGGTCACAACAATCCCATGTGTGCCTGGCAGAAAAGGACCTGAGGGTTGCTCCACAGCCAGCAGTGTGCTCAGGTGGCCAAGAAGGCCAATAGTATCCTGGGTTGTACCAGAAATAGTGTGGCCAGCAGGGACAGGGAAGGGATCGTCCCTCTGTACTCAGCAGTGCTGAGGCCGCACCTCGAATACTGTGTTCAGTTTTGGGCCCCTCACTACAAGAAAGACATTGAGGTACTGAAGCATGTCCAAAGAAGGGAACGAAGCTGGTGAAGGGTCTAGAGCACAAGTCTGATGAGGAGCAGCTGAGGCAACTGGGGTTGTTTAGTCTGGAGAAAAGGAGGCTCAGGGGAGACCTTACTGCTCTCTATAACTGCCTGAAAGGAGGTTGTAGCAAGGTGGGTGTTGGTCACTCTTCTCCCAAATAACAAGTGATAAGGCAAAAGGAAATGGCCTCAAGTTGCACCATGGGAGGTTTAGATTGGAAATTAGGAAAAATTTCTTCACCAAAAGGATTATCAAGCACTGCAACAGGCTGCCGATGGAAGTAGTTGAGTCACCATGCCAGGAGGTATTTAAAGGATGCGTAGATGTGGCACTTAGGGATGTGGTGGACTTGGCAGCGTTAGGTTAATGGTTGAACTGGATGATCTTAAAGGTCTTTTCCAATCTAAACAGTTCTATAATTCTATGATTCTATCTACACAAATCACTAGTTTACCCCATGCCATATAAAAACAGGTAAAGCAGATTTTTATAGATCTTTTCTTATTGCTGTATGAATTAAATCTGGCTGTAAGAATTTTTTGGCAAATGATGGAGTTCCTTATTTTCAACTATCTGGATGTTGGCACAGAAAAGCAAATCACTCAATCCCCTTTACTTTCCTCTTCTTTAATTCCAGGTCCTTTTTTTGCTAGAACTTTGAAATCTGTTTCATCTCTTCACTGATATAAGGTTCTTTAGGCCCATTTCTCTGTGTTTTCCAGGTTATATTATGTGGTACAGGCTCCTTATCAAATAAAGCTGCTCTTTCAGTTTTCTTTTCTCCTTCCATTGATTCACAAGCAGTGGACACAAGCTGCATTACAGAACGCTCCAATTTTACAAGATAAAATTTTATCTTCATGAAGGTAGTCAGATATGGGTCAAACCCATGATCTCTGTCATGGGTTCAAACTGTCAGAGCAGGGGTTCAGAGAGGAATATTTATTCTTGCAGATATTCTGAACTTGACTGTACAATGACCTGAACAACATGACCTAGCTGGCCCTGCTTTGAGAGGGAGGCTGGATTAGAGACTTCCAGAGTCCCTTTCAGATGAAATTCTTCTATAGCTATGTTCAGTAATCCTGTTCAATATTAATTATTTATTTCCCATACTTTTAATTTTAAAAATAAAATACATTTGGTAATAAGAAAACATGCCCAGTTGGTTTTTTTTGCCAGGATAGGGTATGCATTAGTGCCTAGCTGTGCTGCCCTGTGTAGAGGAAACATCATGAGGCTGCAAGAGAGATAAATCAGTGCTGATACAAAGGGTGGGAAAATAAGAAAGAGCAAGACCAGTTACAGATTGAACCTTGCATGTCAGTAGTGATGAAAAGTCTTCCAGAGTTATTTGAGCAGATGAAGAAATCATGCATGAAGATGTCAGTGTGTCTTTGTAGAACATGAAAATCCATTTGTTTTAACCTCCCTTTGCCTCACTTGAGTATTTCAACAACAAACACTTCTTGGCAGAAGTATTTCACCATGCATGTTGCAGAGACCTAACTGGACCTTCTAGGCACTAATGTCACATAAATAATATTATAATGGAGCCCATTTAATACAAGAGTCAGAATGTGGTAAATGTGGAAAGTTATATTTAACAGAAATAAATAATATTATTTCCACTTCCAGGAAAGAAATAGTGTGTCAATGGAATCCATAAATAAGGTTATGTCATTTTCACTTAATCAAATTTACCTTGTCATGATTTTACTGAATATCACCCATGTGTTACCTAGTGTCAGCAACTATTTGCATCCTTACGCATAACAGTAATGCAGATGACATATAGAACAGTCTTGTATCTTGTACTCAAAATATATTTGTCACATCTTATTGCTGTCATTTGACACTTAATATCAGACCTATTAAAGTGTAAGTCTTAATAAAAATGGTGTTAAAATAAAAGCACCTCCTCTCTTTTCAGTTACATCATGGAGAAGAGAACACAGAAGTTTCAGTCTCCTTGTATATTGCAACTCTGTATGAAGTAGCAGTAAATCCAGAGGGGTTGGACAAAGTCTGAGGATAGTCCGCTAAAGAGTGCGCTGACGCAAGTGGGATTCAGGTAATCTCAGTTTTGTTCTTGATTCTGCCATTGTCATACCACATGATATTGTATAAGTCTTTTCATCACCCTAATGTTATGTATCCCTTTCTGTAATTTATTTGTGTTATCCAGTTAAATTATAGCTTCAAAAGGACAGGGACTTTCCCATGGGTTTGTACAGTGGCAAGGACCATAGCTGAGAGTTCTGGAATATACTATTGTATAGATAAGAACAAGCAACAGTATAAAAGTATATATACAGACTTTGATACTCTCCAATCCATACAGATCTTGTCAACTTCTGTGCAGGCTCTTTGCTCAGTTCTTCAAAAGTAAAAAAGTTAGATGAGATTTATTTATTTGGAGCACAAAGCTGTCTGAACTTCCAAGACTGTGCTTTGTTGATTTGAGCTGATTTTCTTTTCAAAATAAGGACTGATGCTTTTTTCTTTTTTTAAAAAATCAAGCATATGTTATAAGTATTTCAGTTTCCAAGCCAAAATTTAATGCCTTCTAAAAAGCTGTATGCTGACCCCAGGTCTATAAAAAATGTTTTATGTAGGCCGTCATCTAAGGGACACATTGCTTTTTGTAAGAAAATAAAAAGGAGGCAATAAGTTGCAAATCCCAAAGCAGCTAAGTGAGAGTGGAAGAAAGTGCCTTGGGTTTGCAGAAACTGTAAATTGTGTTTTAGTGATCCTGCTGGAACCTAAGGGAAATGAAAAGAAAAATTGGTGTTAAAAATAATCAGAGGAAAAAAAATACAAATAGTTGAGGGAAATGGGTTAAGGGTGACAAGGTGCCAAGAAATTTCTGGAACATCAGTGTCCATCACTGTAAGCATTCTCAGCACCTCTGCAAAACAGTATTGGACCCTTCCCAGAAAAGGTCCTGAAACAGTAGGAGCTGTGACAGGAGAACATGAAAACTGGATGCAACGCAATTACAAGGCAACAGAACGCAAACCATGTCACCCTCCTTCTGGACATGGAACAAAAGCAAACACAGATGCGACCACATAAAAAAAGTTACAAGTTTCTGCCAACTCAGCAGGGGGAATGCAAAAGTACAGCTAGCACTGTGATACAAGGTATTTTTTTGACTTGCCAGGCCATGAGAAGATCTCCTAGAACTCTTGGATGACAGTATTATTCCTTACTGTACACAATCCCTCTGGCTCCAGAAGGGAATCCAAGTTAAGGCAGTTCCAGAAACATGCTAACAGAGGCTCTCTGATATACAGCTTGCTATAGCCTGTTACACGATTTGGGCTCCAAACCTCTTTTAGTTCTCAATTTGCATTTTGTGCCATTTGTTGAATTTTATTTTTGTTCATTGCTTCTTATAGTGTGGTTCTGTAATGCAGCCTTTGAAAGTGGTGTTTGCTTGTAATAGCAATTATGGAATATTCAGTTCTGTGTTTTACAGTTCTGCTGAATATTGTTCAGCAGAATATATTTCATATAGTGTTGTTTTTCTTTCTTGATTGGGAGATCTGGCCTATAAATCATATTTCCAGAACATCTAATCATCTAATGAACTTCAGATTTATAATTTGTGAAAACAGATGCCCTTTCAGAAGAAAAAAAGTGACATTTATGCAAATATTTCTTCTAAAAATGAATTTGCTGTCTATTCATAAAAATGCAAGGAAACTTTAGCTCTGTGGTTTCCTTGTTCTAATTCATTTCACAAATGAATTTAAGACAGCTAGCAAACTGAGAAAAAATTATCCTTGTTGTGGTGTTATTTCATTCAGTTTTAAATATTAATGTATGATGTTGCATCGTTATGTAGTACTCTTCACAAAGATGATATAAACCGTTTGTTAAAGAAAATATGAAGCTTCTGAAATGTCTGCTCATAAATGTTTACAAGAGAGATCATAGTTAGAATTATAGGCAAGGAAAATGAAGAATAGATGAGCCTAGAGAATGCTGGGATAAGACATGGTTGGCAAGCATCCCAAGTTGGATTTCTAGATGATGACCTTTTCATTCTTGAAATCATATTTTTGCATTTCTAGGCCACATGATCCCATGATCAAAGTGCCTGTAGTTTGATTCTGTACATGAAGAGGATATGCATAGTGAAATACATAAAATCAGTAATGAAAATGGATGGAATTTTTCAGTGCCTCTACTGGGATTCATAAGAATTGCAGATATATGAAGAAGTCCTAAAAGCCTAGACTCTTGCTATGGTTTGGCTAATAGAGGCATGACACATACGGTACTAGAATAGAGTAAGGATATATTGAGAGCAGAGTAGAGAATATGAAAGACAGGCTTAGGGTCCCATCACACAGTTAGGATTTTGGGCAGCAGTGTGGGCAAAGGGTTTTACAGAGAATCTTTGCATACTGTCTGACTTATTTGGAGCGCTCTTCAGTTCCCAGAGCAGCCCAGGCTTGCACAGATAAATTCTGACTTAAAGTCTCTGTTCCTCCAGGGCTGCAAATCTCACCCTAAGCACAGATTCTTCTGGCCTAGCATGCAAAGCTAAGGTAAATTTCTTTCAAAATCTTAATAAAAAGGTAGTGAAATGAAGCTTGCTGTGAAATTCACTGTGATAGAAGTAAGCACATCTTAATGGATTTTCTTACATGTTCTCTTTGGGGAATTGTAAGACAACCCCACATATACATTATTTGGCTTCTGTTTGTTTGTACCCTGCTCCATTAAGTTCACTCTGGGCCAGTCAAATAATGTTTTGCTTACATAGTTCAGTGTTACCATATAAAGATTTTATTGAGTTTCCTTAACTAGATTTGGGCTTTATTATCTGTTTGCCAAATGATAGGCAATATTAATGCTACTGTTTTCTGCCAACATACAAATTATACAAATGTATTTAATTTCATTACAGCAGTTGAATTAATTGTGTATAATATGATATTGAGGATTGTGCTACACGGGAAGAAAAGCAAATTAAGGTGGCAATAAGCATAATTGAAATCCTTTACTTGTTTAACAATTATTTTTTGCATTCTTTTTATATTTGTTCTCATAGTTTTGGTTGTCCTGTTGTTAATTCCAGCAAAAACAAGTCTTCCAGATTTGTAGCTGTTTTGACATGCCACTGTTAGCTCACTGAAATGTGACAAGTACAGAAGAGAACTTCTGATTGGATTCTATTGCAGTATTATGCTATGCCTACCAGTAAAAAATGCAGAGAAAATTGAATCCTAAAATTATCTGCCTCTCTTCCATTTACTCTCCAAGCCATTTCTTCTATTTTTCAATTATCATCTGGTAATAAATGTGTCATAGTGCAAGATGAGACCTCAGTGGAATACAGTAGCACTGAAGACTGAATGGAAAATTCAAGAATATTCAAACTTGTTTGGATGCAAATTTGGTCATTATATTGAACCGAAAGGTATGTACTGCAGAGAAGGAAGGTAGTAAAGGTCTAGAAATTTCCTGTGCTAACAAAACAGTCCTCTGCCACACCTGCCATCAGGCACCAGGACATGCTTCTTTTCAAATGAATTTCCTGTTCTGAGACAGACGATGAGGTTTATGAAGCATTTCATTCCCTTTGAGTGTTTATCTGGGAATTAGGTGGGGTACAGACATTGGATAAAAGCCATGTCCTTTGCAATCAATGATTAAATTTATATTGGCTCCTATACACAGCCAGGATTTCTGTCCTTGTACTGATCCCCTAAATGTATTAATCTCACTCTCCACTGTTAACTTTTCCTTACCTGTCACCAGGAATGTCACACACAAGTGAACATCCCATCCTGCTGTTAGTCTCACCCTCCCCTAGGACATCTGAATTTCTGAGGAGGAATCTTGAGAGAAGAAAACAGTTTTCAGACTTTCAATTTATCCATAGCCTGAAAGGAAAATGCCTGTAAATTCTGGATCTTGTGCAACTAATTCTAGGGGGAACAGTTTGCCAGCATTTGAATCACTAGGAACCAGCTTGTTGGGACTCTAGACATCATTTAACCTAACTGTGCAGAACTCTCAAAACTCTCCAGAGTACCCTAGTATGTTTTCAATATGCTAGTCAAGGCTCAATGGCAGTTATCCATTCCAAAAGTGTTTCTGCCTAAAAATACACCAGTTCTCCTGAACAATAGTGTGTAACTGGCTTGCTGGCTTGTAGTCTCTCTGTTACTTTACAGTTGGAGCTAGATAACTGTGCCTTATAGAAAGGATCAGTAACAGTTTACGTGGCTAAGATTGTGCATGTGAAACATCTACTCATTTCCTAATCTCATCGTGCCTTTCCTCTCAGTCTTGGTTGACTCTTTAGTTGCTCAGTCAGGAAGAGAGGAGCAGGCCTTAACTTTGACAGGTCAGTTCATTTCTTGAATGTTTTGCTAAATCTATGAAGTTGCCAGTTACAAGCCAGATTTAACAGTTGAGCATATGATTTTTCTGATGAACTTTGGCAAGTGAAGATGCTGAGACAGTCATATCCCTTCCACTACCTTGATACTTAAGGGCCTTAGCTTGTTTCTTTTTTTAAAGCAAAAGATGAAGTTCTATAACATCATCTGTAAGATCATTATCTGACTGCGGGAAGGATGAGCAGCATTAAAAGAGCTGCCTAACCCATAGACATTGTCATGTTATACACTGGCCATGAATAAATCTGAGCTGGAATTCAAAAGAAAGCTCCTCTGTTAGAAGAGGCAGGGTCAGAGGTAACATACAAGTGGAGATCTTCAAACTAATTTGAAGATGGTACTTGATAATGATGTGTCTGTGAGAGCAGTAAGCTGACAGCTAGGTGTCATAGGAAGTTCTTTGTATGTCTGAACTCCAAATGTGCTGAGTTTATGTATGCATGGATAGTGAGACTATACGCAGATGAACATAAAGACCTCATCTGATCACACAAACTATGGTCACTGACTGTGCAGCGGAATCAGTACAAATAGAAAATTGTGATCATGTAGGACAGCATGATCTACCCAGTGCACTGAGATATGGAAATGCAGATTTCCTGGATAAAACCAGAATCTAAGACTCTTTAGATGCATTAGATTTTGAACTGTGTATAACTATCCTGCAGAAAACTGGCTAACATTTTTCTGTGTGGTTGCACATGACGAAAGTGCAGGAAGGGAATAAAATTAATCTTTTGGGTTTTGCCTATATTTCTACTCAAATTTCCTGTCATATACATTCAAGATAAATCAAATCAAGGGTAATGTGAAAATGGTACAATATTGCTTAGTAGTATACTGGCCCACTGATTTCAACCTAGGTATTTTTGACTCATACCATGTCACTGAGAGAATTAAACTGAGACATTTTACAGAATGCATGTGTAAGTTTTGAGAAGCTTCAGGGCAAACCATTTGAAGTGCAGTGTATCCAAGAGTGGAAACTTAGTTTCTTTAATTCTTTCAGCACTAGGGAGAGTGAGAGTGAGCATAGAATGAGCCTCTAGAGGAATCTATCATTTTCTGAGAATTACATTCTTACTGATCTAAAATAAAAACAAAATTAATTTGAATAATATTTTTTACATCTCTTTCCAGGGGAGAACCATTGTTAGATTTGATATTCCTAGGTATGTAAATAATAAACTTGCATCTGATTATTTATTGTTTTCTTCCTTCAGAGAGTCTCAGACCTCTTGTTCCCTGCTTCATTCTGAATTTGAGAATCTTTAGCTAAACCCTTAGAAATCTTGCAGGAAAAAAACAGTCATGAGGATAAGTAATTTACAAAGTAACCCATGCTTCTTTCTCCTGCTAGTGATCTCAGTTATACAGGGATGCAAGAAAGGGATGCATTCACTTCAGCCAGAGGAGACCACATAGAGAGCTAAGAAAATAATTCAGGCTATATGTCACTGCCTTCTTCTGCTATGACTGTTAGATGTGGTTCTCTGTCTTGTAACCTGGATAAAGTTAGTTCTCCCTCAATCAGGCTATTTCTTCATTTAGCCTAGCAAGAGAGAAGTTAAAAGGAAGCAACCCAACAAAGTCCTTGTCCAATGCTATTATCTGTAAAGGCTCATTGTAAAGGCTGATTTTTATTTCATTTAAAGCTTCCAGCAGGAAAACTTCACACAGTAAGGTTGGAAAGACAGCCCCCTCGCTATTGTTCTCCACTTTTGATTTGCTGTGAAAGGATGCTCTATTTTAAGAATCATGATTGTCTTCTTTTAAGGGCAATTTTTGGACTGTTCTCTTCAAGCAGAAGTAGATGGAGGTGGAGATAATAAATCCAGTAAAGTACATTATAAAGGCCTAATAAATGCTAGGGCCGCAGTATGTACTTTAGCCTAAGGGGATCAAGACCATTCTCTCTGTGTCTCTCTTACACACATATTCCCTGATCATAACAAGACGAAATACAGATTTTATTGTATTTATGTGACAATTCTAGCCTGGATCAAAAACAGGGAAATGAAAAAAAAGGCATCTAAATTAAAGTGAGATTTTCAAATACTCTAGCAAAGCATTTTTTTAATCTGACACCTTTAAGCCACTGCCTCAGCAGAATGGATCTTGAGAAGAGATTAGTTTTCAGGATTTGCTACCACACACATCTAATATTGTTTAAATTAGATTTGATTAAATACTTTTCAGGCTTAAAAATAACAGGATTTCTTGTAGAATTATAATTCAAAGCATACCTTCTGTACCTTGTTAAGGAGATGGAAATAAAAAATTATGGGAATGTAGTATGTTTGTTCATTTTATAAAGAGTAGACTTTTCCACAACATTTCTTGGAATTTCCTGTCAGTCCTACATGGTTCTCCACCTTTGTTTACTCTAAATTTTTAATCAGCATTTTACTAGAGAATTTCAAAATGACATAAGTGAAAAAGTAAACTCCTTTCACTTAAACTCTGTCAGAAAAAAACATCACTTACCAGGCAGGTGCAAAATGAAAAGTTTGAGTTCTGAGATATTTATACAAACTGAATACTATACATTTTTGTAAATACATTGCATATGCATATTGCTCCCTAATGTCTTCATGTTGTGAGACTTGAGAGGTGCTTACTGTCCAGGTATAACCTCTTAACATTGGTGGTACTGACAAGGGCTTTATCAAATGGAAAGTTCTCAGTTTTTTCACACATTTAATGATGTTCATAAACAGTAAATCCTTTCCATCACTTGAGTAAACTTCTGAAGAGAAAGAGCACTGCACAGCAACAGATTAAACATTTACATGATAGCCTCATTAATGCATTTACAGAGGAAAAATATTCTTGGAAAGTCGGTGTCCTTTCTTTCCCATTTATTGCAAGCTCAAGAAAAATAATCAGAAAATTTAGGGTACTTGAAGGTAGTTTAAAAGGTATGATACAAAAGCAATTAGGCTTAGTGGCAAACTATTTATAAATGCTGGCATTTTTGGAGGGTTCTTACTATTTGGACTTTTTAGTTGTATGAAAGATTCCCATAACTATGTAATTTGTGAATATTTCTGGAGTCTCTCCATAAACCCTTGCCTTAAAATGCACCAAAACTTTCACTTTCACTGATTTCTAAAGTGAATTTATGACATATTAGAATCATTCTGTGTGCACATCTCAGTATCCCCATTCTACAGGACCTTTTCTATTCATTCCTTTGCAGGGCAATATTATTTTGATACATTTTGGAGAAGGTGATGACAGAAAGGGTACAAATGCTCTACCTGAGTACAGGAGCAGGAGTACAAAAGACTCCTCCTCTGAAGAACACACTTAAAGTTGTAAATTACAGAGTCCAGAATACATAAGCTCTAGCTCTCTGATGCCTTCTTCACCATCCTGTTCAGTAGCTTATGAATGAGGATATAAAAGTGCAAGTAAGAAAAGCATGGATATTGAGGACCAGATAGATTTATGTCAGTCACAGTGCTTCCGTGTTTGTGTTGTACTAGAAAATGGCTAGAGAATGTTTTATCATCTGTGACATTTAACTATGAGTCATTTTTGTATCATACTGGAAATCTCCACTGAAGAAGCCCATAATTTCTCAGCACAACTCAGGAAAATAGTGAAGTGCAAGTGATGAGGAAACCTTAAGGTCACATCCACTGTCCCTCCCAGAGGGAGGACTAGGCACAGATGAGATGAGGTGTCAAAATACACGAAAGCTACACAGTATTTTATTCTCAGTATCTTTCATTAGTCTCCAGCTGATGTCCTTTTATTGAAGCTTCCCTTGAATTTTTCAGCATTTGTCCTCATCTTAGTATATCAAAGATTTGTTATATTGGCAGTGTAAAACACACCTCTTAACAGTATTCAGATTTGCTTTTGCTTTTAAGTGTCAGAAACATCATGTCTTTTTTTTTTTTTTTTTTTAATTTGAATTATTTTCTTGCCCAGTCAGACCATAAATCAGTCTATTACTGATGTTAAGCAGGCATATCTCTAGAGAATGACCCTTAGATAAAATTTTGATTACCACACAAAACTTGATCTTGTAAATAGTGATAACATGACCTCTTTTTCTTGTAGAAATCTACAATTTAGCAATAAATGGCTAGGGGCCTACCATTAATCATTCATGAACATCTGAAAGAATATTGAATTAGAGATGTGCTCTGGGACACTTTAATATTTCCAAATATGACATGTTTCTGGTGACTTTAAATAGTACACAGGTGACACATTCAACTTCAGGCAATAAAACAACAGACAGTACAAACTGATAGAATTTACCAAACTGGATACAGATTTTAAATACCTCGGAATTAGTTTTATATTTCTTATGGGTTGGGATGATGTTTGCATATACCATTAGTAGATGTAGAAGCTTTTTGTTCTTTTCTGTTTTTCTTTGTATATAAAAACTCAGGTGAACTGATTTATACCCAAGCGGATGGATCATATTCAGATACTGAGATATTACTATTTGTATATGTATGTATATTTAATTACATTTGTGATTTCAGCTTGATTTGATTTGCTTTTGAAGAAGGGATAAAGGCTTTTAGTTTAAAGTATCTTTTTTATTTCACATCAAATTTTACTCCTCCATTTGGTAGATTATTCTTTTCTAGTCACGTCAACTCCATGTCCTGGGTGTTCAGGCTTACACCACAAGCAGTGCCAACCTTGACTGCCTTAAAGTAAAAATAAAGAAAAGTCAGATGTTCAAATAGTTTTCAAGGTATTCTACTTCTGAAGATAATTTTCCTGAAATGGATTAAATAATCACCTAATTCCCATACTTGTGATATAATGACTTCTTAAAGAACACTACCACAAAAAGGTTTTCTTCCAAGAGAGTAATAAATTAATCTCTGGAAAGATGTATCCTTATTAGGATTTTTTAGGAAGTGTATGGGACTTAGATACTCTGGTCCAAGTATTACAAACAGTGGTGTAGTGCTAAATAAATTAATGACACTTCTCTGTTCAGTGGGTATAGGAAATAAATCAAATTCTATATCTCTATAATTACAATGGGAAAATTCCATTTTATCTGCATTTGTGCTTTGCTGAAGGCAGTCAGATGTGTTACAATAAGTTTTTTTATGATGATATTGGGGTTTTATTATCACATTGGTTTCTTATTTACATTTTTATTTACATTTTTAAAAGCCATTTTTATTTCCTTTTTTTGTTTACATTTTTTTGTTATGAAAATGACATCACAATGTCCTATAAAATAATTTGGAGAATGCTAACCACATTCTGAGAAACAGATTGATCACATGCTCTTAGTAATTGGAAAAAAATTGACAAATGTGAGACATTCCCAACCGTTTCTTCCTTGAGTTTCCTCACTCGATAAATCTATCTCTATCTTCTTAATGCTCTGAGAAGTGTAATTAGGATGAGGTCCCTCTGCAAGTGAAAGACGGATAGGTGTGTGAAGAATTCAGGAAAGGAGGAGAGGAAAGAGGTATTAATGTTCAGCAGGAGCAATCTACAGCACCGCAGTCAATCTTTTGATCTAAACAGCTGATCATTAAAAGTGTCTGGGACATTCAAATCATATTTGCTGTTGTAAACTCTTCCCACTAATATATATTAAAGGCACTTCTCACAACTATACCATTTCTACATTTCTTTTAGGACCATATAATGAGAATGGGTGAAAAAATTAAACTTTTGACTTGATATTGAAAGTCTAGTTTTATTTTGAATGACATCAAAACATAAATCATATTGTTTGCCAGAGAAGCATTTTGAAGCCTTTTATTTCAAGTCATTGAAATACTATATTCCTTTAAGGGCAACCCATTTGTTTCAGTTATATTGAATACAAATGTTTCAACAATTAACATTATTTTTAAAATTTAAAACCTAAGTATTTTGTTCTGATTATAACAAGCCATTTCAATTATTTTCTTTTTAGAATGTCACTTTCATCTCAGTTCTTTGAAGCATTTTATTTGGCAAACTGGCATTTACTGATGAAAGTACATTCCTCCATTATGCAGATAAACTTTGAATCATTCCCTGCTTTTCAGTTAGAAAGGAACATATGGGAGAATGTACAAGGCAGTTAAGGCCAGAGATCCATAAATCTGAAGGGTTACTGCAAGTGCATTATTCCAATTTTGGTATATTCATATATGTGATAGATTAATCGGATATAGCTTGACAAAATTTCAATTTGAACTGTACTGTAAACATCAGAGCTATTTTTTCTGATTAAGTTTTCTTAAATAGCAAAAAGGGCAAAAGAGAAGGCTAGAACTAGGTAAGAACTAAAGTCCCTGTCTTCAAGCAAAACCAGAGACCTACACTCTGGCTTTCTAGCTGATATGTGGAGAGAATAAGATGTCCCCTAAGGATGGTACAAAACTCCCTACAGCCTCTGTGTAAACAGTGCAGTTTATTACAAAAGTTGCTCTGGCATGCTCCTAGGAACTCCAGACTGGTGGTGCCCTCATCAATATAAAACATGGGCATGCCATACTTATCACCACATTTTAGAATAAAATAGTCACTGTTGGCTTCTTTGAGTAAGTTCTAGAGATGCTTCTGAATTTTGAATCCTCTGTGGGATTTTACCAATGAAAAAAGTCTGGTTTCTTCATTTTGATGGGGCTTATGTGGGATTTAGATGCAGAACTCAAATCACAGCAGTTCTGGGCATTCAAAGAATGAAATGAAAGTTTAGAAGGAGATGCACCTGGAGAAATTAGGCATTTCCAGAATTAGGTAGCAGCTGGATGAAAAATTTGTGGTTTAGAATTTTACAATTAGATGCATCAGTTCTGCCCATATCCAATTTTAAATCTGACCCCGAGACTTCAGACTTCAGTGAACCCATACATTCCAGGAAGGAAATAAAAGGAACCCAAAATGTATGTCTTTCTGAAGCATTATCCAATCTGTCTCATAATTTCTGAGGCCTCATGCTAGCTACCCTGTTAGGCCAGGGAATAGAATATCCATCAGAAGCTTGTATGGAATCATTTTTATGGTTTTCTTTCATCCTTTCCATCTAACTCCTCTTACCCCCTTGAAAGTAAGCCAATGGGATGGATATATGTTGTCAAGAGGAGCTTTCAGTTTGAAGGATGCAAGATACTGTATACTGCCTGTACTAATAGTCATTTAGCCTGTCACATACCATGATACTGCTCTGTGTGTGTGTAACAATATAGACAGCATTTATTATAAAACTTGCCCCCAGGCAACTTTCCGAGCATACAGATAAAGGGAATTGATTTGTGCCCTGATCATTATGACAGTGTTCATCAACAGGTAGAAAGACAGACTGATTTTGTCTTGTCAGTGATGGCCTGTTCAGTATTTATGGCAAAATGTTTGCGCTTAATGATGCCCATAAATGCCAGTGAAACATTTTTTCCTTGTCTCTTAGGGTCTTTAGAAGTATAAATATTCCTTCATTTTCTTTTGTTTTCAGAGATACAGATAATATTTCGATTCCTGACAAGTATTGAACCTATGATTGAAAGTGGAGAGGGTGACAAGGTAGTGGCTGCTAGATATAACAAGTGATATATTACTTATATCAGAATATCACCTGATGTTTTTATAAATGGCCTACATTTCCACAAATATGGTTTCAGTCCTGCACTTCAAATTTGGGTCAAGCAGTCCCATAATTCTTGAATCTCTGCCTAATTTGAGAGTTATATTTTCTATCAGTACGACTAATAGTTCTTCCTCTTAAAAATTTAATCCATCTTAATTGAAGAAAATA
Organism: Strix uralensis; assembly: GCF_047716275.1. Lineage (NCBI taxonomy): Eukaryota > Metazoa > Chordata > Aves > Strigiformes > Strigidae > Strix > Strix uralensis. Next base: position 17,481,576 of record NC_133983.1, on the reverse strand, counting down.
TCACAATAGTGGTAATCTCTGGCTCCCTATTATGCCCCCTAGCTTCTCTCTCTTTCTGGTAGATGACAATGTCAGAATTAAACCATGTCTGGCCAGTGGTTTGCCTAGCTGCAGCTCTCTGAATGACAGCCCAAATCTTTTTTTTTATTTCTCTATGTTCCAGTTTTTTTTCCAGCTCACATGATTTGCTATATGTAGGGTATTCAAAGCACAAAAAACAGTAAATTGATGAGTGGCAGTTAAATTAGGTCCAGAGCATGACATAAAAGGTAAGTTTTGATAAATATAAGAATAGTGGTGCCTGATTGTATCTAGTCTTTTATTTCCAGTTTGGGTTGTTTCCCTTTTTTGTTTTGGCAGACACTGGGTAACATCAGGTTATAATAGCATGAGAGATCAACTGCTTTACTGAAATGAATCAGAGATCTGGCTTTAGCAAGTTGACTCCCTTTTCTGACCTCCTACCATTTCTCACAAATGAGGCACTCTTGTGATGGTTGGAAACCCTGTCTTTCTACATCACCATCATTGGCAAAGGAAAACATAGGCAAAGGGTAAGGCATAATATTTTAAGAGGTTTTATTATAGACCACATACTTTTAAAGATAGGTCATTGCCCAGTCTTCTCTGCTTCTCAGAGTTGTATGCAACATGTAAAGAACAGGGTCATACTAGCTGCGGTATTCATAAAAAGGTTAATCGGTTCTAAATAGCTAAGAGTACAATGTCTTACCTTGCAATCTGAAGGCCAGTGAGAGTGTTCTCATTATATAGAACCTCTTACTTTCCTGGGCTTCATTGTTTGTGTCTGCTAAAATTCCTGCTGAGAGTTGCATGCTTAGCGATTTTTAAGTCACAACATTCTTCCTTGTATTCGGTAGCTGAATTTAGTTATTAATAAAAGACGGTTGTTAAATTTCCATCAGAGCTTTAAAAATGCTATTACTCCAAACACAGTAGTGAATACTCCCTTTTCCTTTTGTCAGTGAAATTAAGGATGCAACCAGAGCTTGGGTCATGAAAAAACAGGGAAAATAGTGAACATTCCAAAACACAAGAACAGGGGTTTGGACTAGCAGTGTTTTTCAAGTTGTTGGTCAGTGTCCTCTTGTAAAGGGATGAGAAAAGAAGAATTAAAAAGAACGAAACTGGGTTTTTTTAGGAGGACTTGCACTTACTATATGAAGATGTGAATTTCCATCAGAGGTTTGCAGTTAAAAAAGGTTTCCTCCAAAACCAGTAGCTAGTGTTTAATATGTTTTCTTCATCTTTTATTCCATGCTGTACTCTGAGGGAAAAAAGCTGTCCCTTCCCTGAAAAAGAATTTAAACAAAATTCAGAACTTGAAATATGAAAAGCAGGATGGCTAACAGTGGACTAAATCAGATGTGCATATTACTATAATGAACTTAATTACATGAGGAATTTATAATTATTTTATATTGCTTTTAAAAAAATCTTGTGTTGAAGACTCTGCAGGGAATGAATAGTCTCAAAAACAAACTGCTGGTAACATTTAATACATGCACCAGAAGAACAATTATCCCCTCAAGCTTTTGTAAAAAAAATGAGGAAAAACAGGGAAATAATACACTGTATATCATAATATAGTTGTATGCTTAATTGTAATTATTAAAAAGGAATTTAAAATCATCTGCTATCCCTTCCTGCAGTTATATGCACATTCTGAATACTTTTTAGCTGCATTATCTTGTACATAAATGCATAAAGACATATATCAGCCTTCATGTGTGAATAAAGATGAGTGAATTAATAGCTCTTGTCTTAAGCTAAAGCTCTTCTACTGTCTAAATCTAAGCAGGTATTAAAACTCGAGGGGCCAGATTCTAATCTGTTATGCCACTGTAAATTAAGAGTGATTCAAAGGAACTGAAAGTGGTGAATCCTAATTTCACAAAGTGTAACTCAGGTTTGAATTTGGCCTTAGGTTCTACGAGTTACATCATGACTGACTGCAGAAGTATTATGTACTGAGGAAGAAAGTGTTCCCCTTGAGTGGCTGTGGCAGAGTTAGCCCCCAGGTACTTGGTTACGCAAATTTGAAGTATTAACCTGTCTCATTTTCGAAGTTTCCTATTTTGTCTCTGCCCATGGATTAGGCAGCTGCTCCACTGACTTTATGGTAATCCTGGGGAAGAAGAGCTATGCATTTGCTTGCTGCAAGTTAATTGTGAACTTAAAAAAACTAGTCCCCATGCCCTTCCTCCTAAAAACAGATACTGAAAATTTGTATTCACTCTTTTCCTTCTTGAATTCTGCATAGGCGTTATGAGCTTTCCGATGATATCCTTGGGGTTTTACATTCATCCTAACATATGGCATGTATGTGAGTCTCTTCTCAAATTTATTTGAGTTTATGTGGGATTGGGAGCAGTTAGCTGGGTGAATTGCTGAATCATGGAACAATTATGGCAGGAATTCTCTGGTTTTGTGTTTTTCTGCAAATGATATTGTACTATGTTGTATTCACTTCAGTTCTTGGCAGGACTGCTGAAAAGTAAGTTACAGCTGTTGCCATCTGGTAACTTTTGAAGCAATTTCCCTCACATGTTTCTATTGCTTAATAATTGTTTACTCTATACAGGTAACCTGATCTTCAGTCTCATAGTAAAAATATAGTCATCTTTCCACTGTCTTTCTTCTTCTTTTGTCATTTTGTTAAAGGCTAGTTTCTTACAACGTAACCTAGTCTGACCTGGGGAAAAGGTACAACTGGCTCCCCCATGGACAAATAGCTCTCTGTAGTTTTTCCCACATCCAGAGAGGACTGTTTACAGCTGTAGTAATTCTCTGCAGACTCTGCTTCCACCAAAAAAAGATGAGGTTGAAGCTGTGCTCTTGCTTTCACCTTGCCAGCAACTAGTCACTAGTACTGGGTGGGAAATTGCAGCATTCAGAGGAAAGCTAGTCATTTGCATGGATGTTAAAGACAACAGAAAAAAATTGTGGAAGAAAAAAATATGAAAGTTTATTGAACGCAGTGGACCCCTGACTCAGGACACCTCTGAGACTGAAAAATATCTGGAAAAGTATTGCTATGTGCTTGCTCTGGGTCAGCTGCTTTTAGAGATGGTACACCAGGTTAGAGAGACCTTTGGTTTGTCCCAGTGTAGTTCCTCTTATGTTCATACATTGAAAATCAACTTCTGAAATTGAACTAGAAAAAATCAAAAATTAAAGAAGAGTCATCTGCCCATCTCTGTATTTAAACAGCCAAGGTTAATTGACAATTGACATGCATTTACAGTGCTTAAGCTGAGCAGGAACAATACTTGAGAACTGCATTAGATCCTACATCCTTTTAATTTTCTTTTTATTCCATTCATCTAATGTCAAATGAGATTTTGGGTTCTTTCTACAACTGGTAAAAGAAAGTTTCTGCCTCTCTCTCTGCCTTTAGCTTTGAATTTAACCTCAGAATTCCTTAGGCACCTGTCCAGTAACATGTCCCCGAAAAATGTGCCAGAAAAACATCTCACTTGTGCAGCTAACACAAAGCTGCAATTATGAAAAATAGGCTGTTATTTGTGGAGCAGAAGACTGGAGTGCAACAGACGATCTTTCTCAGTGTGACAGTTTGCACAGCAACTGAAAATTCTGTCCTCCAGAATTCAGCTAAAGACACAGCAAAGCCTACAGAAAAAAATATCCCCTTAATTAAGATCTGGCATATTTGCCTGTTAATTTGACTCATGTCCCACAGGTTTTGTGTGCCTTAAGTGACTTTAGACATGGGAGTTTTAACAGTAGTTAGCAAGCACTTTTGCCATGAGTTTCTGACATACTCTGCAAAGCCACACTTGTCTAGCAAAACGGGAGCAAACAAATGGACAACACGGGAGTGAAAAATGTACAGTGTACAGAGTTCACCAGTATAAAAGACTATTTCAAAAACTGTCTGGAAGATTATTAAAACAAATTACACACCTTCCAAAATCCTCAGGTAGACAGACTTATCAATCCAAAGGGTGAACTTTGAGGTTAAAATACTGTGATCAAAACTGCATAGAAGGTAGATATCTGGTTGGGAAGGAAACTTAGATTGAAATTAACTGACAAGCTGTTATGCCTCATCTGATCCCACACACATCAGGATTGGTCTTGCATACATATCCTTGTTTATCTTCCTACCTCCAGAATGTAAGAGTTGCTTCCTAATTTATATCACGTCCATTTTATGAAATTTTGTAATGGTAATTTCCTTTTTCAACATTATACTATGATATCTTATTAGTGACTTTGCTGTTTTATTAACCTGAATAAATCCTGCCATAATAACAGGTGTTATAAGCATTACAATACAATTTACATAAGAAATTTCCAAGCTAAAATGAGGACAGAATGGCTACCCCAATGTTAACTCATGGAAACCCCATCTATTTCTTTAGGACCTTTTATTCCAGAAAGGATGAAGGGTTGGCATCTGGTTCAAGGACTGGTGCTGCTGTAAGGACCAGTGCCTTTATTAAGACTTTAACAATTCTAAGATTAAATTTTATACTGTGAATAGAGTATAAACACAGATTTTGTTTGGTTGTGTGAAACACTGGAAGTACTTATGCCTTGTTAGGAATAAATCAATTTTTGCAGTGGCGAGAAGAAGGAGGGAGAAGGCACCATTTTGAATAAGGAGCAATGAGTAAGCAGCCCTAGTGAAGAGAACTATGCGTGAGTCACAGTGCCTCTCTAAACTCCCAAAGGTATAATTTTTGCTTCAGATTTAAACATGCAGGATTAATTTGGCTATAGTGTTTGGCAAATGCAGGTTTATTTGTCTCCTCTTCCCCATTTTTCCACTCACCCACTTCACCATTGTGAAAGGAGTTAGTTGTAGAACATTTTTTATCTCTGCACATCTGGAAGAACTTGCACAAAACGGCAACAAAGTGCCGTCCTCCCTCATGTTCCCATGTAGTGGTGTATCAGCCAAGTCACCATCTAGTTCTTGAAACAGCTGTAGTACAGCAAAGGAAAATGTCACTAAAGGGATAATAGTGGAGTACAGTTAAAATGATGAAAATTAAGGCACATTTTCCTAACAAATTTTCCTAATGAATAATGCATTTGCTAATAAACAAAAGGGCTGCCAAGGACATGACAGATTGGAGATATAGCAGTTGAGTTATTGGAAGTGGCAGACAGGTCACAACTTTTATTTATGTTAATAGCTAACCACCTGTCAGATAAATTGGGAAGTAGATACCTCCACAGCAGTGCCAGCAGGCGCCTTTCAGAACTGTGAGAAAGGACCAAGAGGACAGACAGCCTAGCTAGCTATTGTGCTGGCAGTTGAGAGTTGTCTTTTCTTCTCTCTTGTAGTTATACCTATGTGGTAATATTCACTGATTAAGAAAGGACTGAATACACTGTTACTGGTTTTGGTAGATACATCCCCAAACAGCCCTTACCTGCTTGTGGCAAACACAAAATTTAACTCCTCTTGGCATCATCACCTACAGTGTCAAATACTGACATGCATAGCTCTACAGCACAAACTAGAAAGTCATTGGTACTTATTAAACATTTGGCAGCCCAAGCATTGCCCTCAGAGATAACCAAATCTATATAATTAATGACTTAAATTATTTGGAGGATGACACTGTATGGTGCCTCTTCTTTTTTTATGTTTGCAAACTTGTGTGGATCTTAAAAGATATTTCTAACATGATTTTCCGTAGTTAAAAGGAAATCCAGAGCATTTTTGGGTTCACAAAGAAAAGACACCTCCCCTTCTCTGAAGTGATCCCATAGGTGTTTTCAGAAAAGGAGGTACACTCTACATAGTTCTCCACTTAATTTAAGTGATCAGATAACTGATCCATTTCTAGCAGTTCTAATTTCAGTTTTCTCCTCTGCCTGACAACATTTGAACCTACCCTACCATTAAGGACTTACAGGATTGATTTTCATCCTACTCTCGACTCTGTTGAAGCTATTTCACTTTACACAGAATAATTAAATACTCGGTAAGCCACAGAGAAAGAGAACAAGAGTGCGTATTACCTTGCAGCCCAATGATTAGTGCATTCTGATATAAGCTGTCATCACAGCTACTTGTGCCTACTGTTCTGTTTAAAGAAAGGCCTTTAATCCAGCATTTTCACTTGCAGGTGATGCTTTAAACCCCAGAGTAACATGATACTAGCTATCATATTAATTCACATCCTGGGATTTTTTTGAGAAGACTTTTTCTTGAAGTTATTTCAAGAAAAATGTTCTAGATTAATCTCAAATTTCTGTGACTACTGTAGGTGTTTAAGTAAGGACAATAGTTTTCAGAAACTCTTCTTGCACAAAAATAAAAGAGCCAGACATGTTCAAAGCATAATTCAGGTCTTAGTTAGTTCCACTGTTTTCTGAAAGTGTCTTTCTTTCTTCACTGGCCATGTGAGAGGGTTGGGTAACCATTGTCCTTTGCAATTTATTTTAATATGATATGAATATAAGCTTTTTTTTTTTTTTTATTTTCTCAAATTCATTCAAAGTGCACAAAATCCAATTGTGTCCACAGTACCTCCTTGACCTGGGAAAAGTACTGGGAAAATAAAATCTGTTCTCACTGGTAGTTTGATTTTGCATTAACAGTAACCTTGGAACTTCATTCGTGGATAATCATGTTCCACAGAAAAGGTACTCTATACAGTGGCAATTAGTACCTCAGCATAAATGTTTAAATATGTGCAAAGGTAAACCTGCCCCATTGTGTTGTTATGGTTGTTTTTCAGCTGGGATGCTGATATTTTGTGGATGTTACAATTTAGCCAGATGATCAACATATTCCCAATGACACCATTTGCCAGTAAAATAACTACTGCTGCCTACAGAAGTGTTAAAACCCTCAGACTGAAGCACTGTACATAAAATCTCAGCATTTTTGTTTGCTGTTTCTGTGATTGATAGTAATAAACTTCACTTTCGTGAATGAGAGGCTTCTGTGTAAACACTTGCAGTGTATTATAAAAATGAACATGAAAATGTGTGTTCTTCACAGAGTCTTTTTCCGTTTTTTGATATGTGTCCTTATGCCAGCCTGTCTCTGGCATATTCAGAAATTCAGATACCATATGTCCTTATGATCATCTTCAAAACTTCCAAATCCAGGCTCTTTCTCTTCAACAAGCTTCTTTTATTGATAAGTGCTGCTGCTGTGGCTGCATCTGCTAAAAGCAACTGTGCACAGCTCCAGTGACTAATCTCATTTAGGTTAATGGTATCTACAAGGTCACTTGGGAAGGATATGAAGACACTATTATCCACCTGGATGCTGCTCTATAGGTAGAGATGAATCAGGTACATAAACTGTTGGAGAGAGACCTGTCATGATTCTCACAGATTTATAGGTTACTCTGATTGTTCTTTAGAATTGGAGAAATCTCCCTTAAAATTGAGGATTTAAAATAAGCAAAAGATATCTGTACAATTTGATTGTTCCTAGAAATTCTAGAGTGCAGAGTTTCGCTATTTCTGAAAAATGTGTTCAGCTGATGAGTATATTCATTTGAGCTGGAGAGAAAAGACACATAAGACCTTTCTCCACACACCTCTATCTTTTGTTTATGGAGCAAGGAGGATGAGAGGTGGAGCTTCTCTCTCTAGTTCTGTATGTCTCTTCCCACCACTGTCCCCGCCCCTTCCTCTCTGTATATCTCTGTATTTTTCTCTCCCTCTGTCCTACAAAAAATTGGTACACAGGCAGTGGATCCCATTCGTACATCTGGACAGCACGAGAGAGGAATAGCTGAATCTGCTGATGGCCTTGATGCAAAAGATTGCTCCTTTCTGTTCCATCTGGAATAACAGAAAATCCAAACTGTATCTCTTGAGTCCTTTTTGGAACTCCTCCTAGGGAAATAATACTTTGCTTGGGGCTGGAAGTGAATTCTCATATCCTTAACGATTTCTAATTATTTAGCAGACAGGATTTGGGGATTTGGACTACTTTGATAAAAGTGCTTTAAAATAAATAGAACAACTTCTATATTTTAACTGAAGAACATTAGCAAATTAATGTATTGCTGAGTGACTATCATTTGCTGTATATTGCAAAATACAGATGGAAACAGCACAATCCCCATTGTTGTTAATTGCTATTGTTAATGCTTTTTAGTTAGTACATGAATTTCAGTGTAAATAGCACTTTCTTTTGCTGCTAGCTTCACAGAATATTTGCATACAACCATAAATCCCTTACTCATAAAAAACCCTATTAAAAACAATGGAAGATAATGTGATGATAATACATCAGAGGCTTTTGCTAACAGTAGAGGAGGTCACAAAGGAGAGATGGCAAATATCCTTCTGCCTAGTCATCTGTCTTGCTATACTCTTACTTTTACCTAGATCTGACTTTTTAAAAATACATTCTTTCTCTTTGGGAAAAGTCAATAGTTGGAAATACAATTTACCTGATAAACTTTATGGCTTCTTTCAACACTGAGTTTGTGTGCTATCATAAATGGATTTTGGCTACATTTTTTATATGCTTGCCCTACTTTTCCTACAAGAAATTCCATAGCCTTCAGAGCAATTGCTCAAGGTGCTGGAGTAACACAGACAGGTCTTTAATGGCATTCAGCAGACCTGAAATCTTTTGTACTAATAACATTTTCAAACTACCTTGTATCTTCCCTTCATCCCAACTGGGTATGTGCTTGCATGGGGTTAGTCAGAATAGCACCAAATGATGATAACATGCAAATTCCTTTTTGTCCTGTTCCTGATTCCTTGTTAGCAACTCTGTAAGTGGAAATGATGCTATATCGTAGGGTCAAATCACTGAGTCATTACTATAATTCAGCTAATGGGATGATTATTTAAGTGTTCTTGTTTGTTCTGACTGACCTAGTCTCTGCTTTCTGAGTACTATGTATAGACTGTTTGCTCTTGTAGAATTAAGATCAAGGAACAGTATGTTTTTGTTGACATAGAAACAGCTCAAGCACAAGGTATAGCTCTATTTATTGTATTACCTGTGATTTTCATTGAAACAGACTTCCAAACTTGTGTCTGAACTGTTCTGTCTTTAACATATACAGCACTTTATCCCATTTAAATATGAAATATCTGAGCTCAGAGGAGACAAAATCAGATAAACTGATCCCTGAATGATTCAGAAAGTCACAATTCAGAGGTGGGTAGTCTCAGCATTTAAAGTTTTTGAGCAAACTAGCTGTGAATACTTAAATTTTAGGAGGCAGAAAGATGAATGAGTAGACATGCTTTCAGACTAATATTTGAGAGATCAGACCATAATTTACAAACCTGGTACCTAAACACATTTAAACGATTTGGTTATACTTCCCTCTTGGTTCTCTTATTTCTGCTGGGAATGGGGGAAGCTGTACTTCAGCCTGAAGCTATTTGGTGCAGTTACATTTATTCAGGGGTTTCCATCTCACTTTGGTGATTATTGGAACCTCCTGTATTCTCAGTATAGCACAGCTTGCCCTGGGTACTCTGACTTACAAATTTCTATTTCTTTCAGAGTATGTGTCCATTCAAAGTGAAGACACCTTTGCCCTAAGTTGTTATGGTTCCTTCATAGCTTGACAAAACCCCAAATAACAGATCCTATTTGCAATAAAATAAAAAATGATACTCCCTCTGACTTCTATGACAACACACTTTTGTCAGAAAGAAAGGAAAAAAAAAGACCATTGTGGCCAGAAGGGCAACAGTCAAAATAACGGACTTTATATTCTAAATCAAAAATATAAATCTGGAAAATGAATAGAAATAAATTAAAAAGCCTAAATGCTGGAAAATACAAACTTAGGACAAATGTCTCCAGTTTTATGCGCTGTTCTTCAGCTAGAAGTTCAGACAGCTTTTAATAGCTAATATACTGCTTTCTTATAAATATTTTTCCATATTATGCAACTAAAGAATATGTTTTTAAAGGAAAACTAAACAGACATGAGTGGAATCTTTGCACTGAGAAATGGCCAGCTTAGTATGCAAGCAACAACACTGTCTCACATTCATTTGAATGCTTGCCATCTGGAACAGATGCATTAGTTGTGGCTTCAGTAATGACATGGTGGAGGAGAAGACCTTCCTCACCTCAAGATTTCAATATTACTTAATGGGGCTCCTCATGTGAGTAAAGTAATTGTATATTCAGCCCAGTGTTTTATTCAGCTGTCATCTTTACTTTATAGTATAACCTAGCCATCTTGCTGTACAGTCTTGCTTGAATACATGCAACATTGCAGCATATATTGTATGAAAGATGCTATTCCGAATAAAGTCATATTGTATACTTGACTTTGTTCTGTATTGATATTGAATGTAGTTCTAGAATGGTAATCTTCTATGTACAATATGTGTCTGAGGAGATTATATCTTATTTTGCACACCAGGATATCTTTAGAATTGTTTATTATTCATGTTATATTTTAAACTGATGCTGGTCTATGCAGATTTTAAATGTGTTTGTCATATACCATTAGTCACTGTGTGAAATCTCTCAGTAATAGTTAGTTCTTGAATTTTCTGCAGCTAAGGAGAATTTAACACTGATTGATGGTAGATCACTTAGCTGGTTGGCAGACTTTCCAATTTACAGCAGGAAAATTGCTCTTTTCTTTATGCTCATTCCTTCTTCTGCAGGGGGACAGTAAGATATATGTGCCAGGGTGCACATAACAGCAAGAATCTGATTGGCAATACTGCAGGTCTTTTTTACAATTATGATTTTATCATTTTCAAAAACTGTACTGAATGTCAAGTATTTCAGATGCAATTTTTAAAAACCTCTCTATTTATCAAATGTCGATGATATATCCGTATCATATTTCACATGCAAAAAATGACCTAACAAATTTTTGCATGAGGAATTGAGTAAGCTGTCAGCGCTTCATCCTTATCTTCTAATAGTCCCAAATTCTCAGTCCTCTAAAGGCTGATTATCTGTAGCGTGAAGATTAGCAGGAGAAACAAAGATACTGATTTGCTGTGTGCTGTCTGCAAATATTTCTCATTAACCACTGATTCAATTAAAAATAATAATATTATATTAGTTATTTTTCAGTGAAAGATACGGGATAAATCCCTTCCCTTTTACACTTGATAGTGAGATTTTCAAAGACTATGTTTTAAGATTTCACACAGAATGCATGTGAAGAACTGCAATATGTAATTTTCAGTATCCACTTTCTTTAAAGGGAAACCAAGATAAAAGTTGTCATGTTTAAAAACGTAAAAGTACTGAAATACCAACCATAAATTCTAGTAAATTTAGCAATAGATTTTGTATAAAAAAAGACTTCTCTGTGAAAAGGTGTGTTTCTTATTTTCAACTGCCTGCAAAGTCTGAAAGAAGACTCCAATCTTTACCACTTCATAAGGTTTACGAGTATAGGAGGTTCAAAATGCTGTACAAAAGCGCTGACTTTGCATACTGTTCTGGCACACGCAGAGGTACTCTCTAAAAACATACACATAAGGGGAAAAATAATTGCTAAATTATTGTTTCAAAAAGAAATATAATTTATTGCTGTTGCATTGCGATTTTAGAGCCATGGAGCACAGCATAACTGACACCTCCAAAACATAGATAGTAAACATGGTAATGAAAACAAATGTGTTAAAGTGTGCACTAGGGCCCAATTATGCACTTGCTCAAGGACTTCAGTGGGAGTTCTGCATGTAGTGCGGCTGCAGAATGGTTCCCACAAGGAATGAGGCAACTAAGAAAGCTGTTATAGCTACTGTCCCAACAAACCTATTGTTTGTGGAGTTCATTTTCAACAGCTCCTCCCACATCCCACACTAATGGCAGACCAGTGCTGTTACAACTTGAAATTTATGCAAGATCAACTGTGTAATGAAAATTATACTACTTCATAATTATTATCTTTTATTACTACAGATGCTGTGTGGCATTCATAGAACTGGAAATCTAATAGAAGAAATACTTGGCATCCTCTTTTAATCCTATTTGTAATGCTGAAATAAAGAAAATGGGAGCCAGGACGATGGAGACCAGCATTAAAGAAATAGAAAGGTAGTATCTTGATGGAATAATTCTGTTCTGTCTCAGCCGGCTATTGCCCATTTCTTACATTTGTGCCTGTCACCCTACTATCTTTTCCAGAACTGCTCTTTGAAAAATATTCATTAGACAAATACCTATTTCATCAAAAATATATTCTTAGTATTAAGTTCATAAGTTTTCTAAAGCACTATTACAGCATTGAATCTTTTAACATAGAACTAACTATATTGATCTCTAAGGTACATAAGATCTCCCACACTTTCTACCAAGACTGAAGAACTGTCAGCTTGCAATGGATCAGGTTATTAGTAAAAACTGATATTTGGTCATGCCAGATGCATGGGATCTAATCACACCGATGACAGACAGTGGTTAATAATCACTCACAACCTAGATCTCTGAAACTGAGTCCATCATGGTAAAGGTAAAAATCGGTCCTAACTAAACCAGGCCAATCTTTCAAAGAAAACCTTACTGACCCCTGGAAAGGTAGGGATCTAAGTATGCTTTATCAAGCAGAAACTAAGCCCTTAAATCCTCATCTGGAGCAACTGGGCTGGTATATAGCTATCGAAACATATAAAAAGGTTCCTGTATATGTTAGGTGGTCAACAGATGTCAGCAACTGGTCTGCTTGTTCAAACCATGTTTTCCTTCATCCAGGACCACACAATTTCCAACATATCAGGTGGCAGAATCTACAGTGCCATCAGAGACATTTGATATCATATATTAGAAAAAAAACCTGGAAATTATGACAATTAGAAGAGGTTGGATATCCGTGGACCAATGCGCTTCCTAAAAATCCCACCAACTTCCAGAACCACAACACTTACAAAAATATCTTGTCTAGTAACATTAGTAATGCTGTGTTTTGCTTTATGAGGTAATATAAAATGATGTGACTGATTCGACCAGATGTGACAACTCAGAAGTTAGTATGACAGGTTGAGAAATGTTAATGTAGGAAAGAAAAAGCAAATTAGAACCTTTAAAAAATATTTTAGGTATTTGGTGTTTGCACTGTTATGAAAAGGGCCAGCTATGTCATATTCATATTTTCTAGGAATCTCTAGTTACACATTGGATGTAAGTTTACAGTTCATTTTGTGGAGAAGCATACTCAATGTACAAATAGAAAGATAGATAGATAGATAGATAGATAGATAGATAGATAGATAGACAGACAGACAGACAGACAGACAGGCAAACAGACCTTCAGTTTGCAAAATTGAATGCAGCTCCAGTGATGCTGACTATCTAACACAAGTTTGAAGAGGCAGTCCTCAGTTTTCAATGCCTGTTGATTTAGGGATCCAAATATTTCTACACATTTTTATAACCATGATGGTCTAAAGATGGAAGGAAAACAAGGGTTTCAGGAAAGGATGACATTTTTTCATTGCAATATTTTTGTTGGGAAAATTAGGCAAGAACTAGGAATATTCTACTGCATATACAGTGATGCAGAATTATCACAACAAAAGACTAAACCAGATCCATATCCTCACTTTTTCTTCTGTTTAATGTTTTTATTATTGCTTTTACTGAATTTGTAAACAAGTAAACAATAATATAAAGGGAATGATTACTTTTGGTACTGAAGAGTAAATCACCAAATTAAGACAAGCTGTTTTCTGACATCATCAGAAACCTTGCAAGGCAGGATGTGGGACATATGGAGGGCAAGCCCTGGCAACCTTAAGGATTCTAGGCCAGGAAGAAACTCAGTTTAAATATTGTAGCTTTAGTCCTCTGAATAAGTGACCTGGTCATTTTTCACAATTGGACATTTGGGTTAGTTATATGTATAAGCAAAATGGAGGCTTCATCATGTCCATAAAATGAAAACACACATCCTTGGGTAGCTGACTTACTGTTATTTCATTAGTCTTAAACTTGGTAGGCTTGACTAGTCCTGTTTCTTCCGTGATTCATTCACAGCCTTTGTCCTAATCCTGAAAGCTATCTATGAAGAGAGATATGTGCCTTAGGGAATACTTATCTAACTTTCACAATAACTAAGTTAAGACAGTCTGTAATGAAAATTGTGAGAGTCGGAGATGAAGCTTTCTTAAATGAGTAGCAGCGCATTATGGAATGAGCTGTCAGAACAATTTGTATTTGTCTGTTGCCGTGATTTTTAGATCCTACTACAAATAATTTATGTATCTATTCACAGAAGAAGTCTATCACCATCACACAGGTAAGGAAAAACAAACAAAACATAAGGAGGTTTTATTAATACCAGTTTAAGGTATTAATAACTTCTCTACAAGTTTTTCTTTGGCAGAAATCTGATATATTGATTTAACACTCAGACAAAGTATCAAAATCCGATGCTTATCCAAACAATAATCTAAACCCTTTGCTGCTAGTGCTGCTCTTATATTTGAGAGCTTCAAAATCAAAATATCCAGGTTGTTTTCTGCATAAATGCACTTCAGAAAAATTAATTCCTCATTTCTCTTATTTTTTTCTACAAAATTAGGGAAAATATTTTATTTTAATGACTATCCTGTCAAAGTCTATTAGCTATAATGAGTACCTCTGTTTTTCACATCTGCAAACATGGAACTTCAATACTTGTTGAGCTTCTGATGGGTCTCTGAAGCAAAAGTGGCACTCCATGGAGGAATTACACTGTATTAGAATAAACATAATGAAATCATTCTTCAAAAGTGTATTAAGTTGCACAAGGCTGAGTTTGCAATATCCTAAAATGTGAAGAAATATCTATTCCAATACGAATAAGTGAAAGATTATTTGCAAGAGAGGGAGAAGTCTAGGTACAAGCACAGGTGCTTTAAAGCACAAATCCACACCATTAAGCTCTGGCACAGCTGTTTCATAATAAATAAAAAAGAGAAACAAGAGAAACACCCATTAAAGTCTCATATGATACAACCTACAAAGAAAAAAAGTCATTTGTTTGTAAACTACTATCACATTAACAATGGAGGCCAATTGAGAAAACCTCCAGATCTGACAGGATGATTTTAAACTAAGAGTGTGGAATTGTTTATTAAGACTTTGAGTGACAGTCTAATATATTAGATCAGTTCAGAAGATTGTAAAATGCATTAGCATTAGCAATTTAATACCTCCAACAAATTTAACTGTCACTCATGAGCATATCTGTCCTTGTTAAAGGAAAAAAAACCTGAAGCGCCATCTTTGTCTTGATGGACAATAAAGTTAGAAGAGGCAAAAGCCTTTCTCTGTACATTGGTGATGAGAGAACTGTGTTACATTTATCATAATTAACTTTCACAGTTGGCAGCATTTTTTGGCAAATGTGTTATTTGCTCAAGCTTGTGAAAGAAGTTTTAAGAACTAATCATTGGAGCCAAGCCTTAGCTTGCAATCGTTTCAGGGCTGGATTTTAATCAATTTAGAAATGTAATTACATGCCAAATGTGTACACAGTTACTTTGATTACACACAGAAATTGGGCAGTTTCATAGTCAACTAACTGATTGTAGGCAGTTGGGTGCAAAATCCTCATCTGAACAAGCAGTTGTTAAACTTGTGTTACAGCCATGTGTGGAACAAGGTAACAAACTTCTTTAAAAATCAGGATCTTTAAAGGAAATATTTCCAATTTTGTTTTATTCAGGTGGATAAATTTTCTATGCTTTTTTAAAAAATATTTTAATTGCCACTATTAATAGAACAAAAAATAACTTTTTAAAAACTAAGCAGAAAAAAATTAAATTGAAAACGAGGTCACTTGAATATACTGTGTAATTACTTGGCGGTGCAGTAATGAAAAGGATCCCAAATGCAATGTCCATCAGACTACAGTACAAGGGTTTCAATTCAAAGAACAGAGTAGAGCTGTTTTGATGTTTGAAGAAACAGAATTAACAAAAATGCCAGATTGACATGAACTGCTGAATGAATAAAATGCAGTGTTTAGCCTACTGTAATTAACATGCCTGTGTTATTCAGGAGTGCTTAGATAACTACTGTATGTTTATGAAAATGATCCTGAATCCTAATATTTGTGTGACATCCAGTATAATTAATTTGACAATTAGTGTCAATTATTTGATGGTCTCACATTTGAAAACTTTCAGATCTCAGGGAGCAGCAGCAATAGCCCAGTTCCTTTGGCGACCAGTGATCGAGTACATGAGCAGCAATGAACAGATGAAATGAATAGTTTGCTTAATAATAATCAAGATTGACAGGTTAATAACGAAGTCACTACCTAAAAAGAAGTCACATTTGTGACTATAATTTGAAACAAATACTTTAATTGCCTCTTAGGATAAATGGTAACAACATTGCACATAAACAAAGGTAGAAGAAATGGGCATAATCTTAAATATTTTACTCAGGGTTGTACCCACAGTGTTTTTTCTACCAATATATTCAACCTACACTCACTCATGGAAAAATTATATCTTGGGGCATTTTGTAGGTAAAACACAGAGAAATAGGAAGTGACAAACAGTGGTGAGAGCAGAAACTTAGGACAACAAACAGATCTTTTTCTACCTGTGTAGTAAGAAATAATAGGAAGAAGTGTTTGCCTGTTCCTGCTTGGTACATGCCCCATTACAAGTTTTTCAGATAAAGAATGATCCCATCAGTCTCTATTCAGTAGGACAGTAGATCAGAGGTATCCCTAAAACCAGCTTTTACAAATAAAAATGTTGATGAAATGCTTATATTTTCTTCCTTCTTTTCTACCAGTAGCTAAACACCAAACAGCAAACAAAATTGTTAGCTGACAGGTTTTGTTGCTCAGTTGTCAGTTAAAAGGTACTTCCAAATCAAGCTGTTTAAAATAGCTGCTGAAACCACTAGCCAGCTGATTGTTGTAAATAAACCGGGGATTGAGCCCCTCATTGGAAGCTGTTTATCAAAACAAAGGCCACAGTATACAATTAGATGTGATACTGTTCTTGAGATCCAAACAGCAGCCCTCACAGATGATGACAGACTGCGCTAGGAAATACTTATCAGTTTCTTCCTGACAAATGTTGCCACTGTTAGATAATCTTCCTAGTGACAGCTCTCAGTGGTGCTGGTGTTGGTAACATCATGCAGCTTGCAGCTGAAGAGACCCAAGCCTTCTCCAGGGCTGCTGGTGTCTCACAACTGCTTTGTCCCATTTTCTGACAAATCGTGAGTAACTTGGTCATGTTGCAGCATGACTTGGTCTCTGGGTAGGCTCACGTGGTCAAAGGCTATCCTTCCTTCCTTGCACTACAGCTGCTCTGTGAGGGGCTTCCTAAAGCAAATCCAGCCACCCATTTTGGTGTCTTTCCTCTCTTTGCCAAATAAACAGGTTTTCTGAGTGCGCACAAGGAGTTTCAGAGTGAGTAGTAAAGTGAAATGGGGAACTGTAATAAAAATAATAATAATTATTATTATTGACCTTGTCACCTCCCTGATCCAATTGTCTATTTAGTCTCAAAACAGTTGTCCTAGCTCAGCTGAGGGCACAGCATGGGGCCAGGAATCAATGTGTAAGAGCAGAGGGGAGGCCAGGGACAGCCAAAGTCAGCACTTCCCCTGAGAAAAATGCTCATCAATCTTCAGCCTGAAAAAGATAATACAGCAAACATTGTTAATACTGGAGAGTTTAAATTTAGAGCCTTCCCCAGCTGATTTGTTATTCCACTTCTCTGTCATTTTACACTTTGATTATTGGTTTATTCCTCTTTACCACTGGAAGTGCATTACTCTGATGAAAAAAAAAAAGCCATCTCCTTTGCTCATTCCAGTGCTTTTTGGAAGAATTGCTGTCTCCAAACATTCTCATCTCTGATACCACAATCAATTCTCTAGACTTTCTTCCCTTTTCATCTAGCACAATGAAAGGGAAAACTGTAAACAATGGTTTATTTGGAAAACAAAGCAACAGAAAGTATCATTTACCGGAATTCAACGCCTTAATCAGTTCTCTTCTCTCCTCTGCTCTGTTCTTCTCTCTTTTCTGTCCTGGAATATTGGATTCTTTTCAAATTTACCAAGGACTGTATGTAATGTCTATTCAAACTCTGCATAAAATTAATCCATAAAAGAGGTACAACAACCTGGGAATAGGAAATCCTACCTGTAACCTCCTTTTTATGATCAGATGTACAAATTAAGTCTACGTTTCAATTATAATTACAGATTGTCCTTTTTTGATCTGGTAATTTTTCCTAAAGAACTTAAGAAAACTAGGGGTTTTTGTGGCATTCCTCAGGGACCAGTGCTGTTTAACATCTTTGTTGGTGACATGGACAGTGGGATCGAGGCACCCTCAGCAAGTTCACCAACACCAAGCTGTGTGGTGCAGTCAACACGCTGGAGGGAAGGGATGTGCCATCCAGAGGGACCTGGACAGGCTGGAGAGGTGGGCCTGTGCAAACCTCATGAAGTTCAACAAGGCCAATTGCAAGGTCCTGCACTTGGGTCGGGGCAATCCCAAGCACAAACACAGGCTGGGTGAGGAGTGGATTGAGAGCAGCCCTGCGGAGAAGGACTTGGGGGTATTAGTGGGTGGAAAACTGACTCTGAGCCAGCAATGTGTGCTCGCAGCCCAGAAAGCCAACCATGTCCTGGGCTGCATCAAGAGAAGTGTGGCCAGCAGGTCGAGGGAGGGGATTCTCCCCCTCTACTCCACTCTCATCAGACCCCCCCTGCAGTGTTGTGTCCAGCTCTGGGGGCACCAACATCAGAAGGACACGAACCTGTTTGAGCCAGTCCAGAGGAGGCCACGAAGATGATCAGGGGCTGGAGCACCTCCCCTGTGAGGACAGGCTGAGAGAGTTGGGGGTGTTCAGCCTGGAGAAGAGAAGGCTCCAGGGAGACCTTAAAGCGGCCTCCCAGTACTTAAAGGGGGCTACAGGAAAGGTGGGGAGGGACTCTCTATCAGGGGGTGTAGGGATAGGATGAGGTATAACGGTTTTAAACTGAGAGAGGGTAGATCTAGATTAGATCTAAGGAAGAAATCCTTTACTGTGAGGGTGGTGAGACACTGGCACAGGTTGCCCAGAGAAGCTGTGGCTGCCCCCTCCCTGGCAGTGTTCAAGGCCAGGTTGGACGGGGCTTTGAGCAACCTGGTCTAGTGGAAGTTGTCCCTGCCCATGGCAGGTCCCTTCCAACCCAAACCATTCTATGATTCTATACCCCTTATTGTAAAACTACCATGCATTTAAAAAGATGTATACTTCCTACATGATTTTTTTATCAAAACTGTACCATTAAGAGGCAGTTTAGAGAAATGACTTTTTATAACTTGATCTTAAAGCTGAGCAAAATGTTCTGCAAAATGTAGATTTACAGACCTGAATAATTCATTTAATCTGTGAAACATGATTGAAACCATGTTTAGAAAGAGCTGCCTTGGGCCTCCAAGGCCAAAGGGAAAGTATTACATTTGAATCAGTTTGATTTTGTACTTCCTTGAAACATAAAGTGTCAGCGTGAGTGCAGAGATAATAGCAAACCCTCACAGGGGGTTTGTCAGGATAAAGCCAGTAAGATTGTGAGGTGCTTTGATAGTACAGTAATAGGGGTCAAATAAGCGTCTAAGGTAGGTAGGTACATCCAGAGTAGAATACTCTTTTAATATATTTTTCTAACATTCATGGACAGGTGGTGATATTTCAGGTGGTTGCTTGAGCAGTTGTATTCCAATCACACAAGCTGGAATTCAGTTTGGATACCAATGTCATGCTGTTCATTTAAAGGTGTCAGGACCCCCAAGCACAACACCCCAAAAACCATTCTGCAGCTTTCTTATCAACAGTGAATTAAAAAATGAAACAAAATAATCTCCTTGCTCCAAAATCCAAACAAAACAGTGTCAAGGGGCTTTTCCAAGAAAAAAAAAAAAAAATTGTAAACTATGTTTTTTTCCTCTGACTCCTTTTCCCCTGCTGCAGTTTTAATTCCAGACCAGGTCATGCACAAATAGCTGAGCTTCTCTACACTGCTTCAGTCCATAAGATTCAATCATTCTCTAATTAGCAACTTGGTGGTTGGTAACAGAAAAATATTGAAGTTTATAGAAGTGCTGAGCCTATTCCTCTTACAACACATCACATTCAATTTGCTTATTCTGGAAGGTAGAAGAAATTGAATGTGCAATGTAATTTGGTCAAGCTTTGGAAAGTGAATATTTAAGCTGTACTCAGCCCCTGGTTTTTTCAGGACAAGTTAAAATACCAAAAAGCAGCACAAGAGTACTTTGTTTGTGTTCAGCAAGCAAGTCTCAAAAAAAAAAAAAAAAAAAGGAAAAAAAGGTACTTACCAGTAAAAAGTTAGATGTGCTGAATGTGCAAGGCAACATATATTTTCCAGGCTTGCTGATCAGTGTAAACCTAACATTGATCTAAGGAAAACTGGTGTGCTATGAAGGCTTTCCGTGGTGAGAGGTGATGACTTTTTTTTTCCTTTTTACTAAAGAAGGCAACCAGAGCAAATGTAGTTCCAAATGATCTCTTCTTGAATGGGTTTGTTTTCTTTTTGAGTAGGTTTTTTCTCCTTATAGGTATCAGGTGCCTTAAAGAAGAGGAAGTGGTATTCAAATAATACCTAAATTCCTCATTACCCACAGAGTGCATTCCATCATGTTGTTAAATGAGTGCTGAATGCTTCTGCACCTTGAACACTCAATAACAGTCAGTAAGGTCTGGGAGACACTCAAAAATGAAAAAAAGAAAGCTTCAGATTGTCAGTAGTGCACAATCTATGGAGGCACTGAAAAGTAGTTTTATGGCTATTCCATCAGTGTATGAAACCCTCAGAAAGAATGTAAATTTGGCTATTTTAAACAAAAGCAGTGTTTATAACCATCAAATATCAACATACTAGAAAACTACAAAATCATTTGAAATACGGAATTTAGGTTCACATGATGGAATTCAACAACTCACACTGTTTGTTATTTCTCTCCACCGGGCTCAGAACTATATTCTCGGGGGGGGAAATTAACTTTGTTCAATGACACCCTAAAGACGGGAGGTACAGTCATTTATTTTGTATTGCTGTGTGTTTTCACTTCGAGCAGTGGAAAAGGCACCCAGTGCATAGGATGTGCACCTAGGGAATATTTTAGCAATCTGAATAAATGATACAAAATAAATACTGTCATCACTTCTCCACCTGTGAGGCAGCATGCCAGTGCCTGATATTCAGCAGTGAATATTTTCTGTCAATTTGATATAGAGTCAAATCCCTTTGCTAGTCAAATGTTTCTGTGGATGTTTTTGTTTAGATGAAAAGAGATTTTGTTTTGTTGAAATAATTTCAAGAAAAGAACTTCCAGCACAGAAAGCCAGTCCACTCTAATACACACTGCAACAATCTTCTACAAACAGCAGGTCCATGCACAGAATCCTTCGTGTTAACGAAGACCCCTCACAAATACTTTAGCAGCTCTTTCCAACACCTCTCTTTTAAACTGCAACATCTGCTGAAGAAACCTGTGAATTTTTCCGAGACTGTTTATTCCCCTCCATGTGCACAGTCTATAGTGTAACAGCTTTGTTCCTAAGATCAGCATGATTTTTAACCAGTATTATTGTTCTAAAAGCATAAGTGTTCTTCCTGACATGTGTGGCTGGCACAGAATGGTTCCAGTTAGATTCTGGTGGCAGTAAATAGCACTATTTTAGTCATACTGACATATATATATATATATATATATATCTTTTTTTGTTGTTTCCTAGAAGATGACTTCCAGGCAACCACAGACATTAAAATATAGCAACACAAACAGATATTATGGATTTAATTCAGTGGTTTGAAATATATCAGCCAATGTTAATTCCCACATCCCTTTCCAGTCCATTAAATACTCTATTTTTTAATTGAAGTTATAATATTTATTTGCTCATTCTCACCTGTTTTGGTATGCTACATTTCTTCAGTAATTTCTCTAGTGATTTGTGCTTGGATTAGTTTATTCCTTCCATTATCTCTGATTTAATTGTCCCCTATCATATAGAAAAGGCTGAGTGCCAATTTCAAGTTGATGTAACATAATTTAGATTCAACTTTGTTTTGAAAGTTTCACAGGCAATGAGATTCTCATTGTTTTCTAGAAAATAATAATAACCACACTATCTTATCAAAGAAGCTGCCATCAATAAACATGAGACCACAGTATTCAAAGATCAAACTTTCATTTCAGCAGGTTAGAATTTACTTCTATCAAAAAGGAATTTATTCTTTTTCAGTGAAATATATATTACCAGCATATTAGAGCAATCTTTCAATATGTTGTAAAATATATCATTTAATGGCTGAAATATTTGTTAGTTGAAAAGTGCATCCAACCTTAACATGATTGGGCTCTGGTTGTAAATTTCTGCTTAATAACAGTCACTGAAGGGAGGAGGTCTGGGTTTATATATTTTGATTTCACTGATTCGAATTTTTGCATGAATCATGTTGGACGACTTAAGCTCATAAGCTTTAAGTTGATGCTTTAAATTCATTGTTTGTTGCAACAGTAATTCAACTAGGCAGGGCATCTGTGTACGGATTGTAAGTCCAGGAAATGCTACAAATTGTCAGTTTTTTATTAAGCCAGTGGTAAACAGAAGCCACTTTATGCTCCACCATTAAAAAGTAGTGTGTGAATTACCCAAGACAAGGCTCACCTCTTGTGATGAAGAGAAAAAGGCTGTTGTGTTATCTCAAGCCAGTTGTGCCATGGAAGGAATGTGAATGAGACGAGAATGAATCTGCAATCTGACCACACCTGGCTGCAGTTTTAGCCCCTTGGTCCTGCTAGCAACTAGAAAATGCTGGAGAGCACTCTCAGTGTTTTTTAAAACCCGCCATACAACCATATAGCAGTTTCATAACCAGAGTGGGGCGGAGTAAGCACTTCTGCATGAGCATTCAGAGGTTAAGGTTTTATAAAAAACGATGCTCATAGAAAGGTCATCTTCGTTTTATGACAGTCCTAAAAGTCAAACCAAAGCTCTCTTCCTGTAGGAAAGTAAAGTATTTTCAGTACTTGGAAAACAAACAGAAATATCCTCTCCCCCTCCATGCAGTTCCCTACAGTCCCTTAAGAATATGGCCTGTGGGCTGACTAGATCAAATACAGTTGCACTTTGCAATCTCAGTAATTTACAAGAACTTGAAGTGCTAATTCTGCCATTTGAAATTTATTGCAGAATTTAAATCTGCTGTGTGTTGTTCAAATCAAGGGCATTTATACAGATTTCAGTAAAGCCTGGGATGAGAGTATAATATTCACATTAGGGGATGATGTTACAGTGAATAGACTTACAAAGAGAAGATGATTAATTTAAAAAGCAACCAGACAAAGACACATCATGTATATATATATATATATACACATCTATAGCAGAAAGTTAGTTTCCTGTGTTTTGACACCCTTTCTCACAGAGAACTGAATAAATCCCCATATTTCAATAATATGTGTAAATCCAGTAACATTGTAATTCCAAATTGACAGATCAGTAGGAGGCTAAAATAATAATTTTAAAAGGGAAACATTCTGGAATTGCACCAAATCCAGATTGTAGGCATCACATTAAGGTAAAGTCTCCAGACTGGATTCATCAAAGAGATAGCAAGCAGAGTTTCTGGCAGTTTTGAATTTCAATGAAACAACAGAATCCTTATTTGTCATGTGGAAAGGCAGATAAATGTTGACTATTTCCAGCAATAATTATCATAGGCCAGATAACCTCATTAAAAAGCATGAGGAACTTGGAGGAGTGAACCTCAGTGAGGATCCATTTGCAGATTCCTTTCTAATCTCTCTGTCAGAAGTCAAGATTGAACCTTTGAGCCCAGCCACGAAAAGAAAAAATCCTGCAGATGATCCATGTCTTTCTGTTGCTGCTCTTGCCAAAACAGGTTCCCACTTGTTTGGTCAGGATGACTCCAGGGTATCCCGTCTTGACTGCTGATAGAGAACTGCCAAGATGAAAAGTAATCTGGAAAAGGCAGTATAGCCTGGAGTCATAATATCTGGTTTTGGAGATTTCCATCAGTTTCATGGACTCCAAAATGCATCATTTTCCTGATGCAATTCTACTTATGGAATACAAACAACCTCAGTAAGGTATCCTGATAATGAACAAAGATAAATAGCAGGATTTTTCTGGACAAGTAAGTTCTGAAGTTTTCTCATACAGAGAATGACCTGCCAGCTGCCATTTCATCTTGTAAAAGTGGGATTGCAGCTCAGGTATTTAAATGTAGTTACCATGGCTGTAGGTCAGCACAAGGAAAGCAATATCTCAAAACAAAAAAGAATCACACAAGGCTGTAAAGATCAAATCTCAACCCATCAAAATTCTGCCTTTAAATCTTCTGATGACCAGGATTCCTCAAGTTTTGATAGCAAATAGTTATTTACTTAGTGCTTAAAATTTTATGTCAGACAAATCAAGCCAAGAAAACAAAGGAAAAAACATTCATATGGTGGATAACTATGTATTCAGAAATCTATGTAGAGATATAGTGCGTTCTCTTTCACCAAGTCTTAAGATCCATACTGGATGTTTCTGAAAGCTTCTTTAGTTCAATCAGAAGTGTTGAGACAGAAGGTCAGACTGATCTCCTAGTGGTTTCTTCAAGCTTAAAAATTACAAATCTGAGAAAATATTTGTATAATTGGTGTAAAATATTATTGTCCTTGACACATGCAATCCCTTTGAAGTGACTTGTGTATAATAAGCATGTATGTAATGACTAAGGTAGAAAGCCAGGGAGAATTGGTTTTAATAAATTAGGGAAACCACAGAAAAAGGCAGGAGCGTCAAATTAACATTGAATGAATGTGTCAGTGGAGGTTATGGACCAGTTCAGGGAAGACTGTTTAAACTGCTATCACAATATTTCCCGAAGCACTGAGTATTTGAAACCACAATGTTCCTGCTTATTAGTGAACAGCATAACAAGAACAGAAAGACCTTTGAAAGAGAGAAAAGAAAGGATTTTTGATGGGACCTGTAGTGTATGTGTATTTTCAGTTTAAAATTTATCTTAATCTGCATTAATGTATGCTGCTTTGTAATAATATAACAATATTTGGTTAATGCAATACTTTTTTCTTAGCACAGAGACAATTGTAGGTGTTTGTTCTTGTTCTGCAAGCCAGTGCTTTCATGAGATAGATTTTGTGTGGCACTGTAGAGTGATTTATGTGTGTAAGCAAAGTCAGGAGAAAGTCATAGATTTTAGTATTCTCCAGTACTTTCTTTAACTTGAACAGTACTTTCTGTCCTGTTTCTTTGATGTACTGGATGCTCGATATCGCTAGCAATATAAATCCTTGCTTCAATCTTATTTACATAGACAGAAGTTATGTAGTGACAAGGTCCCTTCAAGGCTTGAATGGTTTGTTAATAACATGTACTAAATAGCATCTGGTATCAATCTTGTCCTACAGACATGCCTGTAGTGATTTAAAGCTTTCATTCTTTGAATTCAAAATCTAATTTTTAATGCACTTTCTGTCAGCTGTCTTCACAGCTTTTAAATGAGATTCTGTCATCTTGACATATTCACAGATACATTGAAATTTAACTAGAAAAAATGAAATAAAAAATTCTCATGTCTAAATAAAATGCCTATTCATGCTCATATATATTTTTGATTGTTATTTGTTTTCAGTTATTTACTAATATAGAAATCAGTAACATTTTATTTACTGAATGGTAAAACAAAAGGTGACTGCTTGTGTGATTTGGTCATGACTGCTTAATTGTTTTCCAAGGTGTTACTATTAGTTAAATAACAAAACAGTCATAGACCTTCATTTTTAGATTAACTTATTTGTTAAGCCCTCAATTAACAATTTTACCTGCAAAGCCATACAGCAAATTGTTCCATGAATACCACGCCTCCTTTGTTTTTCCACTCATGTGCAAAATCCACATGTTTAAAGGCAGAAACAGGGTGAAAATAGAATATCTATCATTGTAGGATGTCTATGGGAAATTGTGTTTCAAACTAATACCTTTCTCCTCACTGACACTTGTATCTGAGCAGCCATTTTAAAATCTGTTCGATATTCAATGAAGACCACTAGCTAGCATCAGTTTGGGAAACTCCTGAGATGGAGCATATTGGTATTAACTCTTTGGACCTGTGCAACACGGATATTGAAAAGAATGCATTTAGGCATAATTAAACCACTATGAAGACATCTCTGGCAGTGGTGGTGATGAATATTTTTAGTTTTCCCATCACTAAGCCATGCACATATTTCTTAGACTAAACTGCAACTTTGATTATACTTAAGGCCAGATTCAAGGAAAAACACATTTACTCAGGGCCCAGCCTTTAGGGAAGGTAAGGAAAAAAGAATTCCCAGGTAAGCTAAATTTAATAGCTGTTGTGCAACCCAGTGTGTAAGTGGAAGGAAAGACATGCCTACTTCTTACTGTTTTTACCCACCCACAGGTACAACTTGACAGGACATAAATTGGAAGGAGAGCCAATGAAGTGATTCTCTTCCCTCTTTAGTTGTCTTCTGTGTCTTTTGCCCAACAAAGATTGATAGCTCCAGAAATGACAACATTTGACAACTGAGATCTCTGTGATGCCACTGGGAGAAAGTCTGGGAGGTTCACGCTGGTGCTTCATTTAGTAGCATAAGCAGTGTTGGCCAAAGGAGTCACAACCTTGCCAGTTCAGCTGTCACAAGTGATGAAGGGGGTCTGACAAAGGACAAAGTGACAGTGGTAGTGCCAAGTAGACTTTTCCCCAGAGTTAACCAAGAAGCGGACACATTAAAATCCCACTGCTGAATATGACTGATGTGAATAGAGAGTTGCCTAGAGTCTTGGAATCAGTGATGATATTTAACAGTCATTAATCTCCTTAATATGTCATCTTTCATTGAAGGGTATCAAAATGCTTTACAAACTTTTATTATGCCTAAAAATATGCTAAGGAATATTATTTTCCTGTTTTACAGGTGACCATAAGTAGCTGCTTCACAGTCACAAATGGACCAGTGAAAGACCCAGACATTGAACGTGTAAGTCCCAAATCTCATCCATCTCTGATTACTGAAATATACCTTTTCACAGTGCTGAAAAAAAGTAATAGAATGAATAAGCTTTTGTTCCTACAAGTTAGTGCTGGTCTTAACTTTACCTCACTTCACACTACTTATTGTATCTGTTTGCTTGTTTGTAGAACATTAAAACCTAGGCCAAAAAGTGTAAAACAGTTGTGTACAAAACTTGAACTGTTAAATGCATATGATCAAAATTGTCAGAGAATTTAAGAGTAAGCTACAAATAAGGCAACTGAGAAATAACAATAAAGAGCTATATTTTTATTTTTAAATGAATTGTTATAGGAAGAGCCAGAGGGACCATGAGCCTGTTGTAATTGATATAAGGGATAGCATATGTCAAGGAATCTTGTGTGCTTCGTTCCCAGAATTACTTTCTGCATGGCCTTAGTCATCCATATTGGCTGCCCTTTTTAACTCCATATGTAGTCTTTTTTGGATGTCATACCTAATCCGTTATATATTTTTTCTGAGATGACGTATATACCTTTTGGAGATAATTTAAATTATCTGTGAACACTTTCATTTAGTTTCTGCCTTCATCATCCCCATATCTCTCTCTCTGTATCCTGTTCAATTTCTTCCAACACTTCACACATTATTCTAAGGTTTGTTCTGCTTAAATTAGCATCTTTAATTCTTTAGTTCTGCATTGTGTCCCTTCTTGTGCTTGTTATGATATATCTAGAAAGTGTAAGGAAATAATTGCCACTTCAACATTCATATGGATGGCTCTCATGCCCAGATCTCCTCTGTGAGGCTCAGAACTCTACCTGAAGGCATCCAAGAGATTCTGGTAGCTCCAAAGACCCCATCTTTACCTGTATTCCAGAAAAGCACACAAACAAATGCCTGAGCCTGGCTGAGTTCCCCATTACTAAATTCATTCCTTGGAGTCACCACTTTTAACTTTTGCTATAATTTTTCTAACACATAGTAATTTTCTAGAAATTTTTTTCCCAAAGCATAATTACCCTATCTCAGCTGGACTTGCTCTGAAGTCTCCTTTCTAAATGCTCTCAAATGATCACTCTAAACTATTCTCTTTGTTTATGGTAGATGAATAAGAAAACACTGGTATAAATTTCAGTAAAAAGTAAAACTTTAGTTAGACTTACAATAAGGGTAGTTAAGCACTGGAATTGACTGAGGTGGTAAAGCCTTCATTACTCCAGACTTTTAGAACAAGTTAGGCAAGTTAGGCATGGCTTCATTCTACCTTTACCTTGGTAGGGGGCTAAGACATCCCCTTTTATATCCTATTACTCTAAAAAGGAATATGACAAATTATTCTTCAGTTATTGAAGTCTCATGTGGATTTCTCTGTAGAACTCCATTGTACAGATCTTCTAGGTATCTTGCCCTGATATCATTCCATATATATATAAATTTAACTGCACGAGGTTTTTCTACACTGTCCTGTCTTCTTTCTTTCATCTGACAATAAAGCTTCTACAGTAATAATGTCTTTTATTCTGTTGTGAATTTAAATTCTTTCTTTTCTAGCTTTGATTTCACACACAAACGTCTTCTTCTTTTAGCCAGGACTGGTCCATGAAGAAGGCAGGTATGAAGATCCTATGTCTTCTTATTAAAATGCTGAAGTGTAAGTAGAAAATGTGCTTTGTTTTTGAGAAAGCCATAAAAACGTTATAATTTAGAGATTAAAAGCTCAATAAGGAAGGAGGTGTTGAATATTTCTCATCTCTCATCAACTCAATATCAATTGTTATCTCTTCAATATCAATTGTTATCTCTTTTCCTGCACTTTCCATTTTATGTGTAATTATTATTCATCATAGTTATGAAGTGTGAATTATGAATAATTCATGAATTAATGAATAGCTTAAAATTTGAAATTTAACATCCAAAATGCATTCTGTGTTGCTCATTTGCAACTAGTCCTCTGGATTCTGTACTTGTTTATCTCCCAATTGTCACACTAATGTCTTGGTGCTCTTGGCTTTGTCACTTGTGTGGTTCAACACAAATAGTCCCAAGAAAGGATCCTGAAGTCTTCTTCAGGAATGCTGCATGGCTTGGTTGAAGAGGGTTAGATTCATTCTGGATACACTTTTAAAATAAATTGCGAAAAAGAGTTCATGAACCTTGACTCAACAAAAAATGTGAATAATTTTCCACTTGATATTCTTTCATGCTTATTTTAGTTCAGGATATGCTCATAGAAGAGGAAAAACAATCAGCTTTTTACTGTATTTTATCTGGGAGAAAAAAAATGGAGGATTCAGATTTGATGGAATATTCAGATTTTATTCAAGTACAGGTGAAATATTTAAGTCCTGCAGTCTATATTTAAGATTCCCTCACTGTGCATATTAGAGCCATTTCCGTGGTTTATTTTGCTTACACAGGATTTAGTGATGGAGATTAATTTATTCAAGTACTTAAATGTGTTTCAGGTAATGCTCACGACAAGCCAAGCATCATTAAGATCTCCAGAGTCTTATCATTAACTACTCTTCTCACGGTGCTGAGTTTACCATTATGAACTGGCAAAATTCAGTTAGGCTTAATAAAACAAATACATTTGTCCAATTTTCGATCAATAGCTCTTGTTTCATTCTTTAGCTCAATGGGCATTAATACTTAATCATCTTTAGTCAGGAAATTGTTCTATGACTCTCATTTGTTGTTAAGCAAAAGAACATTCATTCTTGGTTGTAAATTCTGTTAGATTTTTCCTTCAACGGTATATTCCTGTGGGAAGGCATGTAGCAAGAAACATAATTTCAGCAGTTTTACCATTGTGCATCCTTAGTTTTAATTGCCACAATACACCATTTACGGAACTTAAATTTATCATGCTTACAGCTGAGGAACTGTGTTTCTAACTTCTAGACATTTACATTTATAAACTTCACTTTCCAACTGTCTCTTGTGCAATAAGTAAATTTATTAACTTTGGTTAATTTTCACTTACTTTTCTGTAAGACAGCACAAACTTTTTACAGAGAATTTTAGTAGTGGCAATTATCACCATTTGTGATTACTATGAACTTGTATTAGCCTTTTTTCAGTATAAAAATGAAATGAAAGCCCTAAGGGATGCACATCTAATATTCAGGATTTTATCACATTAAAGACTTACTGCAAATTGTGTAAAAGCAAACTCTGCACCTTCTCAAGGCACAGAGTTTTAATCATTTTTATATTTCTTTTATGAAGAGCTTTTCTTTGCATCTAAAATAACCTAAAAGTGTCTCCAGGATCAAAATGACTTACTTTTTGCTTCCCTTTCATAACTATTTCTAATATTGTGTTCTTTTTTTTAATACTATATTAACTGCAGTTTTACAGGAACCAAGACTCTTAAGCTCCTTAAGCAGTAACTGTGCATTTGGCACACACAGACCTAGTCAAACACCTTGTTCTACCTCCCATTTTAAGGTCCACACAGGGGACTGTTTTGACACAGGTGCCACAAAAGCCATTTCCTTTCTCTAGGAAAGAAGGCCCACAGAATACTGCCTGGCACTGCCTCGTGTTTTTTATTAGGAAATTTGCCAGAAACAGAGAGGAATTGAAGCTATATCTTCATCACTCCTGATCAAGTCACTCGGCTTGTAGATTGTTTGATAGCTGGTTCTTTCTTCATCTTTGAATATAATTTAAAACTTTAGTCCTGATGTTGCATATTATGAGAATCTACCAATAAAACTGCTAGAATTATAACACAGGTCAACTCACTGGCATATTCTATAACACATTTTATTGTTACTTACACAGCATTTGTTATGAGACAAAATTTCTATATTATTGTATTGCAAGAAGTAATTCTAACTATAAATGGCCTTTTTAAAGATGTAGCATCATCTTCCTTTCATTGCCTGCCATGCTAATAGGAGAACAACAGATGCTCAGGCAAGATTCAATTCACCTTAATTCGTTCAAGCTTAATTAGCAGCTGGGGTGCATCTGGCAAATAAACATGAAAATACTGACAGCCTGAGTTAAAGGGAAAAAGTAAAAGGCTTTTGTTCATTAACCACATGTTCTTGGTTGTGAGTATTATGTGCTGAAGGCAAAATAATTTTTAGATTCCTGTTTTTTTGTAAAGGATAGAAACCCTCACATGCATATCTTCATTCTCTGTATTCTTGCACAGGTGAGTCATGCAAAAATGGGAGCAGTCCCACTATGAGATGTTTCTGTGCAGGTAAGCGTTTGTACCATCACAGCTTAAATATATGGCCCAAGCTTGTATAAACAGAAGAGAGTAGTTTCTTCAAGAATTAGGTAGGCAAAATGGACCCCTTGAGATGTAATTAGGAATTATTTACAACCTGAATCACGATCATGCAGTATCTTGCACAACGCAAAATAAGCAAAGCCAATTCTGAAGAGATCCCTACCGCCATTAAATATGTGACTAACTAGCAAAATGAGGGGCATAACTATAAGAAATGTGCAACGTCTTTGCAGTAGTTTTAGTTCCAATGCTCTTGCCTATATAAATTCCGTATTTGTGTATTAGGTGTTGCTGAATAAGTAAGTGATAAAAGTAGCAGAGTTTTTTGAAAGTGGAACCATTTAAAACATAGTTTTCCTTGTGTTCACTGTCAAAGTAAGATTTCTGGACAATAATGAACAGTAGAGAAGTAGCAAGATTATACAGTGATAAAAGTAAATGAAATTATTAGTTCCTAATGTAGCCTAGAACAAGGCTTTGGCAGGCGATGAAGAGAAAGAGAACTGCATGCTAGCTGTGGGTTTAATTTCCCAAACTTATCTGTGTTATATAAGGAGTTAAAAAAGGAATCTTTGTTTCTTCTTATTTGTATAAAACCAGCCACAGCATCTTCACTCTATAAAACATCTTCAGTCAGAATCTTAGGCTTCCACTTCCATATTCTGTATTAAAGAATCCTATGAGAAATGGTGTTTTATGGCTCACCAGGATGCAGTGTATCTTTTAACCAGATCAATGCAATGCTAGTGTTATCTTGAAAAAAAAGTAATATGAATTTTGAAAAAACAGGTAAAAAAGTTTGAACAAAACTGATGACAGTATGGTAGTATGGGTTGGAAGACCATTGAAAGGTGACAAAACCTAATTTAAGAAAACTGCATAAATGTGGGTAAGCTGGCAATAAACTAGCTGCTGGCTCTCAGGTTTTTTTCAGTATTGTTATTCTCTTCGTAGAAAATTCTTTCAAGATTGGTTTAGACAGAGAAGGTCTATAAGAGAGCTCATCACAAAGCTAACAGCTGAGGAGGACCTTGCACCATCTCTGGTACCTACTATCATATACACTCTTACACAAACACGTACAGCAGTTCTGAAGATAAATGAATGTAAACATGGCTTTCTTCTGGCCTTTCATGTCCGGGGTAACTGGCCTGTCCAAAAGCAGTGCTGTTTTCTAGTGTGTCAGATAATCAAATGCATTCAGGGGTTCCACTAGATTATCCTTTTTCTTTTTTTCATGACAGACTGTAATGACCATCTGTGTTTTAGAGGATGTTTAACTTCTCTTGGAGTGTAAAGGCCAAATGTCTAAATGAATGTATGAGGCTGAAAAGGCATCAAAGACAGATTTGAAAGAGGTAAGATTTCATACAGGACATTTTATTAGTGTTTATTGGCTCATGTTAATTTGATAGTTGTGCTTTGCTAACTTCAGCTGCATTCCATCAATGGCGAATGAGTCAGGGCAAAGCAGAAGTGTGATTAGTGTTCACCCTGGGCATGATGGCCCCCAACAAAGAGTTGAGTACCTGGATGCCATCCCTGCCAAACACAGGACCAACAGAACCAAATGGATAACACTGTATTGCCCCCTGGGTGTCAAAGACTGGGGAAGGACAGCTTGAGGTCGTAATGTGAGGTCTCAAACTGAGATTAATCTGAAATATTTGTCAACCCATTTTCCAGGTATTTATATGTATACTTCTGCAAGTAGTATACACAGCTTAAAAATACACCTTTTAAATTAACATTTTCATTTAGGTACCAGCCAGCAAAATTATTTCATTGGCTTGGGTCAGACTACTAATGTATGTAACTATATGTAGACCCAAAGGCCATGATGGGGACTGATGCTCTGTGCTTTATCCACTTCTGACAGAAGCTAGAAGCAAAGTACTCAGCTACGTCAGAGGTGCAGAATCAGGCCAACAGTCAATTTTGAGATATAACTGTTTTGTGAGCATAGCAGATGCTGATTGATTATATATTTATAATGTCACATTCTGGATTATGAATACAGATAAAAACTCAGCAAAAGCTATTGAAAATGGAATCTAGCTTTTTTATAAAGTACCTGGGGATATTGCATTTCAAAACTACTCTAGAAGTAAATCTCAGTATTAAAGTCATTTCCATAAGTTTTTAATGTTAAGCCTCTTTAGCTCAACAATGAAAACACTTAACTTCACAGTTTGACAGAGAAGTGTATTAGCAAATGTCATGGAAGGACTATGTCATGCCAGTAATTCATTCTCCTTAGAAAAATTATCCAGCAAAGTCCTTATGATTTATGAGAGGAATTGAACCGAAATTAACTATCAAATAAGTCATTGGGCTGAATTACTTTTACCCTTGTTTTGTTTGAAATATCTGTGAACACCCCATAGACACACTAGTGTATTTTTCATCATATTTTGTGCTTTGTTATCTATAAATAGCTTGTTTTGAGTATCTGAAACTGGATCTATAAAGGATTGATTAATTATATACTTCTAACTTCATTTTAGTCTCAGGGATCTATATTGGAAGTAACTTCTGTAAAGTCTTTGAATTTGTAACAGTGAACAAAGACATCTGGGTTACACTGGCAAGCAAGTTTTCATGGGGCTTTAGATGGCTTGTGATTCACTAGGTGCTCATTAGTACTAAACAGAGAAGGAACTTGAGGGGTAACAGGGCTAAATCAACTCGATCAAAGTCATTTAAAGATGGGAGGATTGGGGGGGAAAAAAAGCTCAAACTTTCCTAGACGAAGAACTTTTATGAAATGACTGGGCCAATCTATCAGGTGGCTGTTACTAAACAGATTAGTCTTGCTCTAACTTTGGGATTTGTCTTATATTTTAGTGAGCCATTGTAGCCCACTACCCTGGCAGAAAACTGCACTGACCCCTCTAAACAAAGAAATTCTTCTGGCAAAGCTGATTAGTGTTGCCTTTTGAGGTATTTCTGTTATATACTGGGTATAATGTCATATTATGCAAATGTTCCACTAAAATAAATAGTCCTGGTAGTTTAGAACAGAATTTAATATCAGTAAAATCAGACAATGTGGGTCTGATTACATTAAGCACAAGGTTCAAGTTCTGCTTCTAGACCAGTGATTTAACAAATCATCTAGTATTGTATATACTGTGATCAGATGTGCAGTCTAGGTTTTGCTTTTGGGGAATGTGAATATTTTAACTTACTATCACATTTTATTAGTACCAGTATTAAGTAAAGCTCATGCACTTGGAGTGTTCATTGAAAGTGAGTCCAAAAAACCAATAACCATAATTGAAACAAAAATGACCTCTGAAAGTCAGTCTCAGCACACCTTTTAAAAATCTTTTCTTACTTCCTGTCACAAGCATTTCAGCAAGTGAATTCTTTGCCTGATTATTAAATTACCCAAAGATGGGTCTGCATACCTTTTTTTTTTTCTCCCAAGCCGTGTCCACCCAAATTCATCTTGACAATAGTGAAGGAGATAACTCTCCATGGTGTGGAGCACTATGTGGGTTTATGTTGTCTAAAAATCTAATAGTCTGGGCTGCACAAAAAGGGGAGGATTAGGCTTTACCTGGGTGACAGGACTAAGCAACCTCCTAGTACAGTGAGGAGAGCTGACATTATCAGAAAAAGTCAATGCTCAAGAGAAGTAAAAATAGAATAGGCCACCTCCATCAATTTCTGGTCTGAGAAAAGCATGAGGCTAAAAAGCAAAGCAGCAAATGTCTGTAACAGCTATAGATTAGAGTGAGAAAGTGGATCTAAAAACCTTACTTTTTCAAGGAGATGTTCAATACCTATCCAGTGAAGAGATGGCAGACTCTTAAGGAGATTAAAACAATGATTACACTAAAATGGCACTTCCACTTAGAAACAGACTTCTAAATCATAGAGGCTGAAGGAAGGACAATAAGGAGCAAGCATGAAGAAGGCTAGTGCTAAAGGGCAACAATACTAGGGGAGCTGAGGAGGAGGCTTGGGGTTTTACACCAGCAAGAGAGACTGCTACACATAAAAAGTTTGGAATGAGATTGACAGCTGGTAAAACAGATACTGTTAGGAGGATGTTGGGTAGAGGGGAGAAGAAATGGAAGAACTATTTGTTCTTTGGTCATAAAGATAAATTGAAAGTATCTTGAGCCTCCCTGAAAATTGTAACAGGTACATTTAAGTCCTTGCTTCATAAGCTTAGTCATCAGAGAATACAATGTGATGTATAGGCAGTGTTTGTAGTAAACAGAATAATTAGAATAATGTATGGCCTACAGTATGTATAAGTATGTGCATGAAAAACAAAGACACCACTAGTTTTTAGGCACGGCATTAGAAATATGTTGACTTCTATGTAATTAAATTGCTTTCTCACTATCCGTGTTTTAGTTAGTTTCTGCAGAATGAAATGTTACTTTTTGGATAAACATTTCTGCATTATGTCATTAAGGTTATTGAATGGTAAAGAAGAAGGAAGGAAGGAAGGAAGGAAGATTTGTTCCTAAGGAGGTTTTTTGGGTTTTTTTTCATACTAAGGGACTTTAAATGCCAGAGCAGAGATGGCCTATAAATCTAATTGCCAAAGCCACTATTAAAGTAAGAAAGGAATTTAGATGGGATTTGTTCAAATGCCATGTACAGTAGAAGGCAAATAGAGTCTAATCCAATGTGGTGATCCTGTTAGGAAATAAAAACACATAGGTCCATAGGATTACTGTATTTTAAGAGGGAGACAGAAAAAAGGGAAATGAATCCAAATCCATTCATTTTGGAAATTAATTGCCCTGAAATGACAACCTCTTTGAAAAGGAATGACACTTAAGAGTCTGATCCAGGTCACACCAATGTCAGTGGGAAGCTCTTCAGTGACTCCACAGACTTTGTGGAAGGAAGTAATGGAAATGGCCCAAAAGATACCTCTTTTTTTTTTTTTTTTTTTAAACATGGAGTCAGAGAAGCTGCTCAGTGTCCTGCTACATTGCATGGTTTTCCAGCATATGGGCACAGAACCTGGAGCTATTGTCATATATTTGAATTAAAGTCCTTTTAGGGTCTAAAGCACCTTCCTTGGATCATGTTTTTCACCTGCCTCAAATGTACAAAAGGTCTAATATCAGTAGGGATAAACTCAACTACAGGCTTGGTCCTAGTTTGTAATGGTCCTTTTTGGCTATTCCTGACAGATCACCAAAAGAGCTAGTTCATTGTTTCCTCCTAAGCATGTTATTTCTTTGGGCATTATGTACAGTGAGTGTGCGCACTGAAGCCACACATACTTACGTGCTGAAGTGGGATGTGCTTAAGCACACAGCTTAATCATGAACATCACATAAAATTGAATATCCTGTTGTTAGAAAACTAAGCTCCCTATATTGTTAGCCATGAAATTGTCCTGTATCTCACATGAAAGATATCATTGCAGCATTTGTTATGTTATAGTTGAGATTTTTCATGTGGAAAGCTTTCCTATTGAAAGATACAGTGCTGCCAAAAAGCATTTTTAATGAAAAATTCCAGTTCCAATAGAAAAAAATCAATCATTAAAAAACATTGGCAGATTTTTTTCTTTTGGTTCAGTTTTTAAGAAAAATTAAAATGAAAAATGAAAATGAAGTCTTGCACAGTTATCCATATCCTTGGCACTGTGGAGAACACACTGCCTCCTAGGTAGACTTGCTCTTTTCTTGTGAAAGGGAAGACATTTTTCTTGGGGATGCCACTGACACTGATGGTTTTCCCCCAGTCACTGTCAGAGCTGTGACTTACATCCATTTGGGGTGTAAACAGAAACATCTACTTGCCAAAAATAAACAAATAAATAGCATTTGGATAGGAAATGTGCCCACTCAGGTCCTCTGTAAATGTGTTCAGAGGCAGGGTGTTACTTAAAGAGCTTTCACAGATGTGTTGCCCAGGGAATTAATATTCATGAATGATAATGTTTAGCATTGGGAAAACATTTTTCCTCTTGAAACACTCTACCAAACACCATCTGGTTTATACACAGTATCCCAGGTAGGTAAAGTAAGACTTTCAACTCCATTATATGAATGGGGAAACTGAGGAGCAGAAAGGTCTTCATGGCTTTTTCAGGTCCTCAATGTGAACATCTATGGTGAATCTGTAAGGTTTTTTTACTCCCTATTCTAAACTAAAATTAGGAGACGATGCTGCTTCTTTATGCCCAAAGTGCTCAATAAGCAGCAGTGAATTAAGAATGCAGAGACTTGCATTTTAAAGCTACTAGCTTAAATAGAGAAGCTTAAAAAGCAATTCTAAACTTAACTGAGGGCGATAACTAATATAAGGATCTGATAGCACAGAAATTATCTTTGTTAGCTGGTCCCTCAGTTAAGCATTTCTGTATTAGCTATGTCAACGTTTGGTTCAAAGGAATTACAAAGACTGAATTGTGTTTTACAGCCTTAGCATTCTTGAATATGGAGGGAGGTTTGACACTGAGATCTTTAGACTTCCTGTAGTTTTCCACTGGTGTAAGAGAGCAGAAACTGTGCCCAAAAGGCTTTTTAAACTGGCTGCAGACTGCTACCAACTAAATGCTTGGTTTAATCTGTATACCAGTACCTGCAAAGTGTCCTGATTTCAAAGGGCATGAAAGAAAACTGTGAAGGTGCTGAGAGAGTCTGACTAATTAAAGATTATGAA
Organism: Strix uralensis; assembly: GCF_047716275.1. NCBI lineage: Eukaryota > Metazoa > Chordata > Aves > Strigiformes > Strigidae > Strix > Strix uralensis. Next base: position 17,443,665 of record NC_133983.1, on the reverse strand, counting down.
AGAGAGATTAAAATCCTGTGGGTCTTTCTAAAGGGTTAAATGGCCAAATGGCATATCCTCTTCTGTGAGAGGGCATGGAGTTGAGACATATGCCCTGCAGCTTTTGTACTAAGCCTAAAGGAAAGCAGTTTTAAGGTGTTCCTAGTTACTTGTCAATGGGGGATCTATATAACCCTTGATTAGTACCTGATTAGTACTTGATCAAGTACCTGAATTAGTACTTGATTAGATCTTGAGTACCACTATTTAAAAGAGATCATGAATTTGCCCTCTTCCCTTGGCCTTGGTGCCCCAACACTAACTGTCCTTGAGACAATCATAGCAATCACCCCATGACTTTTTTTTCCTTTCTTTTTTTCTTTTCTTTGTAAGTCTGATGCCAAATACATTATCTTAAATTCTTTGAATTTTAAGTAATGAAAAGAGGAGAAATAGCAACTCTGGGGGAATATTTCAGGGGGATTCTCATCCAATATAAAGACAATAGCAGAAGATGCTGATGTGTAAATTGTGGCCAAGAGGTAAAAGAGAAAGAAAAGAAAGATAAATTGCAAAAAAGATTTTAATATAGCAGAAGACAAAGAACCTCTTGCTAATCTCGTACTACTTTTACGCTGGTGTAATGAAATGAGGGCTCATGTGCAAAAGTTAAACAACATAGGAATAATGTTTGCTATAATGCAAAACAAACACTGGTCTTCTGAGAAGAAAGAGCAAAACTAAAAGAGGGCAAGTAATAGCATTTCATGTTTCCAAGCTGTCAAGAATTGCCCTTTGATCAGTTTTATCAAAAGCTGCACTGATTGTCTTCAACTAGGGCTGGTTTTGAAAATATTAACCCACCAGGGTTCTATTTTGTTTTCTACTAAATCTAAAGGCAGTGTAATAAAAGGGTCGTTGGAACTGGATGTAGATAACATTTTACAGCTTGATCCTGTGAGATGCTGGATTTTCTCAAGGTATCGCAGTTCAAGGGTTCTTAGCAGTTTTCTCAAAGCTTAGGAAACATGTTTTCAAAATGTTGATCAAATCCATCCCTTTCAAGGTATTTAAATGAAATGGCCAGATTGACTTCTATTCTACCTTTACAAGTTTACATTTAAGAAAAAAACACCCTCCAGTTGATTAAGAGGAAAGATATGTTTCCATCTTCAATACGCTTCACAGTACTGTTTACCCATCTTAGAAAGGCTAAAATAGAACTAGAGGTACAGAGATGGGTGACAAAGCACAGAATGCCTTGTGTCCGAGGAGAGATGAAATAGATTAATGTTTTCAGCACAGAAGAAACACACTGACACAAGAATACAATAAAGACTATGATAAAATTGTGAGTGGTATCAGGAGGGAACAGGAAAGTGGTATTCACTTTGTCATGATAAGGCAATATCAAATGGAATTAACCAATGTTAGGAGTAAAAAAAAAAGGCACTTTGTCACAAAAGCAGGTTAATTAAACTCTGGAACTCATTGCTGCAAGACAGTGTAGAGATCAGGATTGTAAGTGGGTTAAAAGAGTAGCTAGACAAACGCCTCGATGAAAGATATGTTAGGACTATTAATACAAGTTATAATTTCCTGGTAGCTGGGGAAGTGTATTGGAGGAATATCACTGTATACTTTTCTTACATATCCATCAAAGCTGGAATCCTGAGTTAGATCTACTTGTGACCCCATACAACCACTGTTATGTTCCTAGGAAGCAAATGAACATAAAGTGCTGCTTGCAACCTATCTGGAATGCCTTTGCTAAAAGGAGCAGAGACAAGGATGTTTTAAAACCATGCCTGGCCATTAAAAGGTGGGACTATCAGCACACCTGCCTGAATGTTAAAAAAATGTGTCACCATTGTGCCATCGGATTCTTACGTCTTTTCATCCTTCCTGTTATAGTGTTTATAGTAAGTAGCATTTTGATTCAGACATGTCTTGAGTATTTATGCTGAGCACTGCCAGTATTCTTGTACTGTTTTTCTTCAATGTCACATTCTAGGAAAAAATTAAAATCATTGAAGAAGTAGGAGGCAATAGCTTTAACGACTAATGAGTGATTCGTATGTATGTTGGATTTTAATTCTAAGGAGGCTCGCTGTATGTCTCCTCTGGGCATGCAGTTAGCATGCAGATGGGCTGGTTCTCTGGTTTCAAGACAGTTACGTAGTCATTACAATTCGAGCAGAGGTTGAAGACTGGCTTTGCTGTTTGACTAGCAGGTTCTGCAGCTGAATCGTATGGTCTTTGGCAGGTTACTTCATGAGTGAGCTGAAAGTTTTGTTCCTGAGTGGGAGAGGAGCTCAAGCCTCTATTTGTACTTACACACATCTGATTTAAAACACTTCCTGCACTTTGCCACATCAGTTCACATGCACAGAAATATCTAAAGCTGTCAGGTGCAGACTTGCCAAGGATTGTGGGCACCAACCCTTCCTTGCATTCTTGGCATGGGACAAGTACCAAATCATTCAAGTTAACCACAGCGGTGCTGTCTCTGCTCCTTATGCAGCAACTGCCTGGGAAATCCATCTTCTTTGGTAGTAGGACTTGTCTCATAGTCAAAACTGTGGCAGAACAAGATCTTCCTGAAGCAAGAAGATTATACTATACATTCAAGGCCTCTTATCCATAAAGTGGAAATTTTCAGATATACTGTGAAATCAAAGGGGTCTCTGGCATATGTTTCATAGCTGAAGTAGTTGAATGAAGTTTATTCATCCTATGTGGAGAGTCTGGACAAGAACAGCCCCAAAGCAAATGAACTGGGATTTGGCTGCCTCTGTCCAGACTTGAAAACAGATGTTCAGCAGGATGTCAGGAGAGAAGGGATTGCTAATTTTATAGTTAGGAAGTGTTTTGGACAAATTCAGTATGGAGACCGTGCCAAACTGCAGTCAGAAAACTCACATCCTCATTTCCATGTTTACACACACTAGGTTCAAATGATGTCTCTGGGTCACAATGGGGAAAGGCTGTCTTATGATCAGAGCTCCAGCAACCTTCAAGAGAGAGAAACCAGTCACTACATTGAGAAGCTCTTCAAAGGCATATGGGACTCTTACTGAAGCTGATCAGTGAATGTTTTTTAGCTTGTTATTGTGCCTCAACTACAAAGTAACATGCTCACTGCTTGAATCAGAAAAAACAGTGCTGTGTACAGACTGGTTTGGAAGTATGCTTGAGTGAATGCTTGGGAGCTCATACTGTTAGTTTTGGTTGACTTAAGTTACACTGAAATCATTCTAACACAGTTTTCAGTTAACCTAGATAGCACGCTGTGGAAACTGTACAAGAATGCTTTTTATGTTAGTCTGTCCTTGGATAAAACTTGCATATGGTTAGGAATAGGTTTTTTACCATAAAAGCTCACACTTTTTCCCTACTACTTTGCTAACTGGCTAATGCTTTTCAGCAGAAGATACCAGTTCTGTGCTGCCAGCTCCCCACCTAGCCTGCACTGCTCAGTGAGGGCATGTCTGATGTTACTGTTTGAAATAATACATGCAGAAGTTTTATATTGGGAAGCTCATTTTGGTAAGCATTTCATGACCCCTGTTGTGAGGATTGCTACAGCCTTATGTCTGAAATGCCTTGGTTTCTTCAGCATGCCACAATGTACGTAAGATGTATATGAAGTGTTTATGTGCAAAATGTGAAAATAGTATCTACTCTGCTACGTTTCCTGTGCCTGATGTTACAGTTTCTGAAAGGACCCTTACCAAGTCAGCTTTCAGATCTAAATTTTCCTTGGGGTTGCTCTGAGATTCCCTTCAGGTTCTAATCTAACCCACTCTGCTCCCAAGGCCTCCTTACTCCCTGAGTTTCTGTGGGATTGCCCCACATTTGTAAATGCTGATGTCTACTCTGCATGGCCAGTTATGAATCCTTACTACTCCAGTGGGTACAAAAGCTGGGTACCAGCAACCCCGGTGCTTTCACATACTTGCCATCTGGCCAAAATGCATTTTTCTGCCAATCTGTGTATTGCTTACATTGCAGAGTGATGCTTTTTAACATTGGGCTTAATGCATGCAGATTACCAGTTATATTTGAGATAAAAAACAATGGTTAACAAATACCTTTGGGGCTATAACAGGCTTGGTGGCAAATGCCCCCAGCTCTGTCTTTGAAGGACACCACAGAAAATAGCTGTTTATTTTAATAATTGGAATTGTTCCTCTAATAAGCATCTTCTTTATTAATTTGTAGAGGGTTCTGTTAGGTTGTGGACATGCATTTCTATAAACAAGGATATTTGTTCAAGTTAAGCCTAATTAAGAAAGAAATGATGCAAGAGTTATTTGGAGGGCTGTAGGGTAACAGTCTATCCTGATTCATTTTAAAGTATTTCCACTTGGAGGAATGAGACTTGCAGTCACTCTGGAGATAAAAATCCTTAGAGAATTAGATGAGAATGATTAGGATGATGCTAATGACTTATTACCAACAGTAAATGGCTCATTAAATTCCCATATGGAAATGGGCCAAATGGACAGAACAAGAATTTTTACAAAACACAAGTAGTTACAAAATTATTAATATTTAGCATCTCATAATTTACATTATTTACTGCTCCTTTACTTATTTTTAAAAGTTTAAAGATTTTTCTTCACCTAAAATCTAACAGGTATTAGGAAATTTGGTCCTCATCTGGAGACTGGACAATTAGTACTAGTGATGGGACATAATACATAGTATTATATATAACACTTGGGTTCAGAAATTTGTTCTAATGTAATTTTTTGTGCATGATTTTTTGCATCTTAGCTTATTTAATGTTTTTTTAAACTGCACCTCTCTATTTTTCTCAGGCCAGGGTTCATGATCTACTTGAAAACTGTGTCTTATTTCTCACCTTCCCTTAGTGTGCCTCCCTAGGTGAGCTTAGATACCTTTTTGTTGTGCATCAGGTGTCAGGAGTTGGGAAAATTACTTAAAAGGCCTGAGATTATTTTAAAATTTTTCTGTATGTATAGTTATATCTGGTGATGTCACTTCCATCTAACTCACTGTATCAAGACTACTGATAAAAGTGTGACTCAAGATTATTATCCTTATCCATCAATTAGAATGTCACAATTATGAGAAGCACCACAATGCAGACATAGCTGAAATACCTGTAAAGCTGCTAAAAGATTTATGCCGGTTAAGTATTTGCCTTCCTCTCTGCTTTCCACAAATAAAATGTTGTGGTTTTGAGAGCAACCGTAAAGAAACACTTGTCTATTATTGTTGTGTCCCAAAACTCAGTATAGTAATTTGGTGAATATTTGATCATCTTTTTTCACTTCTACACATAGTCTTTAGCTGAATTGTTAATTTCCAATTAGATTTCAGGGATAAATATTTCTGCACTCACTGTTAATACTTTTGGAACAAACCTTAAAAGAATTTTCAGATTTCCTTTTCAGTTGATCTCCCAGTTATGATTTCCTGATTAGCTATCCCCAGTGCACTGTGCTTAGCAGTTTTCTGAGAAACAAGAACTCAGCTGACACAGACTGATTCTACAACTTGCTGAGAGCTTCTCCCAAGCATGATAACTGCCACCAATTTCATTAGCATTTGATGTTATTCAGTGTTTTCCAGAGATTCTCAAGAGTCATCCTTTATTTGTGTTGATACCATATTAAAATAAGTATTGTAAGAATTGTAATTCAAGCTCTTGTATAAATATCTGAGAAGTCAGTAATAAATAGTCCTAATTAGTAGGCAGAAATAAAGTACTTTAATCTAAACTACATGAGCACAAGAAACAGATGGGCTTAAGTGCAAATAATTCTCTTTTTTATAACAAGCTCTTTTTTCACTTTTTAATATCTATCACTGCAATTCAATTTTTTATTTGCCAAACATGTTTTCAGTGAATCACAAGCTACTTGGGAATGCTGCTCAAATTCTCCTAAGGAAGATGTGGCTCTTGTTAATTTAATTAATCCATTTTAATTAATATTTCTGTACCCAGGAAGTGAAAACCTGAGTTCGCTTCCTTCCTTTAAATTCCTTTGGAGAATATGAATTCTGTAAGGAGGGTTTATCCCTTTTGAAGCAAACAAAATTGTTTTTAAACAGATCTACTCATAACACTGTATTTGTAGCAGGCGTTGGGTACAGCATTTCTACAACTCATTCATAAGTCAAATCTATGGTCTAATTCACTTAGTCCAAAGTGTATTGGACTACCATGCATTTGCTATATAGTGCTATGTACTTGTAAAGTAGGTCATATACTTCAGAAGAGCATCAGACGGATTTAGTGCATAATTGAAATATACAGTATGGCTTCAGAAACCCTGATTTTAATCTAGAAACTGTACAATTGGGCACCCAGGCTGTAACAGTCCATTCATGTGCACACACTAAATCTGATGCATCTCAGAAATTTCACTTGCACACACAACCTGGCTGTGCTATGCAAAGATGAGTTTTGCTTGCTCAATAAGCTTCTTCCCAGAAGCTTCAGTCTGATTGTGCACGTCTTAACTTACTGTGCATATCTTTAATACTCACTGAGTCTGCCTAGGTAATCCTAGGAATATATATGTCAGACCTAAATTAAGCTATGACTTCTCCAGCAGAAAGTCCAGTAATAATCACCCAATCCAAGCATTGAGTCAAAGGACTGGGTAAAAAAAAATGTAATTCTGGCATCAGTTTCTCATCCTTCAAGGCAATGAGTCTTGCTCCTCTCACACTAGCTATGAGAGCTGGACAGCATGGGGCTCTCATATATTCTGAATTGTCACAAATAGCACTTAGTATTCACTAAAAAGCTATTGATCTCTCTCCCTCACATCCTAAACCTCCTTGTAAATCAGTACATCTCATTGAGTGAAGCACTAGAAAATAATAAGAAAGCCTGGATCTAACAGTTTCTCTGAAAAGGTACTAGACCCCTTACCAGTGACTAGTGCTGTTGACCTAATGTCCCATCAGTGCTACAGTCCACAGACAAGGTTCCTGGTTTGATTAAAAGTGTTACCGTGTGAAAGATTCAATTTCACCTCATACTTACATCCAAACTAAGATGATATCATTCAGTGCTTGACTCTGAACTCTCATCTGGCTGGTAAACTTCAAAGAACACTGACAACTTTTACAGATTTGATCCAAAGGCGGATGTCTTAGGGTTGTTGTTACGCAGGCACACTGGAGGAAAGAGGCATATTTACGTAGTTTAGTTTTGGCTTGCAGGTGCCTAGGTTAGCGGCTGAGGTTGCTTGATAGATGTAGCTGAACTTCCAGGGTAGCTTCTTCTGGAGTCTCAATGCTGCAGAAGAGCTTGAGGTCCTACCCTCAGAACTATGAGATGCATGAAGTTAGATGGTGTGGAACCTCCTTTCTCCGCATTTAATTTTCCTCCAGGAAGATTTTTCCTTTCAGACAGATTCAGATATGCTTTCAGAGGTTCTGAGAGGCTGATTCTTCAGATTTGGGATACCACAGCTGACTAATCAAACAGTCCTGTTTTCAGATTATATCCTTGTGACAGCATCTGAGGATTCTCCAGACTCTTTTGTTTGCTCTGGGAAGCTGATCTAAACACGGCTCAGCCAAGCTGGAAGTACCATGTGCTAGTTCTTACTATTTGCCCTACCTCTAGCTGATGACGCTAATCCCACCCCAGATTAGTGCACTGGCAAAGGAGTTGTTTGATAAATGTATGTTCTGGTGTTGCCTGAAATCTGTCAGTGTGGCCAGCGTTATACAAGGAGACAACATGAAGTCATCATTTATGCCTGAAGAGATTTCCCATAAGAAAAAAAGCACATTTAAGTTGATCTGACCCACTGTCTTCCCTCATCTCCTCTCTTCATGGCGTTCAGATTCTGAACCTGTTTCAGCTGGGTGGTTTATATTAATACATCACTTACTGATCAACTAGGCTGGCAGGAAAAAATCAAAGAGAATGTCAGAAAACAGTAGCATAATTCTGTTCCCAGCTGGAGAACTCTTCTTCTATCTTGTCAGAGTTACAGAGACACGATATGGGTCACAGAAAACTCACTATACTGACAGTTGTTACTTCTGGGATTAGATCGATATTTGTCTGTATCCAGGAATTAGTAGAACAACTGCCTGCAGGAAGATATTTAGAGGTGATTTCCTATCAGTGCAGGACGCTTCTGAATTTAATTCTGCTATTCAAGACACCATTTACTTTTCTAATACTTAAAGCCATATGCACTGCTCACAAGAAATCCTGCAGGTAAAGAGAAAACGGAAGAATACATGTTAGAGGATTAGACATAATATGGATTGTGAAGTCTTATGTAAAACAGAAAATCATATTTTTTTGAGATGTTTTGCAAAGAAATTTTGCACTTGGCAGGATATTTAAGTTACCTGTCATTTACACCTTGAAGATCAGCAGAGAAAACTTAATAATGCTTACACTCTTAGGAATGACTGTCTCTCTAAAGCAGCTATCTTTGCAGCATTATACAAGGCAAAAAATGTCAGGTTTGTCATCTCCAATAGCTTCTTTATAAAGTGCAAGTTGCTTAATTTCAAAGGACCAAACTGAATAGTGTATTTTCTATTTCTATATCCTTTTCTGCTACGCTCTTAAAAAACCAATGGCCAAATATTTTATGCTGTTCCACAGTGAAGTTAGTTTAAAAAAAAAAAATCTTAAAAACATTGTAAGGAAAAAGACCAGAGCAAATGGATATCACCATTAAGTCTCAGTGTATAGTGACTACTAGTATAGGTAGACTTCCAATAGGAACCATTGTGCATAGGATGCAGAACTGGAGGCAAAGCTAGGCTCAGTTATTTGTTTTTCCTGGATCAGTCTTTTCTAGTATCTAATATCACCCTCCATTTTTAATGATTTTTTGTGGTCTGTCCTTGAAAATTGTTATTAATGGCCTAGTTGAGCTGGGAGAGGATTACTACTTATCTGTATTATATTTATTCCAATTTCTGCTTTAAACATTGTTTTATGTAAATTTACCATGGCATTTAATTCTCTCCATTTATACACTTGACTTATTACAGTTATTTTGAATATCAGTCTTGCATATTCCCCAGCTACACAGTCTTATTTATTATTTCTTTTTCATTCTCATTCATTATAGAAGCTAAAGTAAACCTGTGGAGGCAAGGACAGGTACATTTGAGCATGGAATGAGCTGCCTATGGTCTAAATTGTCACGGAGCAGAGCCTGGAAGTATTGGAGGAATAATCAATCCAGGAAGAAAAACATGCTGAAATTTTACCTTTCTCCTTTGGATGCTCTATGTGAGTGTGTATGCTAGCCTTAAAGCAAGCTGCTTTGGTTGTTGGAAAGTCTAGGTAGAATAACATGTTGTGGGCTAATTTAGCTTACTGCTGAGCACTGCTGCCCAGCAGAGCTGAATAGATATATCTTCTGTCAGTCTGCAACTCTGAAACCAAAATTGTCAAGTCACTCCCACAGTAAATGGTTATTTTCCCTGCACAGTTAATGCAGTTGTATAGAACAACTAGGAATCCAGCAACATAAAAACACAGAGGCTGAAATCTTCCAAAGTATTTAGGCAACAAAATCCCATAGATGGCAGATTCCCTAATAGGATGATCTTGGCTGTGTTATATCCGTGTGTGTTGTAATACAAAAATACTATTTCTCACTGTGCCTGGCAGAGGTCATAGCACAGTATATGGCTAGACCTTTGTAGTAAAGGAATAGCTGCAGTTTCTTAACAGAATCCTTCTAGTAAAAAAATTGATCTGATCACTACATCCAAGAGATTGAGGTTTGGCTCACAGAGAGATGATAATCCCAAACCAGTGAAGCTAAGTGGAAAGATGTGTAGAAGTATTTGAGCACTGAAAAGACGCTGAGAAACCCCTGACAATAAATAATCTGTTCCACTTCAGTGATGGAAACCTATTTCAGACATATCTAGAGAGATAAATATGATTAACAGAATTTCAGTTTCAAGTCTGTTAGGAATCAAACTTTCAGACTGACAGCCACTGTTTGATTGTTTTCAACTATTTTTTACCATCTGATTTTTTAAAGCAATTTAAATTTTCTTTGCTGAATGGAAACTTAGAGGACACAGATTCTCCATCACAGAAGCAAATACCTTGGCTGAAGATAAGATGATCTATTAGAGAAGAGCCATATCCAAAGGTAGCAGAACAGCTGTACTGAGGTTTTTCTAGCCTAATAGGGAATTGAATCTATTTCAGCCCAGGGACAAAATACTGCATCACTTGTGTTTGAAGAAATGACTGCAGAACATTTGCTACAATTGATCATTTACTGCTCCTTTTTTCTGGCTTTAACACTCTAAAGTCCTACTTCTTGAACGCTGTGTTGTGCGAACAAAATGCACCCGAGTGAATGGTTGTCTCCAGAACTAGGTTTTGCCAGTACCTTTTGCCCAGTGCCCCTTCAGAGCACACTTAGCATTATGAATATAGAGAGCAGGAAAGGAAAAAAAGCTTCTTGGTACTAGTTCTACAGTGTAATCAGAGTTTAAATGTAAAATTTATTTTCCAGAAGAAAACAAATGCCAAATTCTAGTGGCCAGGAATTCAAGCACCACAGGTCAAAATTATAATCACTCTCTCATGCTCCACTTAGAGACTGTGAAAAAGGAATAATACATTTTCCTGCCACTACTCAGCCACTTTATCTTTGAATAGGAAGAAATGTTTTTTCTTACAAGTGATCAAGTATTTAGATTACTTGTTTGTGTTTCCCCTATTGATAGCAGGTGATCACAGAGGGCAAAGGTGAGCAAGTGATTTAAAACAATACTACACAAGTAATGTTGCATGCACTAATATTACATGCTTCATTGCATCTTTGGTTATTCATTCTTTACACCGGTCATCTGGGACAAAATCAATGAGACATTTTATGTTATGCTTCAAAATCATCATAATTGTTTGTTTTGAAGCAACATTCTTTTTCCCTTTTGTCAACCAAGCAATTTGCTGAAGTACCCAATTTTGCAACAACAGTCAGGAATAAAGCCAGAAGCTTTTTAAAAATAATTTGAGGAGGGGAAAACCCTACAGCAACAAAACCCTACGCTGAAGTGCTGTGTTGTTTATAACATGGAATTCTCCCCAAAGGGGTATCATAATGAAAAAAAAAAAAATTCCCATAGCACTTACTTCAAACAAACATGAGCAAACAGATATTATTTATAATATCTATGTGACAACAAGGTGTCTTTGCATAATTAAAGCACCTCAGAAGATGTGTACAGCAAGAGATTCTACTGTCAATTAGCTGCTTGAGTGGTCAAGTTTCCACATACAAATTCTGCATAGTACTTCTTCAGAGAAGAGCAGCACTGTAGTTGACCTTTTCTGCCTTCCCAAAGGACGTTGCTGTATTATTTTTTGCACTGTATTACCTATATCTGAATCTGTGCTTTTTGTAAATGACTGAGTCATAAGTTAAAAAATGACTAATTAGTATGATGTTCGTATTTGTATTAACATCCAGAAGCCCTGACAGAGATTGCAAAGGCAGTGGTTCCAGACATTGTACAAACACTTGGTAATGAGCTCCTCTAGTGCTTTTCATCAGATGTCAAAATGCTTTACTGTCAGTACTGGTCCATCTTGTGTATATGGGAACTGAGGCACACAGCAGTGATGTGGTTCCCTGCAGTCAGCCAGGAGGCTGGTATCAGCCAGGGAAGAAATGAGGCTTGAAAATCAGACAAGGCTTTGTCCGTGCTGGCCCCAAAATCCTACAGTGTGGAGGTTGGATAAGACACCTCAGGTCTCTGCAGTCCATGAATCTAAACTCAAGGCCTCCTCACTAATTAGGAGATTATTCAGGAATGGCTATAACTAAAGCATATTTGAAAAAAAAAAAAAAAGAAAAAAGGTAGAAGTATATTGTTAACATCCCTCTGTCGTAGTAAGGCCCTCTGGGGATGCTACTTGGCTGCTTGTAAGTGTATTTAACATAAAGCAGAGATGATTGAAAAATGTAGCTTGCAGTTCCCTGGGGCAGTTTGCCATTCACAAGATATAGGACAGTGAGCAGTACTGGAAGGAGATGTTGCAGGCAGCCCTATCCGTGATGGCCCTGCAGGCAAGAAAAGGCTCTGGTGTACTCAGAATATGATTTGATGATTAGATCTGTTAGCACTTGTAAAAGCCACTTGTTTACAACTCTTATTAAATTATTTTGTATGCTCTGATATAAAATATTTGTTTCTTAAGATTTGATAAGGTGCATAAACCTGCAATGCATTTTAAGCACAGCATAAATGCAGAGACAGTGGAGCTGTAAGGCCAAATTCATTAGTGGCATTCTATTGAGTTCAGTGGGCTTATCCCATGGATGAATTTTGCATGTATTCTGTAAAATAGGTAAGTATTTGACTAAAATTAGCCAAATCCTCCAGAGCCTAATGGAGCGCTTACAGGCTCTGGCAACTTAACCCAATGTTTAATTTGCACTAATCTAGCCAAGATTGCAGAAGCATGAAATATACTCTACAGGGAGAGTGCTGCTCTTTGAAGTTAGTGGCTTAATTCCCATTGTCTCTGATGGGAGCAGGACTGGGTTTTATGTGGCATTTACTCCTGTTATTGTAGACAGAAATCTTTTTACATATGAATTAATTTGGCCTGTATTGGGGGAAATTCCAGTCTTCTGAATGTACTAAAATCTTGTTAACTTCCAGGAGAGCCTGCACAATTGTACTTGTGAGTTCTGTATATTTTCCATGTAGATATCATAGACTGTGAGAACCTCCAGATTTCACTTCTCAGTGTGTGTACATGTGCAGATCTCTAGTTGGCTAGCTAATAGCAGTGGAAAGAGAAAGGAATGAGGGAAAACAGCTCTTTATACAGCAGCATGAAATCAACTAACACATAATCCAATCTTTTCTTTTTTTAGGGGGATTCTGTAAGTACCAACAATTCAAAATGGATTATTTGATTGTTTGTGTTCACCTGCTTCGTTTGGATTCTCAGAGCTTGGAGCTCAGCTTACCCTCTGCACTGTGATGGTCCTGGGCGAGTGTGCACAGAGCCACTGCTGGCTGCGGTGGTCCCAGCTGGGCGAGGGGCTGCAGCCAGCAGTGGGCAGCTGGGAAGCAGTGATGGAGCACTCTGGTGTGCAATTCCTCAGCCAGATAAGTGACTGTTTCAGTTTATCCTTTTGACAAGAGCAGAGGTTTTCTATTTTAGACAGTCACAAAAGGTGAGCACGTAGTGTTTAGGGGAAAGGCAGCTCAAGCAGTGATCTGGGCACAGAGAAATAGGGAAAAGGAAGAAAAAGTGTCTTTGAAATGATCCCACTTAACCGTCAAGTAACTATTACCATGGTGCAAACCTAAATTGATATGCTGCCTCCACAACACTTTGATTCACTCCTGTAGCCAGGTGCTGAGAGTGACTGTAATAATACAGGGTGTTTCAACAGAGAAGCACATAGGGGAGCAGACAGGCAAGACAGTAGTCAGGAAGCAAGCTGTCTACTGTACAGGCAAGGCAGACACTTCAAAGAGTGAGGAAATCTTTTCAAGGAAGTTATTGTCAGAAGCTACACAAGAGTTCCCAGTGATGTTAATGCCCACCGTTACTACTCTCTCCCACCAATAAGTTTTTGTCCTGGTGAGGTGGCATTCCCCATGATGGGTTGACAAGCGATCCCTGATCCTTTTGTTTTATTCCAGTTACTTGCAGATTCCCTGCTTTTCTAGCCCATGGTCACTGCTTCTTTGACTTGAAAGTTCAAAGTGGCAGAGCCACTAGCCTCATTTTACAAGTGCAGAGACACATGAAGAGTTTATTTTAGTCCTATGAAGCACCACAGATCCCCACACTTTTATTTTTCCCCTTAATCTAATGGAAACCTCAAACATCCAGCAGGACTGTATATAAAGAAGAGGGACTGCTGTTTCCTTTCTGCATCTTAATTTCAACACTTTCAGCCAGTGGATGCTGTTGGCAGCCTACTACTGAAGGAATCACTACTGGCTTTAGATGCAATTTCCCAAGCCTGTTACCTCTAGGCTACATTGTGACACACCAGTATCGTCTATTACTCCGGCAATTTCTAGTATTTACTGTAACAGCTCTCATGTCACATCTGCCTTTCTTATACTTAAGGTGCAGCTTGAGGCAGGTGGAGCAAAATCAACACAGAGAAATCCTGAAGCTCCTCTCTTTCCTCACTCTCATTGCTAACCTGGCATGAGAAGGGTTGCTGTGGAAATGGAGGAGGCAAAATCTCATCCAGGAAAATAGTGGAGGCAGGTGATAGGGGAGAATGCTAATATATCAACCCCACTCTCTGACTGGTACAACCCCCCTTGCACTGAGAAAATTGCTTTGTATTTCATTCTGCTGATGTAGCAAACCAAAACAGCAAGTCAATTTGTGATAGGAAGAAAAAAAGAAGTGACCTGGTTTATTAATTCTAGAAGAGACAGGACTACATTAACCAAAACTGTAACCTCCAAGAATGAATCAATTTACTTCTTAGACCCTTATCTTGATTTTTGACTCTCACAGTCTGGATTTGCACATACTGTAAACTTTCATGGTGTTCAGATTCCCTTATAGGATTTCCACATGAAAACGGACAGGATTCCAGTCTGTTCCATTAAATCTTCACAGATGATCCATGTTTGAGACAAAATTTATGGCATGTAGTCAGTGTAGCTGACTGATCATTTTGTTACGGTTGCCTATTCTGAGGCAGTTATTGTATCTTGAAGCATTTTAAGAGATGGAGTCATTTATCAGAGTACCTTTGAGATGATTATAACTACAGGAGAAGCCCTTTAATTGGGAGATTGTGTAAGATGATATTGTATCCTAAATGCAAAGGAACAGAAAGAACAGAAATAAAGGGAATAACCTGCAAAATGAAAATGTCATGAATAAAAAAGGATCATGACTAGATTGTAGTTGTATTTCATCTTAACCTTACCAACATTTAATCTTTATATCACATTTTCTACACTAAAATATTAAGGCTTAGGATTTCTCTGGCACCTCCTCATGCACATTTTAATTAGAACTGTGTAGAATGCTATATAAAATCAGGTCAGCTTGGGGTTTCTGGTGTCAGCCTCAAAGAACTGGGGTTGCTACAGTCTTTAGGGTTAGGACATTAGGGTTAACCAGTCCTTAACCCTTCCTCTTCCATTCTTATCCAAACAAGCAAGTTACTTTTGAAAATTTGGGATAATCTTCAGGGGAAGAAAATGCAACTTGAACCATCCTGAGTCTGACCTAATTTTTATGGAAGTGTCATGCCACCATGTGATTCTCAGTTTGGCAGCAGTCAAATGCCTCCTCACTAAGGCCTATCTCTGCACACATGTGTGGCCTCCAATTAAAAACGCTGTCCCCAAATGGATTCCAAAGAATGTATTTAAAAATACCCACCTTGATTCTACTTGTAAAGAACAATCTGGGGTCTAGCAAAACCAGTATCTACTGACTGCAGAAAATACACTGTCACCTTCATCGTCCTAATTAATGCCCACACAGACCCACAAAATCTCACTTTTATCAGTACTATGGTTCATGCTGTGTGACTGTAGCAGGATGCTTACCTGTACAGTTATTCTGCAGTAAATGACCAGTGCTGCTGGAAAGTAGGACTAACATGTTACAGGGTATAACTAACAGGGTATAAAACGACCCTAGGAGTTCCTTGGATGTTGTTATAAATCAGTGAATCCTGAAGAGGTTGGCTGTGCTTGGATGACTGGACATCAGTGGCAAAAGGCTGGGAGTCTGAGAAAAACTGAAGACCTCATAATAAATACAAATTACTATCTCTGATGATTTTTGCAGTGCAATATTTATTGTGAGAAAGAGGCTCAGCCAGGTTTTTTCTAGGCACTTGTAGACTCTCACCTAAAATCATTTAGTGCTGCAGATAAAATAGACAGTTCTGTAGAGTGTTTATTGGTTTAAAATTTCAACATCAGGGAAGTATCATTTTTCCTTCAGGAGGAGTGAAGTATTATGTCTTATTTTGAGTGGGAGAGAGGTTCTGCCTGAGGAAAGGTAAAGTGTAGGATCTGACAGCAGCAGGGACAACTCAGACACTATGAAGGAGAAAGAGATGCAGTAAGGCCTGCAGCTGAGATAAGGTGATTCATTGCCATGAAGCCACATCACCTGCCAGGTACACTGATTAGGTAGTTGGAACATGCACGTAACAGGGAAATTAATTACTCCATTGATTTTAAAAAGCATTCAAAAATAAAATGAGATACATTCTTTCTATATTTTGTATTGTCCCTAAAGACAATACAAATATAATCCACAGCCATGGTGACACAGTGACTTCCTGGTCACTTTAGGGAGCTGATTTCTAGTACTATAAGGGCAGAGTGGGACAGTAAAACTTATTGGTGATTATTTTTTTTAATATTTTTGTTGCTTTCACATGTATAGATTCAATAGCCTATATAAATTTATTGCAGTGACTGTACCAAATATTCTGACTGCTTTTTTTTTTTTCAAAAAACAGTTATCTCTTAAATACCCATGCACCACTTTGTTCATCACATAAGAGCAGGAAATGACTATTCTTAACAAATGGCATTTACACTTGCCCAACTTACATCCATTCAAATGGCAAATATCTTACAAAAACTTGAGATCCGTAAGAGTAAACAGAGCCACAAACCTCTGCCATTAAGTCTGTCCTGGTAGTGTGACCCTAAGATTGTTCAGAAATTTTCCAGCAGGCCCATCTATTTGCAACTAATACAAGTTTGATAAATGCCTTTTAGCTCTAATTTGCTTTTATTATCATCATCACTCTTGACAGGCACTGTGTGGCAAAGCAGAGAGAATGAATTTCCAAATCCCTAGGTTCTGTGTCATCTCCATGGCACAGCTCTAGGTTTCAGTCATACAAATGCACCTGCAAAGCACATTTCAAACCAGTACATGATAGTTTTTGCTGGCTTTGCATTAAGTCAAAGTTTCAAAATGCTACCATTTGGCTTGTGTTACCAATTCCAGCTCAAACATTGTATCAAATGGTCACAGTGAATTGTTCATAACCAGTGAAGGAAGTTTATGAAAAATAATCCTCATGTAAATTTTTGTTAAATTAATTTAAATAATCAATTTGGAAATCACAATACATGGAATACTTAACCAGGAAACAGATTATATCCTTCATAAAAATTAACATCTAATGAATATGAACAGCATGACTGTTCTCAGTTACTGTGAACAGTCACATTGAGAAATACATGCTGTAGAAATTTCAGATCTTCAATATCCTTAGCTGCTGTAGTTCTTCTTAAAATAATGCCACAATACACTAGAATGTGTAATGTTGTTCGAGAAGTTTACCTTAATCAGATTATCTGAGAATGTCAGTGATTGTCACCTATATTGTCCCTGCTTTTGTGTCACTGAGAGCCACAAGAAACAGAAAGTGATGAAGACACAGGCAAAGACTGAAATCACTCCTTTGCCAGTCTTGGCTGCATTATTGTGTTTTGACCTGGAAAACAAGTCATACATCGATTAGGCCTTTTCAAGATTTGGAACACACTCCACCCATGTTGTTTTCCTTCATGCTTATAAGGGTGAGAGTGGTTTGCTTTGAGTGACTTTTTAGGCACAGGCATAAAAAATCTTGTTCTGTATTTTGCTAGTGAAATTACAGGGATTTCCAATCAATGAATGTTCAAAAACTGGAAAGGAAAAGGATGGTTTGACTTACTGAAACTGTTGATGGAATTATATACATTATTTAGGTATATGTGTAGAAGTGGCACTTGGTCATTTAATGTCTTTCAGAAAAAGTGAGATACTGGACTCTTGCATTTTGTAAATCTAGATTTATTTAGTTCCTGTTTATCCTACTGAAGCCATTAAAAGAGTATATTCTAGAAATATTTTTTTCATTGCTGGTTCTAAAGGAAAATAATTATGTGTCATAAACATCATGCAGAACACATTGACAGTTCATGTGAAACTTTTCCTAAAACTTCTAATTAATTTTTTTTAACCTGAAATTTTATACCAAACTGTTTCAGTTTGTTGCTTAAATGAGTGAGAATTCAAAGATATATCACTAGTAGTCTGAGGTGTATTGTTTAGGAGCCTGTCGGAGGGCTTTAATTTAAATAAAGCTTTTTTGAATTTTCTATTGCATAGAAATTCCCAGGAGGCAGCTACTGGAGCTGGAGTAAAAGATAAATTCAGTACTCTTGAAACTGAACAAGGATAGTTGAGCTGGTCAGTATGTAGAGCAAAAAGGTAGAAAAGTTGGAGAAGCATGTGACATTTCTTAAGTTATTTTATCAAACATACATGTTCTGGAAAGATACATACTTCTTTGTCAGAATACTTAAACGATGTTATTCAGCCCTTTGCCTGCTACCTGTTTCCTTAGCTCTTTTTTTAAGAAAAAAAATCCTTAATAAAGCTTTTCCATTATTAATTACAGTCATGACTCTGCAAACCAAAATGTTCTGATTAGTGAACTTTCTCACAAAACTTCTGGGAAATCTCAATGTCCTCCACCAGATACTCTTCCTAATGCCCAGTACTTTGCAGATTTAGTATTAAGTGATCAAATAGCAGCCCAGAGCCATTCAAGGTAATTGAATCCCATGATTTGGGACCAGGTGTACAAAGATGTTCAAACTAATTATTTAATAATTGAAAACAATAACCAGTGTAGTTAAATCTCTTGCTGATTTTCTAATGTTTATTAATTTAGGCACCTGTGTCTTCTGCACTTTCTTTCAAAATGCTTCCAAGGATATGCATAGCATATAAATTTAAAATGAATGTGATTACCTTGATATACACTCTAGGCGCTTAAGTGATTAGAAGAGCATTATTATTTTAATTGTTATATAGATTTCATTCTTATGAGTCTGCTTATTAAATAGTTGTTTAAATTCCTAGATAGACATCAAGGTGCAGAATTTTCATTAAACACTCACTCTACCATTTTCCACTACCTCTTTAAAAGGCCTGATATAGGAAGAATCACAGAAAATGTTTCCTTAAAAATTGGGCAAATACAACATTCATAAATAGTTAAGATAAATAAATAAAAACCCCAGCATGGACATCAGCACCCTTATCAGCAGAAAAATCATTACCCTTTCACTAGTGTCATTTTACTTCTTTCTATTGTTTATGCAAACTGCATTGAAGAACTATCTGAAAAGAAGGAGGTTTATAATTATTATGAAAAATCAGCAACATAATCTATTCTAAATCAGTTTGTGTCTTCTTTCTAAGGGCTTTATATGGTAGAGCAGATGTTAAACCTTGCACATTACTTTCACCTACCCTTGCTTCACTTAGTTATGTATATTATTTTAATTACCTTCTACACCTTCAAGGCAATTCCCATTATATTATTTTATTTTGCTAATGCACCTGCTGAAAGAAAGAAAACTGTAAGTGGGGCACTTGGGAAAGAGTAAAATGGCAGTAAGATTAGACTTCTTGGTGTCTTTTCTTTTTCTTTTTCCTTTTTTTCACTTCCTTCACTGTGACTAAATAATAGCTACTGGAAGGAATAATTTTACAAGAGGGAGTTATCTGTTATTTTTATTTGGTCCCAGTGCTGCTAATTAACAGCAGATATGAAAGGTCCTGTAAAGGTTTTAAAAATCTAACAAAATCTATTTTTACTTTCTATTCTTATTCTGCAAACAGAATTCTTATACTACTATGAAATAGGCTGCTTCAGCCTCAAAGTCACAGAAGTATGAATATAGCAGAATAACAATAAGATTTATCAGCATGAACAAAATAAATGGACAGTATTAACTGTATCATTCCAGCAGTCTACACAGCAGTCCTAATGCCTTAACAGAATGTGTGAAAGTAAATGAAATGGCAGCATGATTACACTGATTACAGTGGTTGCAAATACGTTAGGCTACATTCATGCTTCAGTGGGGCTGTAATTATACTTCAAACTATATGCTGTGTGCAGGCTGCTCCATTCTTACAGCATCCCTGCTGTTTGTTTCCTCTTATTTTGTTCTTAGCATCATAGGCCCCGGTCCTGCAGACACTTACTCACAGGTGCAACTCTTTGTTTCAGCGGTGGGAAAAAAATCACCTTTTGTGCACATCAGTAGTATTGCCTACAAACTCTTCCAACTCTTGTATGCTGCTACAGAAGTGCCATCAAATAATAGGGTTTGGTATGATTTAAACCATTCCTAATTTCTTACAGAATAAACCTTTTGAGCTTTCATTAAATTGGTTGGTAAAGAGTGTAGGGAGTATTGCTGCTCAATATCAAACAGTTCTCTTCTCCACCTTGCCCCTAGGTATTAGTACTGAACAGAAGAAATCCAAACCTTTGTGATTTGTCTTTGATTAGTGCTGCCTCATGCTGCAAGCAGTACTTCAGGAAGAAAGATGAATTTGTTGCTGTTGTTTCTCACTTCCCGTTGGCAATGCATGGCAGCACCTAGCCTAAAGCTGACCATTATATTTCATTTAAGAAATGGTATAGAAAAGGAAAATACATTTTGATGTGTCTGCATTTTGTCTATACTTCAAAGGCACTGACATTTTACAGCAGCTTTTTTTCTTTTTTTTCCCTCAGATAATGATGTGACACCATCAAGGCAGAATACAGAAGCAGAACGTAGTAGTGTCTGGGGGTGACTGTTAAGTCCTCTAATTTCTCTTCAGTGCTCCTTTCTTTCCTTCAGATACCTGCTGGCAGTGGTGAGGTAGTGTTCCCCTCACTGTCTGGACTTTTTTGTGTGGTTTCTTACTGTGCCAGCCTGTGATCTGCAGGACTTTATCTGGACCCCACAGCTAAGCACAGGTCTGAATGCTCCAGATGTGGACCTCAAGCATGTCTAGCTCAGCTGCAGGCTCAAAATGTACTGTAGAGCAAACAACAGTCTGAATCAAAACCAAAGGGCCCACTCATTAAAAAAAAAAATTATTTGTTCCTTACCAAGCAGAATCAAATCTTAAGCTCTGCTCTCCTTGAGGCTGAAATGCTACTAGAAGAAAAAGTAAGTACTATTGTTGTCATAGAGAAAAGGAGGTTGGGAATGCTGAAACCACAAGAGGGATGAAGAATCAGATCAAGGAAAACCCAGGATATTGTTGTGACTTTGTCTCTTTGCAGAGACTCAGGAACCAGAAACTGCAGTTGAGAAACAAGCAGTCTGTTTCAAGGGGAAGATGGGGCAATGGCTACGCTGGAGACACTTTGGCCTCTATGGTCCCTACCCAGTGCCAGTAACTACACTGGGGCTTCACCACCTACTCGTAGAGACTCTGGCCCATTTGCACGCATGGATGTGTGCTCACATTCTTCACAGAACTGCAGCTCAGACAACAATAAGGATTTTCAGTATCCTCAGGCAGTGGTCAAACCAGGTGAGCCAAAACCAAATCTCCACCTTCCTGAGAGTGGAGCTAAGCATGTCGTAACTGAAAGTTGCTCTCTGCTTGTCAGACACAGTGATATATGAAGGTAATTGCTTCCGTGTGCGTTTAATTACAGTATTGTAATTAGCAGGTTCCAAGAGCAGATGCAGAGGGTCTTTTCATAGAGCAGACTCTGATAGGCCCTGAAAACATCTCAAAAAGAAAAGGGCAGAGCAATGTCACATTGTAATGCAGCTCTTTGTGCCTGGAAGAGGGTTAATTAGCTGATTGCTCCACACTCTTCGTCTTCATTTCTTAAGGTGGAGGGAACACGGCAGGAAGGAGGCTAATTTATCTTCATGAATTTTTAGAATTAGCAAATAGCACCAAATCTTTGTTCAGTCCAGCATCGTGGCTTGGGCTTGATGCTGGGGCAGGGACCAGTGAAAAAGGGAACAAAAACTCCATGAAGATCTTCATCCTCTCCAGGGAAAAGGAGAGCAAAAGATACAATCTTTGAGTAGAGTTCACCATGGCAACTAGAGCAGTCCTTCCTATCATTTCTTGTCACGAGAGAGCAGTGATGATTCTGGGTTAATGCTGCATGCGGGGACTTGTAACTCACCTGTACTTCCTCAGCACCTATTAACCAAGTTCATTTTTCAAAGTATCCCTTAGTGCTTTGTGGCAGCAAGTGGCAGGGAGGTTACCCAGATCAGCTCGGTTTCAGCTGTGGGTAACTCTCCGAAGGTTTTGAGGGTCAGTCAAGTTCAGAGCTGTTTGACAGGGAAATTGTGTCACTGCCTAATGACAAGGTGAGGATTTTACAGTAGATGAGTTGTGGTTTCAAGTCCTTTAAGAAAGCTGTGGTCTTGTAGCTGTGGGGAAGGGAATACAGTAGTGTTTATGTTGCAAAGCATATCAAACTTAAATTTAATAGTTGGGGAATTGTTTCTCTTGCTTTAAATAAACAAAGAGATCTAAACTAACCTTTTTTTCTATTAGGAAACTTCACATCTTGTTGTGTTCTTTAACTTGCATTATTATACAGCTTAAGTATTAGGTCCTGGTATTCATATTTATTGAACTTATCTACTAAAGGAATTAAAGAGCATAGTCATTTTATTTGTGCTTGCAGAAGTCAGTACAAATTGCACATTTAATTATTGTGTACTTAAAATCTGATAATCATAGAAAATCAAATACACAGCTTGGTTGATTCAGAAAGTATTTTTAATAGGGCACTATTAAATTATAGAGTTAAACATTATTAGATATATTTATTCATGAGAGATAATTTGATATGTAACAAAATAAGCCAATACATGGTGTAACCTCTTGCAGTCTAATTTTCATGGATGAGCTCTTGCATATTTAATATCCTTTGAGGATATATTTTAACCTAGACTAATTACTGCTTTCCTCTTATTTCTGTTCAGTTTGACATCGACGTTTGGCTAAAATAATGTAATATTGTTATTACAGAGCAAATTAAGTAAATCTAGCTTATTTAATTTAGAGCCATTGTTGATACTGTAAATGGCCTGATGTAGGTTGTGACAACAAGCATTGTACACAAACAAAAACCAGCTATTGGTGAAAGAAGACTAATACATTAAAATCATCTCTATAAAGAAATCTTACCCACATTGCATGTTGAAAACCATCAGGAATATTTTCTAATCTATGAAGCTGTTTTATAATATCTATTTCTCATACCCTGGCAAATTTATAAAGAGGAGTAAAGTAAGAAATTAATGGTGATATAAGTTATTCTTACATTATTAAGACAATTTAGCTTAAAAAACTATCAGGATAGCTGGGGACCTTGTCAGAAACTTTCAATAGACAGAATACCTGAGCACAGAGATTTTGTACTTTAAAGTAGGTTAATTAATTAATTGAGAACCTGTGTCATGGCTTTGATATATACATTAATTTTGTGTCTGAGAAAATTTTTAATGAGATGTTTTAATTTTGTTCTCAGTGACATCTTAATAAAATGTACTGATAGGTCAGGTTATATGTTTGTACATTTTGGTATAATGCCAGTAGTGTCAGCTGGCTTAAGCAGATCAGCTTTGCTTTGCTTGGTTCATCAGCCAAACATCTTGCTACATTTTGCTTTATTTGGTTCATCAATTTTTTAACATACTAAAGTTTTAATAGGTCTTTCTTGTATGAAAATAATTTACAAAATAATAAATATGAAAAACAGTTAAAGAGAAAACTTACATGGATGTAACTTTAAATTGCATTTGATTTTACAGTTATGATAAACGCTACAGGCTGAAAGTTTTCTAGGTGAGTGCAACAAAATAGTTCGTCTTTGTCCTAAATCAAGCTTAGTAAAAGCTGAAATTTTCAGTGCTTTGTGTGAGGCTAAGATCCTCTTTTATATGTTGCATCAGCTAAAATAAGTAGTGATGTTGACTACATGCAGATCTTTTACATTTTTCAACAATTTTATTTTTTTCAAAGTTTTTCAACAGTAAATCAACTAAACTTCAAAATAGGAAATCCATTCTTCACTGAAAAGTAAAAACAATTTTAAAAAGGCATGTTTCGGATACTGAAATAAATTTAGGAGTGGCGTCTTGAAACTTTAGGAATCATCTAAACTGACTCTTTCTCAGTGATGGCTTCAGATTTGAAGATCACTTTGCAATTCAAGGCATCGTTTGGAGAATATCTGACCCAGCTGGTTAGAAGGTTGAGGTTAGTAAGTCACAGTCTGGGAAATAATCATTGTTTTAAGCAGAAACTTAGAATGATACACAAAAGGAAGGGACTAATGGTAACTAGACAATCACATATGCAAGGATTTGACTTTGTGCCTATATGTATCTCTTGGCTAACTCCATTCACACTGATGGGTACTGAAGTAATCAAGTGTGATTAAAAATCAGGCCCTCTGAGCTCTACAGAACTTCAGTGATGATCTCATCATGAACCATGATTTAGGAAAAGTTAACAAAATGGCTGATATTACAGCTGGTTTTAATAATTGTGCTCAACGATAACAAAATCGTATGAAAGCAGGTAGCTTCCTGCTGAAATGAAGTCAGATGAATTTTGGCAGCTCTTAAGGACATACACTTCAGCTCTGGAGTTTTCAGAGCAAAGCCCATGGAGAGTTGAGCCATATACTAATATGAAGGATATAAAATATATTTTAATAATGGTATAATCCTTCTATTAAAAGTTTTTCAAGTTCTTTTTTGCCTTTTTTTTTTTTCTTTTTTTCAGAATTCCTATTGCATTGTTATTGCAAGTATTACATATGTTAGATCTGACAGAAACGTTAGTGCAATGAGTCAGGATCCCGGTTAGCCTTTTATTAATGCTTGTGACACTCAAGGTTCCTTAACAAGACACAGACAATGAACATTGTACTCAATCTTTACCAGAACGAGGCATAGAAACATTTTCTGCAAAAGCATCAGATTTCTATCCGGAAATGTATTTTATGGGCTCATTCAGTCTGAAATGCAGTAAGATCCATGGATTAAGAGAGGAAACGTGTTTTCCATCAGATTTCCTCTCAAAATTTTGACATTGCTCCTCCAGTTTATGCTAGAGAATATGTCCTAAAGAACTAGAATTTGACTAAGTTCAGTTCTTGGATCAGCTCATTCTGAATTTTGCTGTTGTGCTGGGCTGTGGCAAATAAGAACCTTCCAGGTGTCTCAGTCAAACAGAGATCTTTTTGATAATGAATGCTGACAAGGTAATTCTTACACCAGGGATTGTGTGTATTTTGAAATGTTGTTCTCTACTGCCAAGAAAGTGTTCAGACTTTTAGAGACAGGAATACATTGAGAACTTCCATTATTCCCCATGCTGTATAGAAATTTCTTCTGATAAATAAATAAATCTGATGACTTCATCATCATGCTGCTCTCATGAGGCTTGATAGGAAAATCACCCATGATCTTTTCCCCTTGAATTTGTTGGATCGCTGGTGCTCTCGGGTTTCTCTGATTTGGCCATAACAGTAAAAAATAGAAGATACTAAAATAAGCAGCTGCCCAGAGCTCAGGATTGGCTACCCTGGGGGCTGAGGCCAGTGTACTGATAGAAATGTCACTGCCACAGGTGGGAGTAACCAAGCCAGCTTTATTATTTATTTTTCACTGCTTTAGTCATTAACATCAGCAGTTGTGTAAATCTGCTTCTTGTGTTAAAGTGAAGAATCCTTCCCCAATATCTAGAATGTATTTAGTAAAATATCCCATAATCTTCTGGCTGAAAAAGAGACTTATCTGACCTTATCTGGCACCATCCATCTGTAGAGGTCGCCTCGCAGAAGAGGGGTATGTGCTTTCAATGCCTCTCATCCAGAAACACATGCTGTGTTTCATGTAAACTCAGCTAGCTCAGAGCTATGAACTGATACCAATACCAAATATTTTTTCCCCTCTATCAGCTACCAAGAAAGTAAAATTGCTTCTAATCAAAAGGAAGCCCTCCCTTTGCAATTGTTTGCTCAACTGTTTTTTTGACTGGTCTGCTTGATGGGCAGATGTGCAAGGAGATGGAAAACTTAATCTTTCAACATGAAAGAATACCAATGCACTGTGAAGAAATGTTTCTAGCTCACTTCTCTCATGTGGATTCACATTGCTGCTAATTTCCTAAAACTGGCTACCAGGTTAGCTTCTAATTTGTTTGATGATGCATGTCATGGTATCCAGGAACGCCCAGCAACATGCCAGGGGCGTTATAGGATTTACTAAACCAAAGACTTTTCTGCAACTAAATTAAATCACATATTAACAACACATCAAAGTTTTAGAAACTTTGTATTGCTCTGCTTTTGTTGCCTGTATGCCTTGTTCAAAGTGCACACATTTCTTCCCAAAGCAACTAAGCTAGTAATATACACATTATTCAGTGTGCATCTTTTGGGACCACATAATCAGCCATTAAAGACAGAGAACCAAAGTATATTATACTTCATTTTGCTGACACCTTGCATGAAGGAACGTCAAAATATGGGGATATTTGGTAACCTTTTCATGTGGGTATTTGGCACCTGGTTTTATGAATTAGTATACTTAGCAAGTCGTTTTTCCTCATATCTACTAAAAATAACAACATGAACTCTAAGAGGTTGTCAACGTATTACTTCCCAAGGGAGAATTTTGCTCTTCTCTCTCATTTATCTAGGCATGTGTAGAGGCTTTTGACCCATTTAGCATAGATAAATGACCCATGATGTGAAATTTCCCAACAGTTTAATAATGCATTTAACTCAAAGTGACACTTGCTTGCAGCTGCCTTAAAGCAGTTTCCAGGCTATATATGTCTCTTTGAAATGATGTATGACAAGTAGGAAAGCTTCCTTGATAGAACCCCAAATCCCATGGGTGAGTAACAAGAAAATCCTTTTTAGATTGCCAGCAGCAAATTTATACTTTGCAAGTCTTTATTTAATTTTATCTGTTTTTCAATATCATTTACAGTTATGACCATTAGTCTAAAGCTCACAGTGACTTCTATACAAATTATTTTTTCCTCACAGTAATGCATTGTAAAGGCTTTTATTGATCCCATTTTTTTTTCACAAAATACCAGAAGTAAACCCCATGTCTTACCACTGAAAATGTTTTTGTAATCCTTGTACTAACTTAGCTGTATTGAAATTCTATTGCTGTTGAAACCCAAGCAGTGAAAAGAGAACTACATTCTCTGTGTGTTTAAAATCAGGAAACTTTCTTAAGAAAACTCCATTATCTATCTGAAGACATAATTCTGAATGATAGCTCTTATTTTTTACTTGCATAGTTTTAAAGCAGTTGTCGTTGAGTGTGTGGAAAGATTTTGTTAAATCTCCTTCTGGTGTAGTGAGCAATTTCCCGTGATAGATGTTATATTATTAGCAAGAAAGATTTAAGAACGCAAGAAATAAACATTAGACTTGAGGAGACAAACATTTCTAAGTAGACAATCAAATTAGAATTTAATAACATTTATTTCTAGAATTAAAATAGAAGTCAAATAACCAAAGTTGGATCCTGTAGTGCCCTGAATCATTTAGCATGGATAAATGATGTAGGGTCCCCAAAGTCTACAAACAGAAAACCCAGTTTCAAATAATTATTAAAAAAACAATACAAAACCAGAAAAATAAGCCAGAAAAAGAGTCCTGTCCACAAGGAAAGGTTAATGTGGGCAGAGGGAAAAGAGAAAAAAAAAAACCCTGAGACAGCCACAAGCCAGATGATTAGAACAGAAACAGGGAGTTCACAGGATGTTTGTTACCTAGGACTCTGATCATTTTTCAGCTCTGTTGCTTCCTTTTGCCTCTAACTTTCGTCCGTCTTATGTTTCTCAGCCACAGTGACGTTCCCCTTGCTTAGTTTCCCTTGCAGGATCCCCACACTCATCAAGGTCCAGGCTTGGTGATACTTTTTATCGGGTGTTTGTGCAACATACAGGAGAATTTTGCTCTGACCTGCAGTTTTAATACAGGTATGAAATAATGGAATTTGGAAGTTTACTCCAGCTGCCCTAAGTGAGCCTGGAAAATGATAGTGGAACAATAACTCAGAGAAGAGCTAGCTCCTGCGTGCAGGAGGAAGACTCTTCTGCTGTTTGCTGCTTTCCTATTCATAGCAGTTTAAGCCCGTCTCCTCTGCTCCATTTCAGTGTGAAGTCAAAGAAGCTAGCTTAAATCACAGAGACTGCTTTTGATCTAAATCTAAAGATGGCTCATATTTGAGCTCTGCTGGCTACCATGCTGAGAGGCACGTGAAGCAGTCTTCCTGAAGTTTATTCAGAGGATGGTACACGCAGAAGTGTGTGAGCATGGCTATGTTAGGACTCTCACAATACCAGCAAAATAATTGGCTACAAATTGCCTGAGCTATCTTTACTTGTCTAACCAAAGTTAGACATCTGTGCCCTTCAGTCTGGGGAACGGGAATGGCATTCTAGAGAGGAATTCACTCACCCCAACACTGACCATCTGTGTTTGAATGAGACAAACCAGATTTTGGAGAGTCCTCTCTTTTGTTACTGACTGCAAAAGAATCCTTCTGTTAGACCTGTAACTGTTAGCCAAAGTGACTAACACAATCTAGCAAATGAACTCTAAAGGGCAAAGAAACCCCATCCCACTGATGATGCAGCTTATTTATTCAGGGAACAAGATAGCATTTAGAAGCTTATTGCCAGAAACCCCTTCATTTGTTGACACAAAATACATGGTGACTGGAGGAGACTTGCAGAGACTAATTCTTTCTAGCCTAGACAAGATACACGTCACCATTAACAGCACTAGTTGCCAGCTCCCTGTGCTTGGCTGGCCGGTGGAAGTTGACTGCATCGTGCTTCACCTTTGATACAGAGTGATTCTTCCTAGTTGGGGATGAGAACAGCTTTTACAGTGTAAGCTTGGATAAGCCAGCTAAAAGGGTGAAGCTGCCGACTACCCTGTAAAAAGATAAGCACAAGAAACAGCAGAAGTGAGGCAGGGAGCCTATATCAAAGTTAATGAAGAAGGCACAGGGTCTAAGGAAAGGAGGAAATTCTTCTAGGAGTTTGGGTTTGTATGAACTTGGAGAGATCAATTTGCTGCTGAACCATTTGAACCGAGCGACAGAGTTCATTCTGAGAAAGACATACAAACCAAAGCTTGCACAGCTAGTGCCTCAGATCAGAGTGACCTGATGAGCTGTACTCTGCGAGAGTGTAGCTCTGAGGCTGCAATGCACTTAGAGCTTCAGTGGCAGGAAGCAATCTCATTTTGTAATATGTCTGCTTTTGAGAATGCTTGTTTGGAAATTTCCTTCACAGATGAATTAATTAGAAATAGCTTATTTACTAGGAGATAGAATCATCTTCTTTTTTGAGATATAAAGAAAATGAGTGATATTACACTTTAGCGTTTTCTTCATAACTCCAGATACTAGATTTATAAACATGAATGCATTTGAAAGACATTATTACAACATTTCTCACAAATCATATCTGGTTTTAAGTATTTGTGCCTACACACTTCTCCAAAATAAATAAAATCAACCCTCCCAAAGAATATTTTTTGCAAGCTGCTTCTCTAAAGTGCAAGTTTATTTGATTTAAGCTTCTTCGCCAGTCATTGTTAATGAATAATTATTCAGTATTTCAAACTGAAACAGATAGCTTCATTTAGTATGATTAATGCTGATGTAGTACCTCATTTGCATAATTACAAAATATAATAAAATAAATTCCAAATATGAATCTTTGTTACTTGTGTTACCAAAGGCCTGAAAAAAGACATTATGTTTCAAAATTATCACAAGACACAGTTATAATACTCTGTGACTAAAATTGAAAGGTAAAATTATTTTTCATCACCGTGTATTACAAGGCTTTGGCAAAATAAAAGTTATACCTCTGAGACAGATAGAATTAATTTACTAAAAGTATCTATCTGCTGAAACAGATATTCTTTCCTTACTTTTAAATATTTGGAGCTGTTCTACGTGAAAATTAACTAAGATTCTTCATGGAAACAGCATTTGGCCTTTTAGAACGTATGGAGTATTTTTTCCTTCTCAAAAGCTTTAACAAGCCTCATTTCTTTTGCAAGTTTTTCAGTGCTTTTTACTACTCTAAGGAGAAGGCTCACCTTCCATTTTGCATGCCGCTTATTTCAATGGTCTAATGAAGGCACAGTAGACTCAAGCATGAAGTCCTTGGTGTGGTTTACAGTTAATAGCCAGTTTCCTTTTTCTGAATTTATTTTGATTTCAGCTAAACTGATGTGACATCAGAGTGATTACTACTGGAAGCAGCTTCCTGCATCTTGCATTGTAGGAGCTGCATTGAAAACAGGTGATATTACTCATACCTCCAAATAAATCAGAGATAACACTTAGGTTTCATCAAGAGTGTCAGGAGAAAAAGGCTGAGAAAATACTGTCTGGAGAATCAGAGCATCAAGAAAATTCCATGTTCCTAGTCTGCTTGTTTGGTTTTTACTCAGGCAGTTCCTGAAATCAATACAGTCATTTAGCCAGTAATTAGCCAATAATTTTTCTAAGGCAGTAGGATAAAGAACCTCAAATGGGAGGGGGAGCATAAGTGAGCAAAAGGATTAATGGCCACGGCAATAGAGAGCAAAAGCAAGCACAGTTCTGAGAAGGCTTGAAAATGTGTAGACAGACAAATGTAAGCAAAATGCAGCTGATTCGTTCTTACCTCGAAAAATGACTAAGTGTCCTTTTACGCTTGCTCTGGTGTAAGTCAGGTAACAGGGGATCTGTGGTGTCTTTTTCTGTAGATGAAGTGACATCTCCAGGCTGTCAATCTGCACTCTCCAGTAGCATTTAAAGTTACAACATTATTTTGATTTGGCAACATCTATAGCTCTGTAGAGCCACTCTTCTGCAATAAGGAATATTTGATTTTTCCAAGCTATTATGTTTGAATTAATTAGCTTAAATGTTTCGGTAGTTTAACATATTGAAGAATTCACAGAGGCAAATTGTGTCAGTCCCTGCATGTACATATGTGACCTTGCATAGGGAGAGAGGGACTCTGCCTTTGTGTTACACTATTTGGCAGGGCTTATACACAGTCCTAATCATTGCATCTAGAGAGTAAGGGATTATTCAAGGCTAGTTTAAACTGAAGCACATGACAAACAAAGTAGGATCATACACAGGCTGGTGGATATGGTTCCATATGCTATTTAGAAGAGAAGATATACAAGGATATATAAGCTATAGCTAACTGAATTGCAATGGGAGGGGGGAGAGTGAAGGTCAGTTGAAATGTGTCTAAATCTGCCTTGTAGTTTGAATACTTTCTCTTATGAAAAGTGAAATAGCATAGTGGATGCCCAGAAGTGCTCAGGATAGTGGATTTATATCCTAGAAGAGTAAGTGCTTCCTAATACCTGTCTTTCATGAAGATAAATTATTAAGCAGGGACTCGATATGAATCCCGAATCTCCAGCAATTTTCCCTCCTTTGAAGTAGATATAACCAGCACCCAATATTCTAATGAGTCTTATTTGTAACATCTGATTAGCACTTTTATGGCTGGCTGATTGTGACAGGGTAGGTGCATGCACTGTGAAGAAATTTGTATCAAGGCTTTCATTAAAAAGGTGAAACTTGCACAGACTTTTTGGTGGTGAGACAGATAAACACATATGGAGATGGGGTCCTACAAATGCCATATTGGCTCAGAGCAGGTTAACGAGGGCCAGTTAACCCTGTCTTGCTACAGGCATCAAGTCTAGTGAGAGTTTTTAGCTCAGCTGCCTGCTGAAAAGGAGGACAAAGAAAAAACTCTCTGTGGTAGCTGGGGACTGGAAACAGCTGGATGGTTACGTGAGCCTCTTGTCAGATGGCTGAGCTCTGGGGAGCTAGGCTAAATAACCATTAAATAGAAATAGGCCTTGGGACTAGTCCTTTAAAAATATTTGCTGGATGACTGTATTTTTAATTATTTTGTTTGTTTTATTCTTATTTTTGAACTCTGATTGCTCAGAAGAAGTGGAACTAAAGAGTGTCTGAGGAGGAAGGCTAGGATACCCTTGTGCTGGACAGTGAGAGCTGCGGTAGTTGGTCACTGGAGACTCTGAGGGAAGGGACTTCAGTGGGCTCTGGTGGGATGAAAACACAAAACCAGATTGTGTCACATAGCTTCTTTCATGTCAATCTTCCCATAAGCATAGGGGGTAGAATAATATTCACAGTACTATTAGTTTTCAAATTACAATGCCTTTTTTTAAAAAAAAAAGAAGTACTGTTTAAAAAAAATACCCCAGCCTCACCAAAATGGGAATCGGAGAAAATGAAATTCTTTGAATGGCTTAAAAGCTGACTAAGCTGAGCTTTGAAATTTCAGTTTTCAGCTCTTAAATATATCTATAACTGTTCAGTATGGGGGATGTAAGAGATCTTGAACTGATTGAAAAAGTAACAGCAACAAAAAGCCCCAAAGTAAAAGAACAGTATCTTTCTCTATATGGAGATATTTCATCCATGTCTGTTAACACAAAGCTTGCAGACTGTTCACCAGCGATTATGAGATTAAAACCGACTACTAAACACAGGCTGAAAACCAGTAGCTACCTATATACCTCATCTTTGGTGGAAAAAATGAGTGTGATTGATTGTGATGTGTATGGGATTCTAAAACAAAATAACTTGTATATAATGATAATGCTAAGATGAAGTTAAGTAATGAGCCATGTGCCCTTTTTTCCTCAACTGAATGCTGCTAATAACTTGAATTCAGTGCTGACAAAAGGAGGGATGGGGAGAGATTATAATGTGAAAAAAATGTGAATGAAAACAGGAAAAACAATTTTAAAAGCATTTTGGATCCATATTGGTTTATTGTCAGATCTGACCAGTCCTTCACATCACCTACAAAAGCCAGTATGTGCTGTGAGAGCTACAGCACAGCCCTTTCTGTGTTCTGGTAATGGATCCTAAGGACTTAGCTAGCGGCGTCAGCAATTCTGTAATTGAGCTGTGGGTCACACTGCATTTCTCATTGGATTGATACACCAGCTTCTGACCTGCAGTTCCTGACAGCGGTCACATCCCGCATCCTAGTTCAGTGGCTACCTCTCTATGGAGAGAAAGTGTGGAGATTACTTGTATCAAGGCCATGAGACAGGAGGTAAGCATTACTGCACCTTTAGTTTTGTACTTGTTTTCTTGAGGGATTCCATTAAGTTTCCACTGGTTGTCTTCCATGAAAAGTAAGCACTTCTATTGAAGCTGAGCATCTGTCTAAAATCCTTTTTTTGTATTGTATGTTTGATAAGTATTATATTTTCTCGAAAAAAAAGCCCCAGAAGAAATAAAAAAGTCATTTAGTTTCTCTTGTGCTCATAAAGCTTAATCATATGAATGCCAGTAACCTGATATTTAAACTAAATTATTTTAAAGAAAAGTGTACAGCATAAGCAACTGGAAGTAGAGAAACTCAGTTCCTTATAGTTGAAGTGATACTCCAAATCTTCCAAGTTCAACGTGATCTGCAGACCTCCCAAACTGCTATCATCGCAAAACTGTGAATGCAAGCACAGGTAGCTCTTCCAGTGAAATCTAGAATATAAATGCCAGAATATCACCTTTCAGAGGCAGCATGTCAAACATCATTAAAGCAGGTCAGTCCCCATTTTTTTTTTTTTCTTTTAAGTATGTTTATTTAGCACAGGTATTTTGAGCCTGAGCAGGCCCAAAAGGTATGGAGAGTTCCTAATTGGGCATTTGCCTATAAAAACGATTAACTAAACTAAATGTGGATTGAGACTTTGAGATTAAATTGCAAGTACGGAGATCAAATCTCCACAGGCAAGTTAAAATCTACCAATTATTTAAAGGGTTTAATTAAGTGCAGATTTTTCTGTAGGCTGATTTAAAAGGACATAACGTAACATTTGTAGCCAATAAAATATAAGGAATAAAAGACTACTTTTTTCATTTATTTCTACCATAAAATGTATGCTGTAAACTATGAGGAACATCTGAAGATATTTCACAAGTAGCACCATCTGTCTTCTTGGCAGGCTACGCAGGCCGTGTGGGTGGCTTAGTTACTTGCTTATGAATCTATAGCATCACTTGCTTAGTCTGCTGGATGGGGCTGCCCCTTCCTTGTTTGGCATGATTTCAATATCTCTGTTTTGGTTTCATAAAACAATTCCCTTTTTTTATGTGGCCTCTCTACGCACCTGTATAAAGTAGCTGGCAATTTGCTTAGAGAATGCTTACCTATAAATGTAAGTCTCTTGGGCCTCATAAAGAAAATACTTCCTGCATGTGTATATTTGTCTATGTAAATCTCTGCAAGTTTTGGAAGTTATGCCACTTTCTCAGTACATCAGGATTATAACTGGCACCAGTACAGAAAAGTGTTTCTTCCCCTTTTGTCTTGTGGAGAAACTTCTCCCTGAAATTGTCCACATTTGATATTAAGCTCTAATCCAGAACATTTTTTTCATTATTAAATTATCAAATATTTTATCAGTTCAAAAATTCAAGACAGGCTCAACAGCAGTAATGTATATATATATATATATAGCAGAAAGATTGGTGCCTGAGACATCATTCAGTGAGCCTCTGAAGAAAAGAATTAAAGCAAAGAAATACTGTAAGTCTTAGCAACGAATGCTGTAAAAGATTAACTTATTTAATAAGAATGAACTTATTAGTCAAACTACACAATTCTCAGTGTGTCTTCTTGCTCTTGCATGTTGTTTCTGTATAGTATAGTATTGTAGTCAGTTGGTTTAAAAAACAGCCCCAAACAGAGAAGACAGCATTAGGCGTATATTGATCTGCATATTGAGAAGAATATAAATAATCTGATGGCACCACGTTACAGACAGAGAACAAATAAGTATTTTCAGGCTGGCTGCCTTTTTCTTCTGAAAATCAGAAAGTAGTAAACAAGGTACAGCAGAATTACAGTGTTTCAGACAGAGAGCTCCATTTCAGTTGGCTTCCATGTTAGGCGTTAGCACATGCTGTACTCTCAAGAGTACAGAAAACACAGCAGTTCCTGCACTGCAAGGATTACAGATAGTGAGTTAAAGAACATACATAAATTTACTATTTCTTGAAAGGAGGACCAATAGCAATTATTAACAAGTAAACTGACAGAGGTGCGTAGCCTTCAGTGTTACAAACGTGTCAGTAAGAGGTAGTAATTGCCCTAAATTCTCATATTATCTAACTGCAGAAGTTTTCTATTTTTTAGGAAATTTCTATTTTATTTCTTGTTCATAAGGTGAGGTCACTTTCCTGACTTTTTTTGAAGGAGAGGCAGCTTTTTGATAACTAGGTGACATTTTCATGTGACCTGGTGAACTTGTGCACCATGTACATGTGCAAGTGTCTCATGTTACTATGGTAAGGCTAGTTAATGTTAGTTAATTTTTATGTCCTAATGTTCAGTGCATTTGTTTTTCTCTACACACACATTATTAGTCTCTCGCCTTGTGTCTTCTAATATGAAATAAAAGATTTCTGTTGGCTGCAGTGAGTTTTAAACTGTATTGAGAGAGTACCTTTGTGTGCACTTCTGCATATTGGAGTTCAAACTCTGTCATAGCTGATGAGATAACAAAGTTGAAAGTTTGTGTGTATTACTTCTAGTTTCAGGACAAAACAGTCCTGAAGCTTCAGCACTTACCCACAGAACAAAAGAAGGAAAACAGCTGTTTGTTTCTATATGTGTCAATATAGTCAGCTAGATAGAAACAGTGCTAAAAGTTACATGCTACTGTAGCAGAAACTTGCTTTATGGCAACATACTGTCTTTCTCTATGTTAAACTAACAAAGCAGACCAGAGAGTTTTTATTCCTTGCCCACTTATTGTTGCTGAGCTTTTTGGTTTCTTGTTTTGTTGGTTTTTTTTTTAAAGAAAAGTTGAGTTTTGCAACAACAGCTGGTTGCCTTTACAAGTAAATTAGTCCTAAGGGAAGAACAGAATTTCTTTTCTCAGGAGTGCTTTTCAGTCATAGTAAATACTCCAAGAATCTTCCCAATGACAAGAATGTTGTAATGGTATCTCTCTGTCAAGTACAACCAGCTTCAAGTTCCCAGCTGCACCCTAAGGGAAGGCAGATTGAATAAAATCCTCCTCAGATGTCTGGATTACCCACATTGATATCAAGATGACCATCTTGGTAGATAAATTATAATATTCTGCTAGTCATCCTAGGCAACAGCACTATAATGTTATTGTCACTTCACTGAGATATGTAACTCTATCGGGATATAAATGGCAATTTAGATGGCAATGACATGCCCTCTACTATCAGCTACTCTGGATATTGTTCCTTTATTCAGTCAAGCAGAGTTTCTCCTCCACTGGCTAATGCCTGCCCAATCTTGGATTCAGCAGTAGTGTAACATTCAGACTCTGCTTTCCAGATACTTCCCCCTGTGAAGGAATTGGCAGAGAATGGACATAGAATTGGCTCCACACCACTGCTTGCTAATGATCAGAGTAGCTGGCCAGGCATGAAGAGGAATGTCAGCTGCAATCATTTATTTCCTTCCCTGGAGCGGGAGAGGAGCAGTGCAAGCCTAGGAGGAGTGTGGCTTGGAGATGCAATGTCTCCCTAGGCTTCTTGAGGAACGGGCAGCTTCCTGAGCACCCCTTGCTTGGGGCTGTGCCTAAAGGCACAGCCTAGCATTATCTGAATTGCAGATGCTTTGAGTTGCTACTTTATATGCAACATTGACATTCCTTTCATTGCACATACAATGTTCATCAGGCGTTTGAATCTGGATAATGAGAAGAATGCATAATCCAATTGCAGCCCTTCATTTTATTTCCTCTCATGGCTGACACATTGCTGCAGTTATTCCCAAAGATTATCTGATTAGCACCACAGCTCTGCTTTTAAGGGGAGGAACCAAGCAGGAATAGGCAGCTGAAAGACTACCATTGGGTTTTTGTGCCTTTTTTTTTTTTTTTTTTTTTTTTGTCCAATCCTGCCTTTAACAGACATTACTAAATATTTGTCATTTAAGAATGGGAGGAAACTGGTATGCCACTTACCTCACTAACCATTTCATTTGAAATTAAAATGATAATTAAAGAGGGGGGGTTGTGCTAAACCAAGTTCCTGCTATTCTAAGGATTGGTTTTAATTTACTGGAAACTGACGCTGACACCAGCATCTGCTGGGTCTTTTAAGTTTGTCCTGACAAAGTTAAGACACCAGCTTTCATTTCAGCTTAACTTTATGCTTTCAGTGTAATTAAAAAAGGTGAATTATTCCATCTTGATGTTGCACAGTATTACTATACCTCACTGAGGATATTTATATAGTAAGGGGCCTTTTGGTGTAAAGTATCAAAAACGGGCCAAGTGCTACATTCCCACAGAGGCAGGTATTTATAGGCTACTGTAAATGACTTGTAAAACATATGGAATGAATCAGGAGTCATTCAGGGGAAGCTCACATCCTTGCTACTTAAGACTTTGTGAAAACATAAGTGGTACTTTCTCAATTCCTTCAATCACAGCACATATTAAGATACACCTTTGATGAAAATATACATCATTAACCACACAGGCCATGTCAAGCTCAGTCAAACAAAATAGTTCCTGCAACTGTAAAAGAGTGAGTTTGAATTAAAAAATAAATCAAAGGAATATTTATTAGAACACATTCTAGTAGATGTTCATCTTATTCTTCCTGCTGCTCTTTTGCCAACTGGTTAACAATAATACAAAACCTGACCCACTCTGGATTTTTTTTTTCCCCAGAATACCTTTTTTTTCTTACTTGACTGTCCATCGAATAGTCGCTGTCTCTTTCTTCTACTGCCTCTAACCTCCCTCAGTAGTGAAAAATATATGGTGTGAACTGCACTTCTTGAGAGTCCCAATTCTTTCTGAACACAGCATTCAGAAGAGGGAATTTGTCTTGAATACTTTAAACCCTCAGCACTCCCCAAGGAATCCTTGAATTAGTGCTGATTTGGGAAAAGATTGAGGGCTGATGAGAAGAAGCTGGATCTGACTGGATTGTTTTTAATTATCTTTTTTTTTTTTTAATTAGCTTTTACTTTGTATTTGCTTTCTTGTGTGTGGAACCGAGGCCATTATAACTCATGGTTATTACAAATATCCATTATCAATATGGTGTCTTGTGCATGTACTCTATTTTCTTTAACAGATCTGTTTAAATTTATCATGCTTGTTCAGTGGTCTTGCTTATCCCTATGCCTCTCGTCATATGCTTCCTCAGCAAACCCTAATCCACAGTGAGATGACTTCTGGGTACTGAACAAAATCACTTATCTTTCAACTTTTGGGAAAAGTGATAGTTCTTAAACTTGTCAACAGGCATGAAAAGAAAGATGAATGGAAAGGAAGTTTTTAAGAACACTATGAAATAGCAGTCCACAGCTCTTCCACCTCAAGGTGGTGAAGCACTTTATTTAAAATGAAGTATGGAAACCCTGGACTAAAGATTGAAGTGCCTGTGGACTACCTCATTCCTTCAGTAGTTCCCTAAATCTTCCTAGGAGGGCTTCACTGTCCAGCATAGATTAAAAAGATGCTGTTAGCTCACAGAGTATAGGAAAAACTGCCTAATCTATTATAATAGGAAAGTTAATGACCTTTGACAAGATATGTTTATGGCTGAAATGAAGCATTCACTGCTTAGAAGTGTTTGACACCTCAGTATTACACTGATATAACGCTTCTTTGAATGCATGTATAGACAGTGAGACATTTCTTAAATTTTCAGAAATTTGTCAGATTCATCAGAAACTTCAAACCCACTTAAAATGCAGTGAGTTTAGGATGTTTTAGACAGAACAAAATGACATCTTTAGAAGCCATGAATTAAAAATCCTGTGGGAGATGAATGAGCTCATATAGCATAGAAGGCAGCTCTTCTTTCAAGACCAAGTGGAGCAGATTGATATTGTTTTCTGAAAGCTTAATAACCAGGTATCTAGTTAGAACAGATCAATTAGCTAAGCTAGGTTTTTTTTTTCTGCTGATCTTACTGCAATTAGATCTTTGTCTGGTACAAGGATCTAAGCTACTGGGATGGATTATGGCAGCTCTGGTTCTCTTCACCTGTTCAACTGTGGCTTAGGCTTAACTAGAAATTTAATGGGGATTTCTGTACTTCTAAAGAAATGCTCTAAAAGCTATGATACACAGTCAAATATTCCTTTTCTGTGTCCTTAAGCTGCTGCATTTTGAAGTATTTTCTGTTCAGATATGTATTTTTGACAGGATGTCACTACCCTGAATAGCCTGAGTTGGTAGCTAGGGCACTCTCCCAAGAGCAAGAGCTTTGAATGACCTCTCTCAGGAAAGCAGTATGTTTATCTTACTGCTTTTGCAATTAAGGAAGTGTGTGGGAAGCTTCCTCCTGCTATTAGCTCTCAGGGGAGGGAGGGGGAATATAGGGAAGGAAAGAGATACAGGTACTTCTATTCAGAAGCAGTTTCTGGGCTCTGGATACTAGATAGATTAAGGCAACTCCCTAAAGCCTTTAATAAACTCCCTGTGCTCAGGGTTATCCAGTAGGTTTCTCTGCATATGTGAAGCTTGTTCTGGCTGTCTTGGATAGTACCTTAAGTTTTTTGTCATCCTGTGTCCTATGTGAGGATATGCCTGTGAACTGAGGCATTTAAATCTATACTGCAGTCCAGGGATTGGTAACTAAAATGTGGATACTGCAAGGCCTGACTTTAAGGACCTTCAGTCCTCATTCAGATTTCAGTATATGTGGGCACTAATTCAAAAGATGTGATGTTGTAAAATCAATTTGTGATTTCTAGTGTGGTATTTTTCAATGTAAATTCTTCTTTTTTTTAAGCTTTGTGCTTATGAGTTAGGAAGAAAGGTTGGAAGAATTTTGAAGGTGACTGTAAAGCTCAGAAGGTAGCTTTTCTTATGATGAAACCCTCCTCCAGTAGCTTTTATTCATCACATGTTTAAAAGATGTATTATAAAGATGGAATAGAATATTAACCAAAAAAATCAAATAGTGGAATTGTATACAGCTAGGATGGAAAACAAGATAAATGAGATGGAAATAGTTCAACAAAGGAGTAAAAGTATTGGTATTCTTAAAATCTCCTAAAAATGTTGACTGAGGTATGCTAGAAATGCTAACATTGCTGATTTGATTTTTGCTCTAACACAAGACTATTAGTATATGGGTCTACCACAAAGTGAGTGAGTAATACTAGATTTAGGATTAAGTAATACATCAGGTATGATTGATTACAAATGTGAAAGGAAAACTGAGAACCAGTAAATATATTTTTATTAGGTCAAATGTGAAGACAGGAATGAAAATTAAAGGTAGAAATCTAAGAACATCAATCTTGAGAGAGTCAGACC
Source organism: Strix uralensis (assembly GCF_047716275.1). Classification (NCBI taxonomy): domain Eukaryota; kingdom Metazoa; phylum Chordata; class Aves; order Strigiformes; family Strigidae; genus Strix; species Strix uralensis. Next base: position 17,403,466 of record NC_133983.1, on the reverse strand, counting down.
CTACCACATATGAGTCTAGTCAAACTGGGATGAAATAGTGCAGGCAGCTAATTCAAAAGGAAATGAAAGGTGCTTAGGGTGATATATCCCAAGCAGACAGGCCAGGACAAGGCCTGGTCCAACACTGCATGTTCAGAATGGGGAAGTTTAGATGATAAACAGAACCTGCTTTCCCTTGGGTCCATCTTTGAGACAAACACATCATTGCTCTTCATAAGCATCCAACGACTGTGATGCTTATTGGATCCAATTAAACCTTTCTCTGGTTCAGCAACTGCTAGATTGTGGAATTTACATTCCCTTGTCAAAACACCAAGGTACTGGCAAAATACAGCAGCAGAACTTTCACTGAGCAGCTTCAGGGAAGGAATGGAAAGTGAGTGACACAGATGATTAATGAGCCTATTAAAGCTGAAAGTCTGACACTGTAAAGATAAGCTGGCAGTGAAAATGACTCCTACCATATATGTATCAAGGGCATCAGAAAGAATACCCTCCATATAATAGCTACCCACCATCATTAGTGGCAGGACATACATATCTAGCATGTGTTGCCTCATTGCTATTTAGTCTGCTCAAGTATTTTGAGGTGAAGGGCCTTGAGCAACAGTGTCAAGTCTCAGTCAAGTTGCATGAGACTTTGTAAGGTCTGATTAGAAAGGACACCTTTGCATCATTCAGGAGGGACCAGATCAAACAAAGCATGGCAGGTGACAAAGAAAAAGAAATAAACAAATATGATTTTGTAACTCTGCAGTGGAAGTGCAGGAGGCATAAGAATGGTGAGGGAAAGGTCTGATGTAAAGGAGAAAAAAATTAAATCCATGCTTACCTTGGGAATCATACTGCAATTGTGTTAGAAATGGTGTGTTTGTGTGGTGACTGTGGTGGACTGAGACTTGGACTTCATTTCTCTGCCTCTAATTTCCAGTAAAACTCATTACCTCACTTAGATACTCAAAACATCTTTCTGTACAGGATTTTCCTAACAGAAATATGCCCTTGTGCTATACACGTGTATGCATATTGAGTCCAACGTTCCTGGAAAGTGTCAGATGTACTACTGTTGCACCGCACAGATGGCCTGTGCATGCGCACTCAGTCTGATCCATTCAGAATCCATCAGATTTAGCAGAAACATGCAGACCATCTGTGCAGCATGTATACAAAAATATGATGCTTGCTTTCAGAAGTTTCAGACTTGCTACATAAGTGCTGTAGAGTTGTGCTGTACGGAGTCACTGGAAATATGCCTGGGATTTCTGGACTGTTAGTAGCTAGGCTAGGTGCTCTGAAATCTTAGAAAATTGTGCACAGTCTTCAAACTTCACCCAAACAACACTTCTGGATACAAAACCCAGATATTCTAGAAAAAACAAGGTTTATTTTAGCTACAGTCTGTGGCAGTTATTTTGTGCCAGCTTTCCTTAAAATGTTAACTTCATTTATCCATCTCTAAAGTATACATATTAATATCATGCCTTCTACCTCTGTTGTGCCTATTTAGACAATCAATTATTTACAAAAGTAGATCTGGAAGTTTCATACTGGAGATGTGTAGAAGCAGTTCAATACAAGCAATAAATATTATATTTTGGTCTTGTACAGGCAGGTGGAACAAAAGGATTCTTAGTCTGCAAATTTGGCACTGGATATTGTCATATGAAAGCACAGCCTTCTAGTACAGTAGTGCTAGAGTGTGTATTTGCCAGAGTTGCTGCTTGAATGCTTGATTTGTTCCTGCTACAGTGTTAACTTTTATTGTCACAGTTTACAAATATATCCATCCTCTTCCAGCCTGTCACTGTTGTTATTTCCTTTCACCCTCGGAAGAGAAAAACATCCTATTTTTTGAGTAGATCCCTATAGTAATCTTCAGTTGGAAGTGCTGTTATGTGCTTCTGCTCCTGGGGACCGAGACACATGTAGCACTAAGTCCTCAAAAAATATTTGGTAAATCTAGCAGGCGTGGTCCGAATGGAGAGGAATTATTGTATCATAACCAGGTCCATTAGACTGATTCTAACCAGCATACAATTTTAAGAGGTATAACCTGAAGGTTGAATTTGACTTCTTCTCTGCAGTGATGCCATGGCACTGTCAATGGGGTGATGATAAATCACCAATAATATCCATGGTCCTTTGAGATATCTAGTACAATGAAAAGATAGTATAATTCGGTGTGGATATGAGCAGATGTGTTTTTAAGTTTCAATATTGGGGTTTTTTAACCTTGCTTGTCAGAGATGCACGATAAAAGACATGTCCACAAAGCAAACAACTACAAAATACTGTGTTCTGTTTGATACTTGTTGTTTCCTCCCATGCCAATCAATCCTATGGGCTAAAACCCACAAGAAATATGCATATGAATGTTTTTTAACTTCGCATTTCAGCTACATAAGCAAAAAAGCTAATTCTTGAAAACTTAAAGACACTGGGTGGGTGACATTCCTATTTGATTTAGGCCCTCTAAAAAGCTATTATTCACAAAAATATTAATTTAACGACAAAATGAATCTTGCAATCTGAAATGACTGTTGAAATGTATATTGACAGACATCAGCTGATTTATTTATTTCTCTTGATGGAACCATGCTAGTATTTTATATCTTAATTGACTAGGTAAGAAGAAAAGAGCAACTACAGTTATATCTAACTGGTGAGACTAAAGGCTAAGCAGAATCATTCTGACTTCACACATAAACCTCCTGGCATTTCATCCCCATGGTTTCCTTGGGGAGGAAATGTGGAGCTCCAGACCAGAATAAAATCAGAGCAATTCAAGCAGACTGATTTGATTGATTGCCTGCAATAGATGATCAGAAGACAAGAAAACTCAGCATGCACTTGTCATGCAGTTGAGACAGTGCTTATGAGATTGCTCTGTCCTGGAAGCTGAAAGCAAAATTGATCTGATGATGTGGAATTTGGAGCCAGAAAAGGGTAAACTGGCAGTAACAAGTATTTTTATTAGATGATATAGTAAAATCTCCATCACTTCATGTAGATTTTCTATTGGTTTCTGTTTTCTGTATAAAGCTATGTCATTACACCATGGAGCGAGTACAGAATTGCCTAAACCACCACTGACCTAAGTTAGTAAGTCAACATAGTGAGGAGCCATAGAAATATTACAGTGGATCTACAAACCATATAGGTAACCAGAACAAGTTCCAGCCTCTCTGCTAGTTCTGAAAGTGCATGTCTTCCCATCTATCCTGGATTTATTACACATAAGCTAAAAATAGAAATATATGTAGTCCAGAGCTTTCAACATTTTTTTTTTTTTTTGAAGCAGTTTTCAGCCAAAATTGTTTCAGTTTTCAGAAGCTCATAGATTAAAAACTGCTGCCACCAAAACCCAAATCAGTTTTCAGGGGTTTTGTTGCACTGAATCACACACACACACAATTTTTAAGCAGGTCTCAGTACTGCAGTATTCTTGAATAATAGTATGATTGTATTTGCAGAATGAAGGACTTATTAGACCAGATCCTCAACTACTAGAATCTTACATTCCTGTACAGTATTAATGGAATTTGATCAGTTTATGCTGTTCAACAGTTAAATCCAGCTAATATACTGTTAACTTGGGTATTGCTATACACAAGGGAGTGCCACCCAGGCCACTGCATAAAATTTGGGTTTCAACTATGGGTTTCATTCTGTCTTACTAGCTCATTTAAGCTAAAGAGAAGTTGGAAAGAACTGAAGGCCTCCACATAACGAGTTTGGAAGGAGTGTCCCAAATCGATACTTTGCTTATCTTCCACCACAACGTATGCATTAAGGAAAGCAATGTGTCTTCACCATGTCCCAGCCATGAGTTTTCTCCAGGGAGTGACACTCGCCTAGTGCTATTCAGCAATACTGAAAGCACAGCACCAGTAAATTGGACATCCTTGCTTAGCAAGAATAAAATTAATAGACACATTATAACGGATTTTTTTTTTTTATTTCATGCCTTCAAATCAGGACACCGAAAATCTATGTTGCTGTGATAATAGTTTCCTGAAAGCAATAAAAAAAGTATTTTAGTTGTTTTAATTTAATATGCAAGACTACAAAATGTTCAACCTCAGACTGCCTCCATAAAAAAAGATACTGAATTTATATTAATTGGATCTAATCTAGGATTATTGACTATATAAAGACATATAAAACAAGTCATCCAGTATACAAATGTTCTAAAACACATGATTAATAAAAATATTTTGACTTCTATAATTGTTTGGTTTCTGTGCAAATGCATAGTTTCAGTAATACTTATATAAAAGAAATCTTGTTACAGAAAGTAGTAGCTATTTCACAGCAGTACTACAATATAACAATTCAGACTTAATGAAACATTTAAAATATGCTATTACTGATATTGTTCATTTAAATATGCTATTACTGATATTGTTTCATTATACATTTTCTTGTACACTGTTTTCATGCTTAAGTGACCTCTAAATTGGACTATTGCAAATCACTGCTAATGGGTTTGCAATGAAATACTTGATATTGGTTTCCATTGGGACAAAATGTGGCTGAGAAGGTACCCTTGTCTCTATTAGACTTTACAAAGCCTTTTGGAAATCAGTAGTATATGCAGTTTCTTAAATTAGGGACTCAGCTCCATTTCTGAGTAGCAAACTAAGAATGGTGACAAGGGAGGGAGAGGGGAATGGATATATTCATTTTACAAAGAGATTCAACTCAGCTTTCTGCTGATGGATAAAAGATGAAACAGGTTAGAGGGGAGAGAGCTGTTTCCACAGCAAATATTGTAGCTATTCTTAAAAGTTTAATGAGGACTGTAATATGTATTACTAGTAGCTTATATTTATAGTACTGAATGTATCCCATGATTTGCTATAAACATCATACTGTAATACTGGGGAGAAAAATTCCATTGTTTTCCACAAAGAAAAATATCACTTGCTAGTTACTGCAATTTAAACATTCAGTCACTGACAACTTGGAGGTACAATATAATGTTTTATTGTAATTTATTAGCCTCCCTCTTTGGAATTGTAGTGAAACTCTGACTTGAATGCACTCTGGCGAGGCACAGAAATGTCTTTGCATGAGCTCTGAATTTCTGATAAATAGTACAAAACAAATAGCATATACAGCCATTAAAACTGTACAGCAGGATATCTCCAACTTTTCATTCCCAGAGAACGGTTGGCCTTTCTGCATTTTTGTAAAGAAAATGACGCCTTAGAAGGAAGTTCCAGTTGCTTCCATGTAGCTCCTTTGCCACGGAGCTGGAGCTGGAAGGCAAAAGCTAGCCTTGCCTTTCTTAACATCTGACAGAAATTATTTTTCAAGTACAATGAAAAAAGAAAAAAAAGTCATGTTTAACAATCATGCAGAGGCAGTAGCCTTCTCTCTTTCCTCTTGTCTATTTCCCCCACCACCACTATCAGAGCAGCAAGCCAGCATACCCTGCATCAGCTGAATCAGTGCCACCCACAGACGTATTTAGGTCAGGAGGAACTTTGGTGAATTAATGCAAGGAAGAGTCACAACACTTCTGATGATCACAATAGAAAATTTTAATTATCAGGATAGTCTAGTGCCCTGATAAACCTGAATTCACTAGCCCATGGGAATGTGTGCTGCCCAGAATAAGTAAGTAGTAATTCCTTGATCTGAGTTGAAATACACCATGAATTATCGTTGCTGTCACTGTAAGTTTATAAAGCATTTTACAAAGACATAGCAAGACATATTCCCTTACTCAAAGATCTTATAATCCGATACGAGATAAAAACAAGATAAGACAAGAAGCAACAGTTCAGGAGAGATCACTGATTATAAATAAAGGGTAGAAATAATTGTCTGAAGAAATGTTTCAGCAAGGAATTCAAAGGAAGAGAGAGGGTGCCTGCATATGAGATCAGAAGGATAGTTCCAGGCACACACAGCTGAAAATCAAGAGAATGTGATTACAGGATTGGAAAGAGCAGAGGGACAAGAGGCAGGAGGGAACATGATAGTGCCGAGCTACTAGAGGCAAAATTACACACAGCTCTGTAGTCATTCTGTAGCCCTACTGGATGTTAGCAAAATATCCACAACAGCAATTCCTAAGAGCAGGAATGAGGACAATTTAATTTAGAAGAGTTTCTACGATGAGGTAAGTGATTCAAACATAGAGAAGAGGGCACAAGTGATTTTTTTTTTTTTTTAATATTTTGCAGAAATAGATGTATGAAAGATGTAATTTCATGAACAGATCTGGTCAGCCCACACATGTAGCTTCCTAGAAATAAAAACTCTGACATAAACATTTTGCCAGTTCCACTTACTATCTGGAAAAAAAAAAATACACTAAAAAGGAAAAAACCTTTCTGTGCTCTGTCAGATCCATCTATCTACTGGAACAAATGAGAAGAAATCCCTCCAGTGATTAGGAGATGAAAGTCCACCACCAACATGATGACAGTAATCATCATATTGTGAGGGACCTTTATTCTCTCCACCAAGACAGCTAAATAAATCTAAACGTGAACAGAAACTAATATTTGCTGGTGCCAGACTAACTTCAGAAATTTAACCAAATAGTTAACTGGTCTTTTACCATAGAAGCTACACAGGATAATATACAGTTAGTATCCTACTGGAGATTTCATATAAATGGAACTGCTATTCACCTTGATCGACCAATACAAAGAGAAAGGTCAAGACTGGTTTCTCATATGCCTGGAATGTCACAGGCTTTTTTCATGCAGGCATTTTCTGTCAAATACTTCTAATGGTTTTGTGAGAATTTAAAAAAATGAATTTAATATCTGCTATGTTGTTTATGAATGTAAGCATGTAAGTATAGAGTAGCATTTGTGGTAGGGTTGTATAGATACATGCAGAAAAATCTTACTACAAAGTCATATGTGAGCAGAGGTGGTTACTGAGTATGTCTTCGGCTTATATAACACTGAACAAATTTCGATTACAGTAGACACAGACCTACTGCTCTTTTCAAAATGGCTGAAGAGAAATCCTCTTTTCTGCCAACATGTAGTCATTCTTCGATGATTATTTCAATCTACCTCACTCCCCACCAAAAATTAAAAGGCAAACATGAACTCTGCCTGTGACTAGTAAATTTATTCTGTCAAGAGCTACTATTTACCTGAGACAAGATTCACATTTCTAATTTCTTCACATTAAGTGTAAACATTAAATATTTTTCTTACATACTATCTGGCCATACATAATTTACAGCATTTGAAATCCCGTTCTCCTCCTGAAGGAGAATGCAATGTCCTCTCTCCCTGTGGATGTTTTACAAGGTTGAAGATTTGCAGTCTTTAATATACCTATGAATTGTTGTAGGGTGATGTACAATTTCTGAATTCTCATCAGCACAGAAAGCAAAGTTTATCTCGAAGTGTCAAAATAACATGTTCCTTTACTTTTGATCAGCAGAGTTCCCTTACTTTTGATCATTGCAAAAACTGAACATGGCATACACATAGAAAGGATTCTGGGAACTATTAGCAGTTAAGCTTTTTTGGATTAACAGATTTCAGAAAATTACCTCCTTATCTTTTGATCAGAAATGAAGAGTTGTTGAAAGCTAACAACTGTTACACTCGCTCCTATTTGGCAAAGGAGTTGTCTTGTTTTGTGGCAAAGCAGCATGTTATAAAACAACTCGTCAAAACTGTTACATTGATTCAGGAGCTGACAGCATTTCTGTTCATTTCTTATCAATGACCTAGTCTGAAGGAAAAACATGGTATATTCTTGATAATGTTTACCCAAGAGGTAAGAAACATTTTCAGCAATGGAATGTAAATTGTATAAAACCTCAGCCTACACAGGCATTAAATTCCATACTCTCGGGCATTAACAAAAAGTAGATCCTGAAAGGAGCATATCTTTATTAGTGCTTACAATGCATCAAGAATAATTTTGGTAATTTCTACTGCATTGAGTCTATGACTGTAAAAATCTGAAATGAGAGTGGGTGTGTATGTGTATGAATGAGATGTATGGCATAGGAAGGCTTTTACTGAAAGCACAAGTTGGCACAAAGGGTTTGCAAAGGCAGCTGAAAATCATCAGCTAAAAATTACTCCTGTGAGTCACAGGGGAGTAAGAACAGGCTGACAAACCTGCAGTTGTGTCACAGAAGCCCTGATGTGACTTCCAGTTACATGGAAAGTTCTAGCTAGACTGAGATTAGTGCTCAGCTCTCTCAAATTTCAAACCAATTCTTTAATTTCTAGGATATCCTTTCTCCTCTTTCAGTTGCCTTCACGAGGAAACAAACAAGCTCCATATTAAGTGTGAACAATCATGCTTGTGCAGGCAGAACAATCAGACGTTATCTACACAGAAGTATCTGCCTCAGTCTTTATATGCAGTTTAACACAAATGTACACTTTGAGAGGCTTTTTAGGAGACACCAAAACCAAATATGCAAGAGAAAACCAAGTTTAGAGGAAGAGATTTATTTACTCAGTACAGACTCTTGTCTCTCCCATATCTAGACTGCAATGGTTACAATTAACTCTCAGAAACTGAGAAGTGACAAAGAATGACTGCTGAGACAGAGGAATGGAACAGTCTCTTCAAATATTCTTCCTCCAGGGCAGGTTTGTATAAATAACACAAGTTTTATCCTGAGTCTTCAGAGTGAGTACAAAGAACACAAATAGTGTGATATAAATAAGATTCAAAGGATGCGCAGCTACCTCCTGCTTCACTGTTAAAATTGCCCACGCTAATTATTGACTAGTGCATAGCTAGGCTGTCTTACGAAAACTCAAAACCAAATGGAATTTTTCTCATGTGGGATTTTGTTGCAAAGAGAAAATTCAGTGACAGACTGGTGAAGGGGAAGGAACTGCACAGATGCACTCTAGTGTGACGGGGCTTGGTTTGTGTTCTGAGCAAGGTATAACTGTGACCCAGGGTGAATTTCTGGCTAGAGCTACAAAGGGGATGGAGCACTTCCAACTGAGTTGTCTCTTGAGCTTTATGCATCCGTTTTCATCCAGAACTCAGACTGATAGGAGAATATGAATCCATTCAGTTAAAATAACAGCCTCGACAGATGAAAACATCTACGCTTTCCTAATTTCTAGTAAGAAAGAAATAGAAGGTTTGTTTCCATCAGGGCATCTCTGAAATACCAAATACTGTTTACAAATTCAGGCAAGTGGCTATTCATACTTACACTAAAAAAATTATGATCCTGGTAAAAAATGAAAAATCATTATATTAATTGCTTACAGCATGGGTTTGTTCTGTCCCATTATTCAGAAAACATACAATAGCTTTTCAAGTTATACTCACAGTTATGGAAGGTGGACAGTATAATAGAGAGGAACCTGGCTGATTTATCAAGTGCTATAAAATCTTTAATCATATCTCCCTCTAAAGCAGCAGATAAGTCTCTGGTTTAAAACTTTAAGCTTTTTCAAGCGTTTTCCAGCTCATTTCAATTCATTAATTCTGTTTATTTATTTCATGCTGACATCTTTTAACCTTACTCACCTGTTCTGAAAACTACTATAGCCCATAAATCTGCCTACAATCCAGTTATATAGCCTCTGTTTAGTGCTCCTAATCAATGAATTCATCTTGACAATCCCACAGTTAGTTGGGAAAGTACAGTAGCTGAGCATAGTTAAGCAACTTGTCCAAGATCATATAAAATCAAACCTACATTGCTTAGGCTGGAATTGTTACTAGGGTAAACCAAAGCAATGTCATTTAAAAACCAGGTGTAAATAGTTACATAAGAAAATCTTTCTGCCAGATAGCATCTGGAATTACTGTTGTATTTCATATTTATGATTTTTCAATAATGATAGAAGCTTAAAAGTATATCAACATTAAAATTTCCCAAAATATACTCTTTGTGTCAAAATACCTGGCTGGTCACCAGGAGGCAAACTACTCCTTGCATCTTCTTTCACACCCACCTTACCACACACAGACAGAAGAACATGGAAAAAGAGGGGATTAATGAGACTAGATACCAAATGAGCACTATAGACTTGATTTAGTCACCTGTGTCTCAGTAATAGCACTCATTAATGTTTCCTAAGCAAGTAGGTAGAGATCATTGACTAGAGGTCTACTGCTCCTTATATTTCTTATTAATTACATTCTTAACTGAATATAAATTAAACATATACTATGGTGATGCTATGTCATCCTGCTGACCTATAGATCTTTTCTGTTTTACTAGTGTAACTATAAATGTAGAAAATGAGTTTCTTTTGATTGACACAATCTCCATGAAAAAAAAATCTAAAACTTTGGCTTAAAAAGATTAAGCAACTTGTCTTGGAATCCAACAGGACAAAAGAACCTACAAATGCCTGGTTTAATGTAGGTTGCCTTCTGTAATGGACTTTTTTCTTTGCAAAGTTATTTTCCCAGTTTACTGTCACTGTTGTTCTTTGGGTTTGGTTTTGGGTCTCCTTCCCCTCTCCTGAATTATCTATATTTATTTTGCATGGATTATTTCCCAAGGAATTTGTTGTCATTTCTTCTATATAAAGTGAACTTCAATGTCTTCTGATGAAAAATCAAATCACAGTACAAATGTTCTTGTACAATACATCCATAATAAATAAGCATTGATATTGTAAGGTTAAGAGAGAATTCATTAAGAATCAAATAACAAAAGAGAAACTCAGAAAATAAAATATGAAAAATTAATGGGCTTATTGTACAGTAAAGGAGAGCAAAGAGAATAAAACAAGAGAGCTTACTGTAGGCAAGTATGTTTAATGTTTATTTGAGTAAAAACAAAATGTAAAGAAAGTTAGATTAGTGGGTAGATGAAAAAGATATCCACTGAAGCTAAGAAATAGGAAAACAATAATGCATATTGAATTTTCACAAAATTTAAGATTTGTCTCATTTCCCTTTGTCATTTGCTTTCTCATTTAGAAAAAGTAATAGAATTAGCAGTGATCAAAGGATCCATGTGAGTCATCAAACTACCAAAAAATAGTTTGATGACTTTACAGAATTCAAATATATTTTACATGAAAAATCAAGAGACTCTGTAGAAGTAAAGATCAGAAAAATAGTATTCTTTCTGTTACTGTTTTCGGGATTTTCATGAAATCACTTTTACTGCCAAAATATATAATTTGCTTAGCATTGCATCAAGATATTTCAGGTCTGCTAGATAACTGCCTCCTGAAACTGTACCCACTCTGCTTTTTGGGCACGAAAATAAACACTGCTGTTTCATTTTGATGTGTGCAAATGTATAAATCCAAGCAGAGCTGTTTTCCTGGAAGTTTTCTTGGACAAGAGAAGACAATATGTTTGAAAATGCACTCCTAACTTTCACACCTATACACTTCATTAAACTATATAGGACACTACAAGGTTGGCAGCATATGTCATTGATTGGGCAAGGTACAAATACTGAGCTAATGTGTCACAGAACAGATTTTTTTTAAATGGTGATATTTATTACAACCTAAGTTTCTGGATCTGTGTGAGGAAAACTACTTGCAGGTTATTTATTCATACAATTAACATACCTGCACATCCAATCATGTTAAATAAAGCTAACAAAGCTTCGATATGACTGTCTCTTCCAAAATACATCCAAATGGTGGGAGTACAGACTGTGGTTCAGTAAAGGAAAGGGCCTCATTTGCCCTCTGCAGGCTAAGTGGTGCCTCTCAGCCCTAGCACTTTTGATTTTACCCTTAGGATATCAAGAGAGGACAAAGGTGATCTTCAGGCTATAACAGACCTAAAGACAAGGTCCACAAGTTACACAGGTGTTTCACAGACACCTGGGAGTTAAAAAACAATCTGCAAACGACATGCCTAAGCCTTTGATTTTATAGCAGTCTTCACCGAAGAAAATGCATACCCCTTAAGAGGGGAGCTGGTAGTGGTCCCCTTCTCCTGTCCGTGTAAGTGGGGAGGAAGTGGGTCTCTATGGTGTATCTGGTTACAGATCTCCCCTAAGATTCCCAGCTTGTTTAAACACCCAGGCTGTCTTTACCAGACACTTTGCTAAACCTTTGGGTTATGAGTCTATATAAAAAATAAGTACTCTGAGTTTAGAGTGTCTAACGTAAAAAGTGCTGCTTTAGGAAAAGGTTGCAATTATTACTGCTAACTTTGGGTTGCTACAGTCTGAGGATGATGTTAATTGGTGCTATGAAAAGGGTAAAACGCAAGCAAATTTCAGCATTTCTACTGCATCCAAGTTCTTTTAGGAGTCCATGTCAGCTGAATTATCAGTCAGGTATTGCATCATCTAAGAGCAGCAGAGTCTTTCCCTAGCATGCACACAGAGCACTAGCTAATTTAAATATAAATCAAATAAATAACCCTGCTAACACACCCAGAGCACTAACATTTCTTTGATAATCAAGGCTTGAAAAAAAAGTGTTTTGACTTTTTTGTAAAAAACTAACTTTTTCTTTTTAATCTCCTGGATAAGGATGTTTATTGCTCATTTGTTTATCCACTAAATTGTTCACATCACTGTAAATAACTTCTGAAATGTTGTTCTCTCAACTGTGCTAAGCTTTAATATAGCATAGTAATGAGTGGGATGTGCAACTTCTGCTTATCTACTCTATTTTGGACAATGCCAGTGGCTCATGTTTATTAAGAAAGTTGGCAGTGAAACCGAATCTCTGGTTTCCCCCTGGTAGATAAACTGTGTCTGAGCTAACATTCCTGAGGATCTTGGAAGACTCATTTAAATATAACGCCTAAGGCTACACATTTTTTCCTGGATTCCAAAACAGCACATAAAGCTTTTACTTTTCTGATGTTCTTTTGGAACTGATGCTCATGTATTACAAAGTCTGGCTGGGATTCTGTAGAAAGTACCAAAAGTCTATGTCTGAACTGAGTGTTCAGGTATTTTTGCATGTTGTTATCCTCATTGCAAGGAAGACACATTTTTTTGGAAGACTTAAAGCAAAAGATAAGTTCCATCTTGCCAGTATATTTGTTATTTGTATTGTAAAATTCTAGGGAAACTCAGTATTTTTCCTCCTTTGTCTGGGACCATGGATCTCAGCCATTCACAAATGCATAGTGTCTCCTTCGTGCCATACTAACCTGTGAAGTTTCTTCACTTAATCCAAACATCTATTTTAAATGTCAATTCTGCATGATTGTCCAAATAAGATCTTTTTCAGTCTAACAGCATAATCTGAACCTTTTCTGAAGTTAAAATAAGTATCTCATTTGTCAGCTCTTTAGGTAGTAGCTTTTATTTCATATTACTTCTATGCTCTATTTCAGATGTGCTGAGAACATCTGAATATGTTTGGATAGCTTAGAACAGAAAAAAAAGTTGAAAAATAAATTAATAAATCAGGTATTTGCCTACTTACGGCATCAGTAGTTAATACTGCATGTGTTGCTACGCTTCTCTAACTGTCATCTAAGCATCACATAAAATAGCCCATGGAAAAGTGGCATTTTTCATCGCTACAGGAAATTTTGAAAGGGTCAAAGCTTCCTGGAATATTCATGAGGTGGAGGTGTCTTCCAGTAAACATTCCATGTCAGGTTTTCTAATAACTATTGGTTCTGTCTCACTGGTGCCTATACCATTTTCTACATCTCTGGACATACTGAGTTTTTTTATAACAAAAATTTTGCAGGTCTTGTATATGCTGAACTACAGCAATTGAACACATCTGCTCCTTTGAAAACCTGGATTATATTAATTTAGGAAAGAAAAGGCAATTTACAATTACATTGCAAAGACTTAAAAAAAAAAAAAGCAAAATGAAAAAAAATTTCAGAAAATCCCAACTCTGAACCATACTCCATTGACTATGAGAAGTGACAGTTTGGATGCCATGTGGGGTCTGAGGGCTTGGTGCTGCAATGCCTGTCCGCCAAGCTTCTGGTTCGCTGAGTGGAATCCAGAATCTTATCTTGTGGAATAGGGCTCCTACCACCTTCATCAGGTACTCTGTGCAGCCTAAGGGAGGATTAGCTCTTGCACACTGGGACCGAAGTAGCCAACAGGCTGAACAGGGATCCTCTTTTAGTCAATCAAGAGGTACCCAACAGCAAGTTAAACCACTAAATATTAAATTTACTCTGGGTCTTTGTCCTCTCCGAGAACTTCAGATCTTTATCAAGCACCCCTTGCTAAAAGCAGGGACCTAGTCCCTTTGAGCACTATTCGTATTTTTCTTTTGAAAAACAGCTGAAGAAGGAGATACCGAGTTTCTTTTCTGTACAATGACCAAGTGGTAAGAATGCTTGCCCTGTAACAGGCAAGCACAGATTCAATTCCCTCTTGTCTGAACTTCAAACCTAATCTTTTATCTTCCAGATGAGTGCCCAGAACACAAGACTTGCAAGACACAAGCCTACTCAGGAGGTGGGGAATGTTGTTGTTCTTTTAGAGCAGTACCTTTGTGCAGAAAAAAAGCTCAAAATTCACAAGGTCAGAAAGCATGGATAACTCAGCAGTTCAGTGTTTAAGGTGCTCATTACATTTGGTCCCTGCTCCAAGGCCTGTTTATCCTTTCTGTTTTTTAATGCAATTTCTGTAGAATGTAAAATTCAGTTATATTTTCTATAAAGAGGGAAGGTAAGTATAGACCTACTTCCAAATGAGTACTTTAACTCCTAGGTGAAAGAACTCCCAGCCCTCCACACAGGGCTCATACCTATCTAAATAGGCTAATAATTAAACTAATGTATAAGAAAAGAAAATAGTAGCTTGAACAACATCAGCCAGGTTTTCAAGGGAAGTGGAAACGCCATTGGTTAGAAGCAGTTTCCTGTTTGGGAGTTGTAGGCAAGTTAAAAAAAAAAATCTGGGGAAAGAAGATACATGGAGTCACATCTAGACTATGGATCTCAACTGAGCTGAGCTATCAGCCCTGTTAAAAGTGATGTAATTTGGGGGCTTGTGATGTAATTTGGGGGCTTATTCAGAGGTGACTGTAAAGCTTCAAGGTCAAACAGTAAGATCCCCCTGAAGTTTAGGTTTCTGTAGCTTAAGTGACAGCCCACTGGAGATCTCTGGACAGCAAATTTAGACCCAACTATTGTTTTGTATTTTATACTTAATGCTCTTCCTAGAAGAATCACAACTGATATGCAAGCACCTTAACCATAAGCCTGGTCAAACACCTAAATTTGAGTGCTAGTGAGATCTGAACTGAATTTCTAATACTGCCCTCATACAGAGCTTGACTAAATATTAGTCCAAGCAGTCTAACCTTTTTTTTTTTTTTTTTTCTTTTAAAGCTATGAAAAAAATCTCATGGAAATTTATGACCAGTTGCCTGATTGCCTGCTGGTTTTAGGTGCTGCAGCTATTCTGAAATCTGTGGAATTATGCCAGCTTGTATCCACAGCCAGTGTCACTCAGAATTCAGTTGCATCTTTTTTAAGTGCAAAATGTCATTAGTTGTACCAGAAGCTGACATGAAGTAGCATTTCCACCTAATTGTCTTATCCTTTTACTGACAGCTTGCTGTTGCCCTTCCGAAACCTTGTCAGTTGGAATTTTACTGAATAAGTGCATTTGGTACCATTTTGAACCAGCATTTTCCTTAAAAAGTATTATTTGAAGAGTGAAGGAGGAAGGGGAGGTAGACCAGCTATTCTGTCCTACAAATAAAAAAAGTGAAAGCCTTTGCCATAAAATCATCTTGATTTTTTGTCTTCCTCCATTGTATTTTCTTCCCCAGAAACATTAATATGCTTCCTTCCTAGAATCCCTGAAGTTTTCGAGTATGGCAAACTCTCACACCACCCATTCAGTTGCTACCAATTTCTCACATATGGAAAGCTGACAGCGTAAAATATTTCACTCTGGTTTTGTTCAATGAAAATGTTATTTAAATAACCTTTATTCACAAACTCTAGTAAATGTATAACTGTTAGTATATCCAGTATTGTATGCCAAGATGATTATTAAAATAAATCAAGGAATACGTCCAGATAACTTCAAATAATTAGAGAAATAAACTTGTGCTGGCCACATCATCCAAGACTATAATCATCATATTAATATCTGGTTTTCACAAAGCTGATGGAGGTTATAAAATTACTTCATACACAATGAATAGGTATCATGTGATGCCTTATCAGCCTGGAAGTGAAAAAACTGAAGATCATAAATGCAAGCCCATAAAATTATCTGATAGGAATAATTAAGGATGAGCTTTTCACATCTTTGGATATAGATTTTCTTTCAGACCTATTAAAATCCTACTCTCTCAAGGTCTTGTCTCCCCAAACGCGTGAGGACTAAGATCTTATACCAGGTAATTTTCACAGATATCAATTTTGTGTTCAAGTGCAACCCAAAACTATTTTTCTGGCCCAAATTGCATAGCTATCTGGCTACTATAGTACAGATGCCTTTCCCATTGCAATTTCTTCCAATAAGAGCAAGGGCTTTCCATAGGAGCAGTCTGAGTAATCAAATGATTTCCTATGGGTTAGGTAATTAAACACTTCAAATTTGCTGCTCACCTGAGTCCTGTATCTGACTGAAGGGTCTTTCTTTTTTAATTCCTTTCCAAGCTTCTGAGTTGAGCTGAACAGCTGACTTAAACCAAAGTGAGGAAAAGGCAAGAATATATTCTTGCATGTCCCAGTTTCCAAAACACTTCTCAGCTACGCCTTACTCACTTCCCATTCAAACTGTGTGTAATGGAGATAAGCCAATTGACATTGCTGAGTTTTGACAATAGGACACTCAATCCACGATTGTGAAGATCTTAGACAGGAGGTTTGCATCCTAAAGCTATAACTTTTACATTATCAACATGAAGAGTCTAGCTTATGTTGAGACATAGGTTTAGTATTCAACATCAAGTAGCTAGCCACAACTGGTGGCTTTTTAAGGAAAATACTTTTTCCTTAAAAATACTTTTTCCTTAAAAAGAGACATATGTCTAACCTTCCTGAGAAATAGTAGTGCTATTTGAAAATCTCACATCTAACATTTGCAGGACACCACCTTTGAAAGTAAATGCTATATTTAAAATGAGCAAAACTTTAAATGGTTCCAAAATATTCCAAAAGATAGACTGCAAGTCATAGCTGATGATTTCAAATATGCTCAAATCAAGACCCATTTGAAGTAGAAGGAAATATGTCTGTCTGTTTTGCATGGTAAGGGCCAAAGGTATAAGGTCTGAATTTCCGAGAAGCAAATCTTGAAAGCCTGAATGTTGGGTACAATTAAATGAGATTGTAGCATCCTATAAAGGAAAGTATTATTGTTAAATGTCCATATTGCAAGTCCAGTGCACAGAATATAGAGAAAAATTATAAAAAAAATCATCTTTTTCAAAGTTTTGAAAAGGGGGGGTGTCAAACTTTAGCAGAAATATGAAAACTCAGAAGATGGCCAAAAGAAAATTAGAAGGTAATTATCACTATGTTGGAAAAGGAACAAACTAATTAGAGCATCAATAACAAGGACATGTGATGAACCAACAGAGAGTGTAAAAGTGATGGATAAAGAGAGCAGGGCAACATTTTTTGTAGATCAAGAACATTTGTTATGGTGTAGGATACTGACAGAAGCTAGCAGACTGGAAAGAGATGCTGAAAATGCGGAAAGTAATAAACACAGAAGAAAAAAATGTGAAAATGTTACTATTTAATTTAAACCAGCATGTATCAATACCTCTGTTAAATTAGGGGAGAGGAAATGAGAACAAATAAAAGACTTGATAGGGAAAAGAACTCCTAGCTTTAATCCCAAAGGCACAGGGCCCTGAACATTACACAGAAAACAAAGGTTCAGTCATTAGAGATATGGAAAGATTGCAAAGCAGGAGATTATTGAGACTTTACTGCATTGCAGTACAGGATATGCAATTGTGAAAAGAATAAAGGGATAGCCGGAGAAAAGTGTCACAGCACTTAAGACAACATGAATTTAAACTGAAAAAAAGGCTGTACTCTAAAGGAATTAACACAGAATTCTTTAAAATAAAGAGTGACGAAAAAGAAGGTAACACTCCCCAATAAATAAAACAACATTAGCTAATTTACTCTGGCCTTCTCCCGTCCTGATGTCCTATGGCCTTATGACTGATGCAACAGTGCACCTTTAGATTAATGCATTATTTGCATATAACTGCTTTTACAATTTTCACAGCAGCATTTTTTACCTAATATGCTTTACCTCGTGACTTATTAATAGTACATCAGACTGCTGAGAGGATTTCTACCTTTACCTCCTTACACCAGCCTTGCAAATACTGCTTTTCTCAGCCCTTCAGTTTGAGCCCCTGTTGCAAACAAGGGTGCCTAAAATTCTGTATGAATTTTAGTGAAGCCTCTTCCTAGATGGATGTTGACTGGAGAGACTGATATACAGCTGAAGTGAAACACTTGAGATTCTGCATATTCTTGTATGCAAACTGGGAGTTGTGGGGTCATATTATTATTATGGCACAGTGTGTTCCTTCATATTAGAATACTATCCAGTTATTTTAAAGCTGTGAAGAGTTTATATCAGTATTTTTCTCTGCATATCTTTATTCTTAATTATATTTATGGTTTTAAAGCCTTGATAGCTTTATAATTGCATATTCTCCTCTGTCAGATAAAGACTGAATCTCAGCTCCTCTAGGAGTCTGTTGTTATTGTTGTTTTTATAGCTTTGCTCCAGTTAGGCGAATGATTTAATATTAAACATTAAAGTATTCCCTTTTTGTCTCTCAGAGATAGGCATTTTAATCCTCTGTAAGAGGCATCATATGTCTGTCTGTCTGGTGAGACAGAGTCTTGCTCCTGCAACAGCAGTCGGGGTGGTGACAAGTTAGAATTTGGGACCAAAGGTGGCATTAGTCAAAGATGTATGTAGAGAAAATGCTGTTTTTTCTCCTATTGTTCATTTGCAACAGAATTTATACAAAAAATGTGCAGTTAGCACAGACAGCATAAATCTGAACTCGTTTTTAAAAGTCTGGGTTGAGATAGCATAGTTTGAGTCTGTTTACGCTAACCCGTAGTTCACAGGCAATATATCACATGCCTCGATATACCTCTTGTCAATACAGGAAATTGTAAAGTTATGCCAAATGATGCTGGTAGCAATAGCAAGGGGTGATACTGTCCATAGAGTGCCACTTCTTTATACTTGCACCCAAGGAATAGTGAAGCTTGGAACCTATTGGGTTGGGGACCTGATTTTCCCCCACTGGATGATGTCCCTTAAGGGAATTAGAGTGCTGCCTTCTGAGAGGATGGTGGCTATAAGTAAGTGGAAATAAAGAAAGTTTTCTGAAGGTGTCTTGATGCTTAAAGTTCATAACTGTTCGACTAATGCCTGTCTTGAACATCTGAAGACCTGAGCGCTAGGGCACAACTTCCTATGATGCAATACATATATTTAAGGTTATGTGTATATACACACCTTTCCTCCAAAAAATGCCAAGGCATTGAAGAGAAAAATTAATATCCTCCTTATCACAATAATGTTGACAGCTCAATTTTAGGAAGTGCCCTTCTGAAGTCCTTCATAAGAACTGTCACATCTGGAAAACAGTCAGACTCTACAATACAGAAGCATTGGGCCTGATTGTGTCCAAATTTACACAGCTTTGGCACTCACTATATCTAGTGAATTAAGTCTGTTTGTTTGATACTTATGTCAAAGGAGAAGTGCTTACATAAAGTCAGATACTAGAAATCCTATTAAATCATTCAGTCCATATCTTTTCCACAGGTAAATGTCTACATAATATTATTACATGATTTGTTTACAACAGGTTTGTATTTCTATGATAATTTTCAACAAGAAAGATTCTTCTGTAATGTATGTAGCTATATACTTAGGTAATTCAATTTTTATTTCTTTAAATAGCTTTGTCTGATTTGGCTATGTTTTCTCCCAGAATCATCATAAATAACCAGGTTTAGCAGTGATGCAATTCAAACTTTTGTAAAAGTCACCTTTAAGATAAGCCATACATATTTATTTATTTAAGTCTTTTCTCATTGATCAGCCTTTCCAAGACCTCAGTCCTGAATGCCCTTTCAGTTTGTCAATATCTTTTTTTTTAACTTAGACACCATAATAGGGCTTTTCAAACAGTGAATAATTCCACTGATTCTGTAAAAGAAGTATTACCTTCTTTCGCTGCACTCTCATAGTAAGATATATGTAGTTGAAGGCAGCAAAAATAAATCTTTATAAAATTCTGTAAGATATCATACCTAAAACATTACTATATTTTAATCTAATTTGCATCTTTAATGGATCTTAGCTATTTCACTTAAGTGCAATCTTCATATCTACTTTATATCTATAATCTTAATACCTTCCAAATAGCTATAGGAGTAAAAATGAACTGTAAGGAAAATAAAGATTTTGTTTTGTGATAGAATTTTGCTAAAGAATGACAAGAATATTTTTTCCCCTTCTCCAAACAGTATCCATTCTTCTGTCGACACAGTGTGTGCTTCCCTCTCTCCCTCTGCTTTAATTCTGATTCCATCAAAAAATCAGAATCCTGTGACTGATGTTCAAAATGAGCTGAGGTGATATTGAGGTTTTGAACTTTATCTGAGCATGTCACTCACTTGAAGGCATTCCAGACCTCAAATGGCTCAGTGCCACTTCTCAGAAATGAGACAGGAACAAGTATTGATTTTTTTTTTTCCTTTAAACTGAGTACCTAATGAGCAAATGAAGATATGGTTGGTCCTCAATTTATTAGGTGATCTAAAAGAGGCTTACCAGAGTTCAAATGTATGGAGAACAGTTTATTGCAATTCTACTTTATTTTTCTTTTTTTCTGAGGGAAATTGTTTCTATAATGTTACCGAGATTTGGAACATAGATTAGATCATTATACCATATTGCATTTCCATAGCAAACTGAAGCTCTTACTTGGTAAAAATATATTCTTTGGATCTGACAAGAGACTGTTACAGTACTACAGCATATTCTTGTTGGTACTTGAGAAAGTAAACAAAATTAAAAGCCACTGGGAAAAGAGAATACATTGCTCCCTGAAGGTACAAGTGTTTCTTCAAGCTGAAAATTACAGATTTATAAGAAAAGCCAAGTACTTTCTCAAAAAAGAGTGAGGCGTCTCAAATCTGCTGAAGTTAAGCGAGATAAATATATTGAACAGACAACTGAATCCAGTGAACAGGTATGAAGTAAATGTATCCTATCTTAACAAAAAATGATTAGTGTATAGATGAATGGAGAAAATATTTGGATCAACTAGA